>NC_068952.1:39228093-39919343 GCF_026419915.1 Harpia harpyja
CGTGCCACATCATGACACATAAAAATATAGGTGACTAAATGCTTCTGCTTTATCACTTGCTTGGTGTTTTCAAGTACTCACCTGAATATTTTTGAAATATTTTTTAAAGAAGATGTTTAACTTCATGTTGGGCCAAATTTCTAGGTGAGAGATGTATGAGATGTTTGAGAAAAGTGGGACTGTTAGTATAGCTAGTGGGGGTTTTTTTGAACTTCAAACAAGTGATTTTTTGGGAGTCTGTAGGTACAGCTGGGGAATGGTAAGTGTGTATATAGCCTATGTAGTTAATTATGGTAAGCATAAACTGATCAGATTTGAGAATGCCATACATTACTTGTTCTAAATGAATTGTTTTAGCAATTTCTGCAAAGAAATAATACTGTAGAAAGTCAAAAGAGACTATTACATGGTACATTAAAACTGTTCCTAAAGAGCGCAGCAGCCTGTGCTAAGAATCCCACAACTCTGGTATTTTTAAGCGCAGCCCTTCAATTAAGCTTGAAACGGTCTGTTCAGATCTTCATGGAAGTGAATCAGTGCAAAGCAGAAACACGACCGCAGAGACTCTAAAATTTGCAATTCTCTTTTTTTCTAGGAGGACAGGACAGAAATTACTTTAGCATCAATGGTTTACTGAAATGCCGATGTACGTGTAATGTCAGTGATGCTAATGCAGTCTGTGATGCCAAGGGAATTATTAGGATGTTAAAATACAAAAGAGAGGAGGAGAGAAGAAACCACTCTCTGACACTCAGCATAGTAAGGGAGACAACAGAATCAGGGTCTGGAAACACTTAGATCTGCGTTTATATGCTTAATTCATGTCAGGCTTTGCCCTACATACCAGGAGTAAGAGCCCTCAGATTGCTTGCTCTCTCAGGGATGTCCAGAAGGGAAACAGGCATTTAATGTACGTTCAGCTGCACTCTGTTCCCTTCTGCAATATCTGGTTTTGTTGTTGCCGTAGCTCCTAAAAGAGGCTTCTCATTTCTTCCACAAAAAAATAGATTTCGAACGCAGCTAGTGGTCCTTCTCTTGGCCCAGGTCACTTCCTTATGGATGGAGAAAGAAATAAAAAAAAAAAGAGAGAGAGAAAGAAACAAATGAAATCTGCTTTTGCAGCTTTTGCAAGTGCGGAGGAACTTCCCTGGCAGCATCGTGTTCTTCTGTGATTGCAAAAGTCATTGAGGAATGTTTTGGGTGAAAAGCTGTCTAGAAGGCAAAATAGAACATTAGTGTGTAAATAATTACTTGATCTATAATGTGCTAGGCAGGCTAATACCCTCTCCAGAGGGAAAGAGGAGTGCACCCAGGGCACTAAGAATAAATGCTTCTGAAATGGACCAAACTCTGCATTTTTCCAGGAAATCTAAACTGACACGAATCAAAAATAATATCAGCCATTTTCAGCAGCCACTGGGCAGCACACTCTCTTGGGAAAAGGCCTTTTCTCCTTCACCTCTAATTCTGATTGCTGCCTGTCTCCTGGGTCCCTATTTTTAGATTTTCAGCTTTTCAGAGGTGACAAAGTCTTGATTTCCTTGTCCTGCTGAGAACTGAAAATACTCTCAGCCTTAAGTCATTAAATTATAATTCTGAGATGCAAGCTGTTAAATGAGGAAGAAATAATTTCCTATTTAGTACAATAAATAGTGTTGAGAACAGCGGTTTTTGTGTCTCTCTGGGTATCTCAGGTGGCTGTTTTTCTCAGGCCACTCTGTACAGAGGTTGCATCTGTAACCCTGGAATTCTTCCTTAATCCTGACCTTCTTCCCCCTTCCCCGAGACCCACCCAGGACAATTCACTTTATTAAAAGGTCTGAAATAATATGGAGTGGAAAGGAAGGTACAGGAAGAAAAGCCGTAATAACTGTCCCAGTCTGAGTATCAATTCCAGTAAAAAACTGAACTTTGGTAGCAACGTAAAAGCTATTATAATGTTTAAATGAGCAATTTTTATTGTATCCATAAATCATCTCCTGTCTCTTGCTTTTTTTAACCTTATGTGACAATTAGTTGAGCACGGTTTGGAGATATTTCTGTGTTGCATACAGAGAAGAGTGGCTCTTCTCTTATTATCATGCTCTCGTCGGCAGTGCCTGCCATTATAATCCTGCTAAGTCTCCTGTTCGTGTTCTGTGCATGCACACTCTTCAGGTGAATAAATGTCTTGTCTGCAGTGGATGTCTCAGAGGTGTGAAGTTTGAGCTTAGCTGAATAAGCAAAACACAGGCTGATATCGTTGGGTTTAGTTCTTCAGCTCGGATGTTTTCTAGTGAACGTGCCGAGAGACTGTTTCTGTGACTTTGCTTATAAATCGCTTTGCAGCTTCTGTTTGAGATATGCATGAATCTGCTTAATTGCCCGGGTTTTTTTCTTCCCTGCAATCTGTGCCCAGTGGCAGAGCAGTGAATTAGGAGAGCAATGCTGTTTAAACCCAGGCTCCTCAGGGGGTGGGGGGGTCTTTTCCGTGGGTCCGGTGGCCCCTTCCGAGGGTACAGCTTTTGCCCTTCCGTGACCCGGGGAGCAGGATGGGCTGCAGTCCCCATTTCTGTTGCTCTGGGGACGTTTGCGTGGTTTGGTTCAGTGCTGCGGATACCATTTGTCTCCTTTTTCCCTGCGTATAACCTGTGTGCTTCTCTGGAGCTCAGCACAGTCTCCTGCCCTGCCTGCTGCTGCCTTAACTTGCTCAGCCAACTGCACTGCTGCACTTAGATCATGTTCTCTGCAATGTATATCGCAATAAAATAAAATGCGGTATATTTACTTAGAAAATCACTTGTAACTGTGGCAATCAAGCAAACAATGAAATGGAAAGTAGCAGAGGCAGCTAAGAGATTTGTTAGAAGGTAAAACAACCCCAAACAAAACAAAACCAACCCCCCAGAGCCCCCACAACACAAATTTCATAATGTTTCTACTGTGAACCCACTGAGATGTTATTTCGAGTTCAGTGGTACTCAGTTGGCCAGCAGCAAAAGCAACAGCTTTATAAATAGTTGTTTGTTATTGTATCTGTGAAGGGCTAAAATTAGCAAAGCAAGGGCTGCTTTGCGGTCAGGGGCTGTAGACAGGTATTGCAGCCAAGAGTAAATCCGTCAGGCAAATGAGCTCCTGGCTTCCAGCTTTTGGATGGCCACCTGGTACCCGCGCCAGGCTTCCAGCTCTGACCTTCAGACGAAGGCTGCCGACTCACTGGCTCTGGGACATCAGCGGCTGTGTTCGGCAAACACGGCCATTCACTTCCATGGATAAATCAGAGCGGATCCCTTTGGGGGAAAATCAAGTTCCTAAGTGATCTGGCTCCTAAATACACTAATGAGGGATTGCCCTGAATTGTGATCGCTACCAAAAAACCGGAGGAATAAGTGGGGCCTCGTGTGCTCATTAGTCTGAGTGTAATGATGCTTCGTGAGAAAGTCACAAGAGAGGGATGCCGGCGCTGACGAACTGTGGGGACCGCGGTCTCCAGGAGGGATTTGCCTTTGAACCCTGCTTTGTTCTGCTCGGTCTGTGCCTCTTAAAAATATTTCTTTAGGCTTCACTAATGCTTGGATACCCTGGCCTGGAAAAGTAAATAGATGGGTTACTGTAAAGAGAAATGTCTGGGAAACTGGAAATGAAATTTGAGATCTGAGTACCTTCTAATTAATTAGAAGTTTGCTGGGGGCAAGGGCTAATGCTTTTTTTTTGCTTTTCTCCCCCCTTTCTTCAGCCATTTTCACTCATTTGTACTTTCCAGCTGCCATTTTGATTCTGAATAGTCTCTAGCCCAGGCATGCAGATGTTTTTCCTCCCGGTGCAGCCCTGAGCTTGCCCTCAGCCTACACCGAAATGCACAGCCAGTGCACAATTAATGACTCTGGGTTTTCTTCGCAGGCCTGAAGCGCAGCTACACGTGCAACATCTGCAACGTCACCCTGAATTCGATAGAGCAGTACCACGCGCACCTGAAGGGCTCCAAACATCAGACCAAGTGGGTATCTTCGTGCTTTTCCCGGTGGCCTCCTGTCTGTCTGTGTCTGCCTAATGAATATATATAAAATAATGCTTTACGCTCCGATAACCCTCTCATCTGAGGAGCTCTGGGTGTTTTGCAAACACAGATACGGGAGGCACCTCCAGCTTGAGAAACGCAGGGCTAAGCCCAGATGGGATTCCCGGAGTCCCACCGAAGCGGAGAGTGCCGTTTGCTCTTAATTTCCTGCCAGTCACAGCATGCCCCAGTGAAACCTGCTGTCAGCTCCTCGTGCTTTCCACGCAGCCTGCTGTGTTTTGCTGCTGGAGGTTTGTCCCGGTTTCCTGGGTTTCTGCCTGCAGACTCTGGGATTCCTGCAGGCTCGGCTGGGGCTGGGGAGTCGTGAGCCTGCAGATGTCCCGGGGACGGGGGCTCCTGCCCGGAGAGGTGTGTTAAGGGGATGTCCTGCTTTCCTGAACATCTTCCTTCTCTCCTGCAGACCTCTCCTCTAGCCCCCCTTCTCAGGACCCCCCCCCCCATGGCTATCGTTCTGCACGTCCTCAGGAACGCCCCTTGTCCTCAGCTTGTCCTTCAGAGGTTATGGGCTTTTGGGCACGAGCGCTCCTTACTTCTGCTTGAGACAACCCCGTGTGCATTTACAGCACAGAGTACCTTATAGCTTTGCACATCTCTTCCCCGTGTCCTCAGCCGGGTTATAGGTTTGCTGTCCCTCCCCACTGAAACGTGTCAGAGGATGCTGGGGAACCCAAATATCTGCTCATCCTCTCCTCAAACTGAGCAGTGCCTGCTGGTCTGGGATGGGTGAAGAAGAAACGGGCAGCAGTGACCCAAGACGTTAACGATGTCTGGTCCTGATGCCACGAGCCTTCGTGCTTAGTGATACCAAGTTTGCAGCATCTTTCATGTGTTAAACCTCAGAGGAGACACTGGGAGTGTAATGGGATTAGGTGTTTCCAAGTGAAAATGTTTATGCTGTGATTTAGAGCAGTTATGTATTACCCAACTTTGAGACTTGGAGGGAGTCTGCTCTGTCAATTAGTAGAAATTATTAAAATGAAGTGATAAAGATACATGGTACCAGAGAGTAGATTAATGAAATAATCTCTCTTAATACACTTACATGTGAGCTTTGGGAACCGTTTCAGGCTGAAGCACTCAGGACTGCCCAGATTAGAAGAGGGATATAAAAGGTGTCATTACTTACTGAAATACTTCAGGTAGCTTTACGGGCAGTCTGAAAGATGAGGCAGGATGATCAGAACCAGCAATAAGTACTAATGTCTAATTTTGCGTAAGCTACCAAAGGATAAATGCAGACCTTCCCCAGCTGATGTTAGACCTTCAAAGATTCCCGGTATTATTAACATTAGCTCTACCCTATTTATTCACGGAGCATTTGACTGTCTTCCAAACGCTACCCTTCCTGGACCTCAGCGTGGAGTCATATTCAGGATCTCAATTAGCAGAAGGAACTGATGGTATCAGACTTTCTGATGAGGTGGTGTTCTCCCTCGCCCTCTTTGCAAAGGATGGGTGAAGTGGAAGGAGAGGCAGTTGTTGAGTGGCCGCGGTGATCCAGCACACCTCCCAGTCTAGATGGTTTGTGGAGAAGAGGGCTGGGGTCAGGCAAGCGAGACGTGGTTTTAGGCTGTGCCACAAGCAATCTGGGACCTTCAGTAAGTCCTTTACTGCCTCCATCTCCCTTTCTTTTTTAGCATGCCTAACTGACGGCGCGTCCCTGCTCCTCCAGGTTACGTGCGCAGTGTGCGGGACAGCGCAGGCGGGATTGGTGTCCGTACCCAGTGCAATAAATTCCCACTGCTGGAAAATAGAGCTGACAGCTCTTCCCGTCGGAAACCTGGAATGAGAGCAGCTGTGATGTGCTGCCTGGGCACAGAGCTGTAATTTATCCTTCCCCTGCCAGTCCTTCTGAGTTTGTATTATTATTGCTGTTGTTGCCGCTGGTATTATTGCAAAGGATAAAGGAGTTCATTTCAAATCAGAGCAGCCTCATGGATGGGAAATAGAGATGTGCAGAAAAGATGCGCTACTTCTTTTTGGTGTCGAGAGGGTGCCTCACATCCTCTGTTTTATACCCACAGCCTTCTGCTTTTGTTGTTCAATCACCTGCAATTAGCAGAGTGTCATCTCCACACTTAGACAGTTCTGCAGAAAGATAATTCCTTCTGCATCTATTGCTTTCCCAAATGTTTTCTTCCAACTTACTCTGACAAAAATTGCAAAGACTAAGGATCTTTCTGCTTCATCTCTTGTTCTGTAGCTGGAGTAGGAGCCTAATAGGGAGAGCATTCACTGCAGAGCTCGGGATTGAAGGGAGTATCTGGGTAAAGAATCAGCAGGAGTTGAGACAATAATTCACATTTGTTTATTGCTGCCCATCGGGAAGAAGACCCTCAACTCCCCGACTGAGCGTGCGTGGCAGGAGGCCAGGCTGTAGGATGGGGAAACCGGGGATCCCATTCTGTGGCAGGAGGGATTGCTGCTGTTCAGCAGAAAAACCTCCCGCAGTTGCTCAAACTCACAAGAACAACTCTTCCAGAGCAGAAACGCTGGGGAACCAGGGGGGTGGAGATAAAGCAGCAGGATATAGACAAATACTGTCCTGAACACACGGGGCGGTCGGGAAGGAAGCAGCACACGGTGCGGAGAAGGCTGGCTTTGGTTTACGGAGGCTCCCGGTGTCCCAGCCCATCTCACTGGGACACCAGCAAGCCAAATGACATTGCACTATTTTAGTGTCAAGGCTTGGTGGAAGTCACAGCCATTCCCAGAGCTTTCCAGAGCTCTGAAAGCACATGAATTATTGATAGGAAGGCCCATTTCGCTTTCATCTCGGTGAGGATCAAGCCAGCCTGTGCAGGGAACACCAGAGTGGCACAGAGGCCTGCAGGACTCCCACTTTTTTTTTTTTAAGGACCTTCCTCTTCTGCAAATTAATATTCTTATCAGTCTTTCTAAATTTAGTTTCTTATCATTTATTCATAATGACTTAAATCTGGTCCCAAGAGATTTTCATGGGTATTCAGTACAAGAGGAAACAAAGTAATAAATTCAAAAGAAAGTATGCCACAAATGTAATAATGGAATGCCAATTAGAGACGTTCGTCTGACCAATTTCTATGGGAAATTGCTCTGATTATTCTATTTCCTCCATCCATTGTTCATTCTTACACAATTTTCTTTGAGGCTAAGTATCCGAGCACAGCAGAGATCTCTCCAGCGCCTATAGGAAAGTGCAGAAGCATGGGAGACAATAGATTGGCAGCTTGGGTTTGGGCACAACAAAAGCTCTTCCCACCCCGTAATTAGTACGTAACCAGATTTTACTCTCCCCGTTTAAAGCTGCTTTTGCAGCTTCATTGTCCTCTATATGGGACTGAGGGAATGAGTTACCCATATCTTTTATCCTGAATCAGTTCTTCCCCCATAGTCTAAGGGGTCTGTTAAATCTGGCTGGACCCAGAGATGCAGCCCCAGAATGAGTCAGGGGGGTCTCACGACCGTAGTTCTTCTATTTGCCACGTACGCAGAGGTGACCTTGTACACGGTGTTTGTACAGAGCCGGCGGCACAGGTTGGGCACTTGTAATAATAGCAGGTAGCAAAAGAATTCAGGAAGGTAAAGCAGTTCATAGACCTCATGTTCCTGACTACAGAAATCATCTACAGCGCAAAGACAAAGAAATCTTCATCTCTAGTGCTGTAAATGAACACATTGTGAAAAGTTATTCTACATGGTGTCTTGACTGTTGTATGAGTGACTGAAGGTACGCGTGCCCTCAGCTCAGCCCTGTTTCCAAGGCAAAGGGATGTGCAGGGCAGCAGAAACACAACAGATTTTGACAGGGCTGCACCTATGTTTTTGTAGCTTTCTACAAGCAATTACCTCTTCTATGCAAAGAAAGTTAATTTTGAAATCCGGACCTGGTACTTCTGCTGAAGTGCAGAGCACGGCTGGGTCATCGCAGCCCTTTGGGTCTCAAGTGTGGGGTGAAGCAAACGTAAATGGGCTCTGCGTTGGGGTGCCAGGTAAGGGAGCCAGCCCTCCTGCGTACCTCCTGCGTACCTTGGCGAGTATTTTGCCCGCCGGTTTTTGCTGTTCTCATTATTGTTGGTTAGTGTCAAGACTGTCCTCTTCCTTATAACTCGGTCTGAAGCCAGTGGATTGCAGTTGCCAAGGCAACAAAACATTTTATGTAGCTGTCACACTTCATATAATTAAAAAAATAGGGGGGGCGGGGAGCAGTTTGTAAAGGAAAGGGATTTTGCTCTGGGACAGGTTAGCAGGGAAGGTGATTGCAGGCTGGAGGCTGGTAGCACCCAAAAAATAGTAGGTAGGCGAGTCTTCTGAAAAGCTGCTTTAGGAGAGAAGAACTTTTATGAGGAATGAGTCAAGTTGTGGATATTTATTACAGTTCTTGAGAGCTCTCCAGAGAGCAGCACACAACTGAGCCGCTGCTAGAGTTGCTTTAAATAACCCTCTATATAGCAGCCCTTGAACTACTGCTTAGCAGCCCATGTTATTTGGACCTCCATCGCTTCTCAACGCGGGCGCTAATGGTGCTGGAGCTCCATTAACAAAGCAGGAATTCAAGGCTGCGTACCCTGCAGCTGACCTGGTCTTCCTTTGGGGGTGTCTGGCAGGGAGAGCTTAGCTCTTTGCTTACAGGAATTTCAGGGGCTCACCTGAATGCTTCTGATTGGATTTGTTTGACCAGAAGATGGGAAAATGGGGGGTTGGGAGGAAAGCTGAAAGTGTCTTGGCTGCTATTTTTGGTGTTGAATAAAAGATGCAGGAGGAGGTAGCTAATATTGAGCTAGTCCTTATCCCTCTGGCCAATGAATATGCAAAGCAAGATAATGTCTACTAGCTCCCATTTTTTTCTTCAGGGTGCATGTACTTTAAGCCGTATTTTTGAAAAGAAAGGAAAAATGCATCCTTATTTTATCCTATCATAAAGTCAGGAATTGGGGTGAGAGTCAGATACGGGAGAATATTTCTTTTAAGGCATCACAAATCTGGCATCCAGTCTGTTTATGTCAGGGGTCAGGCAGTGTTCGTCTTAGCTCTGATGGCACTGTGCATTCACACAGAGCAGCTGAGCGAGGACTGCTTTTAAATGTGCTAGGAAAGTAGACCTTCAGCTCGGGGCTCTGATAAGCGACGCTGGTGGCCGCGTGCACACGCGCCGGCCCAGAAAAAGGTTTTGAAATGTGGCTGGACTCTGGAACATCTGCGGCGGGGAGGAGCACTAAACCTTTAATTAGGGATTTATGAACTGTGTAGAGATGATTGAGTCATTGTTTGACTTGCTTTCCAGAAATAGATGTGGTTTTTTTTAATCTCCCCTTCTCCCTTCCTCCTCCCTGCGACGAGCAGAAGAGCAGCAGAATGACCAGCAAGGTGCAAGGCAGGCGGCGGTGCCGGTGCCCGCTTCGGCTGGACCGTGGTCAGCACCAGCAGCTCTGTTTCTATGGGGACCAGTGGCAGCCGAAACACCGGCTCCTGAGGAGCTGCAGGAAGGAGGGCACATTATCTCCGAAATTTTGGGAGAGAATCACGTGCCAGCCTTGCTCCTTACTGCTTGCCATAGGCTGCAAGAAACAAAACTTCCCTCTTTTCCTGGTTTGTGTAAACTGTAAAGGTGAAAAATCACTGCTAAAAGTGATTTGCAACAAACAACAGAGAATTAAAGTCCCGGATAGTTGTGGAAGAAGCCAGAGGATATTCAAATTCTGGAGTCAAAGAAACGCTTGTGTGGAATATTAACTTAGGGCTTTGCAAAAAGCACTTCCCTCCTTTAATTAGCACGCACGGGCAGTGGGACTGGGCACAGGGTGCTGTGTTCATCACTGCATCCAGGAGAAGAGAGCTGTGTTTGGGGACGATGCATCGGAGAGCCCAGTTCCAGGTCTGAAGTAGCTCCTGAGGGGCTTGCGGATGAAAGGACCAAAGATGCTGTTGGCAGAGTACCAGAGCTCAGACCCACATTTGATGTAAGTGCCATCTCTGGGCTGGTTGCAAATATATCAAATGCTATAATAATGTGCCGGATAGCGAGAGCTGTGAGCTGTCCTCCACCGTTCTGGCTGTCAGCGACTGGAGGCTGAGATCCAGCCCTAGTAATTAAGAGTCTGACTATATTGAGTATAATGATTCCCACTTCCATAAAGAAGATTTTTATCTTCTTGCCTTTATTTTGTCTCTTTGATCAACCAGACCTCTCTGCCACATCTAGAGCTCACAAATGTATTGTGGGGCTTTATAACCACTCATTTACACATTCATAGATGCTAATACATGTCTAGGTTTCCCTTTCAGACTCATGCTTTCTGATTAATTTTAGGATTTTTGCAGAGAGGGGACCCAATCCTGCAGCTATCGTTAGGGTAAGATCAATTCAACCTACCAAAGGAGCGCAGTATCCAGTCAAAATGAATTCCTAGGGGTTGAGAATGGTCATTTCTAGTTTGGAAGGTGTGCTTCGAAGACCTTTCTGCACAGCCCTTCACCTAGTCATTGGGTTGCACCCCGTGAAAGCCCAGACGATTAATGGCCTGCTGAGGAGCAAATGACAGTAGGCTCGGTGCCTGTGCATTTTTTTTCCCTTTTTTTTCAGATTGAGAACACAGATGTCTAATTGGAATAGGGTATTTATTAACATAAGCCGCTTGGCTATTCAGAAATCAGAGCTAATCAAAATATTGTAAATATCGTGCCTGGAGAAATGTCACCCTTCACCATGATTGCATTTCCATATTTTTTCCAATCTATTTAAGAAAGTGTAAACAAGTATTTACAGCCTGTTGGGACCGAAACACGTTCCCGGTTGCGGTATCTGACGTAGCAAACGTGCACGCAGGAGGAGCGCCGGCCGTTCCCCGGGTGCTGCGGATGCGGGTCCCGGGCGTTCGCTCGCCGGGGGGGTGCTCTGCCTCTGCAGCTGTCCCTGCTCTGGGGGCTTTGGGTGTTTATTACATGCTGAAAAGCAGGAGACAGAACTAGAGGAAGGCTTTGGTGGTTCCTGGACTGACTTCGTTTGTGTCAGACTTTATGCAAAATGTTATTTCTGTTTCCCCTGGGCTTTTCCAGCCCCGTCCCTGGTGCTGCGAGGCTGAGCTCCCTCCTGTGCATCCTCACCCAGAATGAATGAACTCTTTGATATAAGATTTCCAATAAATTTCAGGAAATTATAGTAAATACTTGAGTGGTACCGTGTACTTTACAACCAAGCCAAATGATTTTTTTCTTACCTTGACGACAGCAACTTTTGTCGGTAGATGTAACAATTTCCACGTGCTTTCTGTAACATATAGTGGCTGATGCCTAAAATATAAAGAAGCCTTTAGACTGATAATAACTCCAGAAGATGAATAGTTATAAAAGGTAGATGGAATTGAAAGGCATTTTAATTTGTCATTATTTCGGTTCCAGAGAGCAGATGAGTAATTACACTGCCTATGAAGAGAGAGTGTGTAATACTTTCTCTCATTATAGGATTACATTTTCTCCCTTCCCTTTTAATGTAAGTGAAAATAAAGCTATCTCTGATATCTTCTGTTTTGATCATAATTTGAAAGCCCCAGAATGGCTCGTGCAACTTTGTTTCGTGGTGTCGGGTGTACAGATTAATTATTTTAACGCAACGCATAAACAGCGGGCTGATTTCTCAGAGCGTAAACCTGAGATCTCCAACGCTTGCTGAATGAGAGATTCCTCATTGGCCAAAACCGCGTTGGGTCACGACCAAGGCAAGTTTTGCAGGGTTGGGTAGGCTCTTTGCTGGGGCTGCCTGGGCCAGGATGGGGACAGACGCGTGGGCAGACCTCGGGAGGTGCACAGAAACCAGCTCTGAAGCAGGAATGGCAGGGCGGGGAGTGACTTCTGCTCCGTGTCTGTCTTGCAGCCTGAAGAACCAGTAGTAGTTTGTCAGTCGAGACAAAGAAAACCACCAAGGCTTCTTCTGCGGAGAGGAGCTGGTCAGCGAGGAGAGGATGCTTTCTTGGACAATGATCCTGTGTGGATTCGATAATTAACATGTAACTAACCTTCGCTTTGGACAAATACATGGATTTTTTTTTTTAATTTTGTGGTGAGTTAAAATATTTCAATGGATTTTTTTACCCTTTCAAGATAATATTTATTCAGCACAGAGTCTAGAGTATGATAACTATCCTGTAAATACAGCACTTAATCATCACTCATCTTCAGAGACAGAGGAAACAAATACTTTTTCATATTTATTCTTAGATTTCTCCCAAGAGTATGAAATTATTCTATTACATTATCCATGATAGTGATGTAATCAGTCTTCAATCAGAAATAAACATACTTTCTTCACCTTCTCCAGCATGGTTTGTGTCAACACATAAAGAGCAGCAAAAAATGAATCACGGGGATTGTATGACGGATGAATTTTTTCCTTTCCTCTTTGTCTTCAGAGAAACAAATGGTTCACTGAGCAAAGAAAACTAAAACGAAAGCGTAAAATCCTTTTCCTGCCAGTAGGATTCCTACAGGCTAGACGGAAGCCGTTCGCTTTATCGACTTTGCTGATGCAAACCCAAAGCCAGACCTCGCTCTGCCCACCGGCCGTTCCTGGGAGCAGGCAGCCCTCCGGGAGACCTGCGGGAAGGACGGTGGGACCGGACCGGCGGCAACGCCTGAACTTGCCGGGCCATCGCGCGCGGGCAGCACGCCGGCTGCGAGCGCGTCGCCCGCGCGCCCGCCGGGAGACGGTGGAGAGGCGGCGTGCGGAGGCTGGTTTCAGGACACCGAGGCTGACTGTCATGCGTTCCCTGAGCTGCCCTCGCCGTGCGGCCGGCTCTGGGCTGGAAGCCACGGCCCCGCGGTAGGGCGAGCCCTCGCCGGCGTCTGGGCGTTACCGGCGCTGCCGCACCGGTGAGTTTTGCGCTGGGGCAAAAATCCTCCGTGCCCCGGCAGACCTCCGCCGAGGCACCGGCCGGCACCAGGCAGCCTCCCCAGCCGCTCGCCGTCAGAGCCCGGCGCTGCCGAGCCGCGGGTCTCCCGCCGAGCTCCGGCGTTTCCCTGCCAGGCGGGCAGAGGGTTTGGACCGAATGGCTCTCCCTGCAGCGGAAAAGCCTGTAAGTTGCAGCCATGTTCGCGCTGGGAGAGCCGAAGCGTTCAGCTGGGTCAGGTCTGCAGGGAACGTTAGGAGCTGGATGGGTTGGAGACCCTCCGGGTGCTGGGTGTCTCTGGCAGCCCCTCCAGCCGGGGTCCCACCGCCCATGCAGGACCCCCGGCCGACAGCTCTGCAGCCAGGGGCCCCGTGGCAGGGGCTGCGGCTCGGGGGGTCCTTGCTCGCAGGGAGGAAAAAATTCAAAGGATTCGAAGGGAGAAAAAAATCGACCGAAAACCAGCCTTAACTGTCCAAAAGGAACGCTGTTTGTGCAGACCCCAGCCGGATCCCAGTCTGCAGCATTTTGGTGCTCGTCTATAGGGAAGGTGTTTATTCCTCACTGGCTTTGGGGGGAGCAGAAAAAAAAGTAATTCTATCCACTGGGAAGAGGGAGCTCGCAAGGATTTTAGTTTTTCTGCTGCAGTCAGCACAAAGAGACCAGGTTTCTTACCTAACCCGCTGCAATGCAAAGAGCTGCAATAAACATGATCCAGTTTCACGTAGGTACTACGAGCAATGCAAAACAAACCTCGCTGTGCCCTGTTACACAAACTCGGTGAGTGCACTTTGCATGCAGAGAACCTGTCTTGTGAATGCTGCTGGAGATTAAGCACCACCTTTTTAAAGAGCAATCTGGTTGTTTTATGTATGTGTAGTAGCACAATTCTTCTGAGACTGTGGCCATTTTCCTGCTTCTGCATCTCTGAAATAACAGGCTTTGACGTTTCCTTTTTGTGCACACTCGGCTAGAGGCTCTCTTGTGTCTTTGGAAGGGAGCAGTGATGTGTATGGATCCATCAGTTCATTTGCCAGGAATCCCAGCAAGGTGCAAATTCACTTCTCCAGCATCTCAAGGAAGAGCAGTGACCTGCTGCTACTGGCTCTGCATCGGGGAAAGTTAATTTAATCCACAGCTCACCACCGTGGCCTGCAGGTTTGTGAATTTTCTGCCAAGTTAACAAATCGTACATAGATGATTAATCTGTGTCCTCCATCCGCTTCTCTGCACCTTAATAAACCAAAGCAAAGCAAAGCTCTGCATTTTGGTATTGAGTAGCGCTCTGTGCTTCAGATGAGAGATGTTTGGGCACGTCACTTGGAAAACTGCAGTTGTGATGCAAATGTCATTTATATGTTCATAGAATTATTACTATTATTGTATATTTGTAATATGGTAGCCCATAAGATATAAAGCTCTGTAGCAGAGGATGCTGTAGGCACTGCTCGGTAACCTTAATCTGTCTCACTTTGAGGGAAGCAACACCCAAAGGGTTTGTACGGCAGACCAGTCTGGACTGGCAGATGTGCATGTGAAATCAAGGCAGCTTCACTGTAAGCCTATGCTGAACCATATTTTGGGGAAAGGCAATATTTCAAGTCATTAAGTCGCAGGCAGCACATGCTAAGAAGTAATTGTCCTGAAGCCAGTGCTGGTACCTGTAGGACTCCGTCAGTACAAGCCATTCTACTTGTAAATGAGCCCGTGGGATGAAGTGGGAGCAGGCTTTTTGTGGAGGGGACCTTGTGATGCCAGAGGAAGAAAAATAGTCTTAATCTGCTGCTGACAGGGTTCTGTTTTTCATATCTTTCCCTACTGTGGGAAGAAGTTCATCTTCTGAGGCTGGCTGGAGCGGAGCATGGGCTGCAGGCAGCTGCAGGGCGTTCCTGCTGCAGCTCTGTGACACATGCCGCAGGGAGCAGTGCCACGGAAAGCTGCTTTGGCTTTTCTTCACGATGATAATATTGTGTAACTGGCTTCTTAATTACCATCTCATCTGGGACACTGAAATCCCTCACTACCTCACTGCTAGGGTCACCCTTTTAGTGAAAACAAACCTATTTTTGTCAGTGGAAATAATTCTTTTACCTTGCAAAGGCAATTAAAGCCCAAACTGAACAGATTTATTTTTAAAAGACTCTTTCCAAATCTTCAGGAGAGAAGGGAAATAATTCTCCTAAATAAGGAAGAAGATCAATAATAAACGTTGCTCCGCGGAAACCCATGTTATGTTGCCTGCCAGCAGCAAAGACTAAATAGACCCCTTCTAGTCTAAGGAGAAATGAGACTCCTGGGATTTGGGTTTGGTGGTTTTTTGCCGTAACATATGAAATCTGTTGGCAAATATACTTAATAGGCAATGTTCAGTGCTTTATCTTCATTTGGCATTTAATCAAAGGGACATGCTACATCTTTATAATAGCTGGGCTAATTGACTTGACAGAACAGAGCAATCCAATTGGTCATCTTCATATTTGGTGAAATGAATATGAATATCATCATGTGTGACGACAGAGGTTACAGGCAATGTGGGGCAAAGTCCCTGACTTGTACACTTGAGCTGTGACAGGTAGGAGACAGCCACAAAACTCACATTGAATTTTAAAGTTTGCCCAACTGTCTTTATCTGCTTTGAAAATCCTTCCTGTTGCATTTTGTTTGTGCTTAGTTTAGTTTAGCTGAAGTGGCGTAGGGAAAGAGAGAGAAGCACCAGACCTACTCGAAGTTAGCACTTAATGCTTTTAAAACTCTCCCCGCTCATGTGTGTGGCGAGCAATGGCAGTTTGTGGCCCAGGGGACACCTACAGAGCTTTGGCCACGTAACACGTGACAGCAGCGGGCACAGACTCCGACCGGTGCTGAGGTTTGTTTCAAATAGATGTACAGGATGCTGTTACATACTTGAAAAATATTTTCTGCTTGCAAAAGGGACAAATGAAGTAAGCTACAAATGATTCTAGCGTACAGTCTGTCTGGAAGTGATTTTTCCCTTCACCTTGCTCCCTTGTATTGCTGGGGGGAGAGTGGGAACCCACGGAGCTGATCACAAAACCTTGTCCCTTCAGTGCTCTCGCCTCTTCTTCACTCACTCCTGACGATTTCATGTTACGTATTTAAGAAATATTTTTTATGGAAGTGGGGTAACTTGTGTGCCTCTCTTTGCATATGCTCACATATGCAATACTTGCATTGTTTTATGTATACGACATTGCAGTTGTGTTCGGAGGCTCCTGCGCCTACAGCTTTCTCCTGTTCGAAAGCTCATGGCAGAGGGGAGGTGCCTGCAAAATGGAGTTATCCCCTGCACTGTGCTCCAGGTCTGTGCTTCGCAGTGCACCAGCCAGCAGCATCTCATTTCCTCTGCCTTGCTAAGGGGATCTAAACAGAGAGAAGGAACCGAGTCGGAAGAGAGACCTTTGCTTTTCCACATCCCGGAGGCTGCCTGGAGCTCCGCTCATTGGGAGCATCGGCCCCGGCTGGGCTGCGGGGTGTGCTTGTGCCTTCGGTCTTGAGAAGGGAAGGGTCAGATGCACTGCAGAATCTAATTGTTTACTCGCTGGGGACGGTAAAAGATACTGAAGAAGCTCTATATGATTAATTTGTGCTCTTGCATTAATGCCTTTCATGTGTGGAGGAGAATGGGTTGTTCACAGATGAGTAAGCATCTCCTTAGGTTTCATAGCTGTGGGGCTGTTTCATTTATTGTGGTTTGGGTAGTAACGTAAGACGCCAGTGTTTCTGAAGCTAAACTGCCTTTTTACAGAGAGAATGATTTACAGAAATAGGGCACATCATTCTTGCATGTGCAGCCTGACTTTTTCGAGCCTCCTTCCCCCCAAATTCTTCCTTTCTGCAGCCTGTGTGTGCCTTCCTGCAAGCTGCACCCAGGGTGCTGCAGAGGCGATTTTGTCAGGAGAGAAAAAAAAAATAATCTTCTAACTTGTGTGCTCAAGTAATCACTACAAGCTAATTGCAGCAAATTAATTACAGCACAAACACAATTTCTTTCCCTAGGCAGGTGTGTAGACAGCTCTGATGCTGCTGCAGTGAGCTGGGTTGAACTCAGCCTCCGATACCCAGCCCGTACAAGTCTGTTTGCCCTTCTCCCCTGGCTGTCCTGCTTGGCCTGGTGTTGGTGGCTTGCTTGGTCTAAGAGAATGACCAAAGACAGAGGACATCCCCCCGCTCTGTCCTGTTTCGAACTGGAGTAACTAGAGCAGCACAATATTTGCATTTGTTGCCAATATTGTCCTGGTCCAGTCAATCAGGCTTTGGTCCCTAAATCCTTCTGATCTCTTGCTTTTCCTAAGTTCATTAGGCCTTCAAAGCAAGACATAAAAAGACAAATCTCCTAGTGGTAAGTCAGTGATCCCTGCAGAAATGCCTCCAGATTGCATGCTCTTCTCTGATGTTGAGATTGGTACACAACCCCGGGCTTAAATGCTGGGAGCAGATATATTAGACATCTTTGAAAATGGATGCAGTGCAACCATTGCATGCCCCAAGGTTACTTTAAATTGAAGGGTGAAAACATTTGCATATATTTTTTTCATTTAAAAAAAACCCAAAACGTACTCTGCATTTTTGATGCAGAACACCTATACGTTACAGAATTTAATTTTGTCCGTTCTGGCCAAATGTTTTCCCAGCTTAAAATTCCATGCAAGATATTCTGTAAAGAAAGTAAATCTCAATAATTAAGTGTCAATCTGGTTGTGTCTTGCCACACACACACTTCTAAGGAGCAGCGCTAACTGGAATACTGCCGGCACTGGGAGACAGCTGGAAATGTGATTATCAACACCAAAACTGTAATCTTTTAGACATGTTTCATTAGGGTTTGTGCATACTAATACAGTTCTTCAGGCTCTGGCGCAAATACATTAGGTTATGTTTTGGGCGGCAAGATGCTAACTTTCTGTAGTATCCTATGCTCAGACATAATACAGAACAAATAATGCATGTTTTTTAACTGGCTGCTTGTGTCAAGGCAATAGAGCTCTATGGCAACAGTGTGTAAAGTAACTCTATCGTGAGACATGCTACTTAATACAAAGAAATTAATCATGGGAGAAGAATGCTCCTAGTACGTAAGTGGTACTTTCTTTGTTAAGTTCCTATTGCATCAACTTAATTAGCAAGTCCTGACCTTTAAAAGCACCTTCCATAATCTTCAAATTATGTATGTGGAAGTCTGCATTCCTCCTTCTGGCTGTGCTAGCAGCTTTCTGCACTTGTCTGGATTCGTCTGAACTCCTCAAGCATGTGACCGTTAACTGAAAGTCCTCTCCCCACAGTGAGAAGCTATTGGAAATCTCCAGATCTGTTGCAGGTCTGCAAGATAGGGAGGACCCAATTTGGTGGTTAAACATTCAGGATCTCGAGAGAGAGAGAAAGCAAATATCTATTAACATTGCAAAGTGTTCCCTAATTAAATTACTGCACTGAGCTCAATTGCAAGACTTTAGGATAAATTTTCTAGTCTAATTTCTATTTCCACTGTCAGAATAGGGATGATGGAGCTGGTCCTGTTGACCCAGTGATGTTTATCTTCACTAAGTGTGTTCTCCTGGCTTTAAGGAGCTGGGTTGGGAGACAGCTGCAGAACTCTTAAGCCAGAGCAATGTATTGCACTTTTATACCGCTTTCTTACATATTACTTGTACCCTAAGTCACAGGAGATCTAAAGCAAACTCTATAAAATTCCTTCTCTATATCATATCCTCATTTTCCCAGCACCTTTGTGCATCTCGTAATCCTGCCAGTGCTACTAAAAATCATCTCTGAGTGCAGCTAGCTTGTACTCTTGCCAGGACCTCATTTCATATCCTTCAACAGAGGGGTTGCAGATTGGGGTTTTGCTAAAGGCATGGGGCAGAACGTGAGCAGCTGATGCTGAACAGTTATCCTGGACATCTCTCCGTGATGGTCTTGTCCACTTTCCCCCCCCTTTGGCGTGGTGACCGCAGATGCCAAGCCTTAGAAGTAGCATTAATCCCATACCATCTTTGACGGGGCTGTTATCACACACCGTCTTGTGCAGGAGCATGTTTAATGTCATCAGTACAACGTGCTTGTGAGAGCCCTAAATGCACCAGGGTCCTCAATCACCCCAGCCAGCCTCACCTGGTCCCCCCCACGCATCCCCAGCCCATTGGTCCTGGAGCTGCATTTAAGCTCCATCTGTCCCCCCAGTCCTTCCTCGAGCCGACTACTGGGAGCTGCAAGAGCCAGGCTGCTCCCCGGGAAAGACGAGGAGCGAGCTGCAGGTACCCAGCTGCGCAGGAGGGATGGCATCGTCACCGGCAGAGCAGGTACCAGGCAGGGCTGACGGCTGTGGCAGGTCCTGCCAGCAGGACCTGAGCTTAAATGCAGAGCTGAGTGGATTTTTATCAGTCTCTGTAAGAAGCCTGGACGGGAGGACTCTTGTTTGCAGATACTGTCCTGGAGGTTTTGCTTATGCTGGTGCAGCAGGGATGGTAACAGCTCGCTCGCCTCGATGGTGTAGGCTGGGTTTGCCATGCCAGTGCTTGAAAGGGAGCAGTTTAAGCAGCATCCCCTCTGTGGCCACTGCTCGCTAATCGAGCCTTGTAGCGTGCTCTTGGGTCTTTCACAATAGCCTTTGTCTAATATGTTTTTAATCAGTGTGTGCATTTCAGTTTGCATATTAATAGCAAGGAGTTGTTATTATATGCTGCTGGTGATGAGATGGTTGTCAAGCTCATCTTTCCAGTCCGAGGAAAGAAAGAAACTGCATCTATTGTATAAAAAATGAAATTGCAGAAAACACATGTTTGGCATCTACCATTCTCTGCCTCTATCTTTCTTTATCGCTGTCTTTATTTTCCTCTTAATAGCTCTCATGGATGGATTCATTAATCTTTTTTTTTTCCTTAGAACAAGGATCATTTAACACGAGAGTAAGACAGGATTTCGTGCCTGTTGTGACAGCTCCAAGCTAGCCTAAATATCACATTTTTGCTGGGTGCTTTTGAGTTGTAAAATGGCAAAAGGTTGACCCAGTCTAGGAGTCCATTTATTGCAGCTGACTCCAGCAGAATAATTAAAATGCCAGTAATGAACTGCTCACTCTCCAGGTTTTGGCATTTCACAGCTGCCGTAGGTGTTGGCTTCATCAGCCCAGTGCCAGTGACCGGGACGCAGCAGCGGAGCCGTCTCCCACGGTCCATACGGCAGCAGCGGTGCCCAGGGGCATAGACGGGGGGGGGGGGGGGGCAGATGGAGCACGGCACTGTGCAGCACCAAGGCGTGCAGGGAGGAGCACGACAAGCGAGGGCTCGTGAAATGGCCCAGAACAAGCCCCGAGTACAAATTCCTTATGCTGACAGCGTTTTCTACACCTTGGCTTTGTAAGACCACAGAAGGAGCGATGCTCTTGTCCTAGGTCCTCGGGCTGAGGAAAGGGGCAATGTTTTGATGTGGGACTAGGTGACTTAGGAGCTGAGCTCCATGGGCTTCCAACTCGCATCCCCCGCTGTCTGTGCTTAATCTGAAATCACCCCCGGCTTTTCTGCAGATCACAGCACGAGGAGGTTGTTTATCTTGTCTTCTTTCTGCTTTTCCTATCCCCTTCCTTGGCTGTTCCCTGCTGTTGCAGATGCACAGACTTTCAGCACAGCCACTTCCCAGGGCTCTCCCTGCTTTCAGCTTCGGGAGGTGATTTTCTGTGCTCTGGTTTTGCGCTCCACCTTCCCTCCTCCGTGTCTCAGCAGGAAAATGGTCTGGAGGCAAAAAGCCAAGACTGAAAGGAGAGAGATGAAAAGAGAAATTAAAGAAATGGGAAACGGGGGGGGGAAAAAAATCCAGAAGAAAAAGCACATCCCCACCAGCCTGGCTCCACTAATTGCTGTCATAGCTCCCCACCGGAGAAGGGGCTGGAGGAGAAGCAAACCCTGTTGGCCCGCGAGGGTGGGTGCTAGGGTGGGTGCTGGGGAGCGTGCCGAGTGCTGCTGAGGAGATGGGAGCTGCTTTAAGTCAAGTTCAGGTTTAGCATCACTAAATTTTAAGCGTGCTGACCTAATCTGGGATCAAAGGACACAGACAGTAAAGGGCGTTTGGAAGGTTTGGAAGGGAGAACAGGGAGATCTATATATTTTTTTCTCCACTCTCCTCTGCCAACAAAGCTGCCCTTGCTGATCCTGAGGAGGAGCAAGGGGGGAGCACTGAGTTCCTGCAGCAGGAGACAAGGTCCCCCTGCTCCCAGCTACTATTGCTCTGGAAAGAGCAGAGCAGAAGATGGGGAAAGCCACTGTCATTTCTCTCCGGAGCATTCTCGTTTGCTGTGCAAAATGACAGCAGCAGGCACGTGACTGGAGACCACAATAGGCACCGCTCATGTAAACGCTACATAAATATTGAGTGACAATATTTTGAAAGAGGAACCTCTCAGCGATCTGTGAGCAGGGCGGCAGCACAGAATTAGGGGTTTTCAATCACACCAGCTCCAGAAGAAAAGAAGTGCGGCTGCTGATCTGAAATCAGTCTGCAGCTTCTGCAGCCACCCACTGCAGACTGTGCGGGACAAAAGGAACAGCATGAGGTAGAAAAAAAGCCTGTGAGCATTTGCTATAAAGAAAGTGGCTGGAGGAATGAGACCAAGCAAAGGTGTGGGATGGATGTTTCACTCCAGAGCTTCAATCCATTTATATAATCATGGTTGTTATCATAGTAAATGTAAATAACTGAATGAGTTCAAATTTAGTATTTGACAGCACAGGCTCTTTGTGAGTACACGCTGAATTCTTGTGGAAGGCCTTTATTTCATCAGGCAATCTAACAATATTTTAAACAATCCTTTAGGCATTTAGTTAGGCCCATATTTTATGATTTTTTTTCACTCCTGGATATGAGGGCTATAGTCTCCAAAGCATAAAGCCTCCTACAAGTTCATGTGTCAAGAAATTGCTTGAATCAAAAAATGTGGCAGTTTGGCAGCTTGCCTCTTGCTGCATTGCTATAGCCTGTAACAATAGCAATAACATTATGGTGAAAATACTAAAAAGCTGTTTTGCACCTTGTCAGCCCAAAGCAACAAATATCCAGGCTAACCTTAATTTATTTTTATAGGATGTGGCAGCCCTCAGCAGCATCCGAGACAGGCATCAGAGCCACGACCCACCTCACCCGGCTGAGGAAGCATCCTTCCAAAATTGCACCGGTGGCAGGCTCTTACCCTCGCAGGGGATCAGACCGTGCAGCCCCACGCGGCACGGTTACTAGTGGAGGTTTGCCTTGGGTCTGGGTCTGTCGGGGACTTTAGTCTCCGTCCGGATTCCCACTCCGCGCCTCCGCGGATGCTGGAAGCGGGACCCTCGCCACGTGAGGCAGGGGGAAAGTAGAGCAGCCCCACCGTGTCAGCCAGGGTGTTTGCAAAGCCTGCTCCAGCAGCAGCTCCTGATGCCGGAATACACGAGACCCCGAGCTGTCTGTCTGTCCTGGCTGTGCCCTGTGCTCTGCTGGGGTCGGGGCTGCTCCCCTTGCTGGAGCAAAATGCCCATCCCAGCACGGTCTCCAGGCTCCGTGCAGGTGGGCTGTGGTGGAAAAATGCTGCTCTGTGAGGTGACGTGAATGCCTTGGGGTTGGAAGGGGATTTTTCAAAGGCCTGGAGATAGCTGGTATTCAGAAATAGATCAGAAGAAGCCTTTCTATCTAGAAAGGAAGAAATAGTGAAAAGCCAGTTCAGAATAGCATCTTCTGTAAAGTCCCACTCGCATGTACCTTTTAATGAGACTAGTGCTGGTCTTAACAGACAAATGACCTCAATTCACTCACAGCTCTGTGCTATTGATTCAATAGCTTCTCTTAATGAGGAAATTATTATCTTTGTTAGGGAATGTGGAATCTAGCAGGTGCACGGTATTAAATAATGAAAAAGCAACTTTGCTAGTGCCAGGAATATGATGGTGCAGTGCCAGGGATGAGTGGGGCCCTCAGATGGACTCTGCGAGGATGCTTCCTTTTCTGTTTGGTCTTGCGGAGCACAAAGACTGAGATGCTTGTGCCACTGGGCATTTTGGTTTAGGCTGCCAGGAGGGGGGCTCTTGTAATAGGTACCGCTGTGGATTCTTCCTTGAGCCTGCCCTTGAACGTGGTGTGAGGCACAGACTGCTCAAGTCTACCCCTTCCACTGTTTCTGTACGTTTAAGCAGCGTGCACCTTCAGAGACGTCTGGCCTGAGTCCAGCTTAGATCATGCATCTTTAAATCACCAGGAGTGCTGTCTCGATTGCTTCCCCCCTGCCCATGAGTCACTTCCTAATGCAGATTTTTAGTTCATTAGTGCGGTGATGCATTAAAATCAATCTCAGTAAAAAGGCAATGCTGATTTAAAAAAACCCAAACAATTTCCCCCCCCGCCCAAATTCTCAGGTTCGTTTTTGCCTTGACTCGGGCAGAGGGAAGGGCCAATGTTCTGGAAAATTCCATCCGGATCCTGGGTGGAGCTTGGTGCAGCCGAACGGCTTCTTTACGCTGAGCCCAGGGGCTCCTGCCCGGACTGGTCATGGAGGGGAGTCCCCCTGGCAGAGTCCATTGCATTAGGCTGCAATTGCTGAAGCCGTCAGCCGGTGCTCGCTGTGCAGTCCTGTATCGAGCCCTGAGGACTGTATGGGTGTTGGTGCTGCACTGGCTTCAGGACCCATCGTCTGGAACAAGACCGAAAGGTGACCGAGTGACCATCGTGTTTTGCTTTAGCGCTAATGGAATTAGATGGAGATTTGTGGTGTGTTACTCCAGTGAGTCAAATGGGAAAAGGCAAAGTAAAAGGGAGACGTACGCTTTCTCGGCTGGCAAGGGCTAAAGCAAAGCTACTTGTAGAGGAAACCAGAATCGCCACTGAGCTAAAACCTTACAGAGTAGAGCTAAAAGGTGAGATAACGTGCTCTTTTCTACCGATTTTACTCAGTGGGCAGTGAAGCACGGTTGATGAGCAGGGCAGTATAAATCAGCAAAGTCTCTGATACAGCCCAGCATGCACTGATGTGACCTGGAAAGCTCCTTAAGCCAAGCTATTAAGTCATTTGCATGAGAAAAGCAGACAAGCCTTGCTTTACCAGCGTGAACCAGCACTTTGGTAAAACTCATCTTTATTTTGAATGTTGTCCTGATCGTTACATCTATGGCCACTTACCAGTAAGTGCCTACAAGCTCAGAAAACAAGAAGGCAAAATCACAGACTTTTCTGCTCTTGTGACCAAAGGCCTGTTTATCTCCTTGTCCAAATACCCTGGCTTCTGCCTTTCCCCAGCACTACTTGGGTAGGACCCTGCCGACGTTTTCTAGCAGTGAGCTCTGCGGAGGGCCGGGCAGCCCGTGCATCCTTCCGTGCTCACCAGTGAGATGCTGCCCCAGCCCCGCTGAGCTGCCACAAAGCCACCCCCGGTCCCCGGGACAGGGACAGGGGACTGGCCCAGAGCCCTTCCCAGCACATCCACAGGTGCTGCAAACGCCCCGCAGGACGGTAACAGCGAGTAGTATTTTGCACTTGTATAACACTTTTCTTTTGAAGGATGCTGGTGGATGAAGGCGTCCCAGCCTAGTCTCGGCGAACAGCTGTCACTCCCACCACAAAAACCACACTCAGCAATAACACAGGTTGCCCAGGGAGCTGGTGGGGTCTCCATCGCAGGAGATATTCTGAAGCTTGTAGCTGGCCCTGCTTGAGCAGGGGTTGGACAAGATGACTCCAGAGGTCCCATCCAAGCTCAACCAGTCTGTGGCCCGGCAGAGCTGGGACTGGTTTGAGGAAACCCTCCTGGCTTCTGCACTGGGGTGGGGTTTCTTTTGGTTTGTTTTGGAGGACAGTACGCTAATAAAATACTGCTTGATCCAAAGACGTTGCCCACAGGTTCTCTGTTATTTCACACTTGACTTGGGCTGTGGGAGCTGGCCCAGTGATTTTTGGAACCGCTTTTGGAGAAGCGCAGTGATATAATCAAATGCAATGCGGTGAGCGCAGCAGAAGCGAAACAATAGCAGCATCAGGTGCTGAGCGTTTCTTTCCAGGACTCCTACGTAAAAGCCTTCAGAGCCTGGACTATGCGGCCACGCAAGGGCTGGTTATTGGCGGGACGGAGCCGGGTCCCGGCCGTGGGGTGGGGGACAGCCCCCGGTCCTCACCTGCCTGGCACCGATGGTGCTGCCTGCCGTCGCATCCCGGGCTCAGCCGGGCGCAGGATGGTGACAGCCAGCGGCAGGAAAGGCACCAGCTGGTGATTATTCATGCCTGTGGCACTGCGCTCGGCTTGGGAATAGGCTGCTATGCAGAAAGCCTGCTCCTCCCGCTAATTAAAAACACTGCGTGCACTTCTGCGGCAGGGATGCTTCCAAAGACCCAGCTGCCTCTTGCTAGCTCCGGGTCAGATCTGTCCGTGCTCTCCCACTAGCTCAACTGGTAACCGGCTAGAAATGACCCTGTGACGGATGCAGAGCAAACGGCCTCCGCAGCAGAGCGCAGGAATAAACCCAGCACAAGCCTTCCCGCGGCCAGACGTCAGCCCGTCCCTGCGACACGGCGAGGCGGGTCGGTGCTGGCTGGCAGATACGCAGCTGCCTTTGGGACACAGGTTTCTACTTGCTGATTTCTTTCTGGCTGCAATCATAGCAATAGTGATGTCTGTTAGAGTTCCTGTTGACTTTCACCCTCGTAATGGGTTCTATGTAATTTAATATTAGTGTTGTAGTAGTGATGATCTAAGGATATAGGCTAATTAAAGTTTATAGTGAAATGTACTGCTTTTTTTATTAGAGTATCCAATATAGTTAGAAAACGGACAACCTTTAGAGCACACAGATTCTTCTTTGGGTCTGAAATAGGAACAATAAGCTTCAAGCTAGATGCAGACTGGAAAAAATTTCGGCTTCAGTTTAACGTAATTATGGCAACAAATTAGTTTGGAGGGAAAAGGTAGTAAGCACCTGTAAAATTAAGTATTATAAACCTCATGTATTATTTCAAATCTGGGAGCTTTAAATAGTGTTACAACCTTCACCTAATTTCAAAGGATTTGAAATAAATTTATTGTTTTGCATTGGACAGAAAATTGGAACTGTCACTTGACAGATGTGAATTGCACATGTTGTGGTTTGTGTTTAGGGGGTTTTGTACAATCCTCTCTGTTGCCATTCAGCGTCGTGCATTTTGTATGTGAGAATGTCCAACCCCGTAGTTTCTGTTCTGAGAACAGGGTATTTGTGTATGTACCATTTCTAAAGTGAGCACAATCATAGACATGTATTTCAAAAGGAATGTTAAAAATAAATAATTTGAAATCTGTGCTATATAGTTGGATTTATTTTCTTTTGAGGATTTATTTCAGTTGCATCTTTTTTCCGCCAGCCAAACAGCGTTCACCTCGGAGATGCTCTGGGGTGGTGGGATGCCATTTGGTTCGCACAGACACCTGGTAGTCACCAGCCTTTCCCTCTCCCACCCGCACCTCTCCGATGTTTCCTCTGTGCTTAAAATGGGAACTCCTCTTGTGTCACCTGCATCTGCCCCAGCTCTGCAGGGAATACGTGATGGGGGAATGGAGAAAGCCCTGCCCGTGGGATTTATATCTGGCAGAAGTCCACCCCGGCACGGTCGGGTGCCGTCACGCCCGAGGAGACCCGTTGTGCTCCGGGTGACGCTGCGCAGCGTTCCCTGCCCAGGACTGGGGTCTGAGAGCAGGGAGCGGTGCCCGGGATGGGAGGAGTGGGGTGCGGGGGCAGGAGGATGACCAGTGCCAACTGGGGCTGGCGTCTCCCTGGCTGGCCCAGCTGGTTTCATCCATCAGCTCCGTGTCCGTTCACCAGCTGAGACCCCTTCCCTGGGCACCCTCCGTGCTCGGTTTGGTTTCGCATTCACACCCGCTCTGTGAATGCTCCTCGCCTCCTGCCAGAACAGCAAAACAAAGCCGTGCCGTTCCCTCTGAACAATGCAGTGCTAGCACAGGCCAGGAGAAGAGCAATTTGGAAAAGCACATTAATCTTTCAGCCCCCATTCACCCACTAATAAGGGACACCCAGCCTAGGCTGCAGTACAACCCGTTCCTGCCAACAGCATCTTCATTTGGACCTGCTCACATTCAGGCCTTATCACGGGGGCCCTTTCACCGTTTTAATGAACCCAGCAGTCATTTGGAGGACGGGGAGATGAAAACCATGGCTAGATCACCCCGGGTGCTTCCCGCGTGGGCTGCCTTACTGAGGCACTGTCGGGAGCACCATCGGTGCCAGGAGCACGACCCCAGCACCACGCTGCTGGTTTGTGCAGCGCGACGGTCTGGCCAACTCGCTAACTGCCGCAGCATCGATCCTAGCGAGTACCTGTTGCTCCCCCAACACGTCGCGTTTTAGGGTTTGGGTTTTGTTTTTTTTTTTTACCCTTGGGAGAACAGCAGCTCTGCGGGAACATCGGCCGCGGCAGCAGCTGAGGTCTGCGGTGGCAGGGAGCTGCTTTCAGCCACGGCTGCGGGCGCAGCCTCGGCTTCTCCATGGGGAGCGGGAGCAGCGGCTCGTCCCAGCTGGCGAGACCCTGCATCGGGCTGGGCAGTGCCACGGCGCTGGCAAGACCCGCCGAGGCGCAGAGCTGCGCGGGCAGCTCGGTGAGTCACCGTTTGGCGAGGGCACAGCCCACAGCGGCTTTCCGCTGGGAAAGCAGTGCTGGGAATAACAAGTGGAGCTCAGGAAACAATCCGTCGCCCTCCCAGCACCGCGGGCACGGTGGCAAATGCACTGAGACGGCAACCTGTCTGCCCGGCCCTCCCTTCCCTTTATTGGCCAGCAGCCTCCGTATATTCATGGTGAGCGATAAAGTAGCATTTTAAATTCAAAACCGATGGCTCTGACCCATTTCTCTTTGCAGAGCAACACCAGGCTGTCGGTCCCAGGAGGGTCATTTGGAAAGGCCTCAGAGAAATTTAGCAGCATTTTCTCCTGGAAGTTGATCCACAGAACAGCTCCGGAGCCATTCCCCTGTTGGCGGGCTTCGATATATGTGTTTTAAATAGTCAGCTGCTGTGTGATTTTAATATAAAGCACAAGTATTCTATTTAATTAAACACGCAGTTTAAGAATATCTACAACTTGCAGAGGGATGCTCTGTGGCTCCTCTGTGCCCTAACGGATCACCAGGGTGCTGCTCTCTCCTACTCGCCGAGCAATAAGCAGGCAGTGACTTCGGTGCTGCTGGTCTGCGTGAGCTCGCCGGCAGCACCAGCAGCGCCTTGGGGATGGCACCAGTCCCCGGAGGTGAGTCACTCTCCCTGGCACAGCGTCCCTGGGGAGCCCAGGCACCCACAGGAGGTCCTGCCCGGTGGCAGATGGCCCGATGGCTTCAGGTGACCTGGGCACTGGGACGTGGTACAGCTCCCCAGGGCTGGCACTGGTGGGAATCAGGGAGCTGGTGATTTACGGTAAAGGGGACCTGTCTCCAAAACCTTGTCACCTGCTGTGCACCACTTCAGCAACTCTGCTCTATTACCCAGTCAGTATCCAAATTCTTATTATAATTATTAATGAAAATATTAATGGTCTACAGAGAAAGAGAATGTCAAGGGCACTTCGGCAGGAGAGTACTGGGACCCAGGGAGAGGAGAGGAGAGAGGAGGTGTCTGTAGGTAGGGCTATAAAGAGCAAGAGCCTGTGTAAGGTCAGGGGTGCAAAGGGAGGAAAAGCAGAGGAGTCACAGTTACGCCAGTAAATCTGAAAGAGCAATGGAGCAAAAGGGCAAGGCTTTAGAACAAAAAAAGCCTGGGGGTGGGAAGGGCTCTCTGCATGCTTCCAGCACAGCAGGCAAAAATGCAGGAGCTGCCAGGGGCAGCATCAGGATAGCAGAAAAGCAGTGGGGGGGGGTTGGGGTTTGGGGGTCATCTCACACCTACCCCAGGCAGAGCAGGGACCGAGCCCTGGATTTCATTGAGAGGTAGCAGTAGCCCTGCATGAGGCACACCCTGCTCTGCTAGGCTTTTTCACGTCGAAACTACTTGGATGAAATTTTTGCAGGGGTAGAAGAGGGTGGCTGCACTTAGCACGAGCCAAGGCTCCTCTGCAGCTCTCAGAGCTCTTGCACCCTGGGGACTCAGGCTCTCTTGCTGGCTGCCCCATGAACCAACTCCCCCATGCACCCAGAGGAGCTGTATGGGGGGAGAAACACCAACCAGGTCCCTGCCCTGACCGCCCCAGGGACTGGGATCCTGCCTGTGGCCTTTCCAGCCAGCCCGGCTGTCCTAGCACCACTGGGACCATCGTTTGCAAGAAGTGGGTGGCTAGATGGAAAAAAGACATGTGGTTTCAGCATCTGTTTTCCTGCAAAGTCCCCTTAAACTGTGAGGGGGCTGGCGGGGCTGCGGGCAGCCGTCGGGCAGCGCTGCCTGCGGACGGAGAAGATGCTGACCTCCCTGAAGCAGCAGCTAGCGACCACTGAGCCTGCGTGCCGTCACCTCGCCGTGCGCCTCGCCACGTGCCGTGCACCTCGCGGTGTGCCGTCTCAGATGCGCCAGCTCCCATTGCTTTTATTTTCAGTGTTTGATCACTTGCGATAGCCGCAGCTGGGACTGTGCAGTGGAAATACAATTTTTCTGAGGAGTATTGTCACATCTTCACGCTGTTTGCGCTGGTGCAAGGCAAGGTGTGATGGATCTCAGCTCCCACGCGCACCGCTTGTTCTTAGAAACAGCTTTGATACTCAGCAGCCAAAGAGCTGGTACAGAGAAGGACCCAAGACTTATTAAGTCATTTGGCCTTTTTAGAAAGATTTATTCCTGTGACAGAGTGCAGATGACGCATCTCCGTCTGTGTCACTGACGAGCCCCATACCCCGGCACAGCATTTCTGTGGGCTGGATGTGTTATTATTTCTGATGCTGTGTCAGACAGTCAGTCTGGGCCATTAAATACCTCCTGGCTTTTCTCTCCTCAAACTTTACTTCATTTTTCTTGGCCAGGTAATTCCTCCTGCAGTTTCAATTGGACATTGCATGGTTTTTCACTTGCTGTCTTTCCTTTCTCATAGCCTCATAGAGCAGCAATGGCCACACATCAGGATCTGCTGCAAACCCCGGCAGGCAGGGTAGGTGGCTTTGTAATGACAGACACTGGAAATTCAGCGTATCGCTGCTAGTGCTTTCACATATGCAACACTGATGCTGGAGGTCACGGTCCCTGAAATTTCAGCACAGAATAGCACCACGCAGGGTGACAATGAACTTTTGCCTGATGCGCTGCATGGCTTTTTGCCTGATCTGCTGCAGAACTGTTTAACTCGTTGCTATCCTGCAGTCTTGCAGATGCACTGCTCTTGCTTCGCCTCTGCAATGTGTACCCAGTATGTCTTTGGCTACCGCAAACCCATTTGTTAATCAGTAAGGCAGAAATGGTGCTTTTATGCTTCCTAGATATTAGCTTGAGTGACTTCTGTAAAGAAAATATTGGCCATAGAATGAATCCAGAGTGCAAAATGTGCTGGTTTTCACTTGTTGTCTGCGCTAGTGTTTATCCATGCCTCAACCAAAAATAGCAGACTTTGTAGATATTTAGTATTTTCCTCTTCATCAGCTCATCACATTAATGTTCCTGTTGTCTAGCAGAGATTGTCTGATCTGCAGAACAGTTTCTGCTACCCTTAGCAGCTGTGCTTCGTTTTCATTTTGCATGGTGATGGCTGTGTGTTGCTCACAGGCACAGCCAGGTTTCTGCTTGTTAGCAGGTCCCGAGGAGGGATTGCCCACACCTTTGAGCTCAGCTGGCCCCTGATGAGCCAGGCTTGTTACCACCAGGGCTGGGCATGCCCCATAAAGCTGCTGGGCTGGTACCCAGTTCTTAAGGCTGTTTGGCAGGGGCTCTGGCTGTTGGCATGGCTGTGCGTGGGGCAGGGAGCCTGGCAGTGCTGCAGCAGGTAATGCAGAGCTGCTCGGGAGCGTGCGGGGACAGCGGTGATGTGCTATGGGCACGGTCCTGGTCCTGGCAAAGCCAGCTGCTCCGGAGCATCAGGAGCTTTGACCTGGGCTTCTCTGCTGGGAGGATGCATCCAGCCCTGGGGCTGCAGGGAGCAACTGGTGCCTCTCCGGGAGGTTGCGGAGGGGGAGCAAGATCCTGCGGAGAGGAGAGCCAGAGCCCATGATGCGAGGAGGGGTGAAAGACTGCTTAGAGCAGCACAGTATGGAAAGTCCTAAACTGTGGCCTTGGAGGCTCCTTCCTACCTGCAGCTCTGGGATGTAGTGCCCTGGGAAGAGTGGGTGACCAAAAAGCTCTGCCTCCAGAGCTCGCTGAGCCTGAGCAGAGCGTTCCCCCAGGGAGGAAGCAGTGGCTGGGGACCCACAGGGATGGGGACCCCCACCTGCTGGCACCCTCCATCTCACAGTTTGCCAGGAGCTCAGCCCTGGGAGGTGGCAGAGGGACCATTTCGTCCAGCCCTGCAACAGCCCCTGGCTGCTCACCCTCGTGGGCACCAGAGATGCTGCTGGGGGAACCTAGCTTCACCCCAAACGAGACCCCAGGGCTCTGGGTGAGGATGACAGGCAAGAGGGCCCAGGTAGTTCTTGATCTGCTGGGACACAGGAGACCGTGGGACAGGAGAGGACCAAGATAGGCTATTTTCTTAAAAGCATGTTTATCGCTGCTGTCAGCGTGGGCAGATGGTGCTGCAGGACCCCCGTGGGGCAGTGGCCCAGGTCCAGTTCACACGCTGCATCTTCTGGGACGGATGCGCTGTCTCTGTCAACGTGGGCTGTCAAGCTGCCAGCAGCGGCCTTGGCGCTGAGCTAAACGAGCTGGCGTTGCCATTTCAGGGGTTTATTAATAAGCCAGCGGTACATAACTTTGTTGCGAGACCTGCAATCATTCTGTGCTTGGTACAAGTCGAGCTGTAAATAGCTCTTCGAGTGGTGACTCCCAGGTCGGTGCATTAAATTCCAGGTGCTGCAGCCAAATGCTTTTAGGGCTGGAAGCACCGCCTGACCTGGACCTGAACAAGTGGGGCTGCGTGGTGCTGCGGCTCAGCGTGTACCTGACCGGAATACGCTGATGGAGCCGGAGACAGGATCGGATTGTTGGCGAGGCGGGTGGTGAGAGGCACCAGAGACCTGCTGGGGAGAGCAGGGGTGGCAGAAGCCTGGAGGTCCTGGGCAGATGTATGGACACAAGGGCTGCGCCTGCACTTGAGCAGATGAGGCCTGGTGAGTAATTGCAACTCCTCTTTTTTTCGCTGTTGCTGTTTTTCTTACTATTCTAATGTCCCCAGACAACTTGTGCTTGAGCTGGCTTAGTTACAATTCAGGATTTCTCAGCAATGTTCACTATTCGGTTTATTCAGGGACTTGCTGCATAAAAGTTGCAATCATTGGTGTTAGTTAGGATTGTTAGCAGAGGGATGGAATATTTTGTATCCTTCAGAACAAGATAATTGCTCCATGGGCAGGTGCTGGGCAGGAGGTAAGCTCGCTCTGCCATGTGGGGCCAGGGTAGTGCACAGGGCATTGGGTGAGAGCAGCAGCAAGTGCCGGCCAGCCCAGGGCTGCGGTGAGCTTTGGCCACGTAAACCAGCCTCGTGGCATCCTTCTTGTCTGGTAGCTTCAGTGTACTGGTGCTGAAATAAAATTGCATGTGAATGGGGGAAGGAGGAAAGCTGGTCCTGGTTGCAGACAGGACATGGTGAGAGTGGTGGCCTTGGCTCTGTAGTGTGGATGGGACACTGGGTGATGTGAAGAAAAAAAAAAACAAAAACCCAAATGCCTGAAGCCTGCAGTCTGTTTGTGCTTTATTTGCTGTCTGTGGAGGTGCTAATGATGTTGCCCTGGTGCCTGGGCAGCCTTTCCTTTGTGGGTTAGTGCTTCGGGTAGATGTAAAGGCAGAGCGGAGGTCCTTTCTGTTCCTCAAGAGAGGCTTTTCTTAGTCTGCATGCTAGCTGGCTGTACCTTGTGAGAGTGCACCCGTTTATATGACCACTGTAGAGTGCCCAAGGTTCAGGTAGTGTCATTGCAAAGAATAAACCGCACAGGCACATGCTTTGCAAGCTGCGATCCGCCTCAGAAGCTTTTGCCTTAAAACTGAAAATTTTCTTGCGTTTAACATTACTATAATAGTTGTGACAGTGTTTACGGTCCCAATCAGCCAAAATCTCTGCCAGAAATGTTGTAAGTGGCAGTTTTATAAAGTCAGTTTCTGTTTTCATTACAGGAGAGAGAAACACAGTTCACAAGGGATTGCTGCAATGGTCATGGCTGGGAGAAGAAATGCTCATTAACTTGCTTATCTCCCCTGAGTGTGCAGAACAGATTGTCTGCCAGGCACTTGTAGGCACTACTTGGCACAGGGAATTCTGCTGGGCTTGTGCTGTAAAGACACAGAATAAGCCCTTTGGAAACTCCTGTATGGAGCATTTATTAATTTGTCTGTCTTCGCCATCAGTAAATGCGCTGCGGAACCTCAGACAGGCACCGTGGCTCAGCCAGGAGAGTGCAGTTGATAGCACCATGAGTTAATTAAAGATGAATTGCAGAATGGCTAGGGAAATCCTATTGCAAGAAGAGGCAGAATACCTGATTACTTCTTGCCTCTCCCAGCTCCTGTAGGTTTGTCTGTTCTGTGGGTGGCTCCTGCTGTAACCTGTGGAGTGAGCTGGGTTGCTGGGCTTCTGCTCTTTACTTGGAGCAATGCTTGCCCCTTGCTACGCCACAGTTACACACTCGAGCCTCCCAATGCTTGCAGTCACCTTTCAAGAGAGAGTGTATGAGGGTGGACTGAAGGTTGGAAGAAACTTATGCCCCTCTCTAACAACTGGGAATAATGTCCATGTGGGAGAAGTGGGGTTTTAGAAATACTCCAGGATTCTGACCCACAGTCTGAAGCAGCAACTTTGCAACAGCTTTAGCCTTGGCCAGATAAAATCAAATACCTCTTTTGATTGTAAGATGCTGGAGTCATTAGCTGGAACTATCCATTCTGCCTTGCAGCCAGGTTCCCTAGTGTTAATTACCTCCCGCAATAAATTTAAACCAGTGGTATTTGTGTAACAAGTCAGGTGAGAGCAATGCAGCAAATTTATAAAGGTTACAGTGGCAGCCCTGAAAGGAAGCTGTGTCTGGTGGGTTCATCCAGCTTCCTCTGGCAGGCAGGCACAGGGGTGCAGCGGTGCTGTGCGGCGCTCCGGACACGGCTGTCCTGCGCGTAGTCTTGCGGCAAGGTCGCGGTGCAGACCTGCGGGGCAGCCCTGTGCTACCTGCTGTATGGGCACGATGCAAAAGGCTGGGGTTCGCAGGGCTGCAGGGTCATCAAATCCATGTCCCTTAATGAGTGTTGTCTGAAATGGCCTTAAATTTGCAATAACAGAAACTACACAAACTCTCCAGAGAGTGTTACAGGGCTGCTTTGTTCTTTCCCTTAAAACGCTGTTTTCCCTAAGTCTAACCTGTGCTGTCTTTGCAAATTGAATCTATACTCTCTCCAAGATGCACATGGGGGGGGGGGGTGGTGGTGTATTTTTTGCTTCATCCTTTTACGTATTTGAGGATTTAGCATGTCTCCTCTGCCTTCCCTTCTCCAGAGTGAATGTTCCCATTGAGTACAAGACAATCAGTGCAATCAGATGGGTGCGGATCTAAGGTATGCGACACTGTCAGTTTGAATGTATTACTCTGCTCCCTGGGGTGACAGGCAGGTGACATGATGAGCTGAAAAGGTCCAGTGCTGCACCCCTCTGCAATGTGTCCACCTGTGCATTTTGCAGGAAAATTAAGTATCTTAAATGGCAAACCTGCATGTTGCAAATAACCTCCTTGCAGCTAGTTTCCTGTTTGTCTCCTTCTGGCCTCTCCTCTGCAATTAGAAGTGCTTTGCCGAGATGTCTTTAATGTTTGCTAAATTATCTCATTTGTTTTCCTTCTGAAATGGATCTGTTTGCCAACACACACTGCTTGTTGTTCCACAGTAGCAGGGCCTCTTGCTTTTGGCATGTTTTTTTCAATGATGTTTGTTTTTTTACAGAAGTGGATTTCTAGCAATACTTTCTGCATATGGATAGTGCCTCCAATGCTGTATGAACTCAGAATATGTATTTGATTAGATGCACAAACTCGAAGCTGCTGGTTGCTTTTTCATTTGAGCTGGGCTGGGGTGGGAGAAAGTGACATTAATGCTTACTGGTTTCTAGGCACCAAAGTTTGCAAATCTGCTGTCTAAAACTTGTCCACACAGCAAAATGAGTTTCCGCAGCCTGGTTTGGTCTGTGCCCCTGCAATCCATTATAACTAATGCTCCCTGTCCCCCCTTAACTTCCAAATGTATTTATCCTGCTGTGCAGAAAGCTGCTGCCTTTCGTTTTACTCTTACCAAGTCTGGTGCCTCCTTTACAGACAAGTGGTCTGAAACTAAGCCCATATGGGTGCTGGCAGTGCAGCTGCCCCCGCTGGGCAGGGAGTCGGGAGAAAAGGAAAAAAGTACGTATTTAACAAATGCTCCATGTCACAAGCAGAAAAGGAGTTAGTTTGTCTTAAGAAGCTCCCTGTGGCTTAAGCACGTATTAATGGCAGCAAAAAAACCCCAACCAGTCCTGAGATCTCTGTTACCGGAGTGCAAATCCAAGTGATGCTTCTTGGGGCTGCCCGTGTCGCAGTGTCTGCTGTGCCCCCAAGTTCCCAGCTGCCCAGGGAGTGGAGCTGAGCCCCCCCAGTACGGTCCACCATGAGACCCTCAGACCCCCCAGCTCCAGGGCTGTGCCAGTGCCATGCACGGTCCCCGGCAGGGAAATAGCTGCCAAATGCAGACAGCCCCATTTGGAGAAGGAGCAAAGGACAAACGCTGAGTTTGAGGAAAAGAGAGGGAGGTTATTGCGTTAGGGAGATGTAATAAAATGGGGAAGCAGTGAGAGAAGGGGAGAGGCAGTGCGGAAAGCTAAGGGCAATAAACCACTGCTGGTGAAATGTAATAATAATGCTTTGCAGTTATCTGGTGTCTTTCACCTCAGGCTCTCAGAGCTCCTTAGAAATATTAGCTAATTAAACCTCCTGTGTTAATTAACCACACTTTGCTAGATGAGAACCCAGTTTGGAGAGCAGCTGTCTGTTCTCCAGACACTGCCGATGGCCTCATCACGCTTTCTTGCGGTGAGGAAGACCTGGATGGGATGATGTGGCCGTGCCCCGGTGCGGTGGTGCCTCCTGCTCCCCCCTCATCAGTACCAGGGCAGAGGTGCTGGGATGGGTGGCTGGGGCTTGATTGCCTGGTCAGCCTTGCTCTGTGTGGATGGAGCAGATCCCAAACTGCCCATCTGAGATTCCTGGGTTCCTCCTGTTTGGTCCCTTAGCAGCTTTGTTAATGCAGGAAAAACATGAAAAATAGGCAAAGGACCTGTTCAGCCTGAGCTTGTTGACAGCAGTGTAAACCGAAAGTGGAGCAGATCCCTGAAGGCTGGGAAGGAGCTGGGATAACATCAGGCCCGGGGCTGCGGTGATGAGCTGCAGAGCTGTTGGTGCAGCACCGGCAGTGGGAAACCTCGAGGACAAATCGAGGACAACACAAGGAAGCAGCTGTTTGAGGAATGCCAGCTCTGCCTCCAACAGGCTCCCTGTGCCTTAGTGCTCCCCGCAGTGCTTATTCCTGGAGGTTTGGGATCTCTGAGCCTTCCCTTTGCTGTCGAGACCTTCTCCTGGAGAAGCTACAGGGTCCCTGTGCAGCTCAGCCCAGCTGGAGCGTGGGAAAAGCCCTGCAGTCGGATGGAGGCATCCCTCCAGGTGATCGCTTTGTAAGTGTGGAGAAGTCCCAAGTTAAGGTTTTAAAGATATTTAGTGAGAGCAAAACTGAATACAAGCAAGGGACCGGAGAGGGTGATTAGAAGGTCATTTGTATGAGATTTTTCTTAGTCTGTGCACAGTGACTTATTTCTCTCCACAAGGTCTAGGTTTGGGATGACATATTCATATAGCAAGAATGGGTGTCTTCCCTCCTGGTTTTCTTATGAAAATATCTTTTATTCATAGCTCTGCAGAAAGCATGATATAATTTATCTGAAGGTACAATCAGATTTTTTTTAAATATTCCAGAGCTGTAGCAAGCAGGCACTGCGGTGGTTAATACTCAGGGCCACGAGCCTCCAAGATTTTGGGTCACAATCATTTCTCAAGTATGAGGCAAGAGCTGTAGTCCTGAGTCAGGAGTGCCCAGACATACCGGCACAGCTCACGGCTATCACTCAGGGCACCCCAACCAGGCTAGAAAGTGTCCTCCTGCCCTGGGCTTCCTGATGGAGAGGTGGTGGGATTTCACCAAATGCCTGTTCATACTCTGCCAGGAGCTGTTGGCTTGCAAAGGTGTCCAGGATGGGGGCAAAGCAAATGAAGGCAATGTGTTTATAGGCTTGGTCAGCTGGTTCTCCTTTCCACTTTGCTCTAGAAGTCAGTGGCTGAGGCAGCGGGTGCAAGAACAGGGTGAGGTGTGTGTTTAATGGAAGGAGATGAATTATGGTGCTGTTGTCCATCTATGAGCCACTGTGGAGCCTGTCTCTGAGGATGTCAGTGGCCGGGGAGCCAGGGGAAGAGCTGCTGGTGGGGATGGAAAAAGGGCCATTTACTTGGGAGGTGCACACAGCAGCAGCAGTAATACATGGGAAAACCAAACACTAATCAGATACCAATCTCTTGTCAAGCAAGGCGGTAGGAAGTAACTAGAGACAACCTGGAGTAAGAAGTATTTGGTGTTTTACACAAAGCTCTGTAGGTTTATTTTTCTACTGTAGAAATTTGAGGCAAGAATGAGAGCCAAAGATCCCTTGGGAAATAGCAGAAGGTTATTTATTCACAGTTGGTATTTATTCATTATCTGTCATGAAGGTGTCCATTTCTGTAGCCTGGAAATATACTCCTTTCTCTTGACCACTGATGAACTCTGGTAGGTACCTATCGCTGCCTACCCAGCCAGGATGCATGGTGCTGCGATATGTGTTCTTACAACAGCTGGTAAAAGCTGCTTGCCATGCTGCTAGAAGCTGCAAAACCTCCTGGCAGGCATGAGTTTGCTCAGCCCTCGGAAGGAGCACTGCTGCTCCTGCTCGGTGCCCTCGGCAGAGCCTTCCTCACACCTCCTCTTTCTGGAGATGAGGGAGGGTGCTGGGCAAATGTCTCCTTGCTGTCCCCGACCCCCCTGCCGTGACGTGGAGCCCCCAGTGCCTGAATCAGAGCCCAGCTCTCCCCCAAGGGCCAGGGCTGAGCAGCAGCCAGGCGGAGCGGTTCCCAGTAGCTTCCCTTGTTCAGTGTCAGTGAAGTCAGGGAGCAGAATTCCAGGGAAAGTACCCTAAAATCATTAATTTGAGCTCTTCCCAGCACAGGGTTTTCCCCATTGCATCTCAGAATTTCAGGTAAAACAGTGTGATCCCCGAGCTATGCAATAATCTGCCGTTTTCGTTTTGCCTTCAGTGATGGCATGACCTCATTTTGAAAGGTCTGAATAACTCATGTTTGGCCCCTGGATACGACACAGAATGATACCCCTTCCCTCTATTATATCTTTGATGATAATTATTCTTCCTCTCCAAACATAGCATTTTTCTCTTTATGAGAATTTGTTCTCATTCTCATCTCCATTCTGAAAGTGCTGGTTTCTGTTTTATTTTTAATTGAAAGGCTGGAGGGCAAATGCAATTAAACCGTGGTGTGTGAACTATAACTTGTAATATGTTTAAAAAAAAAATCACCTTGCCATTCACGAATGACTTGCTTCTAATCTGGAGTCCATCATAAGTCCAAGTTTCAGTTCTCATGATCAGACCAAATGAGACCAAATCACAGAGGACTGGGGGGGGGGAGAAATAGATTGAATATATTTGTGTTATCGAAGGGAAACAAAGCTGTGCTGTGCAGAGGTACAGCTCTGATCTGCAGTTTGTGGTGGTGGTACGACGCTCCCGGGACAGCCTCCTGCAGAAGCATCCCTGTGCTGCGCATGTGGCCTCGTGGCAGGGGCTGGGACCCCAGGATCGGTCCCTGCCCAGCCTGGGCTCTGCAGGACAGAGGTGCTGTGATTGCGGGCTGGGGACAGGTCCTGCCTGCCCCTGCCCTCGCCCTGGCTCCGGCTGGGGATCTGCTCAGCTGCTTGGGGCAGAGAGAGGAGTTCTGGACTCAGCTGAGGGCTGAAATGGGGTAATAAGGCAACTTCATCTTCACTCCTCATGGTTTCATGGGATGTTTTGACAGGGGAGCCCAGCTGTGCATGAGCATGGAGCTGCTCCCTCTTGCATCTGGCACCAAGGGTTATAAAGATAAAGGTGTTGTCGCCACCTCTGCTTAAGGGCTTGTTCTCTGTGCTCTTGGCTAAATGCATTGACTAATAAGTGTTTTAGAAGTTACTTTTTAGAGTAACTTGTGTTGTTTTCAAAATAGTAAAAGGATTTCAATTAAAGCTGTGAGACCTTGGAAATTGCCCTCCCCTGGGCCAGCACTGGCAGCTTCCATATTACTTGTCAAATCGTTATAATTACAGATTTGGAGGGTATTTAACTGCTCTGTTACTGGTAAGCCCCAGCTGCAGGGACCAAGACCCTTCCACTGATACTGTCCCCTATCCTGGTGACCCTGGGGAGAAATTGCTCCTGACCGGCAGCGAGAAGCCTCTTGAAGTAATGCGTTGCATGCAAAAAGTGATGGCAATGTTCTGATTCGAGTCAGTCTGTTTAGTCACTGTTTGTGCCGCCTTGCACTAGAGGGAGGCCCATTGCTCCTCGGAGGGAGCCACATGCCACCTTAAATGTCTGTGTTGGCCACAGGCGAGTGCCTCTTGGAATAAACCTCTCCAAGGCTGCCTGTCCTCTCCCATGCAGACTGCGCGTGGAGGGGGAGGATAGAGTGACCTGCCGTTATTGCTAATAGATAGGATCAATAATATGAAACGTATCATCCTTCTTCATTTTCTCATCATGTTGAAATCAATACCCTGCCTTGCGCAGAGGCCACTGCTGAAGGCCGAGCTCATTCGTTATTGCACACCTCCTCCTGGATTTACACCAGATGTTACATTTCTCTCATAAAAAATGGGCCACATGTCAGCATTGCTGATAGCATCTTGGGCTTGGTAACCTCGGAGCAACTGCACCAAAATTATTCTATAAGAGCGTCTGCATGCATTAGTGATTTATCCGACAAATCATGCACTCTCCCGTGATGACTCAGTCTGGTTGTTTGTCACTGCAGAAAGTGAGAAAAGTGTGGCTGCTTCACCGAAATCGTGCATTTCCATGAAAAAAGTGTGGAAGGGGGAGACACATTTAAATAATAGTTATTGAGGAATAAAAGTTCAGTAAGTGATGGAAAAAGCATATCCATTTAAGTTATTGCATCAAACTCTTGCTCAGCAGAATATACGAGATCTAGTGGGAAAGTTTCTTGTGGGAGTCAGGACTATGTGGGTCTGCCAGGGACTGAAATGAGACCCAGCTTGCTTAGCATCTTTTTGGCATACCGAGGCTCAGCAGTAGGGTGCAAGCCCTGAAAACTGGTAACATCTGGGCACAATACAGAATGGAAAATATAAATCAGCTGTGCCCTTTCCATAGTGCCCTCTAGCCTTGTGTGAACACTCTCCTGGTGTCCTTGCTGCTGCCTGAGCACTCATCACCTTCTGTTTAACTGAATTTAGCCCCTTTATAGGTTACTAATGGGAAAAGAGTATTTGTTAAAGTCAATATACTTTAAAGCAGGAAAACAAATTTGTCCATTGTCCTCTTAAATTAAGAGGATGAAAACTGCTTGTCACTTGGCTGGATTGTTAGGGGATTTTGACACTGGAGGCTTCAGCTCTTTTATTAGTAGCAGCTTTTTCACTGCTTTTAATTACTCTTCAGATGCAATGCATCTGCAGGAACAGACCCCTGCATTCCTGTCTGTCTCCCCATCACTCTCTCATCTGCTTGCAAATGAGTTTATTCCCTGGAGAGATGTCTTCTGGGCTATGGATGAGGCACAAAACAGGGAGACAAAGAAATGTCTTGTCCATCACTTGTCTCTCCTGCTCATGTTTTGTCTGGAAGGAGGCCAGGACGTGCATTTCCAATGAGCACATCCCAGGCCTGATCTCAGCAGGGTTTGCTCCTGGTGGTTTCCAGAGCCTCCTGTGTGTAGAGGTGCAGTGCTGGCTGGTCAAATGCTGACAGGTTTAGACAAAGTTAATTACCAATTCTATAAAATTGTCTGCATCAAAGGTTTAAGAATTGTACTTATTTGATAGGGAGTCACTTGTAATACCTTGTTACTTTCCCAGTTCTAATTATGCTTATCGGTCTCTGCTGATAATTAGCACTGCGTGCAAGGCGAGTACTGGTGTGGTGCCCAGGGAGCAGATGGAAATCTCTCACTATTAAGGCTGGAGAGATGCTCCAGAGACGGCATGGTGACAGCCAGGTGATAGTACAGTCACATGCTGGGGATGCTTTCCAGGCTGTCCCCAGCACGGGCTTGGAGGATGCTTTCTGGGGTGGGTCACACTTCTACCCGAAACCCCGAGGCAGCGCAGAGGAGCGGCCTCACCAACGGGCTGCATCTGCTCGGTGTCCGAGATCCTTGGCAGGCAGACGCGAGGCGAGCTGCCCATCGGCCCGGGCTGCCTCGTTAATTGTGCAGAAGGAGCTGCCGTCCAAGGACTCGTTACTGCTCAAAGCTAAATGTCAGTCCCTTGCATTAACACAGCCTTTTTCCAATTCCATTAAGTTATGAAAAGGTTTAAGGGCAACTTTCAAGAGCTTTTATAGCCGTAAGAACTTGATACTGTTCAAGCCATCATCCAGTGTAACTGCTTCTAAGGGTGTCCGGGGTGGTCCCTCATCTGCCCCCCCTTTCTCCTGGGGAAACGCTCAAGAAGGTATCTCTATGTATAGGTATAGAAGATCTGTACTACAGCAGACGTGCTGCTTTGCTGCAGTCTGCAGAAGAGTGGCGCAGGTGAAAGGCAAAATTGCAGGAAGTTAATAAACTGCACCATTTACCAACCTATTAAACACACTTTTAAAGCATGACTTGGCTACCCAGCCAGCAGAAAACAAGGTACAGGGAAATACAGCCTGAAACAACTGCTCTATTGCCATTCTAGGTGCACCTCTTAAAAAGTTGAGGTGCTATTAATTGCCAGTGTATGGTTTTATCTTTCTGGAATATACTTCTTTTTGCAAGTTTTCCTAATGTTTATTAGATGTCCTTTTTTTACTTAAAGTTCGCAGCATTTAAAAGATAAGTTTCAGTAGATTAAAAATAACACAAAATGCCACCTGTCTCCAGGCTGCGGGAAAGACTTCAGTTAGTAGGAAAATTTCCTGGTTCATCCTGCTGATGCGAGACTCTCCTCCCGCTGTAGTTCATGCAATTTCATTTTTTTTTAATTAATGGCTTATTGAAATTAAAATATCATGTTGTCACTATCAGTTAAGTGGCTCACCTTTCAGAATTCTTCTAGTTCTACATGGGGTAAGCACAGAAATAAATTCCAAATAATAGGTGTATGAAAAAGATACCCTCACAACCATATACTGAAATCCTTCCAAGAAAACTGTTTTAGAGCTAAAAACTTTAGAAAGTTATCTAGGAAAACCAGACCGGCTTCCCAAGAGAGTTTACATTTTTGTGTAGTAAATGATGTTATCATCTCAAAAGAGATACATTTAAAGTTGGAAGTAAACTTTCTTCTGTGGTAGTTTCTTTAAGATCTGAAAGAAAACCTTAAAGGTCTACATGGAGACCTACACTTAGCCTGCAAAGTAGTGATATAAAAGATACATATTCATTTAACAGGCAGCATAGTTCCTCCTATCATTCCTAATAAATGACTTCTCGTTGTGGGCTACCAGTCTGTTGTTCACCATCAGGAAAAAACATATATATATATTCATAGCATTTATTGTGCTGTCTTCCTAAACACACAAAAGGGGTTGTTAAAAGTAAATGCTTCCAGCATTGTGCTCTACAACATCGTTCCATTACCTACAAAGCATGTGGTTTTACCAGCAGGGTTTGTATCTGTTTTAAGTAGGAAAGTATTACAAAAAGATCTTAAACAAAAAAGCCGGTCAGAGGCAAAGAAATCTTTGGAGTATTATCCTATTATGTCTAATACCAGAAAGATCAAAATTTCCCAGCTAGGAGTACAATGATCTGTTGTAACTCATGTTTTCTCTTGCGAGTGCGTGGCGGTTGTACGACAGCGAGGAGGGGGAGCAGCCGGCTCCCAGCCTGGGTCAGCTCCCCTCCGGTGGGTGCTGAGGGCTGCAGGAGGGTGCTGGCAGGGGCTGGGTGTTCGTGAGGCTTGACGAGCAAAAAGCCGGTTCTGCAGAAGTGAACGCCAAGTGTTGCAATCGTGCGGGTATTCCAGTGGTGCCTGGCAGCACAGGGGATTAGTCATTTTTAATTGTGAACTGGTATCCCTACTACTTCATTATTTATATGCAATTGATGGGGTTTAATGCTGCAAAATCACTCCAAGTATACCAGCACCTGTGCTTTGTTCACTGTGAAATACTGCTTTATATTTCTGGATGGCACCTACTTATTCAAGTTTGTATTCAATAAATGCCTGACACATATGTGAAGGGAAACAAAACATTAGTAACACTCTCTGTTTTGTCCTTAGAGAAATGAATTATGTGAATACTTACTGTTAACAAACTACAGGAAAATGATAGGTGTGTGAGCCAGGGAGAAGCAAATTATACAGGCAGAACTGTGTTCACTTGCATTCATTAAATGTCTCCAGCATCGTCGTCACAGGGCTTGACCAGAATATGAATTGATGAATGAGCCACTGCTCTAAATTCAGTTTTAAACCGTACCGTGTACCATACATTATGATTGGTTTTGGATGGGTGGGTGCTTGCTCCAGCCGGGGCAGGAGCCTCAGCCTCCGTCAGGCACGGTGTGTGCAGCTGCCTCGGAGCAACCCCGATGGCTGCACAGCCTGGGCGCTCCTGCCCTCCCATAGGTGCTTAATTGTTCACAGCACAAACCTAAAAATAAATACCTGCCAGTGGCAGAAGGGATGAAGAACTTCTCTTGGGTATCCAGAATTTGGCTGGAGAAATCCCCTACCCGTCCCAGTCGTTCTGCAGCCGCGGCACCGAGCAGCCTCCCGAGCACTCGAGTTGTGCTCTCTGAATACCCCGAGTACCCCAGGTTTTATGCTAATCACAACAAACAGGAGTAGTCTGTGAGATGGACCATCCATCCTGCTGCCGATGGCTCCTGAGAATGTGCTAATTTGTCACTTAATATCTGTGAACGCTAAGGCACCCTAAGCAGCCAGGTTCCTGCTTCTGTCATAGCAGTTGAGTTCAGCACAGAGGCAAAGATAAAGTGTTGGTCTACAAGCTGCATCTCAAGAGAACTGTTGTAGTAAATTCAGTTATATTTTCTTGTCCAGATTAAATGCAAATAACCTTCCTAGCGCTGCAGATCTTGATTATAAACTTCTCTTGCAACCCCTTTTGGCTGAACTGTATTTTACTGTCCTAAGATCTGGAATTTACCACTTGCTTTTTCAAGCCTCTTGCTGCTGTGTTTACATAAGTAATATCACCCTTACAGGGCTAAGTACTAGATGTCAGAGATAACAGATTTTGATTATCACTACCAACGATTTTAACAGCCTCAGCTTATGTTATATGCAGCTCTGCAGCTAGAGATAAACTAGGAAAAGGAACCTGTTGAGACCCAAGTGATTTTCATATGGACTACTGGGTTCAGTCCCTGTTTGCTTCTGCCAGGACATGGCATCGTGCTGCAGAAGTAACGAGAGCGTGCAAACGTCAGGTCTTTGGCTTCCTCGATAACAGAGCGCTATGTGCACTTGTAGTGCAGTCGCTGTGTCCCTTGCTCTGGAGACCCCTGCTTAGCGATGTGCCCAGGGAGAGGGTTAATTAGCAAAGTGACGGGCACAGAATGACAAATGGGATGGGGAAAAAGGAGATCCCTTTCCAGGCTCAGTCTCTCAGCAGACCCTTGTTGGACGAGGCCGGTTGATCGCTGCTGTCCTGCCCTGATTTTGGTCTGGGTTTGCTGCAGGCAGTGGATGTGACTTTTGCTGGCGTTGTGCCGCTGGTGCACGGCGAGGTTGCTGGCGTCGCTGCTGCGGGTAGCACGCTGACGATCAGTTGTCTTTTTCACTGCCAGATTTTTAGCCCGGCCATCCCTGCCAGGGTGACTGTTTTGGAAACCGCTTGTTGATGAGCACGCAGCAAAGGCGAGCTGCCACCAGAAAGCGTTGCATGCCAGATAATTGCATGGATTTTGAGTGCGTGACTTTCTAAAGGTATCGAAGCTTTTTACTCTGCTACTGGCATTAGGACTTTATACCCCTTACAATTAACCTGCCAGCATTGTGTTTCAAAAAACAATCTCCCCAAACCCCTTAGCCAAAAAAAGAAATTCTCATTGAAAAAGGTGGCAACTAAGTACACAAGGAGCAGCAGAGACAATAAAATCCAGACTGTAAAGACTGGGTGATGCCTTATCACAGGGTTGCAGACTGGAGTAGGAAATGGACTGAAATAAATATGTGGAAGATAGAAGAGTCACAAAATGTGAGTAAGAGAGGAGCCGTGCACGACCTGGGCTCCTGCCAGCGTGCAGGAAATAAGTACGAGTTGCATGAGCTCAGTACCCACAAATGTGGCCAAGCTCTCAAATTCACTCAGCTCCTACTCCTGGTCGGTTGCTCAGAGGAGCAGAGATCAGCCAGGCTGAGCGCTCCCAAAATTCGGGCACTGGGCTGCAGAAAGCCACGCTCGCTGTCCCTCGGACGCCTTGTGCGGATGCCGTTAGCCAGCCCGCTCTCGTCGCCTCGTCCTGCCCCTCGAGGCCGGGCAGCACTGGCAGGGATGGGGATGTCTGTCTGTGCCGGTGCCTGGGTAGCGTAGGATGGGACAGCCCCGGGATCCCTCCCCTCCTGTGCAGTCTTTGCTGTCGCTGCATCCTATGGAGCCAACCTCGGTGCCGTTCACTCAATGCTGATCCTGGCCAGGGACCGGAGGGGTCCCTGAGGATGGGAATTGTGCGTTTTCCCATGCCCTGAGCGAGCACCTGGGGACTAAATTCATTTATTCCTGAATAAAGGCCATTTCTGATGGAGCAAAATGTCTAGGGAGGCAAGTACTGCTGACCTAGTGCATGGTGCTGATTTTTGAGCCAGTTTGGTCTCGTTAATATATTTCTCCCCTCATTATTGGCCTTTCTTATCATGACTCAGGGCAGATGTATTATCAACAAGCAGCAAAGCCCCTATAGGGCCTGTGGGCTGAAATCGGTGTTTTCCCGCTGGCGATGCAGCTTTGCTGGAGCGGGGTCTGCAGGGGGTCTCCTCGGGATCCGGAGCTGCCTGAGCTCAGCTGCAGCTGCCAGGGAAAAGGGCTTGGGGGGAAGGATGTGCTGGAAAGCAACTCACACTGTCAGGTTTGGAGTCAAACAGAATAAAACTGATAGCTTTTAAAAATTCATGGTTGTGTTAATGCACTCAGTCAAGTGTAATTAAATGTAGAGAGACTCAACAGTTTCATATAAATACTTTGTAGGAGCCTGTCAATCTTCCAGGGAAACGAACACCCCCCCAAGCAAATGAACAAACCTTTAAAATCTTCAGCATTGCCTCTTTCAAGAGCAGAGACAAAGGCTGTGGAGAAGCATCTGAGAGTTTCTTCTGCGCCTGGCACAGAAGTATTTCCAGAGGAGACGTGTTAGCTGTTAGTACAGATGGCTGAGGGAAAACTCTTCGCATCTTCTGTTGTACATACCTTAGCGCTGCAGCACAGACTGGCAAATCTGGGGCTGTAAAAAGTGGAATTAGCCATCAGAGTGTGTCCTGGGCTTTAAATGCCAGCAGATGCTGTGCCCGGTGTTCAGCTTCACCCACCAAGAATTTCTCCTGCACCTGCCTTGTCCTTCAGGAGCTGCTGGAGGCACAGGACCAGGAGAGCTGCTGGCTTGCACTTTGCTGTGCCCGGACCTCTCTCTGCTCTGCGGTCCTTTGCCTATCTAAACAGAAGCTGCCTAACTGAAAATAGTCGTCCCTGTTTTAAAATCTGCAAAAAACCCCCAACCCCAAAAGGGTGGGAAAACGCTACAAGCACAACTACACAATGGATGGCTGTGTCTTGAAAATGAGCATCTCCTCCATAGGAGAGGTTTCCTCCTACAAATTGCACTTAATTACTAGTAAGTAGTGGAAACTAGGTGTGTGCAAAGGGTACTGAAATCCAGAAAAACCCCTCCTGAGGCCCCAGCCAGCTGCCTGTGCTGCAGCGTGGGTTGGGCAGTGTTTGGGCTCTGGCAGCTCGGGGGGGGCAGGATGCTGCCCTGTCATCCCCCCCCCCGTGCTGGCTGTCCCCGTGTCCCTGGATCGTGCGTGCCAAGGGCTGCAGTGCATCCTCTCGTTCCTGCAAATTGACTCACACGTCTTGAGGTGTTTACTCAAGAAGTGTGTTTCTGTGGAAAATCAGTCCAGGACTGACAGCAGGTTGCCACCCCAGGTGCATTCACGCGGCTCGGTCTGCAGCAGAGCACTTCTGAAGGTATTTCTCCTAAGATTCTTCCTCTCACAACTCTGTTGTGGTCAGCAACAGAACTGGGAAAATCATCCAAAGCAGAGCAAGAAAGGGAGGATCAGACAGTACTGGTATCCGATGGAGCTCATTTTTTCCCATTTGTGGTCTTTCCTTCTCTTTCCTTTGCTTAATTGGATTCTAACCCTCTCACAACAGTTGTTGAATATCACTGTAAACTTAATTTATTCCTTTGTGAAGTTAAAGTAAATATGACTGAAAGAAAAATACATGCTGTACTTGCTGTAAGACTAATGACATGTCCCCCAATTATCTTCAGCAGTGATATAGCTACAATCAAATTTAGCGAGAAGCTGTGTTGCTCAGTGCAGTTGACAAGGATGCAGTGAATGAGAATTTATGCCTGCCTTTTGCATTAATTTAGCAACAGTCCACTGGCTCTGGCAGTGATGTACTTACCTGGCCTTGGCATGAGACTCGTTATCACACCAGAAGCAGCGTCAGGCATCGCCAGAGCCCGCTCTGCCCCTCACCTTGGAAGCGCCCAATTGCTAATCCTTTGTCCCCAGTGCTGCTCCTCCCAGCTTGGTGCTGTAAATCCCTAAAAGTGGGTGGGAAGTGGGTCAAAGCTTCCAGGCACCTTCTCCTTGCCTTGCTCCGCTGAGCCATCGTGTTGTACCTGGGTGAGATGCCCGTTCCCGACAGCTGCTGGGAAGCAGAGTTCTTTTGTCGGGCTTCAAAGCAAGTAAAGCACCTGAGGTTTTTTTTATTTTTTAACTTTAACACAAATGGGTGCCTATGCAGGGGACTCATTTCAGGTGTCAGTTTTCTCGGAAAAAAATCTCACCACCTTCCTGTTGTCCTGGCTTCAGCAGGACCCAGACTGATGGGACACACCGCAGCGGGGATGTGTTATTCAGGAACAGTGAAGGTATTTCAGTATCGCTAGTACCTCATGTGATGCTTTTGGGTTTTCACAGTCAATCTAATAGCAGTGTTCAAAATAATTGCTATAGAGGAAAAATGTGCCTTATCACAGAAAGCAATGCTTTGACAATGAAAGCATTTCAGAGCATATTTTTAGGACAGAAAAAAAAAAATCAATCTAAATCTTATGCTTTTTTTTCATGATATGCCTTGAGCAGTGAAAAGAGGGGAAAAGGATCAGCATTTTTGCGGTGCTTCTCCACCATCAGCCAGTCTTTAGCAGGGAAATAAACTCAGCAGACAGCCAGATTCAATGGATCCCACTAGCACATGCACTTGCAGGAGAGGGAGAGTAAAACCTTTCATCCAGACAGTGAAACAGAGAACAAATGCCCTTGTGGATGATGAAGAGGACTAACAGAACAAAACTCCCAGCAAACTCCTTTTGTTATCGACTCTTTTACATTTTGCAGTTATTGCAGTGCCAGGTAACCTAGAAGCATTAATAAAATGAAGCAGTTCCTGCACCAAAAAATAGCTGTGGGCATCTGCAGCCCATTCCTGCTGGCCATGGGGCGAGGGGGTGGTTTGCAGAGCAGTAACTGTACCTGGGTAAAATGGGAAACATGAAAGTGCAGCAACAGCCTCGTGTTTCAGGCACAATTATATTCATTACCAGCAGAAAGGTGGTGGTGACTCTTTACTTAATGACCTGCCTACCCCTTCTGCCCCTCCTTAGCTCAAAAGAGGGATTATCGATACTCAAAAAAGTTTAGTAACGATGCCCTGATGCTGTGCTCGGAGGTCTGTGTGCTCCTCGAGCGCTGCAGGAGGGCAGGCGGCAGCAGATGCACCGTGCAGGGGCCGGGATGCAGCACAGCAGAGTTTTGCCTCTCCTTCATGCCCGTTTGGGAAAGTCAAACATTTGTGTATAACTTGAAAGAGAAGCCATTCTGCTAGTGTGAGCTATTTGGTGATAAAAAGTGGAAAGGCACTGCAGCCAATAAAAGTAAATTAATAACTAGAGACAACAAACCCCTGCTTCGCCGACTGGCATAAAGCAATCCTTTGCTGAAGGCAGGAAAATGCGACAGTTTATGAGGAGACAGGTCAAGCCCGAGAGGAACGGGCCACAGAATTTTGTGGGATATTTGTGACCAAGATCTTTTTTTCCCAAACCTGTGTGGTTTATTCCCTCTATGCCGCAAGCAGAGTTGTAAAGCAGCATCCTGCTGAGACAGGGCACGCCAGGATTAGGAAAAGGGGTTTTGGAGGCTGTCGATCCAGGCTTTGGACCTCAGCTTTGCATCCTGGGTGCTCCTACTTCTCCCCCTGAGCACCGATGTCTCGCAAAGCCCAACAAACCACCCTGAGATGCTGATCTGAGACAGCTTGGGCAATGCGGACCGTGCCCGCGGTCCTGCTGCCCGCAGCGTGGTGCCTGCGCTCGGTGCTGGGGTCTGTGCCAGAAGCTGCCCTTGGCTCCAGCTAAATCCCCGGCACATGTGGAGCAGCAGCACCGCGGAGCAGAGGGAGAGCTGCCACGAACACAGCCAAAGCCCGTCACCGAGAGGGAGCACCCTCGGGTGGCCGGGTGCCTGCCGCCGGCGCGGGTCTGGCTCATACCTGCCCTTTCGGTTGTGCTGCTCATGCAGCACAAATTAGGAGGCTTAATTATTTCAATAGAGGTTAACTACATTAGTCGCTACAGCAAATCTCCAGTTCATGCCATGCTTTCCACTTCATTTAATTCATTACCCCCTGTGAAAGTCAGTAGATTTCTGCGTAGAATTGCTCATTTATATCGCATATGTCCATTTCAACAGCAGTCCTCCACATCTACCGCTTCTCTTTCTTTTGTTTTTGTTCCTCTAAGTGTTCATGGCTGGCAGTGACAAAGCGGTTTGATGGGAGCAGGTCGGAGCAGCCTGGGACATCCTCTGCTCCAAATGAAGGCAGTGGGTAAAACAGTGCTGTACCCAGCTTGCCAGCAGACCCTCGTCCTGGGAGGGGGGGGCTGTGGCCCCCAGACACTGGATGTACCCTGTGCTGTAGCTGAGCAGACAGTGATTTTGGATTTTGTAAATCATCCCCTTCCCTTGTTGCATCCTTGCTCAAAACCTGGTCTTACAGATGCGTGTCCCCTCCCTGCGAAGTGGGGTGGCCGTACCACGCAGGTCTTCGTCCATGAGCCTGCTCTCTCCTCGCTCCCCCGTGTACAAGACGACAGTCCATCACGGGAAAAATTAGCTGGTTGTGCACCCCTTGCAATGATTCTTAAAGAGCAGTTCCTCACAGTTTAATGTATTTCTGTAATAGTAATAAATGGCCGTGCTAAAGCTCTTGGATGTTATTTAATTAGTTTTACTGTGCCTTCCATACTCGGCAGAGATATATCTTAATAGCTGAAGGATTAATACAAAGGTGTGCTTTAAACAGAAATTCAAACTTAAAATAATACAGAACAACAAAAATCTGAAAATAAACACAGACTTTAAAAATTGCCCAGATGAAATTGCAGTGCAAAAGGCACGCAGTACTCCCGTTAAAAGTAAGCCGACGAATTGTTCTTGTGGGCCAGAAGCCTCAACTCTGACCTGGCTAATGCTGGATTGCACATTTAATTCTCTGGAGGCACACTGACATTGGGAAGGGCATTTGCCAAGCTGCACCAAAGGCTCAAAATGACTATGCAATGCTTATCCCTGAATTATTGTCAAATTGGTGCATACTATCATTTGTTCAAGCACATTTATCATACTCTGTGCTGAGCTCGGAGTTTAATATTTGACCACTCTCAAAGTGCTCATAGCAAACCTATTTTGGATGTATGAAAAAGGAGAAGTGAAAAAGGGCACTGGAAAAGGCATGTTTGCCTTTAGAAGGATTGCCAAAGCCCAGGGAACAGAAGCTCTCTGTGTTCTAGCCTGGCTCTGTTTCTCCTCTTTCTTTTTTGTTTTTAACCTTAGTTCATTCCTTTATCGTTGCACCCAGGGAGGGGGGTTCATCGTTCCTGAGTCTCCTAATCCTCCAGCACCCCTGCAATACAGTATGTTGATGGCAGTCCTGTGAAACACGGCCACGCGCAGATTTCCTCGCAAGAGTGACTGTATGGTTCTTCAGGCAGGGCTCCCTGCAATGCTGCAAACACCAGGCAACTTAAATCCTCAGTACAGCAATCGGTCCTGCCAAGGGGTGCAGAATGATTTGGCTGGAGCAGCCACTTTCTGCTGGGTGACCTGTCCGTGTCTATGTGGTCAGCACTCTAGCAGGATCTGTAAAAGCTCTTTTTGGCTCTCCGTTTTGTATAGGAAAGGGAAATAAGCCCAGAGTTGGGATGAGACCCCCATCAGCATCCTCCATCAAATCATGCTGACTCCCACTCCCCCAAAGGGAGGTTGAGAGCCTGGGACCCCAGGAGCGCCCAGCGCAGGAAAGGCAGCAGCAGCATCCCCCATAGTACATGAATTGAAGCTGCATTTCACCTCTCTTCTCTAACAGGACTGTTAACAGACCGTAACACTGAAATTCAGCCCAGTTCATTAGTGCTACATTCTGTCCTTCAGCATTGATCTACCTTATTTGTTTGTCTCTTCAATTGTTAGCACGGGTGATTGTTTGCATAATTATGCAAAACGATCTCTGTTCTTTCAAGAAGCCATAAGAGTAAAATGCAATTGCCTGCACTACCAGCATCGTCAGACCCACGTTATCTAGGGCTGCCTCTGCTTCCCTGCTAGAGGAAGCCAACAGCCTGGACGCTAAAGCGGTGGGTGGGTGAAATTCCTCACAAATTCCAGCTCTGAAGGACTATGAACACTGCCTGGCCTGAGCTGGGATAACGTACCGAGTGGGCAGGAAAGCTGCCCACGTAGGGCTTTATACCCGCTTTTTCTCAGGTACATGTGTGAGTTATAATCAGGTGGGGGAATGAACCAGCAGGCTCCTGAGGAGGTTTTGGAGAGAGTAATTATCCCCTCTGAGCCCCAGTGGCTTCTCTCTATTTCAGTCTGATGCCACTGAATGGTTGGAAAAGATGGTAAATTAATGTTGTCATTGCTAATTATTGATGGGGGGAGGTTTATGCAGTCATGTAGCCCGTGTCCAAATCATGTCTGCTAACATGTGCAAGGGGGAAGTGAGACATTTTCCACCTGTCAGCTATTTTGCAGCTTGGTGGGATATTTCCTATTTTTAACTGCAGCTGCAGTTAAAGGAATAAACTTGTAAAGTCAAACATAAGGTAACAACCAAAGGAAGTAATTTTTTAGATGTAGATCTGTCTGACTTTGATTTAGTACATGGCAAAGATTTTCTTTAGCATAATGATACTTCTTAGGGTGCATGATAAAAAACCTGCAGTAATGGACAGACGTTGTTCTCAGTTATCAGTCTCATCATTAGCATTTTGCTATCATTAACCTTCACAGGATAAATCACCTGCTTATAAAAAAGGTATTTCTTTGTTGAGCATTAGCGGGTCCAGTTCTGGATAGGGATGTGGAAATCGGTCTACAGAGTTTTGCGAACATGAACTACGTGTGGTTCTGAGATCGGAGGTCAGGCCAGTGTAAATCAGGGAACTTATTCCAGATTTGGGTTTGAATTGAGGCTTCGGGATTTAAAGATATTCATGGGTGTTCACTTTGGCTGGGAAACAATCAACCTTGTCGTCTACAGGTGGAGGGACTGACCCACTCCAGGGGTCTGTCCCACAGCCGCTGCAATCAGAGACTCCCATCGCCTGCCACGAGGGTAAGAAGCGGCTCTTGCTCTTTGCAGGTAAGGGCCTGACCTCTCTCCTCTCCTTTCTTACATTTTAGCACTTTTCCTCTGGCCAGGGTTTTAGAGGTGCTGCTTGTGCATTTGTTGTCCGTGCACGCATCCCCTGCTGCCGCTGGTGTCCTGCTTGATGTGCTGCGGGAACAGGAGCCCAGCCGGGGTGTTCGCCGGGATGCCAGCCTTGGCTGGGAGTGCTGGAGGGGCACATGAAACACTTCAGCTGCCGGAAAATCAGTTACGCATTTATTTGGGAATCAGTAGTACACAAAGCACTTTAATAACCATATTCATCTAAAGGCTACATCAGTAGAAATAGTACTGCCTGTTCCCTGTTGAATGCCAGTTAGTGGGGAATGCTGTTATTAACATTTAGCAGGAGCTGCAGGTCACCTTGATATAATCGAGCTAACACACATTTTAATGGCTGTTTAATTAGATTTACCATAGGGAAGATGCCACGTAAGAAGGCTGCATTTCTGCTTTCAGCACTTGAGATGGTGGCTGGATTAAATAAAAATGCAGATAAAGGACTGCAAGTAATAGACAAAAGTGAGCGCTTTTTTCTCCCCTATTCAATATAATTTTTCAGTCTGGTTTAAGTGGATGTGTCTCTTGTTGCCGTGCACGAGCGCAACCCTTCCTCTCAGGGCCAGGTAGCTGCTCACACACCCCCAGGGGACGATGCTGTTTTCTGACTGCAACAAAATCTGGGGTACTCCTCAATGGGCGATTTGCTTTTAGGTGACCCGATCTTTTAGCACCTTGCTGTGAGGCTCTTACTAAATCACTCTTTGGGAGCCTGCCCCTGTGCTGTAAACGGGATTGAAGCAGAAGGGAAGGAATCCATCTGGTTTCCAGCGGCAATTTCCAAAAGTTATGGCAAACTGGTGCCTGCATTAGAGAACAAATAGCTCATGTCCAGCTCCCATCAATTTTGATACTTTCATGAGGCTATGGGAGACTCCGAGGAGCATTTTGTAAAACTGCCAGTTGCTCCTTCATAGAAAATAAAACATTGAAACATATTGCTTTAAAAGATATGACAGTTCTCCCAATGGATTTATTAAGCAGACCCCTAGAGTAAAGAGTTATAAAATCTGATCAAGTCAGCAGTTCCAGCTGTGTAATTGATATCCTTTATTTCCTATTGACTGCTGTGCAGGACTTCATTTTCTGTAGCATCAACAAATTCCTCTTCTGCGTACTACAGAACTACCAGGGGGTTCAGCAGAAAACAAAGCTGATCAGCAAACGGAGAGCACAAATCCCTGGAGAGTGCCAAGGCGCTTTTCCTCAATTGCTTCCCATAAATACATATCTTTATCCTAATCTACACTGTTTCTTGAATTATTCCATTTGCATAGGGCAGTTTTACCAACACGCTGTGGCTTTGCTGAAGGACAGAGTCTGGGCGACAGTCTTGTTTCCCAGATGAAACAATTTCTCCTCATCTGCTTCATTTTATGGCAATTTTATATGTTTTACTGAAGTAGGATTATTATAGTAACCATCTTACTGAAACAAATAGACAGAAAAAAGCTGTCCCCGCAAAATACAACACATCGGTTTGTTTTTGTACCAATTCTCCAGGCAGAAATCCAGCCGCTCACCAGGAAACCGGAGCAGGACGGCTGCTGAGTCTCGGGTCCAGCCCAGCGGAGACCTGGCACTAACCCTGCGCAGGGTCGGGTTTTTCTTATGTCAGAGCAACCCCAGCTTGTTACAGGGCTGCAGTGTAGCTCCGTGTCTGTCTGTCCTGAGCATTTGTCTGTCACCTGGCAGGACTAGAACGGCAGGTCGCTTCTCAACGCTCTCACGGGTGATTTAGGTATTTGATTTATTTTTGGCGGATGTTAGAGCAATGGAGAATAACTGAGAGACTGATAGTAACTGTCCTAACATTATCAAATATTTGTAATAAGTAGCTGCATATTCCAGGTCTAAAAGCATATTTGTCTTCCCTCCTCTGCCAAGCTGGTGTTTGTTGCTGGCAATCGCTCATCTTGAGGGAGAGCGCGAGATAAAATAGTACGGGAAAGAAAGAAACAGCATCGGCTGTGTGGTCTGGAGTCATTAAGACACAGAGGCCAGGGCATGCTGCTGGAAATCAAAGCTTTCCGGAGGGCTGAGGCCCCGGGGGGGGTCCTGGGGGTGTTGGCTGTCCCGGGGGGCTGACACCCGCTCCCGGGTTGTTCCCTGCGGGCAGGAGCCCTCCTGCCCCAGGGAGGCTAAACGCAAGGAGGGGTTTGCAATCTATAGTCAAAGTCCTATATTAAACCCCAGACTGTTCTGGTATGGGGGGTTTGGGGCCATTTGTCGCTCGATCCATTCACGTCCAGTGGCGGCATCGTGAAGCGTAGGTCCCTTTGAATTGCAGAGTGCCCGTTCATCGTGCTTTCTCAAGTCCTGTTCCTCGCTAAGAAGGAGATTTGCAGCACCAGACAGAAATCCCGTCGGTGGAGAGCAGGGAGGTTTGTGCTGCGCCGCGTGGTTCAGAGACCCCCAACGCGGTTCTCCTCCGCTCCGTGCAGCACTGCCCAGCTTTTGGCCAGGCTGGCAGCGCGTCCGTGCCAGCCTTTGCCTCCCTTCTCCCCTTCGCGGGACAGTGTTATGCAAACCAGTCATTTGTTCCTCTTATTATTTAAAGCTTTTCTATGCTGTTGACCTCCTGCCCCTTCCTCCTGCAAATCATTTGCTTTTCCAGATGCTTCAGTATTAACTTGTACAATTTTATTTCTTCTTTTTTTTTTTTTTTTTTTGCTCCTTATCTCGCCTCAAGAAGGAGAGGGATTACCTCATTCCCACTGCCTCAGAAATAAATCCTCATTATGGATTTGTACCTGGGGAGGAAGAAACTGATTTCCACTCCCAGCCAGTTCTGAACAGATATTTGAAGGTAATTGTTCAGTCCAGGGACATTTCACTTGTCTAATAACCATAAAGAGTGCTTTTATTAGCACTGTGTTTGAGGTTGGGACTATTTAGAAGATATTTATGGGGAAGATATTATTGCAGAAAACTAGAACATGGACATCAGATTTATGTGTTTTATTTCGAGGTGGAGCAAAGGGGAAGGGCCCAACATCCATTAAATGATCGAGTGCTGGTGTGGGGCTCAACCCCGGTTCAGGCGAAGCACGGGGTGGGGGGGCTGCCCTGCGCTGCTGTGGGTGCAGCTGCCTCCTCGCAGCGCTCGCTGCCAGCGATGCTGCCGTGCCCTCGGCGAGACGTGCTGGGGCTCGGCCCTGCGGCTCCTGCAACGGGAGCTGGAGGGACCCCGGAGTTGGAGTTTGCTGTTCGGGAGCAGGAGACGGCACGGGACAGGGGTCCCTGTTCACGTTCACACGGACAGGCTAATAGGCGCTAAAAAGGCTGGAGGTGGGAAATTCCAGTTTTCTGTTACCTGTCCTTTGGGATGCAGGCTCAAATCGGGATCGGAAGCAACTGCTTGTACCGCAGCACGCCTAGTGCAATACAGTGCTCTCGTACTGTCAGGACGGTTTGATCCCTTGTACGAAACCCTTTTGCATATCCTCCCCCTCCCGGCACACACACGTTTTCAGGATTGCCTCAGATTTGTCAAAAGTCATCTCCTGAGATGGCTAAAACCCAGCAGGGATGAGTAGCTGTTATCTCATGCTGTAGTTGTGAGAAGTCTGATGTGCACTAGCAGACATTAATAGCATTTTTATTCAGGGTCCGGAAGGTACCTACCCCTAGGTTCTGTCTCCCTAAACACGCTGGAATACATAAGGCTGAAATGATAGTGTGATGAGGCCCTTTTTTTCTTGGCTAATTGCTGCAGGATGAAATAAGGGCCAGAATAAAATGTGGTCATCTGCTAAATGGCTGCTGCGCCTGACTGTCAGGCTGTTTACTGCAGCCGACAATATATTGACTGTCGCGGCTTTTGAATGTTCCAGCTTGGGTGAAAATCATGCCGTGACTTCTCTGGGCTTTAATAGACCTGGTTCAAAGCCTTTCTCACACAGCCAGCAGTGACTGACTACATGAAAAGAAGCAAAGAACCACCAGTGAGAACTTTCTAGAGAGCAATGACTTGGTCTGGTTTTGCAAATTTACCCTGAGGTACGTCCAGGTGTTTTCACTTCTGCAGATGAGCAGAGGTGCTCCACAGAGGTCAACAGTACTGAGGGAGGCTCTGGGACACTGGGACTCATGATCCTGAGCCTTTTTATTTGTGTGTGCGCCACATACTGCTCTGCTGCCAACTTTGGATGTAGCAAGGATCCCTCACCCACCCGTTTAGCATCCAGCTGCTGGTAAAATTTTTATGAAAGGTGCTTAATTATTCATGAAGAATGACATCTCCATTACACAACTTATCTCATGGGTGGAGTACAATCATTTAGTACTTGATGCTCCAGGGTAATGGGTTCTTCTAACACTGTGACCTTTCTTCCCAACCTCTGATCTCACCCATAGAAGAAGACGGCAGGATTTGTTCGTACAGGTAGTAACACAGACAAGTCCAAAGCCGTCCGGCTGAGTGGGTGCTCCTGGTTCAAACCCGAGTAACCCAGAGATACCCTAGGCTCCCTCAGGAGACAGCATTTGGGGTGGATGCCGGGCAGCTCTGACACCCCATCTCACTTCCCAAAGGGCTGCTGACCACCAGCCGTCCCGAGGGCTGCGCTTTCCTGCTCTGTCCACCCCAGCCAGGATTTAATGCTCCTCCCTGCCCATCCCTCTGTGCTCAGAGCCGTCCGACTCGCAGCAGCTCTCTAACACAGCCTGGCTGCGTTTAGGATCCTTGCTGTTAATGCTGGGGGTGGGTTACATGGGTCTCCTGTGATCCTGGTGAAATCGGGAAAATGTAAATCAGACTAAAGTGCCAAAAAACTAACGCGGCAGAGAAGCCTGGGCAGTGCTGGAAGTCCACAGCAGCCTGTTGAGCCAAGGTGCTTGAGCCACCGAAAACCCCTTTCCATATCTGTAACCCCTGGGGACTTGGGAACCGGGATTGAGAAGAGTACCGTGTGCTTGCGCGGTAATTAGCTGCTCTGTCTCACATGGATTGATTTCAGGAGCTCGCGTCTTGTGCAGCCAGTCTTGTTGAACATTTTCTGTTGCTGCCTGATACTGCTCCTCGTATGGGCCCTGAGCAGGGAGGGTAATTAAATGAATGTTGCAGCTGGCAGTGAGGTATGCATTTCTGCCGCTCTCACAGGTGGATCTCCAGACACTGCACGTGTCCCCGGGGCTGATCGTTAAAGGTGAACATTGCCCACTACTGAACCAGGGTGAGGGAACTGGAGCTATGGGAAGACCTGAGAAGAGCATTCCCCGTTCAGTGTCTTCACTCCTCGACTCCGTCCACGCCACGCGTGTCTGGGGCACGCAGCTGATGCAGGGCTCAGCCATCCTTTGCCGGTGTTCGCTCTGAGAAAGCCCAGGACCCTCGTCAGTGCACTCGAGCTATTTCTGTAAGTGGCAGGCCCTGGGGTGCGAGCAGGCAGAGCAGCCCAGTCCTGCGGCTGTGCCAGCCGATGGACTGGGTTGCCAGGGTCTTCCAGTGGGACCAGCGCGGGGACGTGACTGTCGCACCCCTCAGTGTCCCAACTCTGAGACTAATGTAAAGAGATGCTCCCCTCGCCCTAGGTTTTTGGCAGGCTTTAGGAAATGCCAGCGCAGCAAATGCTTTCTTCCATCAGATCTCATCGCTGGCAGGCAGATGAAGGCAGTCTTTGCTCAGACTTAATTTCCAGCGCAGCACGTATGGTCTATGGAGATGCATCTGCAGGAAAGAAGCAGCCCAGACATCAGCTGCACTTCAGCCCTGATCCACAGCCTCCGGTAAGTCCGTGGGCCATCTGACAGCAGACAGGAAAGGTACCGAAGAGCAGCAGTTATCTTCAGTATGTTTAATTCCCTGGACTTTTTTTAGAGGTCCAGAAATGGGAATAGAATAGAAAAGCACTGCCCCGCAGCACTGCAGCTCTGACGCAGTCCACGTACTGCGGCGATGGCACTGTGGATACGTCCTCGGGCTCTTAAAAGCCTGTGCAATCACCTCTGGACCTAAACAGTTGTGACTTTGTGTTGTCCAAAGTCTATATAACTTTGTCATTTTCTACTAGCCCGTGCATAAGAAAAGCAAGCACTAGAAAGCTGTAAAGCTGGATGTTTTAAAGGTAAACTGAATCCCAATCATGGTTTCCTTCCCATGGAGCAGTTTTAGATATAAAGAAGATGATAGATTAAATTATGTTTGACTGACAGATTTAAATTGGGACTTCTTTCTGCAGCCTCCACATCCATGCTCTAAATAGGAGGCTTGGGATTAGGGCCATTAAATTACTTAGTTTATTGGAAAAATAAAATATCAGGAACAGATGAAGATGAAAAGAGAGAGAAACGCAAACTGAAAGAGTGTTAAAAAATGATTAAGGTAAGGTAGCAAAGGAAATAGAATAGCACTAAAACTAGATGACATGTAAGAAATTCTCTGAAAGTGGCAGCACTGAGGAGTCACTTAGGCTGTTAAAAGCCAGAGCGGTGAAGTTAAAGACAGATGAGCTTGATATTGCCAAGAGCCTGAAATGGTTTTCCAGCCACCAGTGGTGCTGAAGGTCATGCCCTGGGGCAAGGTGCAATTAAAACAGAAAAGATACAAACTGTTTTGGGGTATTAGAAATGTCACAAGTTGCATAGCTTTTGCAATTAGTGCAAAGAAACACCTTGCAAGGCAGCTCCAGGAAAAGCAGCCCCCCTTGGCTGGGTGGCGAACACCCGCACGGCTCGCCTTTCTTCGGTCTATGGGCAGACTTGTTTCACTGCTGATGAACATGCCTTCAGGAAGAAACTAAAAAAGTGTTTTGAAAATTATCTTAATGCCAGGATAATTATGCTAGAAGGAGGCTGCGGGACTAGGTGCCCTCCACTTCACTTCTTGACGACCCTTTTGTGCTTTTCTCTGTGGGATGCTCTGGGCATCATCACTCTTCTGGAGAGAGTCTCTGTCCCAGGGCTGCACTGCAGCACGGCTTGCTGGAGCATTGCACGCTGCTTCGTACGCCCACGCTCCCTGGTACCAAGGCTGGACCACCTCTCTGCCAGTGGGAATGGGAAAGGGATGGAGGAAATTAAATGCAGGCCATGGATGGATGGTGTTGAACCTCCGGCTGTCCTCACTGCAGTCTGGAGGCAGTAATTGCTCCTCCTTTCCAGGTCCATGCAGCAATCCCAGGGAACATGCCCACAACAACTGGAGTTTGCAAGATTGTTGTTACTGGCCCTGGTCCTGCCTCCCTGCTTAGCAGTTCCCGCACGCCTCCCCCAGATCCAAGCAGAGGTAGGTTTCTGTCTGCTTGCTTTGAATAACTTTTAACTTGTCTGAGTCTTTGCATCTGTATTGCCTCCCTCACTCTTTCCAGTAATTACATACAAGGCCATGGAAAGAGATCAAATTCTGCCGTCTCCTTTGAATCCTGGAAACTGCCTCTTATGGTACCCTTGAGTCTCTTTAAAGGAAACAAATTAAAATGCTGCAGCCCAGATGATTGCAGGTAAAGCCGTACCCTGGAGGACCTTGCATTTTCCAGATAGCCCTCTATATGGCTAGTGAAACATTTCAAGGAGATTGATTTCATATCGGGTCTGGGGAAATTCCGCAGCTCCAGAGATAATCTATCACCGCTTGCCCAGAAAGGAGTGATAAATTCTTTGTCTTCTTCTCAAGCATCCATCGTGACTGCAGGAGGAACAGCAGTGCAAACTGTTTTCCTTGCACGTGAAAAAAAGCTAGACTTAGGTCAAAGGGAGCCGCTTTCAGACTCTCCTTCCCCTCCTGTCATGATTCATTTGAGTCAGGCCGCTCCCCCAGCAGCTCTTTCCCATTGTGCGCTTACAGCTGCGATGTTTGGCAGAAATTATTGCCTGCTTTCTTTTCAGCCTTTGCTTTAGATTCGTTATTATGATGGGTTGTTAATTCTCTGGAATAGCAGCGTGCGTCCACTCGAGTGATATTTGTATGTCCTTGCCGACATATGCAGCTTGACTAGATGAATGTCACCGTCCTCATAAGCAAAATGTCTTCGGGTAATCCCAAGGCTTGTGCACCGTCCCAGGGCGATGCTTCCCAGGGGAGATGTCCTCCTCGTCTCAGCAGGGCAGGCTGTCGGGATCGCTCACAGCCAGGTGCCCAGGAGGGGCAGGGATTCTGCAAGGTGCCAGGTGGCATTTGTAGGGAACAGGTAGGTGCCACTAGATGACAGCATCGGTCTGTAGGTGTGCGGCAGAGGGACAACTCCTCTGCCACCGCCTGAGGAGGTGCAGGATGCAGATCCAGCCTTTGGATCTGGTTAAAATGGTTTAATGACATCTCAGCGCAAAGGGGACAGTTTGGATAAATGGTGTAAGAGAACATATTCTCTTACGTTAAATCACCACTCTGGGTCCTGTTGCCATTGGCAGCCTGAGGGTTATTTTGCAAAGATCCTAAAACACATTGTAAATTAGGGAAACAAACCAGAAATCAAACCAAAACACCATATTGTGCTAAGATCATTTCTCTTGATACCAGAAAAGCTTCTCGGAATGAACCACCTCGTTCATGTTTACCCTTGTTTGTTTGTTTTGTTTTGTTTTAATTTGAAGAAATGATCTCATTTCTGCTTTTCTATAAAAATAGCTATTGTAATTAATAATATCGCTGCAGTCTTGCCTCGCTGCCTGCAGAGGTCAGCAGTCCCAGGCAGAGCCCTGGCAGGATGAGGGCAGCCCAGCTCCCGGAGAAGATGCTGGTCCAAGGCCAGGAGGAGCAGAAAGCCCCTCGCTGCCCACTGAGCTGGGGTGGGTGAGCCGTGCACCCAGCTGTGGGGTGCGGGAAGTTCACCAGCCCATGCAGGTTTACCCGGCTTGGACTTGCTCAGACCTCCCTGCCAGGGGGAAAGGGCATCTTCTGCGGGCTCAGGCATCACCAGAGACGTGCAAGGGCCTCTGGCCGGGATGCTCGGATGTGTCCTGCTCCCGGGCTCTTCCCGCAGCCTCTCCCTGCCGAGGCCAGTCAGGCTGCAGCAGTTGAACGTGGCTTGGCCAAACCCTTCCTAAGCCTCCCCGCGTGGTTCCCGTGTGTCTTTACACACGTGTTCAGGCCGTGCACCGGCGTAACAGCTGAGCACCGGGTTCAACGCCAGAGCAGAAACGCGCAGGGAGAGCAGCGAGCGACCGTGGCAGCCTCCCACCGAGAAGGGCCGTTTAACCTGGAAGGTTAGTGGTCCTTTTGCTGGGTTTCAGAGTAGCTTTTCACAGTCTCAGTTAGCGTGGGTGTTCCAGTAATTGTGGCAAACTGGCGAAGAAAAGAAACAACATTTCATGAGCCTTAAACGTGTTAAATCTGAAACTTGAAAAGGCTCACACAGAAACCTCAGCAGCCCCAGGTAAGTTTTCTTCAGCCAGCTTTGTTGTTTCTCTACAGAGAAAGTGAGCTTAAGGAGGGATGAATCCAGTCCATAATTACTTAAGAAAACTCAGGTTAGCTGGAGAGAGCCTTCTGGCTTGCATTAAAAGGAGAAAATTGCAGCTCTCTGCCCTTTTTGATCTGTTATACGAGTATATGCAAAGAGGGCCTGAAAAAGAGGAGGTGAGGGTTCTCTGCATCGTCACCCCAGGAGGTGGAGAGGCTGCCTGGCCTGGAGGGCGGCAGCGACGAGAGGTCTAGTGACAGCGACGAGAGGTCTAGTGACAGCGACGAGAGGTCTGGTGACACGATACTGTCACCAAGAGGAGTGTGGGAGCTGCATGCCGTATGGGACGGGCTCGTTCAGCAGCTAGTGTTAAGATGGCTCTAACTTCAAAGACTAATGCTGCAGGGAAAGGGAGCCCTGGCTAACTATTCAGCACCTTCACGCTTTCAACTATTTTTGCTGCTTCTAATGCAACTGGTCTAAGATTTCCCAAAAGACCCGTAGGAAAACCGGGGAGGATCAGACATGACGTTCTGGGCTTCTCATATGAAAAGCAATTGGGGAAAAAAAATTAGAATAAAATAAAGCATGAAAGAGACTTCTGGTTATACTTCATACGTTTAAAGGGGAATAAAGAGATACAAAATCACGTGCAGGTCAATTTTACACAAAACATCAAAGAGGGGCGGGAGCGACTGCTCACCGAGATTGCCAGCACAGGGCAGCAGCAGCCCAGGAGTGGTTTCAAAGCACAGCCACCCAGGGAGCCCAACAAAAATACTGGGGACGTGTGTGTGAGGAGTGTCCGTGTGCTCCCACACAAGTAAGAAACCCATGGAGCGTCAGGGGAGCAGTCATTCCTGCGGTGGGAACCGACCGCACAGCCCCCAGGCTCTGCCTGTCCGCACAGGGGATGGCACAAGCCGTCACAAGCCCTGTACTTACTAAGTATTGAGCTCCTGTAGCTAGCAACTGTAAGTCTTTATAATAGTCTGGTCACGGGCCTGATGGACATGTGCCACAAGAGGCAACTGTTTTGTAAAATAATGTAAAAAAAGTAAAATAATAAAACTTTCGTACTGGTAAATGTCTGAAATTTTCTTAAATTCAGGCTGGGTTTTGGGGTGAACCGCAGAAAAAGCCGGTCATGAGGCAGACCAAGGACTCAAGTCTGGCTTCCCATACGGTGAATGAATTATTTTGTACCGAGGCACTGGGATGCTGAAGTGTGGTTTGTGACCACGCTCATTTTTTGATTGAAGAACTATAAAGGAACTAATTTTCACTGTCACAGAGAACAAAACCAACCCCTGAAGTGCTCAAAATTTTCTCATTTTCCTACTAGCCCTACTCAATAAGTCTGTATTGGGTAAAGATTTCGCTTTTATTTTTTCTTATAATAATTTTTATTTTTATGTAGATTTTTTTCTGATTTTTGGGGGGGCAAGATGGTTAAAATTCAACTGGGAGGAGGGATGTTAGTGCAATGAATGCTTCCTTCATGATTTCTTTTAGCAGTTCTCGCTAGGGTGCAATCCCATTTCAGCCTTAAAGTCCTTATAAGCCCAGGGAGTCCAGCTCCACCTGGGGCAGGTGGTCAAAAAGCTCCAGTGTCCTCCAGCTCCAGCTCCAACTCCACGCGCGGCCGGAGCCCGGAGGGGGAACGCCGCTGGGCCACATGTAGTTGGGGTTGGGAGAGACCCAAGGCATGGAGGGAGGCTGAGCGTGATCGCTGTCGATAACGACGGGCTCAGAGTTTTACTCTTTGTGACAAACCAGGCTGACCACAAAGGAGGCTTATCGCACGCTGAGATTTCTGCAGAGGTTAAGCAGAAGGACTTGCAGGCACGTTTCTGCCTGGACCACCCCAGCACGGTCTCACTTTGTTTTGCTGGGAGACATCTCGAGCTGCTTTGATTACGGTGGTCTCCTGCCCCAGTGGGTGGGTGGGAGCCCACCAGTGCGCGATCCGCTGGGGATCCAGCTGCGGTGGTGGGTGCTGCAGGTGCCCGGGAGGGCAAAGGGCACCCGAAAAGCACAGAGACGTCATGACCTGCCCGCGGGTCCCCAGCCACCGCTCTCCATGGCAGCGCTATCAGCTCTGCAATTAAATGACACCTCCTGCTGATAGCTTCTTAATGGGGAACGGTTGAGGCAAATTATAAAATTAAAAGAAATAGGGTGAGACTACAATTAAAAGCAGTGTCTCTGAACTGGAACTGCTTTGCCATGAATTGAACATGCCTAAACTTAGTCATGGTTGAGCGGAGCTATTCCACTCAGCATTGGATTAACTCATCAGCAGAGAGCCTGGAATCTGATTTAATTTGAAAGACTACAAAATTATATTTCTCTGCTGATTTTCCAGGTGGCAGGATTAGATGTGGAGCTTTTAGTTTTCCACTACTTCCTTTTAACTTAATTTGACAGAAATGGCTTTCAGTACAAGACAATATTTGATGTGTACTGCATTGGGGATAACGAAAACGTCAGACAAATGGCAAAGCATAATTGGGGGAGCTTGTTTTCCTCTATCTAGAAACACTCTGGGTTTGATAAACCACGAAGAATGAGTTTCCTGGAAGAAATAAACCAGGGAAATTCGCAGGTCTCGTGTGACATTCGATGCTCCACCAGAGCAGCACCTCTTTCTGGGGAAAAAAGGGAAGACCAAGAGCTGCAGCAGCATCTGGCAGATTTGGTGTGCGCCGGCCATCGTGAGGACACGGGAAGGGTTTTTTGCACGGTTGGCACAGGTATGGCCACGGGTATCGCGGCTGCAGGGGAAGGAAGGGTGGTGGCCAGGGAGAGGGGCGGCCGCAGGGACGCCCTGCCGTGGCGTGCGGGAACGGGAGCTGCCCTTCCTCCCGGCTTTGCTGATTAAGGAGCTCCTTTTTTTGGCAGGTTGAGCTGAAATTAAAATACTGCTGGGAGGGAGACCCGGGGGCAGGCAAACAGCTTGTTCCCAGCTGGCTCAGCACTTTCCTGTTTGCAATTCCACCTACCAGAGCTCAGAAAAGGCTCCCCTGAAGGCGGCCCGGTGCTGGGCTGGCAGCCTCCGATGGCCCCTGATGCCCGACAGCCCCCGATGCCTGGCAGCCCTTCGGCCGGAGCGTGGCATGGGGACGGAACACCCCACCAGCCCTGTTTTCTCACCTCCAGACAGCTCTTAGCTTGCTCATGCCACAGGCTCCTTGGGCACAGCAGACCTTACCCAGAAATCTATTTATCAGGTAACAGTAAATACCAACGTATGAAAATCACTGCCTGCCAGAATGCAACCTGCAGGCAGAATAAAAGGCAATATTCATGGCACCTACTCTGTTTTAGGAAGCCATCCCTTCTCTCCCTTCCAGGTCTTTCCCAAAGGCACAGCTTTCCCCCGGGAATGCACTGCCCCAGGGAGGGCATTTGCAAACACCTGCATGCTGTGGCATCAGCATTGCTGCTGCCCTGTGCAGGCTCCAGCTGTGCACATCAGGCGACTGATGCCGACCATGGCAGGAGGAGGCAGGGATGGAGGGCCAGGATCCATCCGGGACTCCAGGACCCAGCAAGGACACTCCCATTTTGGCATGCTCTACGAGCTCATTTGGAGCTCCAGGATTCGCATGAAACCCTACAGTAACTTTTAGGGAACCTGTTTGTATAGGACTCTGCCTTGTTCGCTGTAAAGCTGATTTCCCGAAACCCTTTAGAAAGGGATTTCTCCCTGCACGGGGACAAGACCCCCATGGCTGCTGCTGGCTGCCCAGGGCATGCTGTGCAGATGGTTTGTGATACAGCTTGTGGTCAGCAGGGACCCACGGGGACCCGGAGCCCCCCCCAGCACAGCCTGAACCAACCCAGCCATTTCCAGAGCCACCGATCCCTCCTGGAGGGGCATGGAGGGGGCATGGGGGATGGACCGAAGGGTTAAAGGTGTCATTGCAGGGCTCTCTGCGTGCTGGGGTGGAAGAAGGGCTGGGAGGGCCAGCGGCTCCTTGAGAAAGACCAGCCTCCCGTGAGGAGCAGGAGGGTCTCGCCCTTTGTAAGGGGGATGCTGGGGCAGTAGAAGGTTTGGCAGAGTCTTGGAAGAGGCAAGGAGGTGACGGTAGCTCTGGAGTAGGGTCCTGCTCTTTTCTGTCCCTAAAACATCTGGGGTTGCTTTGGTCCCTTTGGGTAGAGGCTGCCTGGCTCAGAGCCCTGGCAGGGTTGTTTCGGCTGGTGATTTGGCTGGGTGTTTGGGGGGGTCCTGGAGGCTTCCAGGGCTTCTTCCCTTGTCTAGGGAAAAAAGGGGACCTCTAAGCTCCAGGAGCTTGGGGGAAGGGTCTAGCCCGGGGTGGGGACCGGTGCAGTGCCAGATGGTTTAAAGGCCAAGTTACTTGCGTGCTCTTGCTAGCATTCTCCCCAGGTCATGCACCCCCCTGACTGCTGGAATGATGCAGCTCCTCTTTGCTCTGGGAGAAGAAGGGACAGACCCAGGTTAATTGACCCCTGTGCACAACTCCCATCGCTCTCCTCTTGGTCTTTACTGCCAGGCCTCAGCAGAATGGTTTGGCTGGGAAATGGTCTGTAAATTTACAGGCAACGTGCTTATGAGAGGCAGGTTTCTAATGACTCCCCAAACTGAGATTTTCTCTCTGTAAATGCAACTAGGTCTCAGTGTCCCTGATTAGCTTCTTGTGATGAATTCCATCTGCCTGCCTGGGATCAACAAAGACCTAAAAAAACTGAGCACCAGACATGCAGCCTACTGTTTTCATGCTGAGCTTTGTTCATTATAGGAAATCACTTAGAAAACAGGAAGCTCTTCCTTGTTCCACTCAATTTCTTGGGCTTATTTGCCATGAAACGTCACCTTCTCAGATGAAAGAATGGGATTTATCACAATTAAGGGAGGCTTTGATATGTCCCTTTAAGTGAATCAAGGGTGCTTTTAATTCTGAATCTGTGCAGGATTTTGTTGATGCAACCCGGGTCTCTTGCAATTTGTAACACTCATAAAACATGCACGTTCTTGGGGAGCGGTTGCATAATTTTTGTTGCTTCCAGCAGTGCTCGCTGCAGAAAGCTGGCTAGCCTTTAGCCTGTGGAAGGTAATGAAGCATGTTTATGACGAGTGACTGTACACACGCTGACATAGCACTGCACAGGGCTGGTTGCTGGGCATCGGGTATCAGTGTGGCATAATTGCTGGGAAGGTACGCAATAAACCGGGGCAATCGCAAACAAATAAGTGCGTGATGGGATAAGTGCTGAATGAGTTAACCTCTGCTGTAGAGAATAAAGTGTATTGCAATGTGCCTGGCTGCTGGCTTGTCCCTGTTCCTCTGTAGTGCTCCCAGAGAGACCCCGGTGCAGGTTAACTTGCTGCTCCCTGCACACCACCCACCCCTGAGCCCCCCAGAGACAAACAGGGGACACGTCCCCCAACGCACAAGCCCTGAGAGTGGGATGCTGCTGTCAAACCAGTCCCCAAAAAGTGCTGAAGCACCGTTCCAGGCTGGGGAGTGTGACCCAGCAAAGAGCCCACCACAGACCTCAGGGAGACTTTTCCCACTAAGGGGGGCTTTAGCTGAATGCTACAGCGGTTTTTACGGCAGCTTGCTGCCATTCTTTGGGGTGACTGCTGTGAGCACCCTAGGGAGAAGATGGGGGTGGGAGAAACTGGTGTTGAGCAGGCAAAGCTGAGGAAGAGATTAATAGAAGCACAGGTGTCACTTTTAAAGAATAACTAGGGTTACAGCTGGCCTGGGGGTGGCTATGGCCAGTGATGCTGGCAGCAACTGGGGGTGCTGGTGGGCTGCAGAGTTCCACCTGCCCGGGGCAGAGCTGGGCTCTGGGGTAGTGCCGGCACTGCCAGCCGTTAGCTAATCATTGCTCTCCTCGGTTCATGCCAAGTGCTGTGGTAGCTCACACGCTTATGTTTGGCGTCCCAGTCTTTGTGCTAGCTGTTCTGATAGATGTTGTTTCTCAAAGTGAAAAAACCAAAGCTAACATGAGAATAAACAAAGAAATGTACCCGCTCCAAGTGACTGTAAACTCCCTGCTAGCACCAAAGGTAAGAGCGACAAGCTGAGATAACATCCCTGCAAACTGTTCCTTCTGCTTGAAATCCCTTTTTGATGGGTTACACGTCCACAGAGGGGACTTGAGTAACTGCCTCGAATCGCTGGGGCTGAGAGCAGTGCACAGTCACTGTGAAACACCCGGGGCTCGGTTCCTGCTGAACACAATCCCCGCTCGTACCAGGCGTCAGGGAACGAACTTCGGCTGCGCTGCTCCTTGGCGAGGATGTGGTGGGTGAAGCTGTCAAAAGGACATCGGGACGCGTTCCTGGGCTGCCGCTGCCTTTAGATGTGTGTTGCTGATGTATAGTTGCATTGATATCATATATATTTTAGAAAAAATCAAGAGGGTTATTAGGACAGAAAGGGTCTGTGTCTCCTTCCTTAGGAATGCAAAGGGAGAACTCCTGTGCTGGGTTATTGATTGATTGAGCATTTTCCTATATATTTTGGTTTTTTACATTCACAATATACAAAACACCCCATCTGTGTCCCTGGCTTCATCAGTCACCCACTTTGCTAGAGAGCTTTTTTTGGCTGTTATGTGAGACGCAGAGGAGACGAGTCTGTGAAACACAGGTTTTGCTCCCAAGATGCTGGCGGCAGCAATAGGAGAGTCCAGGCACGGTGCTGGGGCCAGGCGGTGGAGGTGGGCTCCCAGCTCTTCAGCAGCGTTCCTCCACCACGCTCCTCCGCACAGCCGCTCTCCCTGCCCTGTGACTAACGTCTGCTGGTCGCCAGCTCTGCCCTTCCCCTCTGGCAATTCCCGTTCGGCAGCCAAAAGCTGCCTCACTGGTGCCGTAGCCTTGGATCAATGTCCAAAGTGCGGCAGCAGCGTTTGTACCTGCGTCTTACCAGCTTCTTTGCAAAACGTTTGATGTGGCCCTACGTTATTCCAAAGCCCGTGTCGGTAGCTGTGTGGGTTGCTGCCCCTTGCTGGGGCACTAGCTATGGTGCTTTTTCTGTGGCATGCCCGGTCTCTTCAGCAATTTGAGTTGCTTCAGCAAAGGGTTATTGTATGAAACACCCTACAAAAAATGTGTTGAGTTTGCTGTTGCCATAGCACAAGTAGGAAACCTAGAATGTGTTGCGGAAGTTGGTGAGTCACTGGGGTGAAACATTTATCCCAAATCCCCCTGTCCTGGAAACCTTGTGGCATGTATGAACTTTACAGAGCCAGTAGCCCTTGGTGCGAGTTAGCGGGACCAGTAAGCGTGTCCAGGCTAGTCATACCTACCTACCTCTGGTGTTATCTGGCCCAAAGTAATTTGGAAATTGTCAGTGCTACTAGCAGATATGTTTTTTTGATGAAGTTAGAGTAACAGCCTGTGATTAATGGTGGACCAGTTACTTGCTTGCTGCTGAGCCTGGCAGGGTCTGCCACCTCGCAAGGTGAAGGGCTCTGCAGCAGCAGGTTTTAATGGACTGAAAATAACTGCTTCCACTCATCTCTGAAGGCAAACTGTTATTCCAGCACTGAGTACAGATATCTCAGAGCTTTCCTCCTGAGGACATGGCTATGTTTTTCAAACATCGGCTGCAACTGCAGCTGGTACCTTTGCAAGGCAGACGCGCGGAAGCAGGGAGCAGAGGAATTTTCCTTACCCCTCAATCCTGCCTGCACCTCTGGTGCAAGCCCCGATGGCAGGAGCGGGGTTTGCCCACTGGGAGATGCCTCCTCCAGGCTGTGCATTTACCGGGAGAGCTGAGGATGCTCAGCCCTGCCTGGTACGGCGTGGTGCGCGATAAGGAGATGGACATCTGTTGTATCCTGCTGTGTCCAGCCCTGCAAACCCCGCTGTGTCCCCAGAAGGGACCTGGAGGCAGTCGCTGGGGTGCGGCGTGTCTCAGGAAGGCAGAGTGAGGGCAGTGTTGGGAGTACAGCTCATCTCCAGGTTTTCCTTTACATAAGTCATACAATTTATATTTCTTTCCATCCTGCCCAGCAAATGAGTTGTGTATGTGCTTGGATTGCTAGTGCTCACTGCGAGTCTTCAAGCAGCCCGCGGTGAGTGAGCAACCCTGCTTGGCACCGCAGTGCTGGGCTTGGCCATGAGTTTTTATGTCGTCGCTGGGATCCTTCCCATTTGGTGGGGGCAAATCAGGCAGTGTCGGGGTGCAAGGCTGAAACCTCACAGCTCATCAGTGTGATGGCTGCAGTCTGCATCAACTGCAGCCTGGAGTAACGCTATTTGCGGGACTTTTTAAATGAAGGTTTGTTTCTACTTGAGCATAAATTCCACTGTGGCAATACAAAACCGCAGCAGTGAGTAAAACCCCCGGGACGGTGAGGTGTGTCGGTAGCAGAGCAGCGCGTGTCCACCAGCGTACCCTTTCTCTCAACGCTGTCTCCACCCTCTGCAGCAGCATCCCGTCGCTGAGCTAAAAGATCATAACAATAACTGAGGATAAAACCCCCTTCGGCTTATAAGCCTCTTTCTCACATTACTGCTGAGTTGCTGTGGCTTCAGATGCCAAGCTGAAGTATTTAGCATTGCCAGACCAAAGGCAAGGCTGTAACTGTAGGTTTGAGTTACTTGGTTATGTTACATCAGATTTTTAAGCTGTTTTTATTCCAAATGGAGCAGATCTCCAGCCACAGGAGGGCGGCACCGCCGCAAGCTGTAAAAAGGCTGTTTCCAGCTTGCCCAAACGGCTGGTTTTGTTAGAAAATAATACTGCTTAACAGAAAGAAAGGGGGCAATCCTCAAATACCCATCCACAGTACTCAGGAGGCATACGCAGGCTGCTTTACACACACTGAGCTTCTGAAAAGCATCACCCAGCCCAGCCGATCCCTTTTGGCCCCACTGCCCAGCTTCTGCTCCCGCGGTCGGGGTTGCTCCAGAGAATTTCACAGCGCTGGCATGAGCGGCTGAGCCCAGTGCTATTGCCAGGCAGGCAGCGGTGAGGGGGGAATTAACTGGTTCTTAAATGAACTGAACCTTAGGATCTGATCCTGGATTTAGGCTCGGTCCCATGCCCAAAACTTGAATTACAAACTCAAACGGGAGGGCGCAAGGCAGGTAGAGCTGTAGGCGTTCCCCCAAACTGCAATCGAGTTTAAGGCAAACCCGAGCATCCAGTTCGGGCAGCCCCAAAAGCACATGCAGCGCGACAACGATGGCATTCACAGACTGATAGTCAGTGTGCGAGCAACAAGTCGCCTGTATTAGCACCACGGTTTGTAACAGCAGAGCATCCACAGCTCAGGAGGTTGATCTCCTGTTACAAAATTAAAACTTCCCTGCAAGGGCTCTGGGAACCAGTGATGAGCCCGATGCAGAGGTTTACCAGGTTACCCCTCGGTGACTTCGGTTTACTGGCGGAGCAGTCCCCAGCAGCAAACCAGGAGACGCTCGCAGCCTTTCCTTTCCTCAGCAGGCTGCGTGGGCTGCATTAGGAGTATGAATCCAGGGGAAAATGTTAATTAGTTTTCAAACCAAGATTTATCCCACTAAATCAGTTTTTGAGTATCAAAGGAAGGTCAAAACCCCATGAAGTTATCTAGCAGAAGAGAAAGCTGTTTCCTCTGCAGGCTGAAGGGGCTGGAAAGCCAATGGGATTTAAGGATAGCTATTTCTGGGACCTTTCCATGATCAAAGTTTACTGCAGGTGACTTGGGACACTCTGACTTAATGCACTATTCATATGCAAAACGTATTTTCAGTTTTAAATGTCTCTTGTGGAGGGTGAAAGGTTTAAATTGCTGGCTGTTTTGGTTGGGTGTTTACAGCAGCTTGAAAAATAATAGGAAGAGAAAACTAGTGCAGTGTGGGTGTGGAGACCGTGGGGGTTTGAGAAGCTGGGTCTTGTCCTCTGGCAGTGGATTTCTCCATGGTGCAGCTATTGTGGGGGTGGCAGGGGCTTGAGGATGCCCCAGCAGTGAGAGAAGAGCCCACAGGGGTGGGCTTAAAAGCATTCATGCACAGTGCTGCTGCTTTACATAAGTAGTGTAAATGATAAATGGTATAAATGATAGGAAAATGTGGAATTTCTGGCCAGGTGCTGTTGTGCTCTGCAGCTCTCAGTACTCAGCTGATGTTTAACCTGAATTCCTGCTCAGGTAAATGGGACTTTGCCTGTGGAAGGGGTGTGTAAGCGTAAGTCCAGGCCAGTACAGATTCAGTGATGTTTTCCTCAGCTAAAGACAATTTCAGCTTAGTCAGCAACAGAGCAAGGGCATTATCTTCTAAGAAGGCTTGTTTGGTTAGCTGAAATGAGATGTTTCTGAGAAAGATCCCTGCAACAGCTCAGTCACGAGGGTTGCAGCGGTGAGGAGAAGAACACCCATGTCCGTGGAAGCGTGGCCGTGGCACGAGGACCGCAGCAGAGCCCCAGCTGCCCGGCCCTGGCTCTCCCGGGACCGAGGACTCGCACGGGAACAGCCGGGAAAGCGGGAGGCGTTTATGGGGCCCAGGGGCTGCAGCCCGTCCCTCTCTGTCCTCCAGAGCGACGGCTCAAGGTTAAACCAAGAACTGGCATAAAGCGACAAGGGGCAGCACTTGGGACTCGATAAACCCTGAAAAAACAAGTACGAAATTGGAATCATTTTATCAGCTTTCGCCTGGCATTGATACCTGCGGACTTTTGTCTGAAGCCGAGTGGGAAGAGATCATGCTGCAAATATAATTCCCATAGGATAATTGTTTAAAGGCCCGTGTTTGAACCGTTTCTGAAGAAGGACCCAAACATGCCGATTACACAACAGATTGCAGAGAATAGTGTTGCAACAGAGATTAACATAATTAGAGAACTGAGAGGAACACTTGACCTAAAATAGTACACAAAAGGATGAAATTTTTAGTTTTGTAGTAAGCAAAACCTGCTATGCATAGCTGAAAGCAGAAGAGAGTTAAACCCAGCCTGTAAGCCAGCTTTTGCTGGTATGCAACATGATTCAGCACTAGGCCGCTATTAAAATATATTAGGATACTGTTTCAAGTTCAAGTGCTTGACTTAGCTTTAATAACTTACAAAAAATAGGTTACATTATTCAAAACGAAAGGGTCTCAAAAGTAACGGCAAAGTGAAATTTTGGTCTGTAACAGCCGAACCTCAGATCACCCCTGGGTTTTGTGCCAAAATAACCCGGGTTTGTGTAAGGTGACTCTGGACTCTGCCCTGCCCTGTGACGGGGCGGGTGCATGTGGCTCTCTGCATTAATTACATCAAAGAGCAATAATTCCCCTCTCAAAGCCCAGAAAAGAGGCTTCCTCGTCCCCCATGCCGGGGGACTGGCATCAGGCTGGAGGCGGTGGAAGGTTTCCCAAGCGGTGCTGCCACACGCTGCCCGCCGCAGCCGGCACCCGGAGCCACTCCACGCTGCTGGGAATTAATGGGGCTCTTCATTTAGTTCAATTACTGGGCATCCACCTGAGAACCTGTAAAGAATAGAACAGTAAATCTTACAATCAAATATTAAATTATACCTAATTTATTTACTTATGGCAAACTGTAAGCCCTGTAATCAGCATGTAAAGGTTTATAACTCAAGCACTCCTGGGAGGCGAGGGGACATGCCTGGCAGCGTGCCGGGAAGGGTTTACTGAGACTCGGTCCTGAGGGGGGGGCACAGACGGGATTGACCGGGGTCTCCCAGCTGCAGAGACCGAAACAGCGCAGCCCCTCCGGGCAGCCTCAGCCGGGCAGACGAGCAGCGGCAGCTTGCCCTCCGCTCCCGTGTGCTGCAGAGTTTTCCTCCCTTAGGGCTTACCTTCTCCACCCGTGGTGTGGGATGAAGGAGCTTGTCGAGCCTCCCCTCAGCCCTCCAAAAGCCGTCCTGCGCTCATGCCTGGGCTGGTGGCCTGCTTAAAAATCGGAGGCACTGGCTGTCCCTGATCAGTGACCAGTGGGCAGCGAAACTGGCTGTAATCCTGCGTGAGCTCCGAGAGCCGAGTCCCGGGGCTGTGTGGTGCATGCCCACGCAAAGTCGGGCTGCAGGCATGGCCTCTCTGAAGCAGAAAAAAACCTTCTGCGTCCCGTCACCCACTCCACACCGTGCAGGCTCCCACATCTGCAGTGCGGCTGCTGCACGCCTGAAAGGCAGCGTGGTCTTGAGTTTCACTCCATTGCATGCTTGCTCTTCTTTATCACGTGTGGAGTTTTGCAGGACGTGCCATCTGGCTGAATATATGACTGATGTGAATTGCTATAAGAAAAATATAGGGGGAAAACAATGTAAAAGGTTTAGCTTTAATAGACAGGAAATAAATGTGTATCAGCTCATGCAGGCAGATGGAAACAGGCGGTTAAAATGTCCCAATCTATGTATTAAATGCTTAGATGCATGTTGCTTCATGAGGACACCCTTTCTAGCAGGGATCAAGCTAGCAGTGACAGACTGCATTGCTGCAAGCGAGTGTGGTTGGGAATGGCTGTTGATGGGTGGCACCCAGCAACGATTAGCAAAACAGGGAGGGGGCCTGCAACGCTACAGCAAGCAGAAACGTACCTGTATGGTTTTGTCTGCAAGGATCGTGTGGGAGTTGGGTCAAGGTAACACGGGTCTTTTTTGCCTATATCTGACCTGCGGATAATTAATTTCAGAAGGCAGATAATGTTTCATTCACTTTCCTACAAAAAACCTATGTTATTTTTTGGCCAGTTAGCCAGGGAAAACCTGGTCCTTGACTTTCATAAATGTCTCTCCACCATCGTAATGCATTTTTGCATACTTTTTACTGCAGCTAAACCACTCAGTATTTAGGAAGAGTCTTATTGTTTGAATCCGGATAAAAACAGCATATGTTTGGCAGCACTTTCTGCAGCATATATTCAAGGTTTTTAGTTCTGTACAAAATCCTTCAAGTTGCCTGGATTTTTTCCATGGACTTCACTCGGGTCAAGATTTCAATATGCCTTTGAATTGTAGGTTTGTCCCTGAACTCTCCGCCAGCCCTGTGCAGTCATTCTGCAAATGGGCTCAGAAAATGACACTTGGGCGAGGGTGGTTGGATGTAAATCAGAGCCTCCCAAAAAGTTTGGCAGAGGCAAAGGGTCTGCTGGCTCACTAGCACATTCTTGAAATGATAAAGTGCATCTCGTACTTTACAGTTCAGAGCGAGGGAGAGAAAAAAATGCGTCTGGATTAGAATTTTTTTACCATTCAGGATGGCAGGTGAATTTTAAATAGAAACCCAGTTGGAGAATATGTCCAATCTGGAAAGCATAATTTGACAATTTTCTCTTTCCTTTTGATTATGCAATGTCAAAGCAAAAACAGTAGCAGGTGGGGAAAGTACCTTGAGTTGTGTCAAGGTATTGTGAGATGTTGTATGCCAGTTTTTGCCTACTTCCATGAGGCATAAAAGCATCTTTACAAAGACAATGGAAATCCACTTTTTCTTCTGTACAGATGTTTAAAAAAATGGAATTGTTCTCCGATGTGGGAGAGCAGCAGGAATGGAGCAGGAGAAATTGGAGCAGCCGCCTGGTTGGGTGCATTTCCCAGGAGGGTGCCATGCACCGTGGGAGGCTGGAGCCCTGCTCGGACTGCGGTGCCACAAAAGCCGGTCCGAGAGCCGCAGTGCTGGGACCTGCTCCTGCTCGCAGGCACTGGAGCACCAAGCCGTAGCGTGGGAAGGGACTACAAAAGGGACATCCCCTCCCCAGGCAAGAGCCGGCTGCATCTCTGCTACCCCAGGCATGTGGGACATCTCTGGCTGCTGGGATCAGGATGGACTGGTCGGTGTGGGGCAGGGGCAGCCAAAGGACCCCAAGCACCGCTGAACCCCCACCCTCAGGGCAGGTCCTCAAAGAGCTCTGCCTTGGGGTGGGCAGGCTCAGGGACCTTTCAGGCCCCATGTTCCCCCTGAAAAGCTTCACTGCTGCATCGCCTCAGCCCCTTCCGAGCATTCACGCAATTTCTTGCTACCGTGGGGAATATCTTCCCCCCCGAGTGATGGGGTCCTGGCTGGGGGGAAAACGGCCGGAGGAGGACCCCGGCTGGGTCCGGCAGTGTGATGCCCCGTGGGAGGGAGGCAGGCAGGCAGCAGGCAGGGCTCGGCAGGACCGGCACAGCTGCCTGTTGTGCAGGCAGCGCTGAGGAGTTGCTCCACGTTGTTTCTATCTGGGTGTTTGGGGAACCGGTTGCTGTAGTGTGAGTCAGTGAGCCCCCCGCCCCGGCACTGGGCCCGTGCTCAGTCATTCGGAGGAAGCGGGTTTTCCACGGAGGAGGATGCGATGCTGAGTCCCAACTGTTGCCTCCCCTCACGCTGATGATGCTCCCTGTGCGTGGGCGCCTGCAGGAGCCGGAGCCCGGGAGGTGACGGCTTGCTGGCTCAGCTCTGATTCACAGCGCAGAGGCATGCACCATAAAAACCTTCTGGCATGTGAGGGAGCCCAGGGGTTGCCTCCGTGCCAGCCCTCCCAGCTCCAAACCCCTCTGTGCCCGCCTGGAGAGCCCTCGTGAGCCCCCCTGTGCAGAGCAGAGGTGCAGATAAACATCATGGAGTTCCTAATCCTGTAAGAGATGGCATTTAGGTTTTGATGCTTTAGCAGTGTCTCGGTACCTTGACATCCCTTGTAAGTGGTGGCTTCTGAAGTGCTTACTGTTGGATGGGGATGACTTCACTGCTTGCCACAGCAGAAAGCATCGTCATGCCATGCCACGTGCACCAATTCGGTATGCAGCTCAGTGGAAATACGGGTTTTTTTCAGGGCTGTGTATTAAGAATCTGGTCATAGCCTAAGTTTTAATTTTTAGCAAAGATATATGGCAACTGTGCCATCTCCTGTTTGCTACAGTATTTCAGAGGCTTTTCTTCTCATAAATAGCCTTGCCTATCACTTCAAAGTGACACTGTAGCATTGTTTTGCTGCATGTGAGGCAGTCATGCTTTGAAACTCCAGACCAGGTCTTTTCCGTGAAAACCATAGTAACCCAACCATAAATCTCACCGCTTTATAGCTCTTCACTCACATTTAACACACTTTATAGTGAAGGTTTTCCTTTTGCAGCCACGGATGAAATACAGCTATGCCTTTTTTTGTGAGCACGTGGTACCGCCCTGCACCAATGCTGAGCCGGGTTTGCCTGCCTGGGCACCGCTGCGCTCGCGCTCATCCGTGTCTGGGGGAGGTTGGATGGGTCCGGCTGCCCACAGAGCGAGGCTGGGACACCTCCATCCCAGCCGCTATCTATCCCTGCGCCTTTCCAGGCTCTCGTGGGTCGGAGGGATTTCCCCCGAGCCCTTTGTGGGCAGGCAGTGTGCCGTACTGCACACTGGCTGGGTGTTGTTCCTGCTGAACTTTATCTGTACAAGCAGAAAAGTCTTTTTTTCTTCCTGCTCACCGCCTGTCGCTCCTGAGCAAAGCTGCTGCCAGCCTCCAGTTTCTCCCCTTGTGCTGTCCGGGGGTGGGTGGGCAGGTCGGGGAGGGGGGGGCTTTTGCCTTGCCGTGGGCCAGCAGATGCCTCGTGCTCGGGTGCTTGCCTGTGAGTACCGGCTTCCCCAGGTGCACCCAGAGTACTGAACGGCCTGTTTGCAAAGGAGAGTCCGTACCTCCAGGCAAAACAGATGTGCAGTTCAGCTGAACAGTCAATTTTTAACTTGCCCCATTGCTCAATGGCTTGGAAGGGAAACCTGCCCGAGAGGTGATGCCGTTGACTGGAGCACCCTGTCCCTCCGCACACAAACACTGCCGTGTGAGGTCTGGCCCAGCTCCGCTTTGGACTCTGCTCATGTTGTGTATATTTGATTTCACCAGAAATTAGAAGGTCATAGTACTGGGTGTTCAGACACTGGGCAACATCCCCATCTCCTTCTGAACACAGTGGACAGGCCAAGATGGACTGTTGACTTGTTCCAACCCCATCTTCCTATCATCAGGATGCTTGCAAGAGTAGTTTTTTTGGAGAGATGGGGACGGGTGTTTGACGGGGGGACAGATCGTGGGACCTTGTGCCGCCTGCTGTAATTGACCCCCCTTTGCTCTGGGCTGTTTCTTTCCGGCACCCTGCGAGCTGCTCCCCACCTTCCCCAGTCTGTCAAACCAGAGCTTGTGCAAACAAGACTTCTGTTTGTTTTCTGTCCCGGCTTTCTGCAGCTTGTCCCCAGCTGCCCGCAGCGGGGAACCCACCGGCGTGCTCCCGGGCACAGCCACGCGAGCTGGGGGTGCACGGCCACCCCCTCCGCTGTCCTCCTGTCTATGGCAGAGCATTAGAAAAGCTAGATAAAATTAGCTGTTCAGACGCATGTTCCTCAGGATGCCAAGTCAGAGGGACACCCAGTACAGCCAGTTTGACTCATGGAGAAGAATTAATGGAAACGCCCGGCTCCTGGAGGGAGGAAATTCCTTGAACAGCCTTTTCCTCTGTTTGTTGCGTTGGGAGGCTGACAATGGGCCCCGCGTCTGGCAGGAGCGCTGCCGGGCTGTCTGATGACAGACACCGAGTCTGCGGCACCGGGTGCTCAGGAAGGGCCCGGCACAATCGGGTGACCTGCCCTCCTGCACCTCTTCTGCACGGATCGCGTCAGGATCGCAGCGCAAGGCGCAGCACGGGTACCAGTACCGGCGGTGCTTTGCTCGGCCGTACCCCTGCGAGGACACGGGCTGCCGCGAGCGCCGGATCGCTGGGGTCGGGTCCGGGTGCTCTGAACCGTCCGTCGTGCGGCCCTGGAAAGCAGCAGCAGAGAAGGCAGCACCATGAGCGTGAGGGATGCTTGGATGGTTGTACCTCAAACTCTGACTGACAAATGTTTCATAACAATTAAGTGCGATTTTTCCTGAGCCCGCTGCGAGATGTGCTGCCGTTCATGAAGCACAAACCTGCCAAAGCAGCATACGGGCTGCCACCAAGGAAAATTGCCTTTTTCCACTGTAAAAATCCGATAAACACGTAACTTTTTTGTAAGCGGCCTTTATTTATCAGGGATGCCGCTTGGGCCAATAATTTAAATGTAATGAGACAAGAGGCACTGTAAAGTCCCTAAGTCACAGGTTCTTATCAATCATGTTATTGCTCACAAATGTTTGTGAGCAGGAATGCCTGGGCAATGGTAGGACGTGCCAGCAGCAACTGCTTCAATCGGTGTTGCTTTCAGTCCGCCGCAATCGTGGCTTCCTTCAGATTTGCTTTCTACAAGGAAAGAAAGTTGGCAGAGGATGCATCGGGTTCCCCTGATTGTTGGTAGCATTGGGCTAGAGGTGGATACAGGGAATCGGCGGGACCGTAGCGTGAGTCAGGGTGCTGCTCTCCTGGCACGGGGATGTCTCCGTCCAGGGAAAATGGGTGGCTGCAGCCCCGAGCGGGACTGGGACTGTCACCCCCCCGCAGACCCGTGCCTCGTGGTGGGCAGGTTCTGGATGCATGCTTTAATTACGGTTATGTGTGAGCGGCCACAGGTCGTGGTGCGGACGGTAAGGGCAGAAAGCCCAGCTGCCTCGCTGGCCCCGTGCTCTGCAGCCGGCAGAGGCTGTGCCCGTGACTGGCAGCTGTCGTGTCCTGCTGTCGGCCCCCTCTCCCCAAACTGCACGGGGTGCCAAAGCATCAGTCCTTCCCTCGGCCCCTTGGGAGCTGGGGGCGTGGGTTGGTATCGGGGGCCAAGAGAGTGGCGAGGTTGTGACAAACCCCCAGCTGGTCCTGGCACCGGAGATGTGCTGTGGAAAGTTCGATGGTCCAGGACAGGGGAGAGGGGGGGCAAGCAAAGCCCCAGCAGCAGAGTCAGAGAAGTGGAAAGCAGCAGGACAGCATAAAGTTCAGTTAGTACCCACGGGGGGGGCTCTGAGAGCATCCTCTTGCAGCAGGTTGTTGGGGTCCCATCATATAAAACACCCCAGAGGCAGATGGATTTGGTGGCTGCATCGCCCCGCTGGTTTCTATTTTGAGTGTTTGTCACGCAAGAAATGGCTTTGATGGGAAAACCTGCCCGAGTGGGAGGGAAGACACTGCATCCCAAATGCCTGGAGCGGCTGGGTGGAGGCAGCGGGAGGGGTGATGCAGCCGCTGAACGGCCCCATTTGACCTTTTTTGGAAACAGCCCGTTTGAGGCAGTTTGTGTCGCTATGGATGGTTTTGTGGGGATGTGTCATGAGTGGGTGAAACAGCTACAGCTGAGTGTGGGACACTGCACCGGAACAGGTCGAATGCCGGAAAACTGGCAACTGCCTCTGGAGCAAATCCCACTCCGAAGCAGATTTTTCTGAGCAAGGGCAGTTCTGTAAAGCCTTTGGAGGCTCTTTCGCAAATGCCCATCCCAAACCAGGCGTGACCCCAGCTCGCTCTGGTCTCGCTGGGAGGAGGGACCACCGTGCATGCCCCCTCCCCTGCCCCAGCGAGGTCTCTGTAGCTGATGCTGTGCGTGGGAGCGATGGGAGCACAGGGCAGGGATGCCCGGAGGAGGTCTCCTGCCGCCCTCCCGGCTTCTTCCACTGCCCGCTTTCGGAGGCCGGTGCTGCGCCGCGCGCTGGGCATTGCATTCCCCAACCTGGTGCTCTCGGGAAGTGCTTGGATATGCTTCACCACGCTATAAAGAATTACAATTATCCATCCTATTAAGTAATTTAAAGGATTATTTCTAGTCTCCCCGACTTACAGGCAATTTGGAGTTTTTACTGTAGGCAAAAAAAACTGTAGCTGGTCTATCAGTCTTCTGAATTGTTTTATCTTTGTTGCTCTAAGCAGAATCATGGGAATGTTTTTTTCTAAACCAGCAGGTTATTAGAGGACATACTTATAAATAACTACTCTTTGCTATTTTTAAGTATTTTCAACATAGTCTGTCATGATAGTATGGCATAACCTGCAGAAAAACTGAGTCCAGTTCCGCTGCCAAAGCGTTCATAACTCACTTCTGTTTCTTTGGATGACGGGAAGCCAAGTCTGATTCTCCGTCTGCTTTGCAGGAATGCCAAGAGCCCAACAAACCGTACCGCTCGCTGCGGCTCGGAACTGGTCATTTTCTAAACTGATTTTTCTGTCACACTATTGCAAAAGATGTAATTCCCCTTTATTACATGGGGGAAACTAACAGCCGAGTTTGATTTACAGCTAAATTTGGTGAGGTTTTCTGGGGATGCCAGAGACACCACAGCAACTGTGGGTCAAACTCTGGTGCTGCTGGAGTGGATGGCGGGACTGCAGGAAAGCCAGGGGCTGCTGGAGACTCTGCAAACAGGCTACCACATCGACACTTGGGGAATTAAGGAGAGGTGCAGGTAGTCAGCTCTTAAAATGGAAATCTGTATGAAATGACCAAAAAAAAAAGGTATAACCCCACTCCTCCAGGAAAATTGAGCATTTCAGACAAGAGAATTTATATTTACTTCATAATTTATTAAAGTTCAGATCACCATATGCAATAAATTATAGTTGTTATAATAATAACATTGTCATAAAATATTACCATGAAGTATTTGCCTAACAGCTATTGTGATCTATACAAATAAGAACTGTAGTTATGATCTTCAGATTTTTAGTGTTAATGGGAAGTGAACAAAATATTAAGGAACTTCACAGTAAATTCAGGGAAATATGTCATTATTATTGGTTTTGTGCAAACAATTTAGACTGCACACATACAGCTTGAGAAAGAAAAGGTACAGTTGCGTAGTGTGTCTCTAGAGCAAATGCATTCCCTGAAAGTTGAACTTACTGCACCCACCCGGTGCACTTACATGCATTTTAACAAATGCAAAGTGATCCATGATCAGTAGCTGATCAGTCTCTAGAACCTCCCTCCTAGCCCCCAACGGCGAGGCTTAGCAAGGGCTCAGACTTTAAGGAAACAAGTTTGAAAAGGCAAAGCGCGCAGCTGAAGTCAGTGAACACCGAGTCCGTCAGAAGGTCTCTCGAGTCGTGCCCAGGCATGCGGGGTCCCCCCACGGCTCGGTCCCACGGCCGCCCGTAGGAGCCTGGTGCCTCCCGCCGGGAGCTGCCCTCCCTCTGGGAGCCTCCGGCCACCACCCTGCCGTCCGCACCGACGCTGCTGTCCGCACCGACGCTGCCGTCGGTGCCGATGCTGCCGTCTGCACCGATGCTGCCGTCGGCGCCGCGGTTTGCTGCGTGCTCGGTGGGGCTGAAGCCCTGCGGGGCCGTCCGTCGGGTCCCCCGTCCCGCCAGCAGCTCGTGGGGCAGCGGAGCGTGCCGTGAGTGGTAGGAGTCACAAACAGTCCTGTCCCGAAGTGGTCTCCTCCATTTCTGCTCCCTGCGCCGGTTCAGTGAACTTTAATGGAGTATTTCCGAAACGTCAGGAACTGGAGCAGCTTGTCTTTTCGCCTCTGCTTTAGCGCCATTAGCGCTCTCGTTTTCTCCTCCAAGTCCTGGTCAGTGGCGAGGATTATCTTGGCTCTTTCCTCTGCCTTCTTGTCGCCGGAGTTTTTGAAGAGTTTCTGTAGGGACTCTTCGTTGATGCTTTCAAAGATGTTGGCCACGGCTTTCTTGCGCAGGGCTGTGTCAAAGCGGTAGCCGTGGACCGAGGGGCTCACTCGCAGGGATGTGGACATGGCTGGAGTTTTGTAGCTTCTCTTCGCTTTCATCTATGTAGGGTGCTGCCGGGTTTGCCCTCGCGTCCAGTCAGAGGGATCTGTGCTGTGCTGGCTCCCAGCACTGGTATTTAAAGGCAGTCTGGAGAAAAAGCCGGAGGGCTCAAGTTACAGTGATGAGATCACGCTGATGTCAACGCTGAATAGTCGGAGGAGAGTTTAACAGTTAAGTTGCCAACTTTCCTCTGCCGTGCAGCCGAGACGAAAAGCTTTCTGTTTCTGCGATGGGGATGGTTTTTCTCTGAACCTGCTGTAGAACGGGCTTCGTGCAACTTCAAACATCGCTGGGGGACTTTGAGCTACTACAGCTCAAACTCTGCTCCTTGGCCTTTGCTGCATGCGGAAAAGCTCTGCGTTCAGAATATATGTAATATAATAAACAGTTAAAACTGCAGGTGGGAACTATTGCAATACCAGCCAGAGGTGCTAGCTGCCAGCCCGTGCGTGCAGACGTGCACTTGTCTCTGTCTCGGGCAGACAGAAGTACAGCAGTGCAGCAAAACCTGCGCAGGTCTGCGCATCGGATGCTTTCTGCTGCTTCCCAGATGATCCAGCTCACATTTAGCGCTCACAAAGCTGTCTTTTCTGAGTGGCAAGTAGTTTACCAAAGGCAGCTGATCCATAATGTCCTCTGAGGTGACTTTCCCTGGGATGTTACACCCCACAGCTGCCCAGCCGCACATGGCAATGCCCACAGCAGGTGAAGTCCCTCTGCCCCACCGTGCACCCTGCGCTGCAGCAGCAGCAGCACCGAGCGGTTCGTTGCCCCGTTCCTGCTGCGAGTGTCCTTTTTCTTTAGCTTCCAGCTCACCGGTGCGGCTCCTCTGCTCCAGAAGAGTTTGTGCTCTCCACCCCACCCTCGGCCAATGCCAAGCCCTTGGGCTGGGAGGACTCGCTCTTAGTCATCCGGATTAGTTTTAGGTAGTACCGCGAGGAGCAGGGAGTTGGACTCGATGAGCCTTATGGGTCCCGTCCAACTCAAGATATTCTATGATTCTGCGACTCCTTCTCGCTGAGGATGTGGACTGGGCACAGCTGCCTGCGAGGGGCTAGCTCTGACCACTGGAGCATCCTGCTGGGCTTAGAAATCTGGTATTATTGAGCACAACTAAATCTGGCCCAGAACAGCAGTGGGTTCAAAAGTCACTTGAGGCCAGGGAGCCAGAGATAGGTGTATTTTGGTTAATGGCTTAAAAGCAGCCGGATGCTGCAGAGGCACTGTTTGGAAAATTAGTGGCTTGTTTACTGGTTGTGTTGATGACCCCTATTACTCATCCCTACTGAAGAAGTCCCCAAAACAGCCTCTGTCCCCAAGCCAGTTGGACCTACGGCCCCAGGGGGTTTCCCTTATTTACCGGAGAGCTGTGGAGGTGATCTCTGACCACAGCGATGAGCAGATCCAAAGTAACATCGCCCAGTTGCTTGTCATTTCACATTGCCTTTAAAACTTCTGTTCCTTCGGACAGAGCGAGGGGATGTGTCTGAGCGCAGCCCCGGCAAACCCGCTCTCCTGTGGCCAGCGGGAGCCGTGGGAGAGGTAAGAGCACCTGAAGTCCACGTGCCAGGCGTTTGTGCCGGCACAGAGCAGAGAACAGGATTAATTGTGAGCTGTTGCTCGCCAGGCAACGCGCAGAGCGGGGCAGGCTGCTGCCTGGCCCCCAGAGCGACTGGCAGTCCCGGCTCCATCCAGGCTCTCATGAACGTCCAGCTGGTCGGGGCTTGCCAGGCTTTTATCTTTAGGAGAGGGAGTGGGCCACATTTCAGTGTTTGACCACTTTCCTATCTGGGACTTATGGAATCATCCGTAAGTGCTGGGCACGCCCTGGCACAGCCCTGTGTCCTGCATTCACCCACACGGAGGACGGGCTTTCCCCATGGCTGCAAGGACTTTGCTCCAGGCTGTTGTTACCGGCACAAGCTCTCCCTGCATATGCCTGCCATTTTTTTCCGCCAGTTCTACATCGCTGTTGGTGCGCAGGTTACTTTTTACAAGTTTGTCCGAATTTCTTTTGTACGTGCTAGCTGTTATGTGCTTTAGTGTGTAAAGAACTACTTTGCGAAACCCTGTGATTCTCCTTCTGCCAGAAAGACTTAAAAGCCTCTCACTTCGCTGTAGTCTTGCCGAATTTGTGAGAATTACACATCAGCCACTGTTTGCTCAACATTTGCAGGGCTGGTAAATCCACCCTGCAAATAGGATCTTTTTGATGTGGCTGGCTCCTGGGTCTCCGCCTGTGAAAGAGCCTCATGTTTTCTAGACTCCCTTTAACACGAAATACGAGGGGGGAGCAGTAGGAGCAGGGACCACGCTCGTCACTGGTCCCCTCCTGCTCAGGTGGAAAGTGCTGCCTGGAGCACTGCGTGAGGGGAAAACCTGCCTGCAAATAGGTCTGGCTGAAATGCTAAATGTACTTTGCTTCGCTGGACAGATAATATTTTCAGAGTACTTAGGGCAAAAAATAGTGCCAGAAGATAGCCCACGATCTTGTGGCTGTAGAAAACGAGCCCTTCTTCTGTTTCGCCTGGTCGAAAATAAGAGCTGAGGCATGTTAACATATGCCCAGTTTTCACCGCTCTTATTGCAGATGGAATCATTCTGCAGGTATTTGCAGAGACATGGCTGAGAGAATAAATTAGCAATATTTGTGGAAGATACAAGCTTAGAAAAGTATCTGCCATGGAAACCGAGAATAAAGCCGATGCTTTGGGAGTAAGACATCAGAAAGCTGCCAAGATGAAGCATGCGTTTTCTTGTGAGCTCATCTTGCACTGAGCAGTAACAAATGTCTTTGCCCCTTCAAGCTTCTCTGCCCACTTTGTATAAATTTAGTTGTGTTCAACTCTGACTGATAGATGAAGCATGCCTTATCTGTTTTTTTCCAGTAATTTTTGTTTATGTCGGTCTTTTAATACCGCTTTCCCAGTAATGCCTAGGAAGAATTATTCATGTGTTGGATTGGAGCGAAACTTCAGACAAGATGCGATTTCCATCATAGCTCTCCTGCTATTATTGTATAATTGCTTTGTGAAATGCAAACGCTCTGTTTCACACATTAATGGGAGGATTAATTCCTATCCTCACCATCTCTGCAGAACAGCTCAGCCACATCCCTAATTGCACTCTGCTTCTCACGACGTGATGGGCTTGGAGTGCTCCAGCCACAGGGGCTTTTCTGTTGGGGGGACGGGCAGGTTTGTGCTGAGCTTTGGGGTGCGGGGGGCCCTTCTGCGGCATCTGGCAGCGCAGCTTGCCAAGCGGCCCACAGGCATCTCATCCCAGGTCGTGGCCATGAAGGTTTTGAAGGTGAAGTGCTTATGATTTATTGTAGGCTCAACCAAGCCTCTGGGTCTCGCAATCAGAGCAAGCGGTTGCCGAAGGGAAAGATTTGGGAAGGATGGTGACTCAGCGGCCAGGTCTGCGCTCCGCTGGCAATGCAAAATGTGTTTAAATAGTCCAGAGGCATCTCCAGCTCGGAGCTGCGAATTGCCGGAGGATCCCGCCTGCCCCGGCTGCACCGTTGTAGGAGTGAGGCAGGTAAAGCTGGGTGCTCCCCAGCTCAAAAGCCACTGCAGGGGCTTCTGAAAAGCCCCCAGCCCCTGCAAGGAGCCGGCAGCCCCGAAAGCAGGAGGTGGAGGGAAGGCCAGGGCTGCCCTCGGTGGCAGGGGTAGCTGGAGCAGCCAGCGCCTTTCCCGCAAAGTCTTGCAGACAACTTAGTCTGCATTTATGTAACCATCCAAAATCACTCCAAAGAAGGTAATCTGGGATGCCTTTGCATTTTGCTAGGGCATGTTTTGCATAGCTTTCCTTTCACTAGCCTGCCTAAGCCTGCACGGCTTGTAATACCACATTGGCATTGAAAGATGCAGCGGTCCCCTAGGAGAGCATTGGGGCTGCAGATACCTTCCCAGCCATATGCAAAATATTCAGAAACCGAGTCTTTGGAAGGGCATCTAGAAGGCTTTGGAACAGGAGAGGAAAGTTAAATTATTGCCTTTATATATATATGTGTGTGTGCTTTGTCTTCAGCTCATTCAGTGGAAAATCTAAGAATCTGAAATGCCCAGGAGCCTCAGGCCATCTCTTCTCTTCCCATCCTTTCTCTCACTACGTGGGCTCAACCTCTGGCTCACTCGCAGCCTTCGCTTCTGCCGCTGGCCGTGCAGGTTGGACAATCCCTGCCCTTCTCAGGAGCCAGAAATGCCGCTCCTTATGTTTGCTCTCTGCTGGGAAATGTATCTGAGATGGAGGGCTCTGCAGCAGACGCAGCTGCAGGATGGCTGTAAGGTCAACGAGGAACCAGTTCATCGTGTTCCTTGTGGAATCCAAATTCCTGGGAATTTGTCAGACATCCGCATCATGCGAATGGCAGTGCCTGCCCCGGCTCTCCAGCCTGCCTACAGCTTCTTCCCACTGTGGCTCATGTGCCTTTTTCTGTACAGCACAGGCTCCACCTGGGTTTTTCTGTTTGTTTGGTTGTTGGTTGGGTTTTTCTGTGGTTGCTCTTTCTTTAATAGAGCATGTGGTAACACTTGTCCCAGATCTCACGGCAGGACACTGCGCCCTTTGCTTACAAAACCCGAGAGTTTAAAACTTGGCCATGTGCTCCCTGGGACTGTCCTGTGGGCCCCAGTTCAGATGTGCGGTACAGTGGGGTGTATTTTAATGGCAGTTCTGCTGCAGCTCAGTTGCTGTAAAGACATTTTGCTGTAAAGACTTTTCTCAGACAATCTTGCTCACACAGTCGCCTGCCTAAAAGCCAGAAAAAAAGCTATAGGTTTTCAGACAACAGAAGGCACGATTAAGCTGGTTAAATTCCATCGGAAAAGTTTTTAATAGGGAAAAAAAATTGCACCGTGTCTGTTTAATACTTTTCTTTATCCTACCTGTGAAAACTAAATTAGATGCTGGCTTCTAGGCTGCTAAGACAGGCGTTGTTATATCAGGCACAGTCTGCACGGCATTACTTCTGCTCTCCAGGCTCCTGCAGCCGAGGTGAGCGAGAGTATTTTTTATTAACGTCTGTCACTCAGCTGCAGCCGGCGGCTCTCGGTACGGCTCCCTCTGCCCCGTGCCTCGCCTCCTTTGCCAGGAACCTGTGCATCTGTCCTGCTGACACATGGGAAAACCAGCAGCAGCCAAACTGGTGCTACAGCTGGTGTGAGGGGGATCTTTGCAGCTCTCGTGCCATTTTAAGGGCAGCACGGGCTGCTGACAAGTTAAAGAAAATAACGACTTTTCATGGTGTCGATGCAGTAAGAAGAGTTGGTAAAAAGTTGGTAAAAAGAAGACAGCCTTGCCCCTCGCTGAGCCTGCTGCGGCTTTCTGGCAGCGGTGTCCCCGCGGGCAGGTCTGTCCCTGCTCGGTGACACCAAGGGCGCAGGTTGGACTGGCTTGGCCAAGGGGGACCACGGCCTCGGAGCTTTGCAGAGCAGTGCCGTCCTGCACGGGGCCAAGGAACACGCTGAAGCTGCCTGGCTGTGTGAACGCTGCTGCTCAGCCGTGGGAGCCGAGCATCGCTCTGTGCAGGGAGACCATATAAGAGTAAAGTTTGTGGTATTACTGATAATGAATGTCTCCTCATTTCTCATAAATTCTCTGCTAAATGTACGATCACTGAGTTAATAATGCAGTGCAGGACATAATGAATAGCCAGTTACAGTAAGTAAATCATGCCTGTTAAGAAACAGAACAGAAACAGAAACTTCTGGCACTTTTAAAAGCCAGTACCCTTTTAAAGAAGCCCTGCGTTCAGCAAAGCTCTGCTGAGGACACATCGACTTCTGGCATGAAATGCTTACTGTCACGGGGGGCTGGAAAGGCTGGGGAGGGAAGACTGGCTGGGTAAGGAAGCCACGGGTGGCTTCTCCTGTTCTTTGAGGCTTCCCAAAGCCATCTTGCAAAGGGAAACTCAAACTGTGGTGCTCTCCACTTGTAGTGGGAGATAATTACTAGAGAGGCTGGTGGCAGATTGCCAGCCAGAGCGTGCGGTACAGCTGAAAGCCTTGTTTAAAAAAAAAAAAAAAGCCAAGTCTAGCAGGGATGCAGGCAGCAGCAGGCAAACAATGTACTCGGAGCACGCGGGCAGGGTAGAAGTGAGTGGGTTTGCTGGGGGTCACCGGAGGGGGCTGGGGTGACCCCGCAGCCGGGCAGCTTCTGCAATGAGCAGCCGGGCCGTATGCCGGCAGGAGCAGCGTCCCAAAACGGCACCTACCCATCGCGTTTGCAGACCAGCTCACCGTGTCCTGCTATTTCCATGGGAGTCAGGGAAAGTATTTTAATATCCTGACTTCGGCACCTTCCTCCCGGGTCAGCAAGACCGAGCGTGGCGATGAAAGTTTAGACTTTCAAGCACGAACAACCTTTTTCTTTCTCCGCTGAATTTCCTGTTTGATCTTCCTGAAGGTCCCCGAGTACCCCTGGCTAGAGAAGGGTGAAGGCAGAGCCGTCTCCAGTTGTCAGACAGCTCATTGTCTGGTGCCGAGGGGACGGGCTCACGGGAAATCCTGCCTTGGGGCTGGGACGTGGGGCTGGCTCGGGTCATTGTCGCAGCCCAGCCCACGGACGACGGTACCAGACACACGTACCCCCTCGTCAGGGCTCTCAGCTCTGCCGAGCCGCTTCCTCTGCCGCAAAAGGGATGGCAGACAGGATGCGTGCCTTTGTGCTGCTCCGGCTTCTGGGGGCCCTCGGTGCCCCACATCGCTCCCAGAGCCACACAGGCTGCAGCCCAGGCCTTTGTAGGGGAATCGGAGCCGGATCGGGAGGCAGATGTGCAAAACGGCGTGGCACGGCCTCCCACGGGGCTCAGGGAGCGGGACGCTAAAGCAGACAGGGTGGAGGCAGAACGGTGGCAAGACGCGGCAGCGAGGAAACGTAGGGGTCTGGGGGGGGGTAAGCTGCTGATCTGTGGTACCGGGTAAGGGATGTGACGGTGCGGAGCTGATTCTGGGCTTGGCAGTGGGTCACCAAAGGCTCGGGGCTGCTGGGGCTGCCTGGGACCATGACACAGGGGAAAGCCTGGGTGACCTCTGTGCAATGCTGCGACCCCGCGAGCGGTCCAGCGTGGCTGGGAAACCAACAGAGGCACTGTGCCGGGATGCAAGAGAGTTAGTTAAAATGGCAAGGCACCTTCACTCCAGGGAGCTCAGCCTGAAATCTGGTTTTGATCTGCATCTGCTGCTTATTCGCCTGCTTTGAGTGAATTGCTGGGTAGCAATAAGGCTATTTCCCAGCTCTGGGGCATGGACAGTGAGCGAGCCCTCACACTTTTCAAGAGGTTTTCAGTTCTGATTTGCAAAATGCAGTGCTGGTTTGTGATCTACCCAGAAGCAAATTAAAGCGCGTTTCCCCCGGTGAGGAAAGAAGCACCCGCTTTGTGCAGAGGGAGCTGAGCTGGGTCCCGGTTTAGAGGGACCGGCTTTGCCAGCAGAAAACCTGCAAATTTAGTTTTCAGTTCCCTAATCTTGTGGCAAAGCAAAACGGGCACGTGGCAGAGGTAGCTCCTGTCGTGGCTGTGCTTTTGGGAAGAGCAGCATGTATTTGGGAACAGCGTGCAGTCAAGGTTTGGGGACATGTAGCCAAGTAATGCTGTTAGAGGAAAACTGATCATCAGAGCTGAGGGAAACACCCAGCCTGCGCCTATGGAGAGTTACCAGGAAATCAACCAATAAGTAGATTGTGTGGGAGATTAGCTTGAAATTGTGGTGTTATCAGCCTTGTAGTTCATTCCTCCCATAACAAAAGAGTTCCTTGGAGAAAACAGATGGTGTTTGCCTCCATCAACCTCTCTCGTGGCCCGACAGCTTTTGCTTTGTAGCCCCTAGAAAAGCAATTTCTGCGATCCTCCTCCCGTCACCGCTGCCCTCACCGGGGCGGCACTGCAGCCCGAATCCTCTGCAGGGCCCTGCCTTTACCCTGCCTACGGCACCAACAGCAGCGGCCGGCCGAATCGCAGGGGTTGGTTTTTTTAGGGGTGGGTTTTGCATGCTGAGACCCTGCTGCCGATCCTCCCAGGGTGTACCCAGGACTGGCCGTGCCCCTGCCGCTTTGGGGGGGGACGGGAGCTGTGCTGTACGGACGTCGCGTGGGTTTGCACGGGTTTAAGAGCCGTGCAGCCGCCGGAGCCGGGCTCGGGCTGTTCCCAGGACCGTTGCGGCTGTTCATGGGGTTGTGGCAGGTTACGGAACTTCTGCCAGTGGTTGTTTTCCCCAGCAAATTGCAGTCGGCAGTGCATGTCAGCCCCCACTCTGAAAAGCGATAGCAGGACTGTAAAGCCTATTTATCTCCAGGACAGAGGCGAGGCTGGCAGTTTCGGGCACCGGGCTGGCATCGCCTGCCCCAGCTGAGGTCTGTGCCGGGAAGAGACGGGGCCAGGATGACTCCCGCGATCCCTGAATCATCGAGAGCACAGCGGGACACAGACCTGCTCCATACGGCCACGGAGTGGGAAACCCCCCGAGGCTTTCCGAGCAGCAGCCCACCGACAGTGTGCTCTCAGACTTGTTTAGCTCTTGCAGTGATGCCTTCTAGATGTTTCCCAATAATTCCGTTGCCTAATTGTTATAATCTAAAAGTGACCGATGCCTTGTTTACAAGGGAGCCTTGTCTTTGTTCTCGAGATTTGCCCTTGAATCCCTGTCAAGTGTCAGCACTGGTTTATGGGTATTTTGGTCTGTCTGCATTGGGCTATTTATACAGGCGGTTCAAACAAAAGAGAAGTTCTAGAACTGCAAGTTTATTTCAGCTCTGCATAGGAAAGGAGGAAAGGGGAGCGAGATGATGCTGTGTGGATGTATATAGGTACGGTAAAAAGTGCTTTGCAGCCCCTCTGACAGAGACCCTGCTGATCAGCAAGGTGCTAATTGAGAGTATGAGCTGTGACTGCTCCTGTTTCAGCTCTGATCTGTCAGAGGTTTGGTGTCAAACTAGAAACCAGCCCAGTTTGCAGTTTGTGCTCTGAAGTTGTCGGCATCTGCCTGGGAGAAGAAAATCAGATTTGTCTTTATGCCTGCCTTCGGGAGAGAAATCTGCCCATCACAAGGGTCTGTGAGACTCATTGAGCGAAGCGGGAGCCGGCACCGATACCAGCCACCCCTCCAGCCCGGGGAAGATATCTGGGGAGAGAAAGGTCTCTGAGCTGCCTATAAGGTCTTACAAGCCTGACTGCTTAGCTGCAAATCTTCATGTAGGTTGCGCTCTATATTTAATAGGTGAAATTCTTGTACATACACTGCAGCCTCCTTACTGCAGGTCACAGAGCTGCAAAGCCTCATCCAAATCATGCAGACAAGTGTGGCGACTGGTTTTTTACTGGGGCTGGAGTGCTGGGGCAGCTCACGCGGCAGCGCTGGGCTCAGCCGGAGGCTGTTAACTTTTCTGCATTCAGAGTCGTTGTTTTGTTGCCTTGGCGCGGGCCGGACCAGCACCCCGAGCAGGCTGGTCAATACACAAGGTGTTTTAGAGGTGGATGGGAGAGCCCTGGTGCTGCTTCCAGCCACGTCCCCTTTCCCTCTTTTCTCTCTTACATAAGAAACCCTGAGAGGCAAATGGGTCAAAACAAGGATTTTTCAATCTTGCTGACATCCTGCCTGGCCTGGCATTGGAGCCGTGTGTGACGTGGCCTTCCACGGCCCCCGCCACAGCGGCCGACGGCTGCAGCTTGTAATTAATGTGCTGAAACGCCAGCGTGGAGCTGCGCGCTTTTTCCATAATACATGAAAGGACCATTTAGAGGGAGAACGCCGGGGAAAACAGCTCTCGTGTGGGCCGTCTGCTGCTGATCTGAATGCACTTGCGTGCCTGGATTGCTCCGAGCTGCTCGCTTTTGCTCCACGAAAGCATCGAGCAGGAAAAGCTGAGCAATGCCCTGTGTTTTCAGGAGCAGCGCAGGTGAAGGCTGGAAGGACAGTGCAGGTTCTGCCCCTGCAGTGGGCAGGGGAAAGGGAAATTCAAGGTTTCGAGGTTTGGGTATTATCATGCGTGGGGGCGGTCGCTGCTGCTCCTTAAATCCCAAGAATGGTGCGTGCTGCCCTGGCGAGCAGCCATGCTTTAGGCAGCATCATGCAAGAGGGGCTGGGGGAGCCGGGGATGCTGCGGGGCCAGCGGGGATGCGTCGGCAGCTCCGCGCGCGCCGTGCTGACGTGAGGCGCAAATGGAAATAAAATACATCGTCTGTCCGTAAACAGTGTCGAGCATGATGTCAAGTTAACGAGGCCGGCGAGCTCGTCTCCAGAATCCTCTCCGTGCAGAAAGCTGAGTCAGTTCCGGCCACGATGAGGTTCATGGAAGGAGCGTTTCCCAACACTGTTTAGGGAAATCTTACGAAGAAAGTAAACAAAACCCAACAGATATCTGACCCCAAAAACCTGCCCCTCCACAGGCCTCTCTCATCGCAGCAGCAGCTGGGAGAGAGGGTCCGGGTGCAGCAGAGGGGACAGCACTTGCCCCCCACGCAAACCTCGGGGCAGCCACACACGGGGGACGGGATGGGGTGGGTGGGAGCTGCCCCAGGGAAGGATGCTCGGGAGGGAGACCCATGCCCTTGCCTCGTTTGTGCCACCACCCCTTGCCCACACGCCGCCGTCCACCCCCCGGAGCTCCAGGGTCTCGTCCCCACGACCAAATGCGTCCAGCCCCGGCATCGCCGCCGCCTGCACGGGATACTCTCAGGCGCTGTGTTTGGCCAGCACACGGGTAAACACCAAGTTTCTTGTTCGGCAAATTAATTGGGAAGAAAAAGGACTAATAGCCTTGCTAACCACTCCTGGCCTTGCAGGGATCGTGTCCTGACTCACCCCGTCTGCTCGCGGGGTGTCCCACTGCGAGCGAGCTGCGCCCTGTGTCTCCTCGGTGAAATAGTTTCCTTGCGGACTTCTCCCCCCGCCCCGGGGCTATGGGGCTCCTCTCCATTGAGGAAATGTCTTTGATCAGTAGAAATTAAACCAGGAAAATATTTTCCATTTGTGTCAGGATAAAAATGGCTCAAGCCAAGCGTGATTGATTGCTGAAAAAAATCGGAGCAACCCTGGTGCTGTTTCGGAAGGCTTCCTACTGTTCTTGCGTACAGTAAACACAGAATATATTTAGCAGCGGAGCCCAGCATGAGACAGCCTCTTACTGCTGTGCCTTGTCTTTTTTTCCTTTTTTTTTCTTTTTTTCTAAGAAATCAGTTTGACAGAGCTCTTGGGAAGCAGGGTACAGATTGCCTCATGGGCTCACCGTGCCTGCCTGGAACGCCAGCGCCTTTGTTTGCCCTTGTTTACCCAGTCTAGCAACCACGGGCTGCAGTGACTAACTTTGCAAACAGGCATCGGGGCGGACGCGGCGCTTCCTCCGCATGGCACCGGCGACATGCCACCGTGCCGGCGGTGATTAAACCCTGGCCCCTGGCATGAACGGCCGCTCCAAGCGTTAGAGAAATCGTTCCCGGCCGTCTGCCCGCTTTCCCCTCGTTAGACCGAGCGTGCACCCTGTGGCCGGGGCTGGGGTCAGGCCCTTGAGGACGGCACCTTGGCACCGCTGCCAGGGTGTCCGCATGGCCAACGTGGCACTCCTTTCCTTGCGAGGAAAGGTTTGCAGAAATGGGGTCTGCCCCGACAGCGTCGCCCCCCTCGAATCCTAAATTCACCCCCCAAAATGCGAACCCAGTGGAGCTGGAGTTAACAGGCAAGCTAAAGGAAGGGGGTGTTGGTTTATTGCAAAGCTTCGTGTCAGACGCTCCAGCCAGCACCAACTGTCTTAGATACCTTCTCTTGGTATTATACATGCAAATAACAGCCATGATTTATTTATTGGAAAACCCCATATTTCATAATAATGCACTTTCTTCATGGTATTTATTATTCAAATTACTCTAGCACAGCATCATAAACCAGGAACCCACTGTGCTGGTCTCTGAGTAAATACAGAAAAAAAAAGACAGCCCCGGCCTCAGAGAGCTTGCACTCAAAGCCTGTGGATTTTATCACCTCTCCTCTCGGCTGTGACCAGCCCCGGAGTTGCTCTGCCAGCGGGTGAGCATCCACGCGTAGCTGGGAGAGCCAAGCCGGCTGGGGGGACATGTGCCTGGCTGCCTCCAGGGTGCCCCTTGCTGCCCCGGGGCAAGTGGGGATCCCGGCTCCTCCTCTACCTCGCCACAGGCAAAAGGATGCCCAGAAGGGGGAATTAAAGCCATCCCTGCTGGTTTCTTGTCCCTGAACACACAAGAGGTTTCTAGGCCACAATCACGATGTATTTTTGATGCTCCCCCCTTCTGTGGAGGAGGGGAAGGTGGACAGCATACCCCTCTCATCCAGGCGTGTATGTCCTAAAGACGAGGTTGCTAACCCAGTCCTATATCCTGCCACGCACTGTGTTTCTGCTGTACATTTTATGAACAGGAAAGTGATTTCTGCCGTGTCCCAGAAACCCATAAAAGCCTGGCTGCCAGCTGAGACACTGGAGTTGCTAGCGGAGAGCTCGGTGCAGGGCTGCAGGCAACGGAGGCTGCAGCAGCAGCGTGCAGTTACTGTGATGTTCGTAATCCTAAAAGGGAAGGTCAAAGACCTTTGTCAGGACCTATCTCTGGCTTGTTTCCAAGCTGTGCTTGCCCCATGCAAAGCTATTTTTATGCTAATGTTTCAGTCTCTGGTTCCTCCTATTTCCAAACAGCATTAACAGTGCAATGTTTTATAAACGCTGGCCATATATCGGGGACTTCAGGGATTGAAATAAAGCCCTTTCCCAAAGGTCCCTCTGGGTATCCTTCCATCTGGTGACTCGCTTTACACTGGTGCCGTTTCCCAGCACTGACCGTCCATGGGAAAACACGACCAGCGTTTGTCTGACACCGGCCATGCTGTCCTTTTAGCTTCCCAGCAGTCAGAAACATAAGGTGCTGGGAGCTGCAGCCGAGCGAGCATGTGGCTCTGTGTGTCCCTTGTCGCTTTGCCCCAGCGCCACTGCAGCGCTGACGCTGCATTTGTACAGATCGCACGCTGCAGCGACGAGCCAGCGAAAGAGAAGAAGGCGTTAGGATTTGGCAACAGAGGCAGCTGCAGGAGGTGATGGAGAGTGGGAAGGGAGCCCACGCGGACGGAGTGGAGCAGAGCAGGAGAGAGATCCTCGCGCCATTAGCAGACAGGGTAGAGACATTTGCCTGCCTGGTCTGAAACAGGTCTAAAGCTAAATGACAGGAGAAACCCAGAGATTTGCTGAAGGTCACACAGGGAGCATAAACAAACCCGTTCCTTCCCTGACAGAGGGTTCCTCCGAGGCTGGTTGGGCTCGGGGTGGCAGGTCCCAGGTCCACATGTCCCCAGCACAGCGGTGCTGGTGGCCCTGGGCTGGGACAGCCCCATATTCATCATCTGTGCAGTGATGGTTTTTCAATCTGTTCCTAACTCCCTTTCCATATTAGGGGTAATTTAGCAGCTCCTCTCTCCTCCTCCTTCAATGCCGTAATTAGCACTTTTTGGCTTGAGTCATGTCCTTCAATCATATCTGGACTGTAGTCACTCCTGCCAAGGTGAGTAATTCCCCGGGCAGAGATAAAGCCCTCTGCGTTTCTTGCGCTCTTGCCAGGTCGAGCGTTCAGAGGGATACGGTGCTCAGGGCATGCACCCGCTGCAGCGTCAGGTCTCGGGCAAGCAGCAGCACCAGAAAGAAGGTGAAGGCAATTATTTTCTGTGCCCTCCCGTCCCTCCCAAGGGGGAATTGCAAAGCAAACTTGGCTGTTATTAATAAATTGCTTTGAGACCTGTGGCCGAGCTGCGCAGGAGAGAGCCCGACTAGGACACAAGTACTTGTCTGTAGAGATGTCAACGCAGGCGCACATCCCTCACAGGTGTGCTGTCGGGGCTGCGTGAGCCGCTCGCCCTGCCCAGCGTGCCGTGATCTCCGTGCCCGGAGCAACGTGCCAAGCCGGGACAGCCAGCGGCCGCTTCCACAGAGACCTGCTGGTGGGCTGTGGGTGGGTTGAGCTGGGGCGTGAAGGGCAGCGTGAGTGGCTGCCCCGACCAGCGTCTCCCCAGAAAAGCCCCAGCACGGTCCCTGACTGGGATGCAGGGACAGCGGGGCTGCAGGTGTGACAGCTTTGGAGGTTCGCTGCTTTTCCAGGGTATGGTGAGCAATTATGCAGCAGGGCAAAATTTGGGATGTGACTGTCCGGAGCCTGGCAGCCTGCGGGTGCTCCCAGGAATGCAGCAGGTCCAGTACTCGCCTCCAGTCATGTGAGCTAAGCAGGAGTTGGGGGGCTTGCTCTGAGATAAACTTACCAACAAACAGAGAAAGATGGGGATAAAAATGAGCAATCCTGGCACAGAACAGGAACGCGTGGCGAGGAATGGCAGACACGCTTCAGGCTGGAGCAGGCGGCAGTTTCGGTGGGACCTTCAGGGTTATAACAGCAGCCTGGAGATCCTGAGATGGGGCTGCAGACCTCCCGGGCACTTACGGAAGGTTGATCATGAAAGGTTTTATAGCTTATGAGGAGCTCGTAAGGCAGCCAGGACCCAGATAATGGGGGATTTTAATTACTTGGATATTGATGGACATAATAAGTGTGCAGCAAACCACAAAGGGAAACCTGTGGCTAGAGGGGAGAGTGAGATTGATCTATGCACAGCATGTTAAATAACTTAGATCGTTCGGAGCCTCTCCTGGCCCTGGTTCCAGGAGCAGAGCCAAGTATGATAAATAAGGTTGGGGTTGGGAAGTGTCTAGAATCCCAATGTTTGTATTCTTGTTTGATTTCAAATATTCACGAGGACAAAAGCGGTAGCAGGAATCGCAGCAAAGCGGTTGGCTGTGTCTGCCCGGGGGCTGCCAGACGCCCTGGGGAGCGGGGCCGACGGCCCGGCTGCTGCCCAGAGGCATCTCAGGAACTTTTGCACAGTGGTGGAAGGTGACCTGGGTGAGACTTGGGCAAGGCGAGGAGGGAACCGGAGGCCGAAGCAATTGAGGAGCAGAGCGGAAAGTCTGAGCAAGCAGCGTGGGTGGGATGGCGGCCGCCGGGCTAGGCACAGCACGGGTGGTGACAGCCGGGTGCGGGCAGGCTGGGGACCGTGCCGGGCAGGGAGAGGCAGAGACGAGCGGTGTGGGGTGCTGGGTGCTGCTGGGGACCCTGCAGCGAGGGGCCTTTCCTTGGGTGCTGTTGTGAGCTACAGCTGAGAAACACCCTGTGCACCAAAATCCCTCGTGCTGCCCTCCCCAGGGCCACGGAAGATTTTTGGCTGCGAGGGGAGGGCAGAAGCTGAGCTGGGTCTGGGGGCAGCCCCGGGACCCTGCAGAGGTTGTTGCTGTTGGTATGTCCCCTTGCCCAGGAGAGATGGCTGGGCGAAGGAGCCAGGGACCATTGCCCATGCATGCCCTGAGGCAGGGTGGTGGGCACCCAACAAGCCTCACGGTGGGGCACCCAGGCACCTTTCCTCCTTTTACCCTCTTAGTGCACTATACACAAGGCTGTAGCAAAGGAAAGCGTCGTGCTCTCGAGCAGAGTAGGAAGGGAATTTTGTGATAAGGTATAAGAGAGGCCCTGGCTTGCCTGGGCTGCAGAGGAAAGGGATGCAGCTCTCGGACTTTGTGTTGATGCCTCAGCAGCCGGGTGCAGCTGACGGGAGCTCTCATGAGGTTTGGTGGCATTGAAGGTGTGCCCAGGCAGGGGTCTCCTCCCGCCAACCCCTCAAGTGTGCACCAGGCTTCCTTCTCCATCACATGGATCGGACCATCAGACTCCATGGAAAAAATCTCCGCTTAATAAAAGGGAGTAACGAGGTATCAAGAAGGTGGACACCCCCAGAACGGGGCTGGGAGTGCCGTGCCAAGGCTGCTGGGTGGCTCCAGAGCCGCAGATTCGCAATGGAAATGTGTGTGCATCAGCGCTGCAGGGGCAGGGCCTCTGTTTGCAATGATAAGATAGTTTTCTGTGTGGGTGGTGCTAATTTGGGTCTGTAGCTGCTGTGCTGGTTGTGGCCGAGGGCTGCGACATCCCTCTTGGTTTTGCATCAGCTCCCAGACATCAGGCGGCTGACCCAGCAGATGCTGCCGGGTTCGGGGAAGCCGTGCAAAGTCCCGGTCTCGTTTGTGTGGAGCCTGGGCAGAAATGAGCTTAAGTCTGCCCATCCCAGTGCAGGCAGCAATGCAGGGCATCTCGGGTGTCCCACAGGCACTGGTTGTCCCAGCTGGAGTCTGGGCTGTGACTGTGGCACAGCTCTGAATTTCCTTTGCTCTTCGTATTGCCTTTGGTGGCAGAAGGGCCGTGCCACCCCGTGCGTCCAGGGCTCCCCCAGCGCCTGCCGAAATGAACCCATCGGGGCAGAGCGGGACCTCGGGTCCGCAGACCCGTCGTCCTGCGTGGCTGCGGGCAGTGCATCGCAGCGCGGTTCCTGATGGCAGCACGCAAAATGAATGCCAAGCATTGTGTTATTCTCAACCGTATTGTGGCATTTTTAGGCGCAGGCGTAAATTATTTAAATGCAATGTACTTCCAGGCATAATGCACCTGAGACCTTAGATGTCTGTGCCTTGTGATCAATATTAGACAGCAGTGGTTTGGAAACAGAGAGAAATCAAAGCTCTCACGAAGCAGCTGTCCCAGCCTGCCAGGAGAGAAGACGGGAAGGGTCTGTGCATCACTGTGCATCACTGTCTGGGTGCTGCAAGTGTGGCAGGATCTTCCCTGAATCCAACTTTAAAGGAGCTGAATCTGATTAATGCGTGTGCTGGCGCTGGGTGTGTCTCTCACAAAGCATTTGGTAAAGTGAACTCGAATATGGTGAGCCCTTGCTATGTAGTTTGCTGACCTGGGAATGCCGTGGTCTGACTCTGTTTCTGTGCAGCTCTTCAGGCACCTTCCTCATCTCCCCAAAAAGTAGTATGTTGAAGGTGAGCGTGCCCACCGGTGTGGGGTACCCCCAGAGCCCTCTGGTGTGTCTCCTCTGGTTTCCCAGCTCCCCTTTTCTCTTCCAAGGCGGCACAAATTCGCTCTCCTTCCTCCTGAGTCGGAGCATTGCTGTGATCCTACCGGTTGGGGCAGGGGCAGCGTGTGCAGGGAAGGGCCCTGAGGCTTCACAAGGGTTTGCAGCAGCAACAAAATCCCCCCAGGAGCCCTTTGCCCTTTCCTGGCACCAGCATCGCTGCTGACCAGTATGGGTTTGGGCACTCCACAGCATGCATGGAGCCCACGCGTCTCCCCTGCAGTGCCAGCCTGTGCCAGTTCCCTGCGAGTCTCGATTGTGTTTTTCATTTAGCTGGGGTGATTTTTTTTTTTTTCCCCTCAAAGTTTGCTGTTTTCCTGAAATGGTCTGAAATGTAATAGACCAAGACAATCATCAGAATGAAATATTTCCTACATAAAATATGCAGCAGCTATTCAGAAATGAAGATCGAGTGGAATGAGGGCTGCCAGGCAAAGATTTAAAGGTGCTGACACATTCCCCTAGGTTGTTTACTGAAGATATCTTCTCTTAAGCCCCAGTTTTAAGACTGCCTTTCAAAAGAGGGCACAAAATAAAATTTAGCAAGGAGCTTTAATAATTCAAGCTGCTGTGTGCTGAGGTTTTTGTTGCCCTTATGGGAACAAAGCCTCATTTCAAAGGACCTTGACTGTCTTCTGATAGTGCAGGAGAAGTGGCACTGCCAGAGCTATTTTTGCACCGAGACACTGATTGGGTGTGAAACCTGTCTCTGGTGGCCATGCCAGCAAAACCTGGGCAGGCAAAACACGGAGGCATATGGCCTAATTTCCCTGAAGATGCCGATTCCAAGGAATTTGGGGGTGGTGTCTCACCGTAAAAGGGCATTTGGGGCACCTGGCATTATGAAAAAAGCTTTATCACTGCTCTTGGCCCAAAGACCTGCCCACCCTTCCCCAGCACGGTGGGGTGAGGTGAGCCCAGTCCTACCACCCTGGGCCGGGGAGCGATGCATGGGGGAGCAGGCAAGAGCCCTGGCAGCTGTGCCGAGCTGCAGGGCTGTTTGCTGGTCTTGCTTCATCTGCTGTGCTCTCTGTATCGTAGGAACCTGCGTATTAGGTCCTGGGCTGAACCCAGCATCAAGCTGGGTGTTGGTCTGCTGCAGATACCTGGTGAGGACCACGGGTTTGTCTGAGCTGTTTTTCCCTTGCCGGCCCCTCGAGGAAACCGTATGTCCCCCCATCCTGCCACAGCACAGCATTGCTCATTGAGACTTAAGAAAGTGAAGCCTCTGTGTGCCCAAATGTTGCCGCTTTGCCCCCCTGACATCCTGAGCCCTTAATAAATCAGGAGCTGCAATGAAGTTGGCAATGGAGAGTAAAGCCTTATACCTTAATGCAGCATCTCCAAGTGAACACCAGCCTCCTTGTCATGCTGCGTTTTTCCCACATGCTCTGCTCACTTCTCTCATCCACTTTCCCCTCTCAGTTGGGTTTGAGTGACTTCAGCATCATTCCCATGACTGGAGAGTTGGTGCTTCTCAGCAGACTTCCCCTGTGAGTAATTGTGGTCCCGCTGCAGACGCATGAGCTATGCAAGATCTCTGCCTCTTACCCAAACTGGGAGCAGGGATTTCAGCAGACAAAACTGTCTGTCTTGTACAGAAACAAGTAATTGTGAAATGCCGGGCAACCAAGAATCCGACTTTTAGACCCGACTGCTTGCTGTTACCAGCCCAAGTATCAGGATCAGGCTGAAAAGGTTGATGACAATTGCTGACTGGACACTGCCTCGGTGCTTTGGGACCCACAGGGGCCTGACAGCCCTGGGCACATAAGAAACACGTCGTGTCCCGGTGTTAAAACGACAGGGCTGGTTGGTGTGGGGGGAGAGGAGCCGTGTCTGGGTGCCAAGGGCTGTGGGTCGCAGCGGGAAGCCCCATCTTGCACCCCGCATCCCCCAGCACTCACCGCAGCCCTCCCAAATCCCCACTAGTGTTTTGTTTTACCTGCTCCCCTACCCCCGCCGTTCCGCTGCTGCGAGGGAGCCCGTCTGCGGCGGAGCCAAAAGCAGGTTTCTGTCGCCACCTCGCGATGGAGAAGCGCTGGGATGTCGCGATGGGCCGGCTGGGGAACGCGGCTTCGCGACGGACACAGGGCCCGGCAGCACGGCTGGGTTTGGGAATCGCTGCTTTATTAGGGCCGCGGAACCCCAGCCGCCTCCAGCCCCCCCTGCGGCCCCCGCAGCGGAGCGGCAGCCCCGACCCCCGGGGGGGGTCGCAGAGAGAGAGCCTGGAGGGGTGCAGCAAGCAGGGCTTGGACGGACACAGCTCTTCCTGGTGCCGGAGAGGGATGCTGTGCCTATTGCAGTGCCGTGGAAGGATGCTGTGCCCATCCCGGTACCGTGGAAGGATGCTGTGCTGATCCCAGTACCATGGAAGGATGCTGTGCCCATCCCAGTGCTGTAGAAGGATGCTGTGCCCATCCCGGTACCGTGGAAGGATGCTGTGCCCATCCTGGTGCCGTGGAAGGATGCTGTGCTGATCCCAGTGCTGTGGAAGGATGCTGTGCCCATCCCGGTGCTGTGGAAGGATGCTGGGCCCATCCTGGTGCCGTGGAAGGATGCTGGGCCCATCCCAGTGCTGCGGAACAATGCTGTGCCCATCCCGGTGCCGTGGAAGGATGCTGTGCCCATCCCGGTGCCGTGGAAGGATGCTGCGCTCGCTGTGTGCCTTTGGGGGGTTATCAGCAGCAGTCCTCTCCTCCCTCGACAACCCAGAGCACGTTCCCCATGTCCCAGATGCATGCGGGAAGGGTGCTGCTGAGAGGAGGTTTTTCGGTGAAGGTCGCTGTGGTCGGATGTTGGCTCATGCACTGCAGACATGCGCTGGAGCCCTTTGGCCTTCTGCACCCGCTTTCAGCAGTGCCTTGCAAACCCTCAGGGCAAGTCAGGCACTTATCATCCCTTCCCTGGTGGTGTCCCTGACGCTCTTCAGGAAGCTGAAGATGTGGGACCCGCCGGTCCCTTTGGCCTCCAGCGCGGATGGGGGCTTCACCGCAGAGGGGCCAGCCCTGTCACCCGGGTCTGCCTGCCCAGCCTTGGCTTTGGCCGCCGCGACGGTGATGTACTTGGTGACGATGGTGATGTGGTGGGACCTGAACTCTGCCAGTGCCGAGACGCACCGGTTGAAAGCCGTGCAGAGCCGTGCGTCTCCAGAGGAGAGCACGTGCTGCTTCAGGGAGGGGGCACGGTGGATCTCCTCCACAAAGGCTCTGTGGGGTGGGGGCATGTAGTCCCTCATCCTGTGCAGGAAGGCAGCTGCAAGACACCAGAAAAAGATAAATAAGTTGTGGGCAAGCAGGTTAAAGCACCCTGATGCTCTCAAAGAGCAGCCAGACTGGAGCACCGGTGCTGGCGTGGTCTGCAGGGACCACTGCGCTGGGTGGTACCCGACAGCCTGCACAGCCTCCTGCCCTCCGCTGTTCTGTCTCCGTGCCTCCAATTAATTGAGAAAGAAAACCCATATTAGGTCAACGCTCCATTAGGCTTGGTCTTAACCCTAAAAGGCAGGGTTTAGCCCTTGCTCTCAGCCTTTCGGTTTCAGGTTGTTTAGGGGGTTTTTTGCTATTAGAGTGGTTTTGCTAATTTCTGATAAATACATTCTGTTGTGGGCCAGACTAATGCAAAACTATGTGAATGGATGAGCTAAATTACTGGCAAGATGCTGGTGCACTCTGCTCCCTCTTCTCCGTACCCATATATAACCTCAGTAAAAAGCTGACACACAAAAAGCAAAGTTTGTCCATCTGGGAATTTATAGCACTGAGGAAGTGCCTGCCAGAGCTTCATTTATAGACTTCCTCCCTAACGAACTGGGCAGACCCTCGTCCCAGCTGGGCTCTGCGAGGGTTTTGCGAGGGCAAGATGGGTGCGTGTCCTGTTGACTGGCACACACAGCCGTCCCACAGCTGTGGGACTTGCTCTGGCTCGGTTCTTCCCCCACCCCTTATTTTCTTGGGAAAAAGAAGAAGTGTGTAACTTACTGCTCTCCTCGCTATGGCGAATCCCCAGGAGCTCATCAAAAGCATGAAGGATGGTGCTCTGTGCTGCGCTCCCTCCCGAGTATGCCATGGGCTCATCAGATACACCTTCGTATATCAACCCGTCCGGCATGGCGGGGTTATCTTTCCAGCTGAGTGAGAAGACATGGAAGTCAGGCAGGGAGCGGCTGATAACAGGGGGGATGCTGCGAGAAGGGACCCTGGGCCGGCAAGATTGAGTGAAACCTTCCTGACCTGGCCCTCCTCCTCCTCACTCAGCCTTGTCAGCTATCCTCAAACGCGAGATAAACTTGGAAATCAAACACTGTGCCGAGGCACACGACAAGGTCATAGGTGTAGGGAGAAATCCTTAGTTATCCTTTGCCGAGGAGCTAGGGAAGGTTCTATGGGATTGAGCACCCCACAGCGTGGTGCCGGGACACCCTGCCCTCCGCCTGGCTGCACCTCCGTGCCCGACGCGGGTCCTGGCTCCGGCAGGTGCCACATGGTGGTTTGCATGTGCAGAGCTGCTTCGGGTGTGCAAGAGGGGAGGGGGCACTTATCTGGGCAATAGTGGCACTTAATACTAATTCCTTGAAATCCCAGTGGCCATTAGGAGAAGCTGAGTTGCCTCTGCGGCAGATAGAGTCGCCCAAATGCTCTTCCGAGCCCTTGAAGTTTGTACTTTGGATTTTTCTCCATTCTTGTTACTCTTGAGATGATGTCTTTAAAGACAGCGCAGGACAGCCTGCCTTTATTTATTTCAGCAGAGAACAAGCCTGTAATGTAATTTCCTCCCTCTCATAAAGCTGCTCGTCCTCAGCAAGCCCAGGAACTGGGCAGCGTCGGTGCCTCCCCCCCCGTACACCATTAACTCACAGCCCCTGTCATCTGGCTTTATGCGCCTGTTGTGCAAAAATGGATAAATGCTTGCTCACAAATGGAAGGAGCAGTTATAATTTCAGAGAGATAATGTGCCTGGCACAAAAATATCTCTTGACCTTCTGAAGAATGCACCATTTCATGAAGCTTTCGGTGCTGGCTGCTAAGGCTGTTTGACTGCTGGAGCAGATTTTGCACAAACTGCAGAGAAAATAGATTCATTATCAAATACCGTAATATTTTTAGCTCTCCCAGGGATGTATTTATAGTAACCTTTACTAGTGGGAAGTTCTTATAAGCAGAAGAGAATTTAAAAGGCATGTTTTTCCAGGCTGATGACCATCAAGACAAGGTCAGCTTGGATAAAAAATGAGAGAAACATAATCAGGATGCATGGAGACTTTTGACTTAGGAATGCCGAGATATACTGAAGAGAAATAAAAATAGAAACCCCCTGAGAAGCCCGGGAGCAGAGCAGTTGGGGATGCTCACAGACCCGCAGGGAAGATGAGGGATAGCATACCAACAGCACTGGGCTCTCATGGCCATGTTTCTGCCTTGCCCAACGGACTTTTTTCAGTATTTGCGGGGGAATAGGTTTTTTTAATTAATGGAATGGTAAGGGAGCAACAGCAAGAGGCTTGTCATAGATGTTTCCTTAACACACAGGGGGAAGAGACCCCACTTGGCTTCGTAGCTTTGTGTGTACAGTGTGCAAAGTAAAGAGAAATAAGTTTCCTGTCAAAACTATTCAGGCCAAGAGCAGGAATGATTCATTTCTGCACAATTACAGCCATTGCAGCACAGAGACCGTGCCGGAGCCAAGCTGAAGTCCAGGATGGAGAGAAGCTGGTGGGGAGGCAGACCCCAGCCCTCTGCCACGGTCCTTGCCCAGCAGCTCCAGCTCCATGCGGGCGGATCAAGTGCTTGGGATCTCCATCCCTCGAGAGGAACAGGACCACGTCACCCTCAGAGCCACCACTGCCGGACACAGCGCTGGTTCCTACCCTGCCTGGGGGACCCTGTGCCCCATCTGGGCTGCCCCTTCCCAGCGCATCCCCTGCTCCCCCCAGCCCCGGGAGCTGCCGACACGGTGGCTTTGGGAGGAAATGTGCCACACTTACCCGGAGAGAAAGATCCGGATCACAGCATAAAATACTGCTGGATCCACATAGTCTAGGAGGAAATCAGATCATAGATGTTACTGCGGGCAAAAGGCAATTAGTTCCCACCACATCGGCATTTCCCGTGTGGCAGTGCTCCCTGCTCCGCCACAGCCAAGGCAACCCGAATCTGTGCCCCGAGAAGGACCCGGCAGGAGGGGCCGGTGTGTTCCACGGTGCTGGTGCTCCCTCCCCGCAGCGGGCTTCCCCCGGCTGGGCTGCTTGGGGCACTGCTGTGCTCAGTATAGCATTGCTCAGAGCTATACTCAGCCCCAAAACACCCCACACTTTTACCCCGGGCCCGTTTGGGTGCTCAAACACTATGTATCATCCTGGGAGCACTGAGCTTCCCCTGAATTGCTCCTGCATCCTCCCGCTCGCTCCCTCCAGAGATGCTTTATGGGCCAAGCGCATTTACGCTAATGCATCCTATGAGCTAAAGCGTGCACAGCGATGTGAGGACACGAGCTGCCCTCCAGCTGAAGGCTGCTGTTACCATGCATCCGTTTCAAAGCCTTGCTCATGTCCCCGATGGCCTCTGCCAGCTCCTGCAGGGCTTTGTGCAGGGTCTCCTCATCAAGCTGCAGGATGGCACGAATGGCCTGAATGATTGCCTGCGAGAGGAGAGGAGGGAGAGCACAAAGTGTTGAGGAGGCTGGAGTGTCTGTGTACAGCAGCTCTGCATACCCGCTGCCACCCAAGCCAGCTCTGGCCCTTCCCCCAGCCTGCGAGCAAGCGTGCAGGGGACGGGTATACCCCGTGGGTGTGCGCCTGTGGGTGCTTTCCAGGTGAGCAAAGAGCTACGGGGCACGGCGGTACCCTACCTTAATCCCAGGCACAGCCGCCTTCTCAACCAGGAGGGTGACGAGGATGAAGCCTCGCAGGCTCTCTCCCCCAGGCAGCGAGATGATGGTGTCCAGGTTCCTGCAGGGGCGATGGGCAGAGCGGCCGAGCGTGCGGGGGTTAGGAGGATGCTTGCTCGGGATTTCCCCGTACACCCCGGGACCCACTGAGTCCTTGGAGCAAAACCCTCCCGGCTGCAGAGCCTCTTATCTGCGTCACGGGCAGAGATGAGTTGGCACAGAGAAAAAGGGGAGAGGGGCTTCTTTGGTTTTGAGGGACCCGTGACCCTCCCTATGCACTCGCTGGGCTAAAAGTCTGGTCCATGACAGCCAGGCTCTGCGTGGACTAGAGCAGCCCACGGTTCAGCTGCGGTCATGGCACTTTGCTGTTGTTGCAGTGGTATTTGCGTGCCAAAGACTGAGCTGTTTTTGTTGTGCTCATATATCAAGAGATAGGTTCAAGCTAAGCAGAGCCCTGCAGTGTTGGAGTGCTAAGCCAATTCAAACAAAACTAATACTGTTAGAAAATAAATAAGCATCTTAAATACTTACTCAATTTCCAGAGGCCTGAAGGCATTTCGGTTATTGCCAACAAATGCACAAGAAAAGGAGAGAGAAAGAGAGACGTTATAAATTGTTTCAGTAATGGACTGTGCTCTGTGGGAGACAAAGGAGCTCGCTGGCCCATGGGAAGCGCCATCCCCTGCGGGGATGCTCCCAGAGGCAGCCAGTTCCCCACCGGGCACCTGCATCTGCACCCATGAGACAGCCCCCCAGTGACGGTGGGTTTTCCATGGTTTTTGGCAGAACGGGAGCGGTTTGGGAACCGTTTGTCCTGTGTGCTGGATGGGACCTGCTCAGGCTCATCGCGGTTGCCCCGACTGCAGGATGAGCTGCCCTCCATCCACCCGTGTTTGCCCATTTACCTGTTGGGGTTCTTCCTCCTCCAGTTGGCCAACACAAAGTCCGTGTGGCTGAGGATGGGGGGGAGGCCGAGGGCCTGCGAGACCTCCCAGAAGGGGACAGCGAGATTTTGGGGCAGGACCTGAAGGGCACAAAGCACAGAAGAAGATGGGGACACTGTCAGGCTGGTGAAAGGTACCCATCTACAAGCACCCAACCAGGCAGGAGGGGTCTACGGGCAGCCTCAGGAAAGAGGCTTTGCTCCCATGGGATGAGTCCCAGATCCCAAGGACCAGCTGAACCCACTCCACATTGCTTTTACCTTCACGGTGCCCTCCTCGCCCTCCTGCCAGAGGTAGCCCATCGTGATGAAGCTGAGCACCAGATGCGCCAAGTGCAGCTCCTCACGCCCTCGGAGGTGCCGGGTGCTCAGCTGCGGCATCTGCCAGGGAGATCTTTGGAAGCAAGGGGCACCGCAGGCGATGCCAAGGGCCCCCCGCGGTGGGGGGCTGCCCCGCCAGCCGGGGAGAGACCCTCCTAGTGCTTCTGCCTGCCCTCGCCCTCCCCCTGCAAGCCTCCATTCCCTCCCACGCCTGCAAGATTTGCGACTGGTTCGCCGTTGCTGGTTCGTGAGCATGGACAGTAAACGGTGGGATTTTACTCCAATAGGTGTTCCTCTCCCTCGCGCTAGGATGCGCGTGAGAGCGGCCGATCCCCGTGTGCCGGAGGGGTCCGGCCAGGCCGGGGGCTCGTGGAGTGCCTGGAATCCTCGGTGGGGAGCACGGCCAGGACAAGCTGTGGCTCTCGTGACATCTAGAGGGTTTCCCCTGCCACCGCATGCTGCTCGACACGCTCCAGCCTCAGCTGGCCAGTGTGCTGTAGAATCTGCCGTAGGAGTTATTTCTGTGCTGATGTTTTGCACAGTATTAGTCCTGTCTGCGTGAGTCCTTGCTGAGGACACGGCTTTGCTGTTGGTTTGCTTTTCCATGCGTTTTTTTTGCAGACACTGCTGTGTCAGACCAAGGTTTGAGAGAGCTCCAGAGTCAGGAAAGATAACACAGGTACCTGGTGAACTTGTGAGCGGAGCCGATGGCTCGCGATCAGCTGAGGCAGGTCATGGGCAATCTCCATCCAGGGACCGTAGGGTGCCGGCAGCTCCGTCTTGGTAGAGAGAGGCGAGAGGGAGGGCTGTTAATGCACAGAGTCTGGCTGCACAGGGTGTCATAAGGCTGCGTCTCGTCTCTCCCCCTGGTTCCTGAGCAGATCAGGACTGAGGCAGGGCAAGATATGTCCAGGGGTTAAATGTGGTGTCAGCGGAGCTGGCTGTGGGGCTGTGCAAGAAGCAGGGGCAGGCTCAGGGGAGAGTGCAGCCCCCTCCCCTAAAGAGGAGACTTCAGGGCTGTGCTAGGCAGGGGGACATGCTGCCGCTGTCATCCTTCGCAAAGGAGGGAACAGAGGGCTTGGAGATAAGCCTAGCCCTGGGTAAAATTTTCAGAGTTGATGAGAGACAACACCCAAACTCTCCTGCTCCAGTCCCTGCTCTGGCTGTAATGCAGAAGAGCCGTAGGGTCTGGGGAGAAAAGGGAATGGGAGCTGGAGCAGGGCTGTGACTTGCCGCTGGGGCTGGGCAGCCCCAGGGAGGGCCATGCTGGACATTGCCCAGCCGGGGGGCTTTCACCGTCCTGCTCTGTTGTGTTTGGGAAAAGGTTTTCCTGGGGCACTGGCAGGGGAGAGGGAGGAGAGCGGACGCCGCCAGCCCCGGCTCCCAGCATCCATCCAGCCTTGCACATTGTGGCTAATGGTTTGTGTCTAGTTCCCCCTCTTGTAATACCAGCCTGCGTGATCGCGAATTAATAGATGATAAACAAGTATCTGCCTGTCCCTCAGCGCTCCCACTGAGAGGTGAGCCCAGTGATAAATGGCACTGCTTTCAGCACAGGAGATCTGCAGTCTGACTGCTCTCCTTGTACTCCCTGAAATCCTGTAAAGCCAAGGCCAATGTCTGAATTGCAAAGCTCCTTCTCCTCTCCCCTGCACCACTTGCTGCAGCCAGTTTAATAATTTTTAAAGCAAGGGATTTGTCCTATGAAACTGTCTAAGCCAAAATAGCATGTGCCTTCCTCATTCCTTTTTATAAACTGTTAAGAATAGCACTGAATTGAAACCCAACCAGAAAGCCGCTCACCAACCCCTCTATTTTCCTGTTCTCTGTCTCCGGTAGCATGCAGACACGGTGGCACAGCCGTCTCCTACCAGAGGATCGGGAAGAAGGAAGCCGTACTCCTCGGAGAGCTGAAACCGTGTCAGCACCAGAGGCAGCGGGGTCTCCTCTGTGCCTTCGCCCGCCTCCATCGCCTGGCGCTGGCTGTAGGGTCAGGACGTGCTCTGGCTCGGCGGAGACACACCGGCTGCCCCACTCCCGGTATGTGCTGAGCCAGCACCGTGTGCCGCGGTCGCGTACCTTGTCCTGGGGGGAGCCGGGGCCTGGCTGCCCAATGGACAGAGGGTCCGAGCAAACAAGATTAAAGGTTGCCGATAAGGCATTGCTGCGCTGCAAACATTGATCTCCATCCCTGTGGGCATCCACCGATGGGGAAGGCTCAGGGAAGAGCCCTTGACCTGGGTAGGGGCTGTGAGCTGTCTCCCCCACCGCCAGGACTTCCCCTTGGAACTGCAGGCATGCTCCAGGCTCCCATGGGAGGCTGCAGCAAAAAGCAGCCTGGGGTGCTTTAGGCTGGCAGCAGCTCAGGGATGCTGTCTCTGCAGCTGGGTTTCCCCAGGATCCTGGCAATGCCAAACTCATGTCCTGTGGGCTGTGCTTGGTCTGCAGGAACCATGCAAGAACCAAGGACTGTTCTCATCTTGCTGGAAACCGCAGAGCCCAGGTACACTGTGAGTGCAGCATGGAGCCCACACCGCAGCACGGACCTGCAGCCACCACAGGCACCGGGTACGGCCCGGCAGGGCAGATGTGCGTGGGTGGCTCTGGGAGCTGCCCACAGCTCCTGGCAGGCTGTGTGACACCCCCGAGTGCCAGAGCCCAGGGACCACTGTCCCTGCAGGAGCGATATATGAGGCATGCACTGTATCCTCAGCCCCATGCTCACATGAGGTGCCGCTGATGTATGCACTAACAGTATGCCCAGCACAGCCAAAATAAATTAATGGGAGCCACATCCAAAGCAGCTGCTGCAGAAGTAAGTGCTGCATGGCAGGGAGTGAAACTCCCTAATCCGCATTTCATGTCACATAAGAGTTTATCTGCCTTTCCAGTGAGCTGCCTAATGGCTGAACGTGAGCTGATGGTGTCATTAAATTCCCAGTGCCAACCAAAGTGCAAGACCAGAATGATGGTTTTAATTAGCAGTAGTGAATGGTGTGCTGGTAGTGTGCCTGCACTGGAGCACCAGCCGTGCTCTCCTCGCATCTGCACACACCCACTCCCAGGGAGGCTGAGTGGACAGTGATGCACAGAGGGTAATTAGACCTCCTTGCAACGAGGGTCTGCGGGCTTCTGACCTAATTGCAATGCACAGGAACACAACTGTGCAGGTCTTTCTCGTGGAAAGGCTGGAGGGTTTTGTGTGCCACGGTGTGCCGGTGCTGGGCAGGGCACCCTGAGCCCACCCAAGTCTGAGGGTGAGTGCTGTGGTTTGCTTGTCCAGGGGCTGCAACCACAGCAAGGAGGGGGCCGCCAGGCACGAGGGGAATTCCTGGCGTGATGCCTGCTCTGATGAGTCAGGTTTCCTCCGCCACCACCCCAGCCCACCCTCCCACCGGCCCCACGCCAGCGGGAAGGAGCCTGCAGCCACGCCACGGCGGGAACCGTGCATCCGCCCCACGCTCTTCCTGTGCGTCGGCCGCGATGGCGTGAGCCCCCCGGCGCCGCCGAGAGCCGCCCCAGCCCGGCGCCTGGCAGGGCAGGGTCCCCGTGGCTGAGGGTCACCGGAGCAGGCCGGTGGGTCCCCCCATCCGAGGGGGGCTTGGCAGGACGCGCTGGTTTCCTGGGGGAAAATCAGCACCGTGAGTGCTGCCTGCGCAGAAAGCTTCCCGTGCCGGGGGCCAGGGCTGGAGATGTCATGGGTGCTAGGGAAGGGCTGGGGCGGGGGGGGCATGGAGGGCGAGACGGGCATCTCGGTGGGGTAGCAGGTCTGAGGGCACTTCAGGAAACACAGGTGCCCCCTCGCCGGGGCAGGGGTGGAGGTTAGCGGTGTCCTGGCCCACAGGCTAGGGTGGTCATGCTGTGCCGCACCGGGTCAGCCGGCTGCACCGGAGGGTGTTGGACAGCCCCTCTCCTGGCGCTGCTGGCCAGTCCTCACTGCCTGGGGACGGGGACAGGACCAGGGAGGCGTCTGCAAGGGCTGGCACTGGCAGAGCATGTCAGTACAGTGGTACCAGACCCCAGGAGCCTCCCAGGGCAGGATGCTCTGAAGTGTTGAGCTGCATTGCCTGTCTGTACAACTAATAATCTCCCTGTAGCCTCAGCCTAGAAAGCGCTTCACCCCTCAAGTGGAGATGTTTTGCCCCAGGCAGTTTTGGTGTGGTTGTAGGAGACGTGCTTCCATCCCGGCTGGCGGAGATGCTGGAGGGACAAAACTGTTGCCAGTCCTTGTATCCCTGAATGCACCAAGCAAAGCCATGGTCCCAGGGCAGATGTGCTGGGTAGAAAGCATCACCCGGTCAGTGCCCCACACCTCGACTCCAGCTGCTGCCACTGCTGCCCCCACCAGCAGGGACCTGAGGAAGCAGCTCATGCCACTGTCCCCACTTAGGAAGGAGAGGAGGGCATCCAGGTTCCTGTGGGACGAAATGGTGTCCCCAGGGTCAGGTAGGTGATGCTCTGGGATCGCAGTAGCAATTTTCCAGCTCTTCTGAGATGCTCTCAGTGTGCAGCACAGTGTAAGACCCTGCTTCTATGGACCAGCCATGGCTGCAGGGTCAGGACAGGAGTGTTCTTGTGTCTGTCCTGTTTGCATTGAAGCTGTCAGCGCTGCCAGCCTGTGCGGATTCCTTCCTTCTCTGGCTGGCTGAGAGGCGGTCTGCGCGGGCTGGGATGGCACCAGCCTGTGGGCTCGGCACAGCATCCCAGCACCCACCATGGGTTTGGGGCTCAACAGGTAGTGGTGCCAGGAGGAGAGGTGGGTGCTGTGGTCAGGGTGGCTGAGCGTAGGGGCCAGGGTCGCAGGGCGGGGATGGGAGGGGGCCATGAGGGCCAGCAGAGTGGGGCAGACGGGCTAGGAGTGGGGGCTTTGTGTGCAGGGGCAGGGCTGGCAGGGCACAGCTCTGTGTTTGCTGTGCTGGGCACAGTGCTGTGTAGCTGCATCCCCATTCTGCCCTGCATGGGAACACAGTGGCCGGGCCAGTGCAGGAGTGGAGCAGGGGAGCACCAAGCCGTGCCACGTCCTTGCTCTCCCCCTGCCCCACCTATCCTATTTGGATAAAGGCCAGAGCCAGGCATGCAGAGGCAGCTCCCAAGTCCTGGGTGCCAAACAGCAGCATCCGAGGGGAGGACAGGGTGGGCATGGGGCGGGCAATGTCCCATCGGGTCCTGGAGTGCATAGTCGGTGGGAGGTGAGGAGCAGCTCCTCCACAGTGAAATCCATGGCAAGTGATGTAAGGGTGCAGGTTCGCAACATGGGTGCTCCTCGGGCACAGAGGGTGATGCAGGCTCTCAAGGGCTCTGTGGTTGCTCCGTTGCTTGACTGACATGTGGCCAGGCCTGCTCCCCTCCTGCCTCGCCAGCTCTAAGTCCAACGAGGGCCAGGGCTGGCAGGCACCTCTCACTCAGTCAATCTGTCAATCACTGCCATCACACTGGGCACAGGCCAGTCAGGGCTGGCTGCATCTCCTGGACGTGTCCCGGGCAGGAGCAGCCCTTGCCTGCACCATCAGAGCACACAGCCGGGGCTCCTCCACCCCTTTAGGGGCCTCCCAGTCCAGTCACGGTTCTGGCACATAGTGCTGCTCAGGGATCACACAACTCCTCAGAGATCGTAGATACCTTTCATTGAACAGCAAACACCACAACAAGAGACACACTACACACGCTTACAGTGATCGTGACATAGGCTGTGGGCCACTTTGCTCCCAAACCTGGGGCTGTGGGCGTCTCCACCACCGTGCTGCACTGCAACATCCTCCCTGTGGTGCTCGCCATGGACTGCGCTCCGACACCCGCTGCCAGAGAGGAAACACCACAGAGGCATCACTTCTGGGCAGCACCCACCTCCAGCCACTGCCACCCCAAGGTCCCTACCCGCCCAAGGGCTGCTTCGCACAGGACTGCCCAGGCAGCTTGCTAGGCATGCTGCTGCCGCTCTCCAGGTTCACGTACCAAGAGACATGGACCCCGTTTGGGGACCAGTCCTACCACGTGCACCCCAGCTAGCTCTCCAGAGAGCCCACGACAGGGACAGCCCACGACAGGGGCAGCCCTCAGCACCTCACCCGCTGAGTCTGCTTGCACGGGCAGACACCTCCACGCACAGGGCCGCTCGGCACCCCGCACCCCCCAGGGCCACCTCGCCGCATCCTCGCCAAACGTGCATCGCTGCCGCCTGCCCCTGCATGAGCACCAAGACCAACAACTCCCCAACTTGGACAACACTCTCTGCCACCGCAGTCCTCCCCTATCCCCCTGACAAACTGCCCGCCCATAGGATCGCTGAGGTTGAAAAGACCCTTAAGATCATCGAGTCCAACTGCTAACCCAGCACTGCCAAGTCCATCACTAAACCATGTCCCTAAGTGCCACATCACACGCCTTTTGAACACCTCCAGGGATGGTGACTCCACCGCTTCCCTGGGCACCCTGTTCCAATGCTTGACAACCCTTTCAGTGAAGAAATTATTCCTAATAACCAAGCTAAACCTCCCCTGGTGCAACTTAAGGCTGTTTCCTCTCATCCTATCATCACTGGCTACTTAGGAAAAGAGACCGACCCCCCACCTCGCTACCACGTTCTTTTCTCCAGGCTAAACAACCCCAGTTCTGTCAGCTGCTCCTCATAAGACTTGCTCTCTAGACCCTTCACCAGCTTCGTTGCTCTTCTCTGGACACGCTCCAGCACCTCAATGTCTGTCTTGTAGTGAGGGGCCCAAAACTGAACACAGTATTCGAGGTGCGGCCTCACCAGTGCCGAGTACAGGGGGACGATCACTTCCCTAGTCCTGCTGGCCACACTATTTCTGATACAGGCCAGGATGCCATTGGCCTTCTTGGCCACCTGGGCACACTGCTGGCTCATATTCAGCCAGCTGCTGACCAACACCCCCGGGTCCTTTTTAGCTGGGCAGCTTTCCAGCCACTCTTCCCCAAGCCTGTAGCACTGCGTGGGGTTGTTGTGACCGAAGTGCACAACCCGGCACTTCGTCTTGTTGAACCTCATACAATTGGCCTCAGCCCATCAATCCAGCCTGTCCAGATTCCTCTGTAGAGCCTTCCTACCCTCCAGCAGAACACTCCCTCCCAACTTGGTGGTGTCTGCAACCTTACTGAGGGTGCACTCGATCCCCTCGTCCAGATCATTGATAAAGATATTAAACAGAACTGACCCCAATACTGAGCCTTGGGGAACATCCTTCCCGAAACTGACCCTGGCCATGGTGCCCAACTCGCACACCCCCTTGGCTGGCCTCTACGCGGCACTGCTGGGACACGTCCTGGGACCCGCCTGCTGGTGCATCACGCCAACAGCCATTACAGTGACCTGCTCCACAAGCTGCAACAACTACAGCAGGTCCCTTCCAACTAATTCCACTATTCCATGCCACTCTATGCTACTTTACTCCACTCTATTCCACCCTACTTTCCTATTGCACTCACGCACCTTCTCCCAGCAAGCACCTTTTAAGCTTCACTGCTCAGAGCTCATGGTAATTCACCACAAGCCAGGCTGTCGTCTGCTGCCACATGCCCGGGACATCTGGCCACCTGCCACCTCCTAACCACCCGCTCTGACTCCCATGGCTTCTACCGGCCACATCTGCAGGCATCTGGGAGCCACCATGCCACAGAGACCCTGCCACCGCCCGCCTGCGACTTCAACAACCGCACTGCCTGCGGTGCCCTGACCCCTACACCGATGCTGACACTAAGGCCGCTTCCCTGCCAATGTCAAGGCACACACACTGGCTCCCTCTCCCCTATTTCCACTGCCAGCTCCACCGGCACCCGTGCACAAGCCCAGCACAAAAAAACAATCAGCCACTTGGGCAATGACTTACATTTCAATGTCCTTCCCTGCTATGCCGCTACACATCTGACACGCCTCTTTCCTCATTGACACAATCCTTGTCTCCCAACCTAGAGTGGGACCGGGAAGGCAGCTCCTGTCAGTCACAGAGCTGCCTAGAGCTGCAAGGAGCAAAAAACCTCCCAGCACTGCCGCCAGCCCCATGGCAGCACTGCCACCTCATCCCTTCATCATCCATCGCTCCCACTTCCTCTTCCCGCCTCAGGTGTGCTGCATGGCAAGAGTCCTTGTCCAGGCTCCAGCCTTCCTCCTGCCTATGGCCACCTCCATGTCACCTACACACCATCACCTTGACACCCTTTGGTGCAGAGAACAGACTCACTTGTCTTCATCCAACTCCTCCATGGCGAGACAGTGCCTCAGGCCGCTTCTCCTTAGCACCAGGAGGACAAGCCCGACGGCGACAGGCACAAAGAGGCAGAAGATCAGAAGCAGCCACAGCTTCAGCAAGCCCTTGCTCCTGACATCTGCTTCATCTAGGCCCAGGAAACAAAACAACCTCTTTGACCCCATCCTGGGACACATCACAGGACCCAGACACTTGCCTACACAGCTCTGCTCTGGCAAGCCAGTGCTGGAATGGGCTTCCATCACCCCAGCCGCAGAACCACCTCTTCCCGTGAGAACCTGAGCACCTGCTGCCCTCACCACTCACCATCTCCAGACGGACTGCTGCTACCCCCACCCATCGCCCCAGCCTTCTCCTGGCAAGTTGGTGGTTTCCAGCCAGGATGGCAATGGCAGCTTCCTTGGTTATTGCAGACCTACATGACAGACAGGGAGAGACAGGATTTATAGCCAGCTGCAGAGGATCATGCCCACATGTCCTCACTCACCAGATACTGGGCACAGATGTCAGGGCACCTCGCGCCAGGCAAAGCCTCCCTGGGCACAACTCGCCCAAGGCTCCCACGGCTGGCCCTTTGCCTTGGTCAATGCTGGCTGTCACCTCCCGGGGCACTGCCTTCTCCCTGTCCTTATCACTTCTTCCAGCCTCCGGGAGGCTCAGACCCTTTCCATTTGGCTGATTTACAAAGAGAAGCCACTTGGCTCCATGAGGAAGCTATGCTGGAGGTACTATGCATGCAGCCTCGAGAGATGGTCCGGCACTTCCACCACCAAGCCCCTCTTGGCTGCTCTTCCCCACAAATGTGACCCAAGATGCCACTTTTGCGAGCCACATCTCCAGAGTGGAACAAACCACAAACAACAATACGCAGCACCATGACTTACACCGTGATCGTGGCACTTTGTCTTCATCTCACATTTGTAGTTCAGGACAGTGGCAGGCACACACTGCTGGTTCAGGCAGATCTACAGCACAAACACGCAGGCAACCCCGGGTCAGCCAGCCAGGCAGTTATGCACCCAGCTCCAACTCAGGAGAGCTGCAGATCTTTTGGGAACTCACAAGGGAGCATCAGGCTTCGGGCCAGACCCCATCTGAAGGGGGTCACACCACCCATACATCTATCCCAACTCCTTCGGGATGGAGCTGACAGCAATACTTTCTACAAGTCCTCCCTTCTCCCAAGGGAGCTGTGACACGTCAGAGGATCGTTTACCTTGTGGTCATCACAGACGGTGCCATCATTCACCAGCATGGGGTCCCTTTCCATGGGAGGCTTCATGTAGTCTAATGTTACACACAGCGTGTTCTGCACCCGAGCATAAATCACCGCAGCCTTCTCCTTGGTAAAGGGCTTGGAGCCCAGATATTCACACACGAGCTTCCCACAGCGGAGATCCCTGCAAAGGCATCACGAGCAAAGACTTGACAACAGCCACCTTCATCCTTCCATTTCAGCTCTGTTGCCAACACTGAGCGAGTCCTTGGAAACTGGACCCCACATGCCCAATTCCCAGCACAGGGACACGACACGCTTATGTCCACCACAGGCCCTTTCTGCATCCCCCCCTCCCAGCCCGTGTGCTCACCAGCTCTGCACGGACATGTCCAGTGCCCCTGTTCACCCAGCCCCAGGACGGCATGTTTCTCTCCACTGATGGGCGGCTGAGCCAGGGAGCCCATCTGCACTCTGCCTCTTCCCCCGCCGTGGGGCCAGGCTCCCTGCTCCGTGGCAGATCACGGTGCAGCCAGAGCACCCCAGCACCCTTGCTACAGCACTTACTTCCATGCACAATGCTGGTAACCGTGGCGATTGGAGCCACAGTGTCCCATTCTGTCCCTTTGGCTGTTGATTTCTTCGTAGCAGGCCAAGGGTCCGTTCTTGGCACCTGCAAACACATAACGGCACTCGTGGTCTGTCCAACAGCCTGTCTCCTCCTCAGGGCTGGGCATCACCAGTTAGGCCACACACTACACATGCTACTCGGTGATGCCTGGGGCCACCTGCGTGCTCAAAGGCATTCGGAGCCATGGCTGTGCAGGAGCCCAGACCCAGCCTGCTTGCTTTCGTGCTCCCTACAGCCTGCCTCGGTGGGATGCTCTGGCTGCCTCCCTTCCGCACTGGGAGTCACCTCCCAGAGAATGAGACCAACCACCTGGCTGGAAAGGACATTGCTCACAGGTAGCCAAGCCTCATCCTGCATGGCTGTGTCCCCCACCAACTGCTCCCACTGCCACTTCCAACTACACACTGCTCCTTCATTGCCAGCCTCCCTGGAACAGCATCAGTGCTGCAACACCACATGTGCACATATCGCCCTGCGGTCACGAGGCAGACGCTCATTACGAGCCATTTCTCGAGGTGCCCAGGACACGCATGAGTGCATCGTACCTGACAGCGTGCTGCCAAAGCAGCCCCATGTCTCCCAGCAGATGCGCCGTGCCACCCCAACTTCAGTTACTCCAGTCACAGCCAGGCCAGCTGCTCACCCTTGTGCCTGGACACCATTCCCGTGGTGCTCACATGGGCTTTTCCACTAGCCCCTCAGCCGCTTGCTCTTTCACCCAGCTTGGATCAACTTCCACAAGATCTCTTCTCCCACTGACATCTCCACTCCGGCTACAGGGGCTCTGTCCCTTACACACACCCCGAGACTACCCTGCACCGCAGCAACACACCGACAGACAGACACCCAACACGCTTCCTCCCTTTCCTCTGCGCCTCCTGTCCCTTTTTACTTGCGCACAGAGGTTGGGCTGCCAGGGTTTCCCACTTCAATGCTTCCTTTCCAGGTCTTTGCATTCCCCGCACGACAGCCAGCCCTTCTCCTGCAATCCATCACCCTTACCTCGTCCAAAGACCTTCTGACACTGCTTGTTGGCTGTCTGGCAGACTCCCCGGTAGCAGAAGGCGGTATTCCTGCTGCAGGGATGCCCATCCATGACCCAGAGGTCAGGTGTGCACTCCCCAGAGGTGCCGTTGCAATATTCCTTCAACTCGCACTCATCCTCAGAGCTGCTTCTACATAACGTGCCTTTTTTCACAAACTAGAGGAAAGAAAATAGATTAGATTAGAATAGAATTTCAGTAGAACAGAATTTCAATAGAACAGATTACAACAGAATTAGGAGGAAAGAGAGGGAGAAGGGAGAAGAAGAAGGGAGAAGAAGAAGGGAGAAGAAGAAGGGAGAAGAAGAAGGGAGAAGAAGAAGGGAGAAGAAGAAGGGAGAAGAAGAAGGGAGAAGAAGAAGGGAGAAGAAGAAGGGAGAAGAAGAAGGGAGAAGAAGAAGGGAGAAGAAGAAGGGAGAAGAAGAAGGGAGAAGAAGAAGGGAGAAGAAGAAGGGAGAAGAAGAAGGGAGAAGAAGAAGGGAGAAGAAGAAGGGAGAAGAAGAAGGGAGAAGAAGAAGGGAGAAGAAGAAGGGAGAAGAAGAAGGGAGAAGAAGAAGGGAGAAGAAGAAGGGAGAAGAAGAAGGGAGAAGAAGAAGGGAGAAGAAGAAGGGAGAAGAAGAAGGGAGAAGAAGAAGGGAGAAGAAGAAGGGAGAAGAAGAAGGGAGAAGAAGAAGGGAGAAGAAGAAGGGAGAAGAAGAAGGGAGAAGAAGAAGGGAGAAGAAGAAGGGAGAAGAAGAAGGGAGAAGAAGAAGGGAGAAGAAGAAGGGAGAAGAAGAAGGGAGAAGAAGAAGGGAGAAGAAGAAGGGAGAAGAAGAAGGGAGAAGAAGAAGGGAGAAGAAGAAGGGAGAAGAAAGAGATAGAATATTTTCCAGTTGGAAGGGACCTACACCGACCACTTCAGGCACACTGCTGGCTCCTGTTAAGCCTGCTGCCAACCAGCACCCCCTGCTTCCACCACACAGCTTCCAACTGCCTGGAATCGAGGCCCATAAGGGAGAGATTTCAGACCAACCGCTCTATCTGCCATTTTCAACAACTGCATCAACCAGCAACACAAACAAAAGGACCTCCAAAGCTTCTCCCACGTAACATCAGCTGGCCTGATCTGCACAATAGGTAGACTACATACCTTCCAGACACCACAGTGGCTCTTCCCCAGAAAGGGAAGTCTCAGCTCCTCTGGCTCCCGACCACACTTGCACCCTTTCCCCTCTGTACATTTGCAAGACCAAAGCTGCTGGCACTTTGGAGCCCCAGCTCCAGCTGCAGCCCCCCCACACAGCCCAACATGGCACGACTCTCATGTGCTGATTTCTGCTCGTTCTGCCTTCATTCCAGCTCCTGTGGCCCCGGGTCGTTCCTGCGCCCCGCTGCCCTCCCCTGCAGCCTGCGTGGCTCTTGGTGAGAGGACAGATGTGCCACCACTGACAGGAGTCACCCGGCCCCGTGCAGCCTGCACTGCCCAGCTGGGATGGCCAAATGGGGGATGCCACTACGAGCCTTGCGTGTAGCCAGAAAGTCGGCATCTCCTTCACCTCAGGACTTTGGGAGTAGGCACAGTACCTGCACCCTAAAAATACCTTCCTGGGACACAGGCACCTAACTAGCACCAGCACTTCACAGCGCTCACTTCACTTTCCAACATTTGCTGACCGTCCACATCAGCACCCTAGCCAGTACCATTGGCTGGATGCACAGTCCCTGTTTCCCCCTTGGGTCCCATTACATTCCCGCTTCACGTTAGGCACGTACGCGAACGATGCCGGCGCAGGGGCTCTCTATCCCTAGGCAACGCAGCCTGCCCGCTCCCACCACGCCTTACCTTGCATTTCCGACAGCATGGTCCCGACAGGCACTGCACCCCTCTCCTCATCTTGCAGCCAATGGTGCAGCATGGGTCACGCTGGCATTCCTGGAGGTGACCGGCAGGGACAGTCAGGCAAGGTTCTGCTTCTCCCAAGGATGACAAGGGAACAAGCCAGAGACATTGGCCTTTCCCTCCAGCAGCCCTTGTCATCCGAGGCAGCCATCTCCAGGCTCTCCAGTGGATGGTGGCACCCAGGGTCCCCAGGCAGAGCCCTCTGCCATGCTGGCTGCCGCCATCCATCCATGCTCCCACAGCAAGACCATATTTTCTGCCCTCAAAACCATACATGGCTGTGGCCGTGGGGGAGCCATTGCCAGTGCTGGCAGCACTTGCAGGGACAGAGATTGCTTGCAGATCTGCGTGCACAGCACAAAACCAGCGGGCTTCTAGCAAGACAGAGGAGTTCACCCATTGCTCCCCAGTTCTCTGCAACAGGAGTACTGCTCCTTTACCAGACCTTCTCTGCTGCCTTCACCTCTGCCTATGCCCTGCCAGCAAACCACAGGACTGCTACAGCAGCCCTGCCTTTTTGGCAGGCTGCAATCACAGAGTTTCTCCCCACAAACTGTCCCTGCAGTGAGGGGCTGGGGCAGCCCCTCTTTACAGCTACAACTGCTTACAAACTCCCTCCATCCATCTGTTGCCAACACCACACAACGTCCCTCTATGACATCCACTCCGGCCACGGTGGCAAGCATATCCAAGCATCTGCATGGCTTTAGGGTTTCATAAAGCCTTGGGCTCTCTCTGCCCTGCACAGAGGTCTGGAGGGTACAGAAGCAATTCACAGCTCTCTTGGGATTGCTCTTCCCACCCTGGGACACATGGCTTGGTTCTTTCCTGCTGTACCAAGGCTCCACAACTAACCTCGGTGGTACCGCAGTCACAAGCCTCTCCTGGCTCCACCACTTTGTTGCCGCACACAGGAGCTTTATACGCTGTATCCATAGCTGGCCTGTTCAGCAGACACTGCCCTCCCCCAGTGGCGAGAAAACGCTGAAAATCTCTTATGCTGCAGCTGCTGAAGGCTTTCACACCGGCCAAGTGTCTGCAAGTCAGAGGGCTGCCATTACCACAGTCTGTGTTTGGGGCTGCGTGGCCTTTCCCACCCGCAGAAGACGTCGGTAACACGGGGCAGCTGCTCTCCGCTGCGGTCACCCCCAGGAGCTGCCCGCTGTCTGCCCCTGCTCTGCCCCTCGCGGGCAGCGTCGCACAGACGGGCACCGCGCACACCCGGCGGGAGCGTGTCCCACTTGTGCCATCACACCGAAACCCACCCACATGCCGAGGGGGCAGGGGGAGGCTTACACCGAGCTGGCCTGCATTATGCAGGCGGCTCCTGCGCAATGACAGCTCCCCGGATCGTCGTACGCCATCCCCAGGCTGAGCCCCAGCAGCCGGGCCACGACAACTGCGAACGCCTCCAGCGTCATAGCCCTCCGGTACTGCGAGGGGGGACAAGGACCGGCCTCAGCCTGCCGTCACTGCCGCCCCTGAGCTCCTTCCCTCGGGGCTTTGGCGGGTGTGAGGGCTCCTGCGCCGACAGCCCGGGGGGCACCCGGTCTGCACCACCCTGGCACCTCTGCTGCCTCGCTCAGGGGCTGCTCGGCCTCGGGCTGTGCACAGGGCTTAGCTCCTGAGGCACCACTCACCACCTTACCTGCAGGCATGGGAGTTTAGGGGGACAGACAGACAGCTCAGTGGTACTGTACCAAGGCAACGCCTCCAGCATGGTTTCTGAGACACAGCTTCTTCGCAGAAGATGACCCCACGTAATGGGACTGCTCCCTGTAACTGGGGAACAGACCAGACTCAGTCCAACACACTGTATAATGGCACCTTCCTCTTCCTTTTGTTTCCATGCTGACACAGCCATCCTCATCTTACACAAATAGGAACGTTATGTCCTGCAGCCGCAACACACGATGCACATTTTTCCAGTGCAAAAATCTCTGCAGCAACTCCTCAACATCTCCCGTGGTTGAGATTTTGTTCTTTTCTGTCCAAAGCTCCAGAGAAGACAGTACTATCGTCAGATTGAGGCGAGCAAACATCTGGAGTCAGACAGACAGACACCATGGCTGGTCCACAGAGCCCTGCTGCTCTGCAGCCTCCCACTTGTTTAGCTACAGGGCCTTATCCATACTGCTACCACACATTTCCCATACATGTTCAGGATGCAACCAAAAGCAACTTACACTGTTCACATAGCTGAAAAGCTGCACTATCTTGGCTGTCACAGCATCCTTGTCTGCTCCCATATAGTCATACTGAAAGGAGACAAACACAAGAGCACGTCAGGGCACCGTGCAAGGCAAACACTCCGAGAGCACTGGCTGTGGTCCCTGCCACAACATATTCTTGTCCATGCCCAAGGGAGTTTGTTCTCATTGCGTGGAGACTCTCAAGCCCCGTGCAAATTGCCCTCGATATTCTTGTGTAGCTACTGACTTGCTGCATGCAGAAGTTTTTTTACTAGAGGCAACAATTTACAGCAGAGAGGATGCAAAGACTTACCAAAGATTTGTCCAAAACTGCGTGCATTTCCAGATACCGGGAGGATCTACGGGCAGCTTGCTTACTCTATAGGAAAACCAAAAAGCAAAGTAAACAACAAAAACACCCCACGCACACATTACTGCAGAGCTTCTGCAGTTCGTAGCAGCTCTGCAAAGGAGACCGCTGGGTCCAGGGTCAGTTACTGCACTTCATGGCCATTTGGAGCTGTAGGATGAGCAGCCCCAGACTCCCAGGAAAACAGTCCTTACATCATCTACAACACGACATCCTCAGCCACAGATTCCAGCCATATTTACAACAACAGACATTTTGGCAAGGCCACAGACCAGTGGAAAAAAAAGCAACTTATAACAGAGAGCAGAGGCAAGCATTGACTCCTTCCCATTCACAACATCTCTGCAACCCAGCTGCCCAGCAGTACCACACACCAGCCGCCTGCCGCGACCGCTGCCCTCCTGGCACTGCACACCGTGGTGGCTTTGGCCCAGCGGGTAAGTTCCAGCGAAGGAACGTGCCCTTCCCACTTGCCCGGCTGTCTTCTGCCCCGTTAATACGCAGGCAGGGTCGACTCTTGCTTGGTCGCTGATAACCGATGATAACCACTGCCGAGAAACCCCCCTCCTGCTCACCCAGCCTCGGACCACCCTCACAGCTCCCACCCATCACAGGCAAAGACCTCATCCTTAGCACAGATGAGTTACGAAGCCCTTTAGCATCCTCTGTACCAAATAAGCTCCGAAACAACACACTATTGCACAAATTGAGGCATCCTTCAGCTACAAATTTCCCAGGTCTACGGCTACCATCCCACCGAAGACCACCCAGCCAGGAGGTGTACTCACTCCCATTGCATCCTCTGGCTTCAGTGACACCTCCACAGTCCAGGCGAGAGAGCTGTTTTCTATGAACAGCCGAGTCTCTATGTTTTCATTCCACATTGGGTACACAAGATGCTGATACCCAGCTGCAGCCTCCAGAGGCTTGATCCCATAGCTGGCATTCACAAGCTGCAGGATCCCGCTGGAAAGCAAAGGTGCAGAGCGGCAGGAATGGCTCCTCCTTGGGATGGCACCAACACCGCCCAGCGCTCGCAGTGACGCCTGTCCCCCACGCAAAGGCAACCACCTTACCTCAGGCCGGAGCAGGTGCTAAGTGCCACAAGTGAAACAGGGAAACCCTCGACGTAGCCTTCGTAGAAGCAGTCACGCTGGAAGGAGTAAAGCCGTATCAACGGCTCAGTGCCTTCTCCCGAGAGACCTGGGGAACACTGCAGCGTGCGAGGCACCAGACCTTGCTACCACCTGCACTGTAGTCCCGGTCCCCGCAAGAGGATGGACACACAATGCATGTGGGAGAAGCACAGCACTGCGGCCTCCTCTGGGAGCGGACACCTGCACTGACCCCCGGTTGGTCTTTGTCCCTACCGTCCTCGGGAACCTGTTACACCCCCCCGTCAGTCCTCGCTGCGGTGGGGTGCGAGCCGATGCATTGCCCTCAGCACAGCTGTCCTCCCAAACGCTGTGCTGGCTGGGTGATGCGGCCATTCGCCTGGCAGCAGCCGCAGCTCCCCAGACAGCCCGAGCCCACACGCTGTAGGACAGGCTCCACCATGGGAGGTGAGATTGCTTGCATTGCTGCGTCAGCTAGAGGCTGAGCCCACACCCCTGCCCCTCTGCAACACTGCTGGCTGGCTGCTGCCCACCTTCCTCCACACGGTACCAACCATATCGACGTTTGAACACCACAGGCTTGGTTACCTGTGGTCCCAGGGAATGGGTTTGGTGCCTTGAGAAAGTTCCTGCTTGGCACCGTGTTGGGGCAGAGCAAGGCTCTGCAGAGCACTGCTGCAGAGGGGACTCTCCTCTGCACCTTCCTCCTGGAGTGCACCCGCAGCTGCTCTGTCCTCGGGGATGTTGGGTGCAGCACGCAGAGCATGACTGTTACCTCGATATGCGCCAGTTCGGATTTCGCAAGTCCCCTTCGGCCATCGGTATAGATCCGGAAATCCTCCGGCAAAAACACTCTACGGTACAATCCAGAGGTGACCCCCTTGCATTCGACACCGTGGCCACACGTGGTGGCCACCGCACGAGGCAGCGGCCCTCCCCGGTCCCCAGCCTGCGCAGCCCCGGGGGGCTGCAGAGGGGCCGGGGGGGGGGGGGGGGGGGGGCGCACTGCCTGCCTGCTGCCCCCCCACTTACCGCTGCCCCCCACTTACTGCTGCCGCAGGCGCACGGTGCGGGGGGTCCCCTCGATGGGGATGATGTAGGTCCGGGCGCGCTGCCCGCGGGGAGAGCAGCGTTAGGGGCCGGCGGGGGCCGGGGGCGCGGAGCGGGGTAGGGGGGGTCCCGGGCTCCGCACCTACCTGCGGGGCACCGCCCGCCCCCGCCCGCCGCGGCCCCAGCGCGGCCAGCAGCCCCAGCAGCAGCCCCAGCGCCGCCCGCATCGCCCCCGCAACGGCCCCAGGGCCCGGCCGGTAACGGCCCCGCCGCCCCCCGCACACCGGCACGGACACGCGGCTCCGCTCAACGCCTTTATTAGAGCCCGCCACCCGGCTCCAGCCCCGGCTCCGTGTCCGTGTCCCGGCCGTCGCTGCCTTCCTCGGCGGCGGGGCTGTGTGGAGACCCGCAGCGGTGCCTCAGCCCCGGCCCTGCCGGCCCTGCCGCCCCCGGTTTTCTGAGCCAGCCCTGCTCCCCCGAGCTCTGTCTCCCACCCGCTCTCCTCCTCCACATCAGACAGAGTAAGCTGCCTGGGACTGGCAGCTTCTCCTGCATCCTAGTTTTCCCCTTTTACGGTTTGCTTTCCCCAAAAATTAGCAAAAGGAAACCTATTTCCTCCAGCTCTTGCACACAGACAGTGTGCTTGGTGCCAGGAAATCCACCCGTAGTTTTGCTTCTCCTGCATTTGTACATCTTAGACATCTGTTTGCTAGTTTCTTCCCTTGATGACCAACAAACAGTTCCCAGTTTACCAATGAACGGTTACGGTTTCCCAAGCGCCACTTTCCCTGCTCTGCCCAGGCTGTAAATCCCACTCACCAGCTTTTCCAGTAATTCCATGCTCCCTGCCCATCTCCCGCACCCAGAACGGAGAATTTCCATTAAGTAACTCATACCAACTCACCCATCTGTTTGCGATGCTCTCCTTGCACAGAAGCTTTTCAAATGGCTCCACTTCATAATCATGATGGTGCCACAGACCAGGGTGAGGAAGACGCCGCCAAAGCTCAGCAGCAGCCGGTTCTTCAGCACGGCCAGGACGGAGCTTTTGGTGGTATGATCTAGGGTGAGAGAAGCAAAGGTACAGCTCCAGGTAAGGGCCAGGCGATGCCATGGGCCGTCTGCTCAGCTGTGAGCTCGACGGGGCCATTTGCGGGGCTGTGGGACCCACCGTTACACCCAGTAAAGCTACAGGGCACCCAGAGCCCAGCTGCAGCACTCACCGTGGCCCAGCGTGCTGTTGATGCTGCCGCCTGCAGAGGATCCTCGAGTCTTGCACTGGGGGGGCTTCCAGCCCGGATCGCAGTGGCAATTCTTCTTGTTATTGCACACCTGCCGACACCAGGGTGGGCAGAAATCATCCCCCACTGTAAAAACCCCTACTGAGGAACAGTGCTCCATCTCCATTGGGATTGCTGCTTTCCTACCCGCCCCTGCTCTCCTCCGCACACCCCCGCATGCCCTGCTCCCACGCTGCCGTCACAACCAGCCTGCTGGCACCGTAAGACACCGCTCTGCGAGAGGCCCCTCGGCCTTCCCCTGTGCTCCCACTCCACTGTTCACCACACCGCCTCTCGCCTTGCACAGCTACGCTGATCGTTTCCAACACTATTTCAGTTATGTGCAGTTAAATCCTCTCTAGATACTCTTTTTCCAGTTTTCTGCTAATCTAGACAAGCAAATACTCCAAGCCCCTTTATCTCACTTATTTTTCGCTTGGATCAGAAAGTAAGTTGGGTGGTCTCACTTAATTTCTCCCACGGTAACTCGTTACTGCGTGATGATTGCAGGGAAAAAGTGTTAGCCCAAAACATAGGTCTAGGCAATTCACAGACAAGCCCCAGTGGGCATTTTAACAGAACCACTCTCTTCTTCAGCAATATTCGTCAAACCAATAACACTAACTTAAGTGCATTGCTGTTACTTACTCCATGCCCGTGGCATTTTTTCTGCACGTTGCAGTCATACTTCAGGACTGAATGTGGGTGGCACGTGCCATTCATACAAACCTGAAGACCAAAAGGAAAAAAATCCCGCTGGGCACTTTTTCATCAGCCTTTACCATGCTTGCCATAACTCTAAAAAGGATTCCTGGCCCTAAAGAACGATCAAATTCAATAGCACAGGTAATAATTACTAAAAACATAAGTACAGACCACCTTTAACTCATGCGGCTAAATGGCAACTATTTCTAAAACTGTTACAATCGTGATAATTACATGCTATTTCCAGATGCTTGTGCACTATTTCTTACCTTTCCGGGACCACATTTTGTGCCTTCTTTCACCAGGAGAGGATCAGGCGCTGTGGGTCCACGCATAAAATCGAAAGACACGCACAGATGTTCTTGCACTTGAGCATAAATTATGGCACCCTTGACTTTTGTGAAGGGAATACGATTTGGGTATGTACATACTAACTTTCCACATCCCAGATTCCTAAAAAATTCATTAGCACAATAAATTAGAGCAGTACACACAGCATCTGATTTATCACAGTGCTGGAGATGTTGAGGTGCACAACTTGGGGAGGGGGATTTACACAAAATAAAAACACAAGCATGTGTTTCAGAAGAGTTGAATCCTTGATACCAGGGGAGAAGCAGTCCTATGAAGCATCAGAACACGAAATGCTTGCACAATTAGGTGTGTGCTGAGGTTGCCTTCGGAAGTCTCCGGTTTCTCTACACCACTGTTTCTCTAAAGAATGCCTAGAGCTCACACTGCAAGTCAATTCTGCCCAGCAAAAGAAAAACATACTGAAGGCAACCTTCTCACAGATTATTACTTTGCAGTGACAGCAAAGGGAAGCACAAATTAAATATATATTCCCAATTCAACACTTTGCAGTCCCTTGACACCTACGGCCAGGAACAGGGCTGATAGCCATCCTTTGGGTGGTTGCCACAGTGTCCAAACCTATCCTGCTGATGGTTGACTTCTTCATAACAGGCCAAAGGAGCATTTTTTGCACCTGGAAATTTAGAAATAATACTGGTTACCACTGAGGGTAGTACAGACCAAGATACCTCTGCTGTCTTTAACACTTATCAGTTCTGGCCTCGGACAGAGAAATACTTGGCTACTGCTCCAGTCCCATCACCAGCCACCTCTGTTTGGGTTGTGGGACAGATCTCTCAGACAGTGGAATGGTCTGACCAGTACAAAACACCTTCCACAACAGCATCAGGGTATGTTTCTGGCTCGTTCTTTTCTCTGAGAGACAGTGAGGTGTGCATGACTGGCTGTGTCAACATTCAGCCTGAAATCCCCATGGAAACTGTCACCCTCCTCTGATGGCCCATTCCCTTCCCCTCTCCGCAAGTGTGGGAAATCCATCCCGCGGTTGCCTCTGCCCTTCCCTACCCTGCATACTCCCAGCAGTCCCCAGCTTCCCCAAATGCATATAAGAGAGAGGGTGGGCATCCATCATGCTCAGATGCCGCCTTCTGCCCCAGACCAGCCCTGGAGCTCAACGTTTGTACTAGTGATGACAGAGCAGCCTGTTACCTTTCCCATAGAGTGCCCGGCACTGCAGGTCCGGAGACTGGCAGCGTCCCTTGTAGCAGTAGCCGGTGCCGTGCTCACAGCCGTGCCCGTCCTGCACGTACAGGTCAGGGGGGCAAGATGCGGAGGACCCGTTGCAGAATTCGGCCAGGTCACACTGCGCGTCGGCGGCGGGGCGGCACTGCGAGTTTTTCTGCTTGAACTGGCAGAGGAGGCAGAAAGGACTCTTCTCTCCATCCTTCCGCACCCGCCGGCGCAGGGGTCCCCTCTCAGGCCCCACGCAGCCCCTCCCGACGCTGTCCTGAGACACATCCCCAGTCCCTCGGGACCATCTCTGAGGCACTCGGGTCACCACACGCACCTTACGCTGTCCAGGACGCTCTTCCCCCAGTAATATTCCCCCCGGGGGTTTCAGGGAGCTGAGCTGGAAAGCCCTTCCCCAGGAAGCACTCTGATTGTAAGTTTGTCTCCATCCTTCAGCATGGGAACATACTATTTCTCCAAAAATAAATAACTATCTTGCGGTAATGATAAAAACATGCCTTACCTGACATTCATTACAACAAAAACCAGAAGAGACAAAATGCACCACAAATATCATTAAATTTTTTTGGAGATGCCTGTCTGAGCAAAACCAGAAAGCTGGTTTGACAGTGCTACTACCGTTCCAAGGTTTAGAAATGGCCTTAACTTCTGATAATTATGAACACACCTTACCTGGCAATTTTCACAGCACAATCCCAAGGAACACTTCACTCCTGGTTTGAAATTGCACTGGGGAGTACAGCATTTGTCTAACGCACAGGCCTGCAAACACACCAGAAGTCGTTATTTGCTGCAAATTTCCCCATCTGCAGGATGACTGCTTGCTCTGACCCCCATCCTCTTAACAAACAGTGCACCTCAGAGGAGCCAAGAGAAGAGCAGGAATGCTGTGCTTCTGCGCGTTACCGCAGAAATGCTTTATACACAACCTGATACCACTTCTAGCTTACATCCACCTGCTCTCAGGACCAGAAGAAGGCACAGCCCTCCACCAGAGCATGGCACCCACCTCCGCCGCCCCGCAGTCGCACTGCTCGCCAGGCTCAATGACACCGTTGCCGCAGACAGCCGCATGGTAGGAAGGCTGATGCAGAGCATGCCTGATGAAAGGGCAGTCCCTGTTGTGCTTCAGGAATGTTTCAAAGTCCCTGATGCTGCAGCTGCTAAAGGCTTTTGCCCCGCTGACATGTCTAAAATAAAGCAATTATCCATACTTATTTGTGTTAACACATCTACTGCCGTTCACTCTCTCAAAATCTCTGTGCAATTCCAGGACTTGCTCAGATACTGGAACAAGGCGCAATGGTCCCCTGGGTGTCTTCCAGTTCACTTGCCAAACTTCATTTTACAACACATTATTAACAGAGGCTGAGAAACATTCAGAAATACCTTGCTTTTGGAAAGAAAAGGTCTCTTTTCTCAATTTAAGCACTGAATCACTAATTTAATTATTCTTTTTTTCCTTCCTGAAGGAATAAAAGCAGGTATTTCCGATTTGTTGTAATTTTTGCAACAGAATGACATTCGTCGAGGACACCCCTGATGAGAGGACACCCTGCGATCATCCCCACCACACAATTGCGACCGCTTGGCCAGGTGGTGGGTGACATGCGGCTGCACGAGCCAGACGGGCACTGGCTCCCCATCTCCCCCAGTGCATCCTGCCCACCCCCCTCATCTGCCCCAGCCCCCGCAGCCCCCGCAGGGCACGGGCAACGCCGCGGGCAGGGACAGGACCCCACCAACTCACAGTGCCTCCGGGCTCATGAGGCAGATGCGCCCGGGGCAGCGGCAGTCTCGGGAGTCGTCGTAGCTTATGCCCAGGCTGCGTCCCAGCAGCTGCGCCAGGAGGACGGAGAAGGACTCCAGCGTCACGGCCCCTTGGTACTAGAGGGAGGAGAGAGCAGGGCTGCCACGGCAGCGCCTTCCCTGTGGAGACCCCGGCAGACCCCAGCTCCGGCCCCGGATGCTCCCACCCGTCCCTGTCCCTGCCGCCCATGGGCAAGCTCCAGCTTCACGGACACATGGGCCGGCGGGGGACCGGCAATACCGTACCACGGCCACTGCGCCAGCAGCGTCTCTCCGACATGCCTTTCCCGGAGCCGTTGCACCCACGAACGCTGCTTGGTCCCTGTATCTGAAACACACACATGTTCACCGGCCGTCCAGCCCGGGACGCCCCATCACCCCAGCCAGAGCCCGCTGATCATGCCAAGCTTGGGTAGGGCTCACTTTATGTTTGCAATACCGCACTGCATTCTCACTTAATTTTTACAAGAGGCGTCAAAGTCATAGCAAAGCCTTTTGCTCAAGAGTACATGCATTCAGCAGGTTGTTACTGTCTTCTCTTAAATAACGATGACAATTTATTCTTACAGGAGCAAATATGGCACTTCGTGGGGCTGCAGAATGGGGCTGGTCTGCTTCCACTCCAACAGCTGCGCCAGCACTTCTTCTCCATTCCCCATTGTCTTAAATGTACTGTTATCCATCCAGACCTCCACGGAGGACAGCATAACTGTTAGATTAAGAGAGCTGAACATCTGAAAGTTTAACAAGAGAAGTGGCTGCTCCCATATGCTTCATTTCAAGTGCTGTTTAAATGTTTGTTCTTATTAGCAGCCACGCTGCTTCTGGAAAAGACAGGAGCAGTTGGCAACTGAGGACTGCTTTGTCTGTGTGTCATGAAAAAGGTGTAGGAAATACAAAATGGAAAGACACAGAAGTGTGTCCAAAAGAGCACGAAAAATTAGTTCAGTAAGCAGGATCCAATAAACCCAAAGACAACCTAAGCTTGAATAGAGATATTAAATAATTAAACATACAGAATACACAAACTTGCCCTTGTCTGCATTTTTTAGGTTTCCAAGAAGAAACAGTATTCCCTGTGATTTCAAGTCAAACGCTCTCTCAGCTGTGCACTACACAGGCAGGAAAACAATAAAATCACTCCCTTAAGACAGACAGGTAGAAACGAGCAGCAGTGGCTACTGGCACCTGCCTCAGCACACGATGGCCCCTCGGTGGAGCACGTACTGTGGGACAGCGTGTTATCTCTGAGGTTTTCTGAACAGGCACTGCTGGACTCTAGAGCAGCACTGATTTAGAGCATGTGTTTGTGTTGGACAGCGAGGTGTAAAATCCCCTCCACATCTCCTACCCCAGTCTGGACAAGCCCTAGACACACCTGGAGCTCTGACAGACTAAACCAAAAAGGCAGAAGCTAACAAGCTGAGACTCCATATTTCCAGAAAGCACATTTAATTATTATCTTCTCAAAAATTAGACAAATCCTACCAATACCTAGCCATTAGTTGGCTGAAATAAGGTGTCAAAATTTCCATCTCAGTACGTATAAACCAGGAAAAACTTACACTGCTCAGTAAGCTGGACACCTGAACGATCTTCTGTGTCACAACATATTCGTCTGCACCCAGGTAGTCATACTGAAAAATGACATGAGATTTTATCTATGTTATTTGCCATGCTGAAGCACACAGGCTTATCGTGATCTTTCTCAGAGTGGCTTCCACCCACTGACACATGGCCACAAGGCACAGACTGTACGGAGCCAGGCAGGACCATGTAGACGACCACAGCAAAGGTTTATCGCAGCTCGACCAAGGACAAATAAAACAAACACAGAACAGGAACTGACTGACACAGACTTACCAAAGCCCTTTCCAAAACTATGTGGAGTGCCATCTCTCTCTGGTATTTGGACACTGGCTGGAAAAAAAACCCCTTCACTGTTAATAATTCAGTCACGAGGCAAAAGAAATGCTGACTCTTCTGAGACACTAAATCCTCTGCAAGGCATCGCCATGTGCTGATTTTGTTTTCAGGGCAGGAAGCAAAAGCTGTGTATTAACACCTAGGACAACACTGAAGACTTTCGCTAATAACATCGGCTCTCAGCGAAGATGAACACTGGGGCCCTGGGACACTCACATGAACCCCGTGGCTGAAGTAGCCAGAACACTGCTGCCAACTGTCTGCAAACTGGAGGGAGAAAACCCCTTGCTTTTACAAATCCATCAATAAATCTTGTACCCCTTGGCGATGCCTTTCATAGGCACTAGATCAGTAACGATCCACGTGACACCCCATCGCAAGCACAGGCACTCCTAAACCTCCCCCATCTCTGTCCGTCCAGACGACTCCGGCCAAAGCTTCCTGCGGGATCGGACCCCTCCCCACGTGACGGGGACATCAGCACCCCCGAGAGAACAGGCACGCACTCACTTCGTCACCTCCACGTGCTTTGGTTGACATCTCCTCTGCTGTCAGCCTGCCTGGACCCCTCTCGGGGTGGCTGTTGGCCAAGAGGGAACCTGCCGTCCTCTCGTCACTCATGCGATACACAAAGTGCTCGAACGCAGGAGAATAACCCAGGGGCTCAATCCCATAGCTCACATTCTCAAACTGCAGCAAGCCCCTGCCAAGGTGACGGCACCAGACATTTGACACCAGGCGCTGGCAGCCACGGCGGGGAGGCTGCCCCAGCCCCGGCTGCCTTCAAGCGAGGCTGCCGGGGCATCCCTGGGCTCCCTCGCGGCAAAGGCCCAGCCGTGCCCGCCGGCACTAACGGGCAGGGCAGCGCGGGGAGGTGGTGGTTCGTTACCTGAGCCCCGAGCAGGTGCTGAGGGTCACTGCCGAGCTGGGGAAGCCCTCGATGTACCCCCGGTAGTGGCAGCCTCCCTACATCACAACAGAGGACAAGGAGCCCCTTCTGTGGCTGTAAAGGCAACCCCGTCAAATGATGGCACAACAAGGATTTTGTGGACAATCTCTCCTTGGCCCGAGTCATTAAAAACAAATCCTAGCGTGAGGATGTGGCATCCTTACGATAAGGAACTGCCCTGCCTTGTGTCGAGCCACACTGCTGGGTGTGGGGGCTCTTTTCCTGGTCTCTCTGTCAGGAAGGGTAGCCATGGTCAGGATTATAAGCTTTGAACCGAGCAAACTCAGCGACTCCAAAAACTTTCACAAACATGAATTTGACCATGCATTTGCAAGGAAAATTTTTGTTTCACCCCAGCACCTCCTACTGTGATTAGGAAGCGAAAAGGTGGAGAGAGGGGAAGCACTGCTCCCCTGCAGTAACTAGTGACATCCCCCAAAATACCAAACAGCAAGGCTACCCTGGAACAAGGCAGCAACAGAAACACTAAGCAGGTCATCATTACCTTGATATGGGGTGAGTCAGAGTGCAAGGATCCCTTCTCATTGTACGTGTAAATCCTAAAATCATCAGGTAAAAAGAATCTAGAGCAGAAAAACAAAAAAAATCCTCTGAAAATGCTCTGCAATGGTCCCACCCAGAGCTTCTTGAACGTATTCCATGTCCTGCAGCCTGCACTGTTGCACTGGCTGATCAGAACCCGCTGGCATCAGGGCTCACAGGCATAAACATCCCTCAAACCCTCCTCCAGCCCTCTGCCACCCCTCAGCACTCGGGCGTGTGGCACACACGCACACATTCCCTGGGGGCTTTGGGACGTGCCTGCAGCGGGGCACCATCCTGGCAGCTGGAAAGAGGCTGGAAAGAGCCTGAGGGAGCTGTGCCAGTGTCAACACCCGCAGTGGGGATCACCCCACAGCCCCACACCATCCCGTGCTGGGGGCAGAGCACCGCAGCGGTCAGAGGCAATGCCACGGCCAACTTACTGCTGCTGCAGGTGAATGGTGTACGCCCTCCCCTCTATCCTGAGGACGTAGGACACCGCATCCTTGCGCGTGCAGAAAAGCAGAGAAAGGGAGAATTAGGAACGCCGGCTTTGGGAAAGCATGCTCCGAGAGCAATCTTCAAATGCCAAGGGCAAGCACAAGGGCTCAGCAGAGCATGGTCCCCCCATCACCTGCACAGGCAGAACGTGGTTTCCTAAAACTGTCCCTCTACCAGTCATACCTTGGCTGTTGCACATCACATTCCTGCGTGTGTATATCCACTCGCACACACACACAAACACCAAATAACGTGATTACTTAAGTACCGTCTCTCCAGCTGTTTTTGAGAGCAACCTCTGGGGAACTGTGATGTGCAGCAGCATTTGTGAACCTAAAGAAAGAATTTGTTTCTTAGTTATAATTAGAGATTATCATCGCCACGGTTGTGCTTGTCAGCCACAGTCAGAGTTGCGTATGCCTGTGACAGGGACCGCATCTGTCCATGTGGCTATAAAGGTGTCTACCTGCACAGGTTCACCAACTCTACTTTCTACCCTATCATTCACCCACACTTTATTTTAAAGTATCTAGACACCTACGTAGAAAAAGCAAAATTATGTGCACTTACTATTGCTGGATCAGAGCCCAGGAATATGAACACTGTGTGATGGGAGCATGAGAGCAAAGTCTAGCTGAAACAACCCACCTTGCATCAGGAACCAAAATCGGGCTCAGAGAGGCCAGTCACCCACACACATCCACAACCACGCAATAAACTCCTATTTCAGAAGGAGCCCCAAGACCTGCTCCATCCCCACAAGCATCACTGTCCCCACCGTGCAGCTGCCGACATCACACAGCTTCACGCACTTACCAGATCGACAAGACCCAACCACCACAACGTGATCACACGCAAAAACAAAAGATGCTTGCAATGGCTGCAGCCCCTCAGCCCCCGCGAGCAGGATTTAACATGAAGCAAGCCTAAAACCCTTCCACGGGATTCCTGCTGGATGGCGTGCCGTGCCGGGAGGACAAAGCCATCCCCGTGTATCCCCGCCAAGCAGCCAGGAGGAAAAATTCCCCCCGCCCCGGCCCAACGCCAGCCTTGGGCTAGACGGGCTTCCACGCCAGCAAACCTCGCCCCGGCCCGGTGGCCCTTCCCGGCCGGGGCTGCGGGGCTTGGGGGGGGGGGGGGGCTCGGGCCCGGGGGGGGGAGCTGCTGCCAGGCCGTGACGTCAGTTTGCAGCACAAGATGTCAGTTTCCAGGGTGTGACATCAGCCGCCAGGGCGTGAGGTCAGGTTCCAGCACAGGTGGGTCTCCAGGCCGCGAGGTCCCTGGGCGCCCGGCCGGGAGGGATCCCACCGGCAGGATCGGGAGGTGAGGGGCGGGGGGGGGGGGTGCCTCGTGGGCCCGCCCGGCCGTGGGGTGCTGCCCCGGGTGGGGTGGGGGGGGGCGGTCCGGCTCCCACTCACGCAGCGCGGGCAGCAGCGCGGCCAGCAGCGCCAGGCGCGGCCCCATCCCGCCGGCCGGTAACGGCCCCGCCGCCCCCCGCACACCGGCGCGGACACGCGGCTCCGCTCAACGCCTTTATTAGAGCCCGCCACCCGGCTCCGGCCCCGGCTCCGTGTCCGCGTCCGTGTCCCGGCCGTCGCTGCCCTCCTCGGCCGCGGGGCTGTGAGGAGACCCGGAGCGGTGCCTCAGCCCCGGCCTGGCTTGGGGAGCACCTCAGCCCCCCCGGGGATCACCTCGGCCCTGGGGAATCTCCTCACATCCCCTTCCGGGGAATCGCCTCATATACCCCCCCGGGGATCACCCCATACTCCCCCTGGGAATCTCCTCATATCCCCCCTGAGAATCACCTCATATCCTGCCCCAGGAATCTCATACCCCCCCCAGGAATTGTCTCATATTCCCCCCCCCGGGAATCTCCTCATATCCCCTCCCGGGGAATTGCCTCATATAACCCCGTGGGAATCACCTCATATTCCCCACTGGGAATCTCCTCGTATCCCCTCCCGGGGAGTCACCTCATATCCCACCCTGGGAATCAATCACCTCATATCCCGCCCTGGGAATCGCCTCATATCCCCCCCGGGAATTGCCTCATATACACCCCTGGAAATCACCTCATATCCTGCCCAAGAATCGCCTCATATCCCCCCCAGGAATCGCCTCACACCCCCCCCAGGAATCATCACCTCAGCCCTGGGGATCACCTCAGCCCCCACCCTCCCCCGGGGATCACCTCAACCCTCCCGGGGGGAACACCATGGCCCCATCCCGCACCCCCCCGTGTCCCCCCAGGGATCCCGTGGCGGGGAGGGCCCCACTCACCCCTCCGTGTTTGGGGGCTGCGCCCGCCGCCGGAGGACGAGGCAGATGGCCCCGGTCAGGAGGAGCAGGAGGAGGCAGGAGCCCAGCACCGGCCAGGCCAGCGTCACGTCCTCCAGCGCCCGCTGCAGGGAGAGGCCTGGCAGGAGACAGCCCAGCGGGCAGGGGCCATGGGACCACCACCCTCCCTGCCGGCGCCAGGGACCCCGGCCCAGCACCCGTCCCCACCTCCGCTGCGGGTACTGACCGCCATCCGTCAGCTGGAGGCCGCTGTCGACGCTTCCCCCCGGGCCGGATCCCTTCCGTAGGCAGTCGGGGGGCTTCCAGCCAGGGTGGCAGTGGCAATGTCTCTTATTATTGCACACCTGAAAAGCCCAGGGCCGGGTGGTAAAAGTTTGCGATGAATTCAACGCAACGGACGCTCCTGCCCAGACCGGCATCAGTCTCGCTGCCGCTGGTCGGGTTGGGACAAGGCTACGCGCGCTTAGCAGCACTCTGGCAATTTAGGAAGCGCATCAGACGAGGAACGCACCATAAAGCGCAGGCTCTAAGAGCCTTGAGACATCGAACAAGCATAAAACATCACCCTCCTGCAAAACCCACGGGCACTTCTCTCTGATAAGCAGAAAAGAGGAGCGGCTCGCCCCAGCCACCAGGACTCCAGAGCCGGGCAGTGGTCTGGAGAGCCCAGCAGTGCTCCACGCACCACCACGCAACATTTTTTATCTACACTAGCTCCACTGCCCTCAATAGTTTAAATGGTTTTACTCTGTGTATTAGCTGACAAGGTCACAATTTTGTTGAGTATCAGCCTAAAATGGGTCTTCGATCAGTTCCCATAGAAGCCCCAGCAAATCTGTACGACAAAGCCACCTGCCCTCCACAGCACAGCGCGCGCTGCGTGGAATCACTTACGCCGTGGCCGTGGCACTTCACTTTGCTGTCACAGTCATATCCCAGGACCGAATGTGGGTGACAAGTGTTGTTTATACACACCTAGGAAAAACCACAAGCAGTTCCGGCTCAGCATTGTTTTGCCATTGCAGCACTCGGCCCATCAGTCTGACATGCCAAAAGGGAGTGAAAACATACTACTTCTAAAAAACCAACAATGGTGCTTTTAAAAAGCTCGTTACTGTCTTGGGGTTGAGTTATGTCTAATGGTCACACCATGCCAGACCTTTAATGTAATGTTTGCACGTTTTTACAGTGTTTGTAAATATCGAGTACACTTATGTTGCAAAGGAGCACATATTTCTAAAACCTTATTAATATTTACAATTTATATCTGGCATTTTAGATGACTATAAAATGTTTTCTCACCTTTCCAGAACCACACTTTGTACCTGGCGGAACCAGAAGAGGATCCAGCCTTGCTGGTGCATTCAAATAATCCAAAGATATACATAAATGCTCGCGCACTTGGACATAAAGAACAGCAGCAGCTTCTGATGGAAATGGAGTGCTGTATGGGTACGTGCAGATTAACTTTCCACATCTGAGATTCCTATAAAATCAATTTGCATAGGATGTGTATCACGCACACATATATATGTGTATGCTCCCTGATGAAACACTAGAAACATTTAAACAGCAGAACACAAATCTGGAGCACTGCATGATAAGAAAAAATAAGCAGGACTGGGAAGTCCAGGAGACGATCTGAGACATAAGGAGAGACACCATACTACTAACAAGGAGAACTCACATGTAACTGTCTATTTATTGCTTCACAAATCTTACTATCAACTGGAGTCTTGATACTTTCCTTGACTGTAAAGTCCCAATTAAATATGCATTTTTAGCAGAGCAAGCGCCCTTTCCCTAGAGCATACCTCCAAGCACAGGACTTATAGCCTTGTCTGGGCTGGAACCCACAGTGTCCAAATCTGTCCCGCTGACTATTGAGCTCCTCGTAACAAGCCACAGGAGCATTTTTTGAACCTACAAGTTTAGCAATAATATTTATTATCATTTAAAGGAACACATAGGGACATACTATGGTATATAATAACTTCTTAATTTTTCATCCTGTTCACAGCAGAACTTAGATGCTGTTCACTAGTTAGAGAAAATGTAATACCTGTCCCTGAACTGCCAAACCCTCAGCAGTCCTGAACCCCAGAAACACAGGATTAGCAAACAGTAGGTTAGCTCTCTGATTAAGTTCGCTCACAGATAATAATTTGCTTTTTTTGTTGTTGTTTTCATCGTTATCTCTGAAGAATTGGGAGAACTACAGGCTACGGAAGTGCATATTTACCAGAATCAAAACTGAGCTTGAAACGCTTTCCTAAAGCTGTGTCCTTCCCTCCTCAGGTGCCCCACTCCACCCCTCTGCCCTCCGTTCGGGTACTGCACCTACCCTTCCCAGGCACCACAGTCTCTGCTCTCCCTCCTGCCCGCTAACTGCATGCACAAGGAGAAGCTGGGACACAAGGTACAAGTCTTCCACAGAGCGCTGTGCCTCATCACTCCTATTAGATACGTGCAAGTGCAGTCCCTACAACCCCTCCTGCTTCAACAGGTACTTGAAATTGGGTTCGGGCTCATGAGGGAAGTATCAGAAACGAGTTACCAACCAACCACAAACCCTCATTTCCACCAAAATGAGGCTAAAAAGACACAATGAGACCGACCTGAGATCGGTGCATTAAAGAGCAAAGACACAAACTGAGCATTGTTACTCCTGTGGCCACCTCCAGCACCTGGGCAGTACCAGCAGTACCAGTGCAACCAGAGCAGCCTCTGCTACCTCTCCCGTAGAGCCGCCGGCACTGCAGGTCCGGAGACTGGCAGCGTCCCTTGTAGCAGTAGCCGGTGCCGTGCTCACAGCCGTGCCCGTCCTGCACGTACAGGTCGGGGGGGCAGGATGCGGAGGACCCGTTGCAGAATTCGGCCAGGTCACACTGCGCGTCGGCGGCGGGGCGGCACTGCGAGTTTTTCTGCTTGAACTGGCAGAGGAGGCAGAAAGGACTCTTCTCTCCATCCTTCCGCACCCGCCGGCGCAGGGGTCCCCTCTCAGGCCCCATGCAGCCCCTCCCAATGCTGTCCTGAGACACATCCCCAGTCCCTCGGGACCATCTCTGAGGCACTCGGGTCACCACACGCACCTTACGCTGTCCAGGACGCTCTTCCCCCAGTAATATTCCCCCCGGGGGTTTCAGGGAGCTGAGCTGGAAAGCCCTTCCCCAGGAAGCACTCTGATTGTAAGTTTGTCTCCATCCTTCAGCATGGGAACATACTATTTCTCCAAAAATAAATAACGATCTTGCGATAATGATAAAAACATGCCTTACCTGACATTCATTACAACATAATCCAGAGGAACATTTCACTCCTGGCTTAAACTGACACATTTTAGTACAGCATTTATCCTTCAAACATGCCTGGGGACACATTGTAAAACCATGTTATTCTATTTCTTTGTTCCCCTAGAGGTTTTCACTGTCAGAGGTTCTTCTCTTCCTTCTTCTCCCCCAAAAGCTACATGTGGGCAATATCCAGCATAAAAAATTGGGCAAAGCTGCCGTCAGATCGACGCCATCATAGAGACGATCTAAAACCCAACATAATCCTTCTTGGGCCGGCCTCTGCTTCAGCTCTGCCGCTAGTCTCGAGGGTTCATTACTCTAAACATACGAACAGTACAAATTTACGTATTTAGCCGTAATTCCTGCAGCACCCACCTCTGCTGCCCCACAGTCGCACTGCTCGCCGTGCTCCACGATGCCGTTGCCGCAGACAGCTGCTCTCCGGTAGGACAGTCTGGTCAAGCGCGGCCTATTGAAAAGGCACGTGCCCCCATTGTGCTTCAGGAAGGTTTCAAAGTCCCGGATGCTGCAGCTGCTAAAGGCTTTTGCCCCGCTGACATGTCTAAAATAAAGCAATTATCCATACTTATTTGTGTTAACACATCTACTGCCGTTCACTCTCTCAAAATCTCTGTGCAATTCCAGGACTTGCTCAGATACTGGAACAAGGCGCAATGGTCCCCTGGGTGTCTTCCAGTTCACTTGCCAAACTTCATTTTACAACACATTATTAACAGAGGCTGAGAAACATTCAGAAATACCTTGCTTTTGGAAAGAAAAGGTCTCTTTTCTCAATTTAAGCACTGAATCACTAATTTAATTATTCTTTTTTTCCTTCCTGAAGGAATAAAAGCAGGTATTTCTGATTTGTTGTAATTTTTACAACAGAATGACATTCGTCAAGGACACCCCTGATGAGAGGACACCCTGCGATCATCCCCGCCACACAATTGCGACCGCTTGGCCAGGTGGTGGGTGACATGCGGCTGCACGAGCCAGACGGGCACTGGCTCCCCACCTCCCCCAGTGCATCCTGCCCACCCCCCTCATCTGCCCCAGCCCCCGCAGGGCACGGGCAACGCCGCGGGCAGGGACAGGACCCCACCAACTCACAGTGCCTCCGGGCTCATGAGGCAGATGCGCCCGGGGCAGCGGCAGTCTCGGGAGTCGTCGTAGCTTATGCCCAGGCTGCGTCCCAGCAGCTGCGCCAGGAGGACGGAGAAGGACTCCAGCGTCACGGCCCCTTGGTACTAGAGGGAGGAGAGAGCAGGGCTGCCGCAGCAGTGCCTTCCCTGCGGAGACCCCGGCAGACCCCAGCTCCGGCCCCAGATGCTCCCACCCATCCGTCCTAGGCGAGCTCCGGCTTCACGGACATACGTGCTAGTGGGGGACAGGCAACACCGTACCATGGCCACTGCGCCAGCAGCGTCTCTCTGACATGCCTTTCCCAGAGCCGTTGCGCCCACAAACGCTGCTTGGTCCCTGTACCTGAAACACACGCACGTACACCGGCCACCCAGCCCGGGACACCCCGGTCACTGTGGGTAAGTGGGGGATCCCGGGTCTGCACAGCCCGAGTCCCCCTTGGTCCCCACGGGCTGCCCCGCTGTCCCCCGGTGCCCCCACCGGCCCAGGGGAGCCGCTGGCAGGGCCTGTGTGCCAGCCGGTGCCGGTGCCAAGTGCCAGGCAGGGACCGGGGCTGCAGCCGTCCCATTGCCAGGGCAGCAGGGGAGCCTCTCCTCAGCCACGGGCTGCAGGGACAGGCGGCACAACTGCATACGCTACATCACCAAAGGCTGGCTAGAAGGTAGGTCTTCAAAGAAATACTTTCAGAATATTAAGGAATTAGGAAATATGTAAGAAATATGTTTCTTTTAAAAAAAGCATTTTTCATGGGAATCTTTGTAGTTCCACCTACATTGGAAAAAGCATTTTTCATGGGAATCTTTGTAGTTCCACCTACATTGGTTTAACTGATTTCTACCATGTAACCTTTAACGAGTAAGGAAACCTTTATCTTACAGTAATAGATAAGCTATGTCATATGATCCCAGAGCGAGATATGACTGTTTCCACTGTAAAAATCTCTGTAGAAGGTCATCTGCTTCCCCTGCTGTCGATATTTTATTCTCCTCTGTCCACAGCTCCAGGGAGGACAGCACAATGGTAACATTAAGAGGATTAAACATCTGAAAGCATAACAGAGGAAACGCCTGCTCACATACCTTTCCTTCTGAGCAGAATTACAGCTCTCTACACAAAAAAATCACGTAGGAAAAGCCAATTGCTATTGTCAGTCACTGAATGACATCTGTATGACAAATAGAATGAACAAACCTAAAAAATAGAAAGATACGCCCAGAGGCACGAGATCAAAGCCTAATAACCAGTGGAGTGACAAACACCATTAGAAGTTGCTTATAAGCACCTGAGTGGAAACAGATTAATTGTACAGCTGATCAGTGAGACAAGATCTGCAGCACAGAGAGGGGAACAATCTAGGAAGCCTCAAAACGTTGGACGTCAGCTGCCTGAAGGCAAACTGCCTGCGTTTTTGTACATCTGCATGAGACATTGCCACCACATATGGAAGGATGCTAATTTGTAGCAGATTGACATATCTGGAGAAAACCTCCCCAGGAAACACTTTACAGGCTATAAATACCAGACAGCTTACTCCCGGTTCCTGTGAAAAGGCAATGGGGGACAGTGGCCAGTTCCTGTGAATTCCTACTCCATTCTGCTAAATGGCACTTCCCTTGATACCAACTTGACACGGTTCAAGACTTGCCCGAAGCAGCTAACCATAACTCTAGCACAGACCATACCGCTAGAGCCATTACAGCTTCGAAAGAGCGTATTTTCACAATTGCTAAGCCAAACCTTTGTATTAGCCCACTGGGACTAAACCCCTTGCCCACCTCTGACCAAGTCTGGACCAGGCTGCCAAGAAGCTAGGAGCTCCTGCCATCACAGCCAGAACATCGCGAGCCAAGACCTGGAATTTTTTACATAGCCTCCTCCTAAAACCAAAAGCAGCTGTGGCCAAAAAGCAAGCTGTGACCAAAAGCAGCAGTAGGTGGCCATTACTAACATCAACCCTGCCATCATCTTACTACAATACAAACCAGACTTTAAAACTTACATTGTTGACTAAATTGAAGACTTGGATTATCTTCTGTGTTGCAGCATTTGTATCTGAACCCATATAGTTGTACTGAAAAATAACCCAAGAGGACATAAGAGCAGACAAGGCATTTACCACGATGAAGCAGAACTATGTTGAAACGCTGAAATGATTGCCAACATCCAGTCATGTAAATGTGAGCTATGAATTTTCATTCTTTCTTTCCTACGATACACATAACGTTTCAGAAGCAAAAATAAATACATATAACAGCTGTGAAATGGCACCATTTCTATGCTCGTAGAAGTCAGGCAGACACAAGGAGAAAATGACTGGCGCAGACTTACCAAAGCCTTGTCCAAAACTACGTACACTTTCAAGTATTTGGGAGATCGTGCTGCAGCTGATAGTGGCTGAAAAAGAAAATGGTCTCCAATGCTATTTATTTCTACATTCTATAGTCACCTTATTCTTGAGGTCTGCTACACTACTCAAGTGTCCGTTCAAAAGCAATGCTTTGATGCTGTCTCCAAATTAGCATAAGGTAAGAAGCCATTCCAACTTAGCCATTTCTGACTTTTTTCAGAAGCTGTTCTACCATGGCGATGCCTTTCATAGGCACTAGATCAGTAACGATCCACGTGACACACCATCGCAAGCACAGGCACTCCTAAACCTCCCCCATCTCTGTCTGTCCAGACGACTCTGGCCAAAGCTTCCTGCGGGATCGGACCCCTCCCCATGTGACGGGGACATCAGCACCCCCGAGAGAACAGGCACGCACTCACTTCGTCACCTCCACGTGCTTTGGTTGACATCTCCTCTGCTGTCAGCCTGCCTGGACCCCTCTCGGGGTGGCTGTTGGCCAAGAGGGAACCTGCCGTCCTCTCATCACTCATGCGATACACAAAGTGCTCGAACGCAGGAGAATAACCCAGGGGCTCAATCCCATAGCTCACATTCTCAAACTGCAGCAAGCCCCTGCCAAGGTGACGGCACCGGCCATTTGACACCAGGCGCTGGCAGCCACGGCGGGGAGGCTGCCCCAGCCCCGGCTGCCTTCAAGCGAGGCTGCCGGGGCATCCCTGGGCTCCCTCGCGGCAAAGGCCCAGCCGTGCCTGCCGGCACTAACAGGCAGGGCAGCGCGGGGAGGTGGTGGTTCGTTACCGGAGCCCCGAGCAGGTGCTGAGGGTCACTGCCGAGCTGGGGAAGCCCTCGATGTACCCCCGGTAGTGGCAGCCTCCCTACATCACGACAGAGGACAAGGAGCCCCTTCTGTGGCCATGAAGGCAATTCCCTCACCCAACGCCCAAACAGTTGAACTGCACGTACTAGACAGCAGCTGTACACTGCAACACTTACGGCAAAACCACCAAAGCAATCCAAGGTTACCTTGATAGGGGTTGAATCAGAGCGCAAAGATCCTTTCTCATCAGACATGTAAATCCTGAAATCTTCAGATAAAAAGACACTACAAAAGAAAGGCGTAAAGTGAAGCACTTAGAGCAGTATCTCTTACCTGGTTTCTTGAACTTATTCCGTGTCCTGCAGCCTGCACTGTTGCACTGACTGATCGGAACCCGCTGGCACCGGGGCTCACAGGCACAAACATCCCTCAAGCCCTCCTCCAGCCCTCTGCCACCCCTCTGCACTTGGGCATGTGGCACACACGCACACATTCCCTGGGGACTTTGGGACGTGCCTGCAGCGGGGCACTATCCTGGCAGCTGGAAAGAGGCTGGAAAGAGCCCGAGGGAGCAGTGCCAGTGTCAATGCCCACAGTGGGGATCACCCTACAGCCCCGCACCGTCCCGTGCTGGAGGCAGAGCACCGCAGCGGTCAGACGAGGCGACGCCAGGGCCAACTTACTGCTGCCGCAGGTGAACGGTGTACGGCCTCCCCTCTATCCTGAGGACGTAGGACACTGCGTTCTTGTGTGTGCAGAAAAGCAGAGAAAGGGAGAATTAGGAACGCCAGCTTTGGGAAAGCACGCTCCGAGGGCAGTGTTCAACCGCCAAGGGCAAGCACAAGGGCTCAGCGCTTCCCCAGGGAGCAGGCACAGCCTGTGGTGCCTCCGTTCCAGCTGCCAGCACAGCTGTACCCCTCCTCCTCTACAGCTGGAGACCACGATCTCCGCCGCAACCCCGTCCCGGGACCCCTGGAGCAACGTGCCTGCCGAAGTGCCGCCTCCCCCGTCGCGTTTGCCGGCAGCCGCAGCGGGACCGTGATCTGGGCCAGCGCCTGCGAGCCTGGAGGGGAGAGAGACCCGCGCCCTGCCGACCCCAGCCCCTGGCCATGCGAGACGACCCCCAGGGGCATGGGGGGCACCGGGAGCGGGGGCCCGGTCCGGACTCACGCAGCAGCAGCAGCAGCGGCAGCAGCGCCCGGCGCGGCCCCATCTGCCCGGCCGGTAACGGCCCCGCAGCGCCGGTTCGGCCCCGCCCCGCCGCGGAAAGCAGAGGCGGACGAAAGCGCCTTGTACAAAACCGGCATCTTTATTGCTCGTTTGTTTCTTACAAAGGGGGTCGGTAACAGCCCTTTCGTCAGAGCCCGACGGTACCGGAGCGACGCGCGTCGCCGCACAGAGAGCGGGGACGGTTCTGCGGAGCGCAGAGGTTTAAATGCGGGTCGGACGGGGACATCGCCTCCGCTTTCTCCAGACCTACTCGGGGGACAGGGATAAGCGTACACTTTAAAAAAAGAAAGTCAGTAGTCATCTTCAGTGTTCAACACATGTAAAATTTGAGCTATTTCCTTTCCCTAGGATCGCTTCTAAAAACCGCGTGTTCACTGCCCTACGCCACCACCCTGCAAATATTGCTAACGAGCATGCTGGAAGTATAAAAACTCTTTTATCTGTTAAAAGGCACCATTTTCATCAGCATAGTTTTAGTTCACACATACAGCTTCAAATACAATTAAGTACGTCTCTCGCTCTCGGATGACTTCATTCCCTGGATTCCCTCCTCTCGTCCCCACCCTCCGAACTCGAGTCCCGAGATGCCTGGAGAGGCTCCCCCGGACCCCTGCCTCCCTCCGCTGCAAAGCTAACTGTTACAGCCAGCCAGCCCAAACTGAGCAGAATACAACAAAAATTAGGAAGTGATTATCTTGGAACAAACAGAAGACCCCCACAAATAGGTCTGGGGATACTCTAGGTGACATTTTACATATTTTAATACTGTTATAAATCTTAGTCTAAGTTTATGGGAAACCACAGGAGTTCAAGTATTTTATTACTGCAAATGCAAACACTATATATATATATATTTTTATATATGTATATACAGAGGAAAAGGGGTTTTTTTGGCAATATTATGGGGGATTTTACAGATTGAGTTTGTACTCAGTGGCTAGCACAAAGTGAAAAAGCCAAGCACTCTTTTCAGTACTTATTTCACTTTTAGCAGGTTTGTGCAACAGATTTCTGTTTGTGACTGCCAGCATCCAGTTTCTGCCCACTGCACAATGGTATCACCATTAACAGATCTCCTCTCCTCGGCCAGCACACCAAATGCTTTTCAGAAACGGTTTTAAAATCTAGTTTAGTCAACGGTGTCGAAATGGATGGCAGTCCGATCTAATGCAAGTTAGCCTGTAAGCATCCTGACTGACACTAAAAAGGCTTGAGGGTTAGGTGAAAGGGTTGCATTAGTCAACAGGTTCCTGTTTAAAGTGCTCAGAGAAGCTCAGGGGGTCTAGGCAGATAGACATTTTTTGCTTCTCACTGTTCTGCAGGGACTGCTACTCAGTCTTCAGACCCAAATTAAAACCTAAGAGCACCCCGTTTTTTAAAACCAAAATATGGCCGTGTCCTTTCGTACCTTTATTTTCATTGCCTATTCATGATATTAGTGGAAATTAGTACAGGATTCTCATTTAGCAACTCACAATTACTAATTTAAAACCATTAAACTTAGTGCTCATATAGCACAGCTTAGTGTCAGTCAGCATGAAAGTAAGAATTTAAGTGCATTATTACACATCAATAGACATATATACATGCATAAACATGTTTACAGTATATTTATCTTCCTCTGAAAAAGTACACTGATACCTTATTTCACTTGTGCCATTAATGTGTAAATGGATAACGTTTTCCAGTCCATGCAAAATAATTTTAAATTAATTGGCCAGATTTCCTTGTTTTGAAAATGGTATGGGTTACTTCAATTCTTCACCGTACATTTAGAAAGACGACAACAAATCAGACAATTTTGTTATCAGGGCTCATCGCAGAAATGGGGAAACCAAAAGTAATTCCCAAGTGCTGTATTTAAAGATTATTTAACTGCAGGCTGCTCCACTTCCAGCTGGACAGCCCTGCTGCAGTTTACAAAGCCACAATACTCAGATCTAGGAACGGGTTAGATGTTTTTCAGTTCCTGTAGCTTTGGTAGAGGTATTTAGTTTAAAGTTTTACATTCCTCGTTTCAGTATCTCATTTGCCTTATCCCAGGCTGCAGAAGGAAGGCTTTCCAGGATTACCATGGGCCACTCAATGCAAGAAGGATAACTGCAATTTCAGCTCTGTCTCAGTGAACAGGTCAGCTCACGTGAAGGCTCCAAAGAAGCCAAAAGCTATTTGGGAGGCAAAGGTGCCGGTCGAGAAGGAAAATACTGTCCCTGAGGTAAACATTTTTGCTGTGACGGAGGAGGTCCCTGAGGTGCACATTTCTGTTGCGGAGGCGGCGGCCTACAAGGGGACAGAGAAGCCATCGTCAGTCCAGGTGACTACATCCATACGCATGTCCCTCTCCCTCTCGCCTGCGGCCACTGCGGAGACTCCCCCCGGCCAGCTGCGCTGCTTCTCGCAATCTCAGCTTCCACGCTGAAGACTCATTTCAAACACGCTGTGGTCAGACTCTGCTTTCCATTGCCCGAAATCCTCAGGGAACCCCAGTTTGTTACACGCCATTTTTCCCAAAATAGTTTAAAGACCCCCATGAGTTTTTCCCCCCAACACAAGCTATTCTGAAGTACTCACTCTCGATACCTCACGCTTTCTGGATACGCATTTTTTATGGCACAGGCATTACATCTTAGAAATATAATTAAAAAGTAAAATGAAAAATAAAGGAAAACTTTCTGTTCAAAGTTAATGAGAAATGATCCCGTACTTGGCAATAACGTTCACAGATCAGTGAAGTGACAGATTTTTGAGTAATTTCTTTTTAAACTGCTTGTTTTGAGAAGCATTTTATTCACCTGTATGCAGGACTAATCTGGCCCCAGAAAAGCATTCTGAAACCTGTTAATCAAAATGTAGCTTTGACAGTATGTAAAATGAATGCTATGGGTAATAGCACTTTAGTTCCACAGTGTGAAATGAAGGAGAAACTTCTTTCAATAAAAGGTCAGTCCTGCTGGCATATAATACATGATGAAATACCCTAATGCTTACGGAGATGAAGGCAATGACAATCTATATACATCAGCGCAACTGCCAGTTGTTATTTGCAATAACTCAACCAACCTTGTCGGCAGCTTCTGTGGCTGCAGTGCCTGGTATTGCGGAGATGGGTAGTAAGACTGGTGGTAAGCCTGCTGAGGATGCTGGTTAACTGGGTAAGATGGAACAGGAAAGGTATTTGGTTCCATACCCTACGAAGACAACATAACGAGAACATTCACAAAATTGCACTTAGGGAATTGAAGTATTTGTTTCATTAGTTAAGTGACGTTTAAGACCACTTGCAAACAAACCTGGAAACGTCAGAGTTGCTCCTTCCTTCTGAGAAACTCAGTAGAAAGAAGCAACAGCAGTCTGACAAGTACTATGTTTTGGGAAAAACAGAAAGGCTGATCACAACAAGCATTTGATTTGTTCTGCAAGTGTGCTTTGGCTAGTTACTGCATTCGGAGAGATAACTGACCTGCAAAGGAGTGGGGCTAATGAGCTGGCAAGGATTGCTCCCCTCCTCAGGTGGGGCAGGGGGTTCCAGTGTAAGGGGAAGGGGGGTAGCAAAGCAGGTAAACTGCTTGGCAAGCCAAGCACAGCCCATAAAAAAGCTTAAACAGTGGGAAACTGAGGAGTTCCCCCCACAAACCCTAGGAAATAATTCTTCTCTGCCTCCTAGCAAAGAGAAAACCCAATTTGCAGAAATGAAAAAATAAAGTAACTTTGAAGCTTTTATTAGGGCAAAAATTATATAAACTGCCTTCACCTGTTACTTTAGAGTAACAGATAGCAAATAAAGTAATGAGAAGTGGGTCATTCCTACCGTGGGAACACCTCTGGGAGCATAAGGCATGCCGTGTGAAAAGCCTCTGTGGTGGTAGTCTCTCGGTTCGGTTTCTGTTCTAGGAGGTGGTGACTGCAGTGACCTGAAATCCAATTGATATGGACTGTGTGAGCACATAACCTTGACAGAATGACTACACAGGCTATGAATCCAAGCGCTTTGAACCCGTTAGATGGATTTATACTATCTTAGCACATATCACATGTCAGGAACATAGTATTTGCCACATATCTAATGAACAACATAACCCTTTTTCTGTTTAGGACTATGACAGCTTCATTTTCCCACTTTATACCAAAGGTGGGGCCCAAAAATATAAAACCCATCACCAATGCACAACAAAAAACATAACAGTAAAAAGAAAGTTCTCTGCTCCCTCAATTTAAGATGAATTTATCTTTTCTCTCATTGCCTGGGGCAAGCTAAATGCGTCATTTGATGCAGGGGCCTTTGCCTGACATCTTGGGACTGGAATAAGTCTCCATACTTTGGCCTTGGCTTGTGTAAACAAACGTCTACGGACTACTTCAAAAGGGCAGAGGAGAAGGTGAAAGGAGAATGTACTTACGAATGGCAGCGTGACATTAATCTTCTACAGCATCGCTTCAGTCTGTCTCTTTTTGCAAATGCCAGAGCAGCAGCTATAAGGAGTGGGAGGACCAGGAAAAAAAATACCAGCAGGCCATCTCTCAGTGAGGTGTCTTTGTCTGATGGGGACAAAACGATGGAGAAGAAAAAAAGTATTACACGGCGTTACCACCACTTGACTCATTGTAGCAGTGAGTATTTGGTAGGATTGGTTCTACAACTATTTTCCATTTTTCATAGAAGAAAAAACTAAAGAATCTAGTAAGACTGCAAGATATATGCCCAAATATATTCTTTTCTGATTATCTTTTCAGAGGGATTGTCTGGTCAAAGATGAAAGAACTGTGTGTGCCATGATAGCCTGGGCTCTAACAGCATATTGAATTACTAGATCAATACCTAATTTTTCTTCCACTACATTACTGTGAAGATCTTATGAGCTCAACTGAAAGAGAGGAAAACTGAGTTTCTGCCCTTTGGTCTGATCCTAAATCTTCCTCTTCTCCTACCATCGTTCGCTGTAGGCAAAGAACTCAGGTTCTTAACAATCTCTACACTTTTATATGCAGCAAATTTCTCCACTGCAGGCTGTACAAAAAAACCCTTTCCCTCTTTTTGTCTGATTATTTGAGGCATCTGTTCATGCTCCAACATGATTCACCAGTCTGTTATTGCATCAACATAGTGTCTATCTTCCCCAAAACCCACATCATCTTATGAAAAAGTCTTCAGGATCATTCTTGCAGCTCACAGAAGGGACTACATCAATCCCATCTTTATATACTCCACATGGGCATTGCACAAGTTTTCTCCAAATTACAGCTTGGATTTGGCTTCCTATTTCATCTTCAAACTGTCAGTGAGAAAAGTAAGCTTCACAGCCTCTTTCAGTTTGCTTTCTCACATGCATGAATTGTACTCCCCTGTCCCAGGCACCATATTCCCACTCTTCACATTCAAACATAGATACACCATCTTGCCATGTCAAACATTGACCTAGTACCCTTCCTGGAGGAAAAACTACATGAAAAAAATCCACAAAATGCCATCCCCAACCCATCTTTTTCCTCCACAAAAAAAAAGCAAACCAGAAGTCTGCAAACAACACAGTGTCACAAACCTCTGTATCTCCCCATTTCTTTATCATGTACCTCTTCTACAGCGTAAGCTGTTTGGGGCAGGGACTACATTTGTATTCACTACCAAATGAAGCATGCTATCTGCAGTCAAATAATAAACATTAATAAAATAGTGACTTGTCAACATACATTGCCCTAACCCACCTCAGCCAGATGTTAGTCCTGACTGCACTGCAGGTGCACATGCAACTACCTGCAGATACCAGAACAGGGCAGCTACTCATCTCTGCCACTGCTGCTAGAAGCACCACGTCCTTATGAAGATGCAAATTCACATCCATGGATTTGAACCCACATCCTCAGCCAAATTTCATGTTTTGTTTGGATCTAAGAATGGAAGGGACTTCAGTTCCCAGCTTGGATACAGAGAAGTCCAAGAAGATCTTGGTCCAAGATGGCAGAAATCACCTGAAGGCAATTAAACCAGCCCAGTTTCTTTACAGATCCCCAACATCCCCAAAAAGAGTAGTGCAACACCTGGAGCCCAAAACCTTAACCAGAACTGTTTGCAAATGAAACCTGGTGAAGAGCCAACCACCAGCACTTCAACTACTTGCCATTATAAGGCGGTCCACTGTCCAGACTTCCTCCATAGCCTTTAGTGTCACAGTAAGGAGGGGCCCAGCCTGCTTCACAGTGACAGTTCCTGTTGTTATTGCACACCTGTATTTAAACACCACAAACATCACAATATTTAGTAACTTAAGTTTCCATATATTTAAAAGCAGCATGCAGTAGCCATGACCGTCTATTCTTTCCTTTCCATATCACTCAGCCTGGAAAACTTTAACCGGTAACTCCCATGTCAATTCTAAACAGTCCTTGGCCAGCCGTCTCAAGATTTCACATGACTGAGCAAGCACAGCATTGTTCAGGATGAGCTTCCAAAGATTAGCTATCCCAACAGCTTAAAGAGCATGGCTTTTTTTTTTTTTTTTTTTTTTTTGAGAGATGCAGAGTTTCAAGTTACATTAGTAATACTGGAATTGGGAATTCTTGCCTGGCAAAAAAAATACCATCTTAAGAGCTTTTGTCAAAGATTTTTTTGATACTGTTACAGGCTTTCTTGCCCAGAGACATTTTATAGAGAGTTTTACAGTTAAACAAAACAGAAAAATTAAGTCAATATCCACTGTTTTAAAACTCGCTCAACTTGCATAACTTTGGTCCAATTTTTACTGACTGTTAAAGGCACTTTTCTCACTAACAGTACCAAAAAGCACCTTTTAATAGCAAAACCCATCCTCAAGAACCCCACAGAATATTTTTAATCACAGCATCTAGCATCACGATTACTTTATTTCACATTAGTTACAGCCTTAAACAGAGAAGGGCAAAAGACTTCCTAGCTGCAAAAAAGACTAGTATATAGACATCACTGATTAAGCACAATTACAGTGCACCTGGCTCAGACTGGGAATCTTGATAAAAAAGGCTTGTTTATATATTTGCACACTCATTGGCTCTAAAAATCTAGTGTTGTCGTAACAAAGACATCAGAGGTCCTCACATAGAAATACTGCCGCTTATACCGCAATTTACAGACTTAGTGTTCATTGTAAGTGGACTATCAGCAGGAGCGGAGGGTCTTGCACTGCTTACCCCATGCCCGTGACACTGCCTCTCCACGTCACAGTCGTAGTTCAGAACAGAGGCACTCACACACTGGAAGTGCCTGCAGATCTAGGGGAATAGAGAGAGATGCACACAAATGAAGCAAGATGGCATTTCACTGGCTTACCCCTTCCTCCCCCTGCCACACTCCCCTGGCTGCCCGCTCCACAGCACACGGCTCTGCTCACTGACCACAAAGCAAGTCTCGTATTCATACGTGATAAACCCCAACTCTACAGAAACGCATCTGTTCTACAAAAGGCTTCTCAGTATGGGATCTGATAAACCCCAACTCTACAGAAACACGTCTGTTCTACAAAAGGCTTCTCAGTATGGGGTCTGAACTGTCACTGGAAGTCTTTTGTCTCTAGTCTGAATGTAAAGGAACAGCAATTAAACTGTGCACAGTAAGGGTATGTGGAATGCACATTCCTCTGCTGGGGCTAAGCTTCTAGGCTTTTTAGTTGAGTTGGATTTTAATTCAAAGTTGTCTTAAAGGCATTTGTGTGTGCCTAGCTCTTCCTGGCCATTGACAGAGCAAAGATTCTGGCTCTCAACAAACTTAATTTCTTTTGCTTCATCTATAAATGGAAGACTCATTACATTTTTATGCACGTGCACTGCAGTACTAGGCAGCATGGGGAACCAATGGACTCGCTCAGTTTTGCATTAACTACAGGCATCAAAAAAATTAATGGCCATAAATATTCATGAAACAATGCAGCTGAAAATTTTATTCACATGAAAACCCCAAATTATTACTTTAAGAAATCACTTTTTAACTGTTAATTACCTTTCCAGTATCACATTTGGTGCCTTCATTCACCATTCCTGGGTCCGGGACATCAGAGCCTAGCTGGAAATCTACACCCCAGCACGTGGTGCCTCTAATGGGAGTCTGGATAATAGCAGGCTTAATTCCAAAAACAGGCATAGTTTTCACATTTTCACATTGCAGCTTCCCACACATGGCATTCCTACAACATCAACACATGAATATTGCAGTGACACTTGAATTTATTCTGAGAAAAAACCTAACTATCACGCATTTGGTATGAACTTTTCTTTCTACTGGAAGACACTACTTGAAAATAAAATTGAGGCAACTCGCCAAAATTGAGCTGGGCTTCATTTCAGTGCTGCAAGAGTATGGATTTATCCCTTCTTTCTGTAAGCTCTTGGGATCTTTACATTAAAGAAAACATGACGATTTGCTACTTGTTTTTCTGTATGTGAACACCTTAGGATAAGAACAATCCATGATGGGAGATGTGGGACACACTCTCCTTGCCATAGCCCCATATCTGAACGCGCGATGCACAGATCCACTGAGGCCGCAGAACACCACACGCACAGAAAACCGTGGCACGAGCCTGAAAGTTTCAAACCCAGCTAGGGAAGAATTGCCTGACCATTCAAATTCATTTCAACTATTATGTGCAAGAGTTAAACCCAGACAATCTAAACCAAAAGTCAACAAAACTTAGAACTGTATAAGTGTGGGGGCTTTAAGCGCTAATAACAGCTTCAGAAATTAGGATAAAACATATCTTTTCTAAGCTATCTCACCGTGGTTTCACAATGATACATACATGTCAGTAAGGTTAGATTATGGGATAACATGCATCTCCCCAGTCCACCTGCTAAAACACCCCAAACTAATACTACAGTACCCGAATAAGGATTCTCAGTGATACATTTAGGAACTTCTTGATGCACTGGCCTCAACTCACCAGCTGGAACATTTCTTGTAGTCATGGCCATGGAAACCACAGTTGCCAAATCTGTCACCCTTGGAATTCACCTCAGCAAAACAAATGTTGGGGGCTGCTTTGGCTTCTGCAAACAACAGCCCACCCCCCAGACAGAGGAACCAAGTTACAAAGGGACAGAAACATCTCATATTATCGTGCCTCCTTTACTTAGAGCAATTATCCTGCTACACATAGTATTTTCCATGCAGCACAGAGAGCTTAAGAACCCCATCAAAACAATAAAGAGGTGAAAATGTCAGCACTACAAGGTTGCAAGTTTAAAAAGAGAGAGAGAAAAATAGTCACTTAACACTGAGTCAATTATACCATTTGATATTTCTTCATGGCTTCTTTACAGCCCTATACACCAGGAGCCCCACTGTAATAGGAATGATCAGTGCAAGAACATAACTACTTGAATCACCAGCACAGCATTAAATGTAACAAAGGAAGAACGTGTGAAGGCTAAGCCATAAATATCACTATTTCAAATCCTTTGCCAAAGCCAGCTGGTCTTTGTTACAGCAAAACAAGTAAGTATATTTTAAATAAACTTATTCTTTTAGCTACATCTCCTAGAAAAATTGTAACACTGTGCTCTTCCTTACTTGAGCCAAAGATATCCTGACACTGTGCATCGTAGTACTGGCAAACGCCATTGTAACAGTAGGCTTCCTCGTTGTGGCACGGGTGGCCGTTCTGAACGGTGAAGTCCGGTTGGCAGAACTGGGACGTGCCGTTGCAGTACTCTGGAAGGTCACACTCGTTGTTACTCGCCCGACACTCGGTTCCTCCAGGAAGGAGCTAAAGAGAGAGGGGAGGGGGAAACTGCGTCAGAAAATAGAAACCTTACAGCAGAGACAAACACTGCACCCAACCCGCAATATGCCCCCCCCAAAAAGGGCACTGATCTGAAGCCCTCGGTGGGTGCTGTGTACATGCATGACAATTCCCTCTCACAGATGCACTGGCTAGGCCAACGCTCTCCTTTTCTCAACCACTGAAGAACGCTTCCAAATAATACGCTTGAGTCTCTTACCCGGCAGTTTTTACAGCAGTCGCCATAAGCACATTCAGCACCGGATCGGAGTCTGCAAGTACCTGGCTCACAGCAAGGATCACTTTCACATTCCTGAAAACAGAAGCGCTGTGAATGTCCAGAAATCGCAGCCTCTGCCACGCACAGTCCCCTCTCCAGCGAGAGGCACGCAAGGCTACCCTGGCACCATTTGTAAAACACACAAGCTACTAACCTTTGGTGAACCACAGTCACACTCCTCCCCAGCATCTACCAGCCTGTTCCCACAGTATGGGACACTATAGGTTTCATCAGGCTTGGGAACATTGAGCAGGCAGCTTCCACCTTTGTTGAGAGTTAGTTTCTCAAAGTCTTCTGCACTGCAGCTGCTGAAGTTCCTCGATCCCCTGCAACAGAGAACATGAGCTTATCTTTACACTAAGCCAACCCACAAGCATTCCCTCAGTTTGTAGAACAAGGGTAACATTTACTTTCCCCATAAGCTGCAAGTGTGACAAGACTCTTTGTGAGAGTACTTTGAAAATGAAAGCAACCTGTAAAAACTAAGCGCATGGGTGGGGTGTTTTGACCCTCGGAAAATGCATTCCCTTCTGTCAGTCACTTACGATGCTCCAGAGCTCATAATGCAACTGCTTGCTCCGCAGTGACAGACGCGTTCATCATCATGGTTCATCCCCAGGTTATGTCCCAGTTCGTGAGCCATAATTGATGCAAACATCTGTATACTGATTCTTCCAAACTGCACAAGAGCAAAACCAGAAGAAAATTAGCGGACAGCTTATATTGAGAAAGTCAGAGTTCTGTGCCAAAAAAACACTTCTGTCATTCTGTCTCTACATTAACAGGATTCTCAGACCAACTGTGCCTGCCTTCCAACCAAGTGCATGTCATTTGCTTAGTAATAAGAGCCCTTAGATAAACATATTTGGGACACAACCTAACAACCTCTACTTTCCAGTGCAGCTGCAACATTAACACAAAAACTATAGTTCTCCACACCAGCCCAAATCTCCTTAAATATGCAACCTCCAATTCCAGTACTTGTGTCACTAGTCCAAGAAAACAAGATTGCTGGAATTGCCAGTTATCCAAGATCAGCAATTCAGTTCGTTAACACTCTGCAATTTCACATAAAGAGGGCAGTGAACCGGCACTGCTCTAGGAGTTCACGACTGTGGAGGTCAAGCAGACACGAGACGACAGACTTGAGAACATCCACAGCTCCCACATACTTATAAGGCAGGGGCACTTAAAATGTCAGCAGAGAAAGCCTGCTCCTTTTTCATGAGTGCTGCACACTGAGGAGAGGGGACGCTGAGCAGAGGATGCACAAGACCACAGAAAAGTTGTGATCCAGATATCATGGAAGTGCCAGAAATGGTTGGGGACCACATAAAAGCCCCCACTAAGCCACTTCAGCTTTGTTATTAAAGATTCTGCACTTCCAGGAAGACTTCTGGAGTGCAAAACTCTTTATCTTGATCACATTCACAGTATCACTAAAGATATCTCACCACATTAATGCCTCCTGCGTGGCTCTTGGAGCACACTGTTCCAACATAGGCCATTCCAGCTGTGCCACCAAACCCCTTCTTCCTACAGCCATGGGGAGAAAAAGGAAAGGCAATCATCCCAACTGTACAGACGCACGATACCGCCAACAGTACAGCCCATCCGTACAGCCACTCGATACATCACTTCTGCTTGTGGAGCACAAAATCCTGCTTTTCCAGCCTTCCAACGCTAACAAAGGAGCACTGCTAGGAGTGCTATTATTGACTGTGAGTATGAATCTACCAGTTCAGCTTTATCTTTCTGTTCATGGTTCTTTTTTAAATTAAGAAAAGGGTTTGCAGAGAAAGTTAGCCTCTTCCACATCTTCCCTCTAAATTTAAAGAGCTAAGTGGTCCACCCTTAAAATCATTTGTTTTAATTGGCTGTTAGCTGCCTTTCTATTATTGCCAAACTCCACAGATTTCTTTCCTTGTCAACTTCCTTCTCATTACTCTCTTATTTTGTTTCTACACAGTTCTTAAAGCTGAAGTGCAAAAGCACAGTGCACCACATTTTACTTCATATAAAAGAATTTTAAAAATTAATATTTTTTCAGCCATTATCACCTTCATCACCTGAATGGTGCTGTTCTGCCTCAGAGGAAAAGAGGCTCCCAGCTCCTGCAGGAAGGGGAGCTACTGTTTTGCACAAGGGCAGGCTGGGCTGTTGTCCCGTGCGAAGCAGTGCTCTCGCCTCTGCCCTCTCTCTACTTTGGGCAGTGACTTCCTAAGGACTGCACTATCTGCAGGAGCGGGAAGTGCACAGGGGCAGGCGTCCTGGAAGCGGGGCAGAGACGACAGCTCAGGAAGCTCTGTGCTAGTTTAAGGCAGTAGGGACGGACACATTAACGTCACGTGTCAAAGCTCAAACCACATAGCTAGCTTCTGGATACCAACTGCAGAAACAACTTTGTCTGCATTAAAATGCAACTCTCTGCACCAGGTTTATGTTCATTTTTATGTGGAAAAAGCCCTAGGTTACAAGTCTAACTGGTGTACAACCTGACAAAGGATTATCTGAAAGGAAACTTTATACAATATAACATATAACATTGCAGGACATGCAGGACAGGAAAAAAAAAAATTGTTATTTAGCAATACACCTGTCAGAGAGGACACTGAATTCAAGGACCATAGAAACCTTCTTAAAAATGCTTAAGTTGACTTGGAATGTTTTAACAAGTACATAAAGCAAAGCAGATTGCACTGGGTTCTCTGCTGAAATACAACAGCTACTTTTGATACTAGAGCACGGCTGAGCAGACGGGAAAAGAATAAGCTTCTTAAGAGTCAAAGGGAGGGAACTGCAACTCACAGAACAAACTGGGCACTGTCGTGTCTCCGGCGCAAAACAAGATTCTTCTCTCGCCACTGTACAAAATTTGCCAGCACATCACCAGCACCTCCGTCTGTGCTAATTACGTTTTCATACTTCCAAATCTCTAGACCAACCAGCACAATGCGGATGTTCAACATGATGTACATCTGGGGAGGAAAAAAAAAAGAAGTATTTCTGAAGGCCTTCAGATAAGAACAAGTGGTCTGGCGTTATGTATCTTATTGCAAGAATCTACTCTTTCTGTTTGGGTTTGTTTGGGGTTTTTTGTGTGCTTTTTGTTTGTTTGGTTGTTTTTTTTAAAATTTAGTACACAATTCAAATCACCAGAATGCATTTTCCCTGCGATTCAGACTTTCATTAGCTACAGGATCAATGAGAAAAGCCAAAACAGAAATAAAAAGGAGTCTCAATCCTGACAAATAGCGTTGTCTGAAATAGTTAAGTTGAAAGACATGCTTTTTCTCTAACCTTGACAAATACTTAAGAATTGCAATAATTGCAACAATCTGTCCTGTCTCTCACTGTATGTAACGCAGGTTGGAAGAGTTCCCTAAATTAATTCTCAAGTGATGACTGCAGATGAATTTAGAGGTGGAGAAGCTTTCATAGTGATGCATTCACCAAAACCCACTGTCAATAATTACTGCCATCGCTTTGCAGCCCCTGCTCCTCTGGCACTCCTTCAGCACAATGTGCAGGCGAGACTCCGAGTTCTATCAGTCATCGACATGATGGCCGAGGGAACAGGTTAGCTCCTGGCTTGATAAAAACCTTTATTTCATTCTCACCAAAGTGTTAACAGAACAGACACCAAGGTGGAATTTTACAAAGGTAAACAGAGCTGCAGGGCTGCTGCACACAGCATCACACCCAGCGTAGCTTTAACTTACACTGTCAAGGAAGTTTGCCAGCTGCACCATGTGTTCTCTTACTTCTGTTTCGCTCTTCCCAAAATCTTCAAACTGCAAGACAAAGAAACTTAGTCATAAAGAGATAAAGACAAGAGTTAGAAAAAGGAACAATACTTTTTCAGACTAGTAACATGAACAACATTTTTGCCTGGGTCCAAATCTCCTGTCAAGAAGACACCAATCAAGACAGCAGCATCTTCATTGCTATGGCTCGACAGCTCAATATTCAAGAGAAAACAGCAAAGGCGGTTTTTGCCACGTGTTTTCCTTACATTATTAGATTCCTTGCTGATAGAAACTCTCCATGTCTGACGGTTCACTCTTTTCCTGAAGAGTACTGCATAGAACATGCTTATTCAGTTTTAGGTCAGCATATTTACATAACCTTGGCTAAAGCGTCAGTGTCTTTCAACAATCCATTTGGGAGTAACGAAGACTGAGGGCTTTTCAAGCCATCTCCTGGGGAGAAGGAAGGGAAAGCGACACACAATCCCTACCTTTTCTTTATCCACAACTATGAACAGCTCCACATATCTTGTTTGATGTAGGACTGCTCTCTTTCTCTGCGGAAAAAAGTTTTAGCCAACTTCATTTTTATTAATTCAAGTGTAAACAAACAAAAAAAATCATGACATTGTCATATTTCACTTGATACAGCTAGTGGTTTGAGAGGCACACCCAAAGCACACTGTGCCAAGACAAAAACAAGCCAAAACCAAGAAGTGTAAGCCAATGCAATGACAATTTGTCTGTAAGTATTTTACACTAAAATTTAGCTGCATAAAGATTCATTGTGTTTCAAAAGCAAGGGAACTTTACTTTTCACACAGATTTCTTTGGAAAGGCAGTATACACTTTTATAAAGGAGCAGAAAGATACTAACAAGCAAATGCCAACAACCTTGAAGTGAAACACAATGTTTTTCATTCTCCTGCTTTTCCTGCAATCTTGTTCCTGTACAGCCAGTCTTTAAACAACAAGGGGGACCTTCACAGCAAACTGTTATTCTGATGGTTAGAAGGGTGCACTAAACAACACAATATTCTCCTGGCTTCTGATGCAATACTTTGTTAATGAGCCTCTCCAATGAGGGTAGCATTCCTGCCCTTAAAAGCCCCAAAAAGCTATGCCCATGAATAATCTAACTAGCCACTCGACTCTCACTGCTGTGTGCAGAAGCAGAAGGAAATTGCAACTGCGTTGTCGAAGCAACTGAGTTTTTCAGCAGTGTAGAAAGCCCTCTGAATCAGAAACCTTCAGGTATGTGTTAAACCCCAGGAAATCTGATAAGCTGCTTCCATATTCTTAGCTGAACACTCACAAAACCCATTATAGGGGACTGTGGAGAAAACAGTGGAGTACTTACTCGCAGCAGCTGAGTCATACTGGGATGGTGATCTTCCTCTGTATGTTCCCTTTCATGGTCTTCAGTGGTTACTCCACACATCGTGGGCTCTTTCTTCACATTATCCAATCGATACAAAATGTGTTTAGAGCCAGAAGAGGAATCCATGGGGTCAATCCCATAGGTGATGTTCCCTATTGTCACCAAACCCCTAAAATATGGTAGTGTGTGAGAATTCTTGCATTAAGCACAGAGGATAGTTACCCAGATTTTTACAGTAAAACAAAACAACAGTCATTCTTTGATAACTAAAGGCATGTCTATATCTCAGTCCTTGCAAAACAGCATGCTTCATTTCAAGCCTGAAAGCAGGCTTTCACTGGATATGGCCTTCACAAATATAGTAAATTAAATATTTTCTTTATGAGCCTGCAACGCCCCAGAAATTAAATCACAAGCCTTAAACAGAGATGCTTTAGTTCAAATACACTATTGCCAGTCTGGTCTCCGACATGGCACTGCAAAAAAAAATCAGTGTCCCAAAACATATGGAAATTAGCCCAAAGCAGAAAAAATTTCCAATGAAATTTGAAGTGCACAAGCTCTAGGGCCAATTTTGTAAAATTTGCAGACTCGTGTTCAAGTTTCCATTTTTGCACTATGTACAGTTCTTTGTAAAGACCATCTATGTAAACTAGAAAATAAGCCAAAATTTGTATCAAAGAACAACTTACTGTAGTCTGATAACAAACTGCATTAATCAACTTATTTAATGGTATTTCAAATATCTATTAACCACCTGAATAAAAGATACCACAGAAAGACTGCACAGAGGCATACACTATTGCAGCTTGGCCCCAGACAATGAATCCCCGCCTGGCTGAACAGCAGTTAAAAACAGAGGAAGAATTTTGTTTCAGGTTCAGTGAGCTGCGAGACTCACGTGACAACAGGGACACAAAAGACGAGCTGTGCTACCTGAGCCCCGAGCAAGTGCTGACAGCAACCACAGAATCCAGGGTCCCCTCCACGTATCCCTGATAATGGCAGTGATCCTACGTGGGAAAACAAGGGCGCATTACACACATACTCCACGCATACCTGCACACCCAGTGTCTCTGATCGTGTAATTGTTATGCCTGCCCCTGACCGGCAGTAGTTACAACTTGAGAATGTAATATGCTTTAAGTTAAATTTACCACATGCCTTTTATCTACAGTCTGTAGCTTCTAACATGCTTCTAGCTCTACCACAATATAACAGCATTTTCTTTGCTAACATGCATCTAAAAATTTCCTCACCTGCCTTACTGCCACAAAGACTTACATATATGAAGCTAATCAAGATGCCACAGGGGCACAGCAGTCCAACTGGATCCCTACCTCCCTATCCTGTAAAGCAGATACTCTTCACAGCTCCATGGGGCAAGCAGTTCATTACAGATTTCAGTTTAAAATCCCACTTACCCACTCAGTCATTCTACCTGAAGCCGGATTCAGAGCCAGCGCTACCAACACATTATCAATACCAGGCAAGCAGGGCTCAGAAGCATTATCTAGCAACTGGATTTCTTAACTTGACCATAAACCATCCCACTCTTAAGTTCTATTCTCCACCCTGCCTCAAATACTTCGAGGCCAGCCCCTCCCTACTGATTTGGGCCAAATCACCATTCAGTCTTCCAGAAAACAGTCCCGCAGAATGTTTGACTTGTACATAACCTCTCTCTAGCAAGAAGAGGGCCCACACCTGCTATCCTCACCAACGGGCACTGTGCTGCCAGAAGTTTTTGGTTGTGCACTAAACCCCTCATCAGCCCTGATAAGGCAGAATATTTCCATTTTGTCCTCTGTGTATACATACTTTGGAAACTAGACAAGGGGGTAGTATGGGGAAAATACACTCCATTTTCTCTGGCAAGTGCATTTTTGAACATAATTATAGGGGTCAGGTAGATTATGTCGCCTGTTGTTTCAGCAATGAATGCAGAAAGCACTGAAGGCATGCGCTAATCCTTCAGGGCCACTGTGACTTTCACGACCTCACGCAGAAAAAGCATTTTTCCTCTTAGTCAATTACTTTTAACTAGGAAGTTAGACAGACTCAGGTGCTCTATTTTCAAAAATGAGATCCTATGAATCATATATGACTAACACTTCCCTTTCAAAGGAACAACACTGATACATAAGAAGAGTAAAACCATTAGGAATACTCTCATCCTTTTTGTATTGCACAAGCTGCTCTTTATTCTTACTCTACTGAAGCAATCAAATTTTCAAAGGCAACCTACCAGGCAGCCTGCCTGTACAGAGAGGGCTGCAAATGCATTTTCAGTGGAATAACTCCAATGCTACGCAGATAGCAACCCTCTCAAAGGTCCTCCAGACTTGATCTCCTCCATCCCTTCTAGTAGTTCCCAAATTTCTGGACTAACAGATAGCCTGTCAACCCTCAAAAATTCGTAGAGTCACTGACAGACAGCCTCGCACAAGTGAAAAGATGGGTCAGCACCTGACTGTTCATTTTGACTTGTGGACCAATCTGGAAGACCATTGTGTGTAAAAGTAAAAGCTATATATTCAGTTACTAGACCACCCCAGTTCTGCTCCGCATGTTCTGGTCCCCGTGAGAAGCAAGGCCTGTGTCCGGAAGCGATACCAACACTGCACCGTGCTGTATGGCAAGGACAGCACCACTCTCGGATAAGATATCTGACAACTAAGAAAAGCATTTCCTTTTTAGAGAAGAGTAGCTTTTAATCAGACAGCAATCACCTCCATATAAGAAAACACGGGTCTATTACAAGCTCCAGGCTAGAGCCTCATCCAAAATCAAGGCTGCTCTCCAGGAAGAGTGCAGCGCATGCACGGGATTAGAAGGCGGCCCAGCGAAAAATACAACTATCATTTTGCAACATGACTCCTTCAACCTGTAGATGCTCAGTGTTCAAGTCACCTTCAGTAAGGGTATAAAAAGAAAGAAATCCTACCTGTATATCTGGATGTTCAGATTGCAACTTCCCCTCCTTATTATAAGTATAAACTGTGAAATCTTTGGGCAGCAGTTCTCTGGAAGGAAAGGGGAGAAGGAATACAAGAGGAATTTCATGAAATGATTATGACACTATAGCAGGGCAGTAAGATGATCCTAACCAAAAGTGTCACAAATACGTAAATTGCAATTAAATAAGGAAACATTCAAAAGGACCCCCCCCCCCAAATTAGCATAGAAATTGTGCATTTCCAGAGCAAAATCCAAGATATCAGAATGGTGGAACCGTTAATGAAATCAAATCAACCACCTCACCCTGGAATAGTAAAACAAGCATCAAAACCCATTAAATTGTGCTAAAAGCTTGCTTTCATGCAGAATAAAAAAAACCCAAACAAACAAACAAAAAACCCCACAGCACTCAGTCTGCTGCATATGACTTCTCTTTCCCAGTTTTGGAAGGAAGTGCATTGGGAAAGTCTCCCACGATTAAGACTGCTGACCCATACTGGTAAATCCCTCGATGCGGCATAGCTGAATTCCCATGTTTTTGAGGGTCAGGGTCTTGGCAACTGGCTGCTAGAGATCCCCAGGGTCTTTTACATTTAAATAGTTCTGTCTCTTTTCTCTATTATGAGGGTAGTTTTAAGAAGCAATAGCTTGATAAATGGTAACTTGCTGTTGCTGCAAGTAGCCCTTTAAAAATTAAACTCAAGAGAGACAACATCTATATTGTCTGTAAATTATGGGTATTAAAGCCTTGGATATAAAGTCAGCTTCCTCATTTATTAGTATTCTTGTGCTACTGAGACAGGAAAAAAAAAACCTGAAACAATAAACAAAACCCAGAAGAAAGCAAAAATATTTACTTGAAATATAGTTCAGTTTGTTTATTTTTAGATGTGAATAGAGAGAGTCATTTCAACGATTCCCCAGATCCCCTTCAAGCAAACTACTGCTTCCTTCACTGAAAGGAGATCACCAGGGTTGCAGGAGTTCAACAAAACTTCTGGTTGATAGCCAAGACTCTGTAATTCAATCCACTTTCGCTGTCTTTCTCTGCAGATTTTGCAGAGCTAGCATGTAACTGCACTTCTCACAACCAACCTCAAGAATCAGAACTCACGTGCTACCTGCCAGCTTGTTATTTGGACACAATAGATGGAATTTAATAATCTAAAGAAATTAGCCACTTACTTGTTCTTTTCTAGATGAATCGTGTATTCTTTTCCCTCTATCTCAATAGCATATGACACCTTGTCCTGAATATAAAAAAAAGTTGAATTTTACTCACGTTAATGAATAAAACATTCTTTAAAATCAACAAAAGTTTGTCAGAAAACAGTCTCTGTGAGTTTCATTACTGCTACGACTATAGCATTCAAATCACTACTGTCACCTTCCTTAACTCAGGACTATTCTGTACTCTTAGCCCTTTCAGATACAGCTGTGGCAGCAAAGACCCTGCTGGAGATGCAGCTGATACCAACAAAATTTAAACCACCTCCCAGAGGGATGCAGAACTCTCTCGATCTGAGCGGCCTCTGCCATCACGCTTCTTGCTGGTACCCCAACGCTGGTCAGGGGGAAGGGGTGTTCCTTGTGTTCCTAGCCAACTTCACTGAGCCCACAAGGCTTTGCAATGAGCAGCTGACCACAGCCATCATGATTTGCTCTGGTTCCCTGACATCCAGCAGACAAAATGACTGCGATGTCCACACACTGACATTGCCAGATACTGAGCTAATAAACTTTCCTTCTTAAATCTTACTAGTTGCAACAGACCAGGAATAACCATGTGTGGGTCAGCCTGAAACCTATTTTATAATTGTCCCTACCTCCGGAACCTGGCATCCCTTCCTGTGTAACTGGGGAAAAGTCACATGAAGGAAGCTATTTCAAAATAGCTTTGTGGTTTTCTTATCCCTTGTTCCTAAGACTTCCACAGAAAAAACATTAGTTACAGCTGGAAAAGGACAATACAGTTTTATTACTGAACATTCACAGTGAGCCAGTACCTCCACAGCCTCGCATTAGCCAAGTGCTACAGACAGCAACTAGGGTCCTTAATATTAAGTGGATAAGCTGAATCGCCTGACCACTACATTAAATATCCCAGCAGGAGTACTAGTCAACAACTGCAATAAACCACAAGGCATTTTTGTTAATATTAAGTTCTGCCAATGTTTACAAGATTTGTGACTAAACACAGTTGGTCTAATCCAAATACGTTGAAGCATGCAGTCTTCCGTTACATGGCTACAGCAGAATAATATAGGCTGGAAAGTACCGCTGGAAGTTGTCTAATCTGACCCCCTGCCCAGAGCAGGGCCAGCTACAGAGTTGGCCCAGGCTACTCAGGGCCTCCGCTAGTCGGATTTTGAGCATCTCCCAGGAGAATCATTCCACCACCTCTCAGAAACTCGTTTCAGTGCTTAAAAACTCTCATTACACAACTTTTAGACCCAGATCAAAAATCCATTGCGGCAACTTGTAACCTCTGGAGCAGGGAGGTATTTACTGTAACTCAGCTAAAGGCAATGCCAGATGTAATACCTTTTGTAAGGATGGATACTTGTTTGCTGCTAGATGAGTCTGATAGTGCTTTGTGAGAATTTCAGGTCAGTTTTGGGTGGACCTCATTAGGAAGCAGATACTAAACTGAAGGCATTTTTAAGACTGCCCAGTACCTGTACTGAGGAGACATTGGAAGCCTCTCGCCGTTCTCTTCCTAACCTCTGCGGGATTACAACTTCATAGGAAGACAACAGAGAAACCTGCTGGAAACCTAGAAGGCAGAACAGAAACACTGGCTAAAGAAACAAAGCAATCAGAAGGACAAGGCACAAGGAAGAAAACACTATTTCAGGAAAAGCCCCGTCAGTAGGAATGAGGCAGCCTGTGATTCCAGTTTAGGCCTCCAGCTTATCACAGACCCCTGAAACTGGGCTGCTCAGTACACGTCTGCAGCACTGCACAGAGCAGATCCCTCTGCCACTAGACTGGCATCGTTTCTTATCGCATACTAACAAGCTCTACTTTTAAGAGACAGCATAGCACCGCATTGCCAAGAAGGCACCACATGCATTGAGAGCTGTAACCCGAACAGAAAAAGCCAAAGGCCCTGATGCACACAGGAGAGCACAGAGCAAATCTCAGAGCAAAGCACACATGGATTGCCTTGTAAAAGGCCAGAGAAAACAATACACAAACAGCAGAGAAGACACCAAATTTTCCAGAATGCTTCAAATTGAAAGCTTTGCATTCCAATTACTGTCTTACAAGTATCTATCTCCTACACCATCACTTTTTATCAGCAGGAATCAGAGCATTTAACAAAGCAGGTCAGCACAGAGAAAACTTGTTCAAGGACATGCAGAAAGACAGCGTCAAAACCAGGTGTCCTGCACTGCAAAGCTGCAGAACCGCACCAGCTCGACCATGCAGCCTCTCCAGATTAGCTCCCAGGGGCTCCAGCAGTTCCTGCGCTACCTAATGGCAAGGCGGCACAAAGCCAGCCCAGCAGAGCTCAGCATTACGCCCTCGCCCTGCACATCACAGCCAAACTTCTGACACAAGGCCAGTACTACTCATTATGTTCTTAGAGATCTCTTAAGGACCTTATAAAAACAAATGAGGTGAAACAAATGCATGCAACAAAGTGCCCTTTTGCAGATCACTTTATAAATTATTTGCATATGCAACATCAGACAGATCTCTGAACCAAACAAAAGTCTACGGTCCAAGTTTCCTTTATAAGGCATCAGTTTTTGCAAGCAACTGTTCTATATTGACCATGTATACAATAATAAATTGCACATGTAAATTACTTTTCCCATCAACAGCCGTTGTCTGCCTGTGCCTGGCTCGGGAGCCGCTCCCCCGGGAAGCGGGAGGTTGGTCGCCCAGGGTTGCAGGCAGGATTAAAAGCAACAGTTTTACTAGCTCATGGCAATGGAATCAGTGAGCTCATCAGAGGAGCCTGAGCTTCCCGACCTAAAGGTAGGGGGAAGGGAACAGTTATCCTCCTTGTCACCATTTGTCTCCAGAAATAATCACCAAATCTGGGGGGTGGTGAGGGTGTGTTTAGTTTCTGAGATCCTCCAAAAACTCTCCGAGTGGGACCAAGATCCTCCATTCATTTAAAAACCGCCAAAACTCACACTGCAATTCCAAAGGCGGCAGTGGCTTCGCAAGTCACATGAAGGCACTGTGTGCTCGAAGCCTCCGTGGGAGACCTGCTCCATCATTTGGGAATCGGGCAGGAGCCCCCATGCAGGCTCTAAATGCCATGGGTTCCCCAAAAGCCTTCCTGAGCCAGCACCGTCAAGCTGCAGTGACATTCAGGCTCCTGCAGATGCTTTTGCAGCCTCTCTTCCCGTCCCCAGCACGAGCTGCCATGCAACCTCAACGCTACAAACGTCACCTCGGGTCAGCATTTCCAAACGGGCATCCCGGTAAGTGACTGCCCAAGTGAAAAGCAGGTCCACTTCTGCACTTTTTCCACCGATATCCCCAAAGAGCAAGCAAAAGCAGTTAGATTCAGCTTTCAACTTCTCTTCTGTTACAGTGCACATGTACAACCGTTTGGAGAACGCAGATGCATTGCAGTGCACCTACTTGTAATACAGCACTTTTGTCACACAAGCACAGGCAGAGCTATGTTATTTCTCAAGAAATAACATGGTACACATACTGCAGCAGAAGCTTCATTAATTACTGTGATTGTTGGGAAAAAGGTATTAAAAAAGGCAGAGAGAAACTTCCTGAAAATAGCCCTTATGTTCACAGGCTACAGAAAGTACAGTGTCAATACCTCTTTGGCCCGAAAACAGGGGAAGGGCTGCTTCCTTCCCTGGGATGAACCACCAAAAGTACATACTCCAGCAAATCACTTCTCTACATTTGTCATTTCCAAAGACACATTTCGCTCGTATCCGGTCCCGAGCTCTTGCACGTCGCTGCTCTGCACTTGTTACTTCCCCACTGCCATCCAGAAGTGCCTTTATTAGGGGGGGATGTGACCCGGTGACATTTGGACAGAGTTTTGGAGACTCTCTTGGGACACATGCTACAGAAACGGCAGGGCATGGTTAATCTTCGCAGTGCTCAGAAAGGGGCATGCCTCCCCAAAAGCAGCTTGGAAGCAGAAGACAAAGGAGTGAATCATCATACAAAGCTAGGAAAACTGGGAGGGATTTCTGGGAAGCGTGCAACACCAAGAGGCTTCCTCTTAGAGAAACGGCACTGAAAGAGTACAATTTTCAACTCTCTGAATACTCTGACATTTCTCCCCCCACTTTCTGCTCTCCTTCCCTCCCTTCACTACCACCAGTCTGGGAGGTGATTTCACGTACAATGCCTTATTCTTCCCTTCATTGTGGGCACAACTCATCAGAGGAGGAGGGCGTGTTTGTCTTGATTAACAAAGTGCTTCCGATTACTACAAGCTAAAATATAAGGGTAGGAAGGCACCACCTTCCTTTCTAGTGGAACTAAAAAGAGAAAAGCAGCCTTCACATTAAAAGTTTGAACTTAATGCAAACAGCTTTCCCTTTAACTTTCAGTTCTCTTTCCTCTTCTGGCAAAGACGTCCTTTCTCACCCCACATTTCAGTACAGATCAAACTGACAACAAGCCCGCTGATGTACAGAAGAGTTTGTTTTGTGGGATTCTCACCGGGACAAAACCGCTCCGCAGCAGCTGAAAGTGCAGCACACCGCTTCACTGGCACTGCCCAGGACAAAAGCATCCATTCTGGCAGGTATCTCCATGGCACTGACCCTCACTTTATAAAGAACCTATTGCCATGCTGACTGACCCATGCAACATTTCACGCATCACTAGCAACCCTCAAAGAGGGCACCAGACTAGTTAATCAAAAATCCAATGAAAGGGACAAGTGCAACGAAGCAGAAATTAGAACATGCAAGAGACAACCCTGCTCCTAAATCTTCCTCCTAAAAAGGCGAGTTACTAGGGGACAGGCCTTCTTCCTACCGAGAAACACAAATCTTGAGAGATACATCCTTAATCCAATAATACACTGGCCAGCCACCCTAGTCCCACCTAGCACCCAACTCTCCTTCTAGTGACTGACACTTTCAGACCTTATCTCACCCAGTGAAGAAAAACATAGCCTGACCTGATTAGCACTAGGCGAAATTCTAGCAAGGACAAGGCAGTTTGCAGCTATCGCAGCAGTCTAGATAAGCGCTAGGTTCCAGCATGCTGTGAAGGCATTATCAGATAGGTTCCTGCAACCACACTGGTGTTAAGATGCTACCCTCCAGTCAAGATGGTTACTATCCATGAGAATTCATCCATAAATTTCAGTACAAAGTAAAGGTGGTTTAATTCATAGCAATTAAGGAAAGGCAGAAGTGACAGCAAAAACCCAACCCAGATACTCAGCTGTTTTCCACGTAAGATGTTTGAAGATATTTATATTCTGTTTTCCTAAGATACACTATTTTTTGTAGCTTTTCCTCCACCCCCTTTTGAGAAACTTCATTGCAATATAGTAAGTATGGTTCTCAAGCACAGTAGTCTGCAATAAATTTTTCAGTAACTTACAGTACTTCTTGTACTCAGGTGCTTCCTGCCACTGGCCAAGGCTGCTATCTGGGTTGTGCTACATGTCACTACTGAGAATATGCTTCTTATCGTTCATTCTTGGGTGTAGCACTAGTTAAGATTGTACTTCCAAGGAGAAAAAAAACAATTGCATCCACTGTATTTATCTTGTCTTATTAAAGACTGCCTTTAATTACCAAGCATTGGAGGCAACTAGGAAGATGTGAATCATCTTCCCCTCCCCACCCCAAATCCACAGTAGGAATTTCATGTACGTTCCACGTCGTGCAGGAGCTTGAAAACCATCGAAACGTGTCGTAGCCGTTACGGCTTTCCAGACGCTGAGGTAAGCTGTTAGGGTATTCACTCCCCGACAGGTAAGATCTATATTCAGCAAAAGTCAAGCTGCATCTCCGGTCTTCATAGACCTTGGCATGCCTGCAGATTGTTGGCTCAGCTACAGAAATACAGCATGCAGCTACATCCACCCACACCGAACAGTTCACCCCAATTATCACCCTTCTTTTACCATGACTCTTTCCCAAGCCTACTAAAGTGAGGTCAAAGATACACTCTTCAATAGAACCAAAAAAAAAAAAAAAAAAAAAAAAGAGAAATAGGAAAGTTTAGGCTGTAGCCTATCGCACCACAAAACAAACTCATTTCATACAAACAAGCTCATCAGCATGTGACCAGCTCAGACTGCAGACAGACGCTAACAAGGAACATGCTAAAAACCACCCTTCCCACACCGAAGAGGACTGGATTCGCGGAGACAAGGCTCAAAACTATCCCACCTGCAGCATCACAGGCTCCAGCAGTGCACTGGGACTGCCAGCAATAGCTGCAGGGCTCGATCTCTGCTATGATCACCCCTTTCGGATCCCCCACTGCTTTCAGCATCACAAATGATACCAAGGAGCATCATTCTGTACAATAAGCAAAACACTAAAAATCCTCTGATACTACCCAAATTTGTTCACAGCTGTCCATCAGTGAAACTTGGAGAGAGGACACCCAACATGACCATTTACTCGTATTTGCCTACTTCAATTTACTCAATCCCTAAGTGAAGTGAGCATGGAAACAGAGCCAGGAAAAAAATCAGCACCGCACAGAAGTAAGATATTGCTAACATTCTCTTCAGATTTATCCCATGCGTGCATCCACCCTAGCAACTTTTAGCCATTTTACTATAAATGTAGAGGCTTAACCACAACCATATTAAACCTAGAGCATCAGTTAGCAGCAACGAGTTTTAATCTTCTATTAGCTGTGTGCATGTCTGAGTCAAAAGATGCACATTGCTAAAGCATTAAATACACAAACTCATTAAATTCACCATTGTTATAATCGATTACAATTAATAGATGAGGTCAGCTGTGCCAGCCATTTGATGCTTAGGCAGCAGACTGCTCACTAGAAGAAGTGATAAAAGCTTTACACAGCCATCTAGTCCCTCCTTGGGTCCCAGGGTGGGATCAATTTCACACAAAGCATCTCCAACAAGCATCCCTGATGTCCAATGGATTTCCTTCGCTATGTTTTAAACCATATCTCTAATCCCCAAAGGAGGTGGACAATTTACTCCTGTCTGGCTGGAAATTTTTACATTTCCAAAGTATGCTGTCACACTCCCCTCTCCTCTCCTTCAACTAAATAAAGGCCAATATTCAATATTTCCTTGTGGACCCTATTAGATCTCTGACTGTTCATATGAGGCTCTACTGGCTCTACTCTCCAGTTAGACCATACCTATCCTGAAAAAGGATCCAAAACAGGACACAACAGTCCAGCGAGGCTTCAGAAGTATCAAGGTTCACATGCTTTGTGTGTTGATGTATCTCCACAAGTTAATCTTTCTTCCATAACAGACAGCACAGCTGATTCACTTGTCATTTAACCTACTCTAACACTCATTTCCTTTCCTGCCCACATGCTCCTGCACCCTGTTTTTCACCCTCTCGTACTTGTGCAGACAATTATTTCCACCTCAGCAGAACACTCTGCACCCGTCCTTTCAAAGCTGCATCTTTCTGCCAGATATTTCTCTCATGTGTCCACATTACTGGGATTGCTAACTCTTTATTTAAGGAGCCTGAATCCTATCTGACTGGAAGGGTATCAACTGCAAACTCAATATGCATTCTCTATATCCCATTTTCCAAATCATAAAGGACTTTGCCAAGCAATATCTGTTTGAGGAGAAACTTCTGTGAACTGGCTTACAGACGTCCTTCCAGAATGACACATAACCACTTTTTACTTCTTCAGTGTATTTCTCCAATCGATTATATAGTAGGAAAAACATTTTTAGGTGCAGTCGACCTGTCCGCTAAGATGACAGCTGTAGTGAGATTTACTCTTTGGATTACTGGAAGCAAAAATCTCCTTCACTTTCACTATGTAAATACTATCCAAGTCCACTTAAAAATATTTAGAGATCTATACAAAACACCAAGCTAACACATCTTCTGCTAAAAGTAGGAACATTTCCTATGAAGCCAGCAGTTTCAGTTCCTCCCATACCTCAAACGCTAAAGAGTGCCTTGGTAGTGCTCCATCTCCAAAGCACCCGGGAACATCTGGCCAGCTGTTCTTCTACAGGGTACTCCTCCTTGTGACTTTTCTTTCTGCCTCCTCCTTCCCTTGCTCTAAATCTTCAGACCAAGCGGGTCTCCTTGTGTCACAGTGCCTTTTTAGAAGGTAGGAAAAGATGACCAACTATCATGGCAAGAGAAGTAAATTAATCTACTTGATTTATTGCTCACCTGGAATATTTGTTTAACATTAAAGCTGGCAAGAACGGTTAATGTAATTTCTCTTAGTATTTTACTGGGGGTGTTGGACATTAATGAGGACATTGAGCTCTTCTACAGCAATATTTCCTAGAATATTCTTACCTCCCTCTTGCTGAAATCCTGACCTATGCTGTAAGTGTTTCCTGTCTAGACTCTTACTATTCCTTCTGCCCTTTCTAAAGCCACACTAATTTGTCCGCAAGACAACAGCTACTCTTGTTCCACAAAAAGGACTATCGCTCTTGTTCTCTGGTACTGTCACAACATCCTCTCCACCTTGGAACCTTCTTACAAGGAGAAAAAGAGCCAAGCCACACTATCCTTGGGTGCAAGATGATTAATCTCACCGGGACACCCTTCCTCCTGCATCAATGGCTCTGGAGTCTCTGCCCACCCATCCACGACAGCCTTGCCCATGGAGAGGAGCTCCTCGCACACAGAGCCCACTCACTTCCTCCACGTCTCGTCAGCTGTGTAGATGTCAGCTTACTTCACACAGTGGAGGTTCGTGGGAACGCTTCTCTTTGGAGATGTTGCTATCTTTAAATTTGGCCGCCAAAGGAAACCACACAATACAAATTCAATCACAGAACTCAGTGGAGTTGAGCAAATAAACTTTTTTTTTTTTATTTTAGCTTGAGAACTGAGAATGATCAAGACATGCAAAAACTACAAAGTCATGTTTCAAACTTCCTTTTTCTGAAAACAAAGCACTACAAGAGGCAACATTAGCTACACTGAAATTTCTTTCCTCTTTTTATTCTTCACATGGAGGAAATAACCACAAAAACCCTCTTTACTCTGCTGAACGATTGTCCCAGATTTGCTGAAATATGGGTGAGGCAGTGCTGTGTTTTTCATGAGCTGAACAAAGGACTTATCTTAACCAAACACTGCATCTCCCCAGAAATTCAAACCAAAGTGTTTAGACACTTTAAGAATTCCTTTAAAAACTGGTAAACTGTGGCTAAAACATCCTGGTGTGTGTATGACACCAAGTATTGGGGAAGAGACCATATAGCAAGAAACACAGTTCCTGCCTATGGCAATGCCAGATGGTTTCTTTATGAATTTATACAGCCAAACATCGAGGCCTCCTACGGACACAAACAGGAGGGGAAAATCTACACTGTACAAATCCCTTAAGGCTACACATCACTATAAGATTATGTTCATTCAGGAATTTTCAATTAGTAGATTCCTGTAACACCCCATTTCTGCCTCATACCCCTATTAATTGGGGAGTGTCCAAAGCACTTATATTCTAACCCAAAAGTTGGAAGTTCCTGGATAAACTGAAAGAGGTGACTCGTTTCTCCCCTCTCCTTCACGCTCAGACCTGAGACAAAGGAGGCCTGTTATCTTTCATCACAGATTTGGCATTATGAGCTGGGACAGAGACTTGAGAAGGCAGAGAGGAAAACTGCCACCCACCATCAGTAACTCAGTGACCTGCGTCTCCTCCCAGCCACAGGTAGAAACTAAAATATTACTCCTGAAAACACTGACCAGTTCACTGGAAGCACAAGCATCCAACATCCTGGAGATGCATCACTTAAGATTTTGCTCCTCGGTGCTCTGGCAAGGCAGTTTCCAACATGCCGCTCTACCTCCACCACAAGCCAACAGCCACCTTTCAAAGCTTGGCTTTCGTCTAGCGCACAGCTCACAACTGCCAGTAACAACACACCAAGTGAGAGGCAAGAGATTCGCAGCACAGAATCCCTCAGGGAGAGATACCCACTTTAGAAAAGATTCCTCAATTAGGAAGTCCTGACTATAAAACTATGCATTAATGATAAACACAGAAGTTTAACACAGCCCATATATCCCTTCAGGAAGAGGAAAACAACAACAGAGGAGACATTTCTGCCTATCATGCATATTTAACGTCAGAATCAGCATCATAAAAGCCCATAAACAGAATGGTTTCAATTCACGAACAGCCCATAAAGACAGCACAGCGTCAACATTAAAAGCCCATAAGGAGAGCACGGTGTGCGTTCACTGCCGTTAGCGATGACACCGTAATGTGCTCAAGTTCTTGTCCCAGGATGCAGCCTCCATCCTCCTTGGGGGAGAACAGCCGGCTGGGGTCCTGCCCCGTGCCTGGCTCTGCCAGTGCAGGCAGCGCCCTGGCTCCGTGATGGCTAAGGTCACCCAAAGAGAGAGGGGGAAGACACAGGTCCCTGCACGTGTCCCTTGAAACGCAATGGAAACGATGTGGGTGTTCTGTCACCTCAAGAGAGAAACGCAACATCCTCCAGGCAGGGAAATGACACGGTTGTACCCGGGATCTGCTCACACAAATTTCTGGGAGACCTGTGAACAGGCTGCGCACCCCGCTGCACTTTTTACAGGCTTTCCTGTACGTGGATTGCCACCTGCCTCGTAAGAAGAGCATCTGGAGAGCAGACTGCCTAGCCTGGCACAGGAGGGCTGGAGAGCAAAGCGACGGCGTTCCCCGGACGCCCGCAAACTCGAGCAGGTGTAATGGGACCCCCCCAGCTTACCGGCCAAGATTGCCTCCTCACGTTTCAGGGTTAAGACAAAGGCCCTGCTGTCCTCTCGGCCCCTCTCTGACCACGCACAACATTTACCAGGCACATTTTGGCAGAGACGATCCCGGTCAGGGCCCAGGTTGTGTCACCCCCCACAGCACCCTCCTTCCGACACCTGTGACCCCCGCGCCGGGACCGTGTACCGCTAGCGCTGCCCGCACAGGGGGAAATCCCCCTGCATTGGGGGGGGGGCAGAAGGGGACAGCCGGGCAGGACCCCCTGCTCTGGCAAAGGGAAGGGGGGGTGTCTCCCACCCCACCTGCCAGCCCTCGGGGCCAGGCCGGGCCGCGGCAGCTCCGAGGAAGGGGCTGAGGCCGCCAGACCCCCTCAGCTGGCCCCCAGGGCCAGGCCGAGCCCGGGGGGGGGGGGGGGGGGGGGGGATGAGGAGGGGGGGCCCGATCCTCGCGGCCGGGCCGGGGAAGGGGTCCGGGGGCGCTGCCCGGGCCGGGAATTGGGGCCGGAGGCCGCCTGCCAGCCCGGCCCGGGCCCGGAGGGAGGGAAGGGAGGGAGGGGGTACCGGCGGCAGGCCCCGGCCCCGGCGCACTCACCCGCACGGCCCGGCTGCCCGGGCGCGGCCAGCAGCAGGAGACAGAGGCAGCTGAGCGCCGCCCGGGCCCGGGCCCTGGCCCAGGCCATGGCGCTCCGCGTCCGCATCGCCCCTCCCGGCTGGGGCGCTGGGTCCGGCCGGCGGCCCGCGGCCTTATGGAGCCGGGCCGGGGCCTGCGCCGCGCCGCCCGCCGCCCCGGGGCGGGGCCGCTCCGCTCCGCTCCGCCCGCCCGGCAGCACCGCGGACAAGGCGGCGGCCCCGGTCCCCGGCCCGGCTGACCCCGACGGCGGGCCCTCGGATGCGGGACATCAACGGGCCGCAAGGCCGCAGAGAGGCGGCCGTGCCGGAGCCCACCCGAGACATGTCGTCGCTGCCCGGCCCCACGGGAGGGGGGGCGGTCGGGGCAGGGCCGCGCTCCAGAAGGAGCCGAACCACGTCCTCATGAGAGCCAGCCCTAGGATTTCCAAGGGTTTTTTTTTAGAGGGAAAGCAGCAAAGTCCCGAGAGCAAGCGAGTCCTGAAGAAAGAGCTTGCTGAAGGGAACTGGTGTCCGCACAGACCGCAGACAACCGCGACTCTTCTGGCCTTTCCTTCCGAAAAAAACCCACATTACAGATTTGAAGCTCATGGAAATACAACTTTGCGTTCGCGCTCTGCCTTGCAACACCACGAGGTACAGGTGAGCGTGACAAAAACTCTCCAGAACGGAACACCGTCACAGGCTTCACCCTCCGCTCCAAGCGTCATACGTGTTGCTCTGACCCATTAAACACCCTGCCAAGGCACTCTGTGGAGCACGGCGTCTTCCTCCGGGAGGAGGAATAAACAACGTGTGACACATCAGTCACATTACTGAAGGGGTGATGGAGAAGCACCCTCATGCTATAGCGATAAGCAGCGTACAAGAGCCTAGACAAATAAGACCCAGTTTTACCAACAACTTCTCAGGTACCGATAACCTTTCTCGGTTTTCTGAGTGTGGTACTTCACAGGGATTTTTGAGCGTCCGCATTCTTTTCCCTGGCAGGTCACTGCTCTTAAACAAAACAGATGCAGCAAAATGCCTCACCGTGGATGCAGAGCCAGACCTACACCAATGGCCACACACAGCTCATCAGCACAAACAACAGACAACTGGACATGAGTGCCCTTTGAGCGCTACCAGCCAGAAACATCCGTACACACCCAAGTTCTCACTCACAGGGGTCTGACCGACATCTACGATGTTTTAGAAATTGCTTTTGAATGCACATAGTGCAGAAGATGCCATTAATAAACACCTAACAGGCTGAGCAATTGGCGCAAGTCTTCCCCCTCTCCTCAACGATGAGTTCTTGAAGATTTTGTAAGAGGTTCATACTGCTGTTGCTACGGTGAACAATTAGAGGAAAGAGCCATTTGGTCCTTCACATTCCAAAACTCTGCATGCATTCCTACAGCAGGAGCTGTAGGAAGACGACCTGCAACTCAGGTTTCCCCCCTCACAGCCTCCAGCAACCAGAAAACCTCCTGTTCCTGTTGGAAGGAGGCAACAACTCGACTCTATGAAGCCGGTTTTATGTATCCTAACAGACCAAATCACAAAGCTATGCAAGAAGCCGGCACGCTAAATTGTATAATACTGCAAGGTGAGACAGGGGATTTTACTCCCACCTGATGTTAGAAACAACATAGAGGTTATATATTGCCAACCCTTATGGAAGCTGCACATAGCTTTTGAGTCAGGTCATACCTTGTGCTTCCCATAAGCTGGGCGTTACCCAAGATACAGGAGGCTTCCCATGGATGATGATAATATCATGGATCGAGTATGGATACCACTGTGCACTGTAGAAATCACACACAAACATGAATCATCCCATGAATAAGTGGTTCCTGCCTGAGGGGCATGAGATTCCCAGGTCCGTATTTAGCAAGAGCCATATCCATCTCCCTTGGCCTCTCCTGTCACTCACCGCCACTGTCACAGCCTTGCAGTACAAGGAATTGAAGACAACATACCTCAAAGCTCCGGAAACAAACCAGAAATGAGGCTGGAAAGCTAGGACAGCCTCTGAAGCCACATTTTGGGTCAAATGCAAACCTGCCAACTTTGGAAACAAAAAATCTGGAGAACCACTCATCCGATCAACCAGTTGAAACACACCTGAAACGCCCACATCAGCAGTGCTATCGCTCAGACACAGTGGAAGATGCTTTTGGAGAAGAACCAGGTGAAACAAACCAATAAATCCTGGAGCTCTGCAATGCCTTAAGCCACAGCTGAAACCTCAAAGGCAAGCACTGGGATTCAGGCCATTAGTTGTCTTCAGCACAGACTTCATGACTAGAATAAGGCAAAGTGAGAAAACCCATTGCAAGCAAGAGCCTTAGAGATTACTTGATATTAAAAGTAGGATGTTTCATTCTTTCAAAGGCTTAAATAAGAGATACTCTCTTAAATAGGCATAAAAGGCAGAAACAGGAAATAAAGAAGTGAATTTACTAAGAAAAAATGTACACAAATGGAAACCAAATACGTGTGCTGGACATCTCATTTGCACAGGACGTTGGTAATACAAGAGTAAGCCATGCAACACAGCTGCCAGGCCAGCTGAAATCACTCGCTGATGTGGCCACTGAGCCAAAAAGATGCAAAGCCAACTATTTACACCAAAGGCAAAGCAGTATACGGTGTGATAACAAAGCTTATGTGGTAGATGTTGAAAAGGACCTCACTCAGTGCCTGGGGAAAGGAGGAAAAATTGGTGTTTTTTCAAGGAAAAGCATTCCAGCACCCTTTGACAGAGCAGGGACAGCAGCCCCATTTCCTAAGAAACGCAGCGAAAAGGACAGTGTGGGACAGAGATGTAATGACCAGCAAAGAACTGGGACCTTTGCATCTCCTCTGCAGCAGTAAGGAAAGCCCACGCAGAGAGGCATTTCCTCCTTTGCATTTTGCACTGCCCATCCCCTTTGGAGGCTTTAGAAGATACTTAGACTGGTTTCTAAAGGGAGCAAGGCCGGTATACAACATGAGCAGCAGTACGGTCCAGTGTATCAGAGCGTAAATCTTGTACGTGTGGGTGCTCATGGAGTTCGCTGACATTTTGTGAGCTGGATGACAGACATTGCCAGGCTGTGGTTTAGTGAGCCATACTGCGCTCGAGCAGTGAGGGCAGGGGAGAGGATACGGAGTGAATTCCCAAAGGGCATCTACTGTTTGTCAGTTATTTTCACAATTCTTTGTAACAAAGCTATAGAATCAGCAAGAAAAGAAATTTCTCAGAAATCCTCATGATGGGGCTGGCCATTACACTCCCTTTTCTAGTGAATGCCAAACATCTACCTTTGGCAGACTGAAGGGTACAAGGGCTCCAACTAAACTGGCTGAGCATGTAACAGTGGTTTTAAATAGCAAAGTCAGACGTGTCATGTTCTCCCTCCAACCTCAACCCTGCTGGCTCCTACATCCTCTCCACATACCACGTGCATGGTGTTTGCTTATAAGCACTGTAAATAAGACAGATTAAGGATTTTGGATGCAGTCAGGACTTCACTGACATCACCAGCAACAGTCCAGCTGGCTTAGGAAGCACACTCGTTAACACTGCACCAGTGATCGCTGGCTGATGGGCACCTATGAATCCTGCTAATGGCTCTTTCCCAAATGCATTATTATCAGATTACATGTTTTGCCTGGCTTCCAGCTGGACTTAATGATTGCCACGTACCTGTCTCCAGCTGCGCTTGGCATTTCCAATCTAATGACCTCAGGACACTGTGGGGGGGATTAAATGAGGTAGAAGAAAATGAGGCAGAAGAAAACTGATGGAAACAGGCAGCAGCTTGTCCAGATGTAGAGGGTCAATAGCAGGATCCCAGGCTCCAACCCTCTACCTTTATATAGCCGAGTGCGCCGTTCTCTTCAATTAATCACTGAGTCTCATCCAGAAAGCACTCAGAGGTAGAGCTCTTGTACACAGGGTAGGGCATTTAGGATAAAAAAAATTCTGCTACTTGACTATCCAAGCAGGACTAGTTCCTCCTCTGGGCAGGGAGATGGTCTAGACAACTCTTGAAATCCCTTCCCTGTTTTCCTATTAATGGGAAGTTTGCTCAAGGGGTCGAGACCCATTTATTTTCAAAAGACTTCCAGAGTCACACTTCGGGGAGCTCAAGGGAACAGAGCCACAATTTCACCCCTCCTGGCTCTAAGCCTGCTCCAAGCAGCACTTGGCTGGGCAGCTCCCTCCGGACCGTGACCTGCTGCTGCCCTGGCTGGTATTTCCTTGCTGCTGCCTCTCGCCTGCGACAGCGTTCCCAGCCCCTTCAGACATGACCTTTCCCCCAGCAATTAGTGTGGTAAAGTCTGAAACATCAGGCCCTAAAGCATGAGTTTCATTTACACCTGTTTCCAAGATGCTTTACACTGACAGAATGGTGTGAAACCCGAGTAAAACACACACTCGATGTGTGATCTTTCCTCTGCCTTCCTTAGCGCTGCCAACGAAATCCACTGCCAGCCAGCCCACATGCTATGCAATCTTTAAGCTATTTCTAAAGCTGCTTGGAAGCCTCTTAATCATTACAGAAGGGCTTAATGAGACAGCTGGCCATCACATCCAATGGACGAACCCATTCCTGCCGCAGGTCAGGGCAAATCCGGCTCCAGCCGTACCACAGACGGCTCTCCAGCCCGAACTGCCAGCGACGAAGGCAAAGCCGCGGCTCCTTCAGGGAGGTGGCATCGCCCTGCACCAGGCACACGGGGCGCTTTCGGCCTAATCCCCCGGGGGAGCCGTTTGCCTAAACCCTTTCTCCCACCGAGCGCACCGGGAGAAGAAGCGGCTCTCCGTACCTGCCGGAGCTGCTGCCCCAGGGCTGAGCCCGGGCCCGGGGGAAGCTGCGAACCCCTCGGCCGAGCTCACTCTGCTTGCTACCGAGCAACACTCCGACACCCGGGAGCGGAGCCCGAGGCGAGGCCTTCCCCGCTGCTGACAGCAGGCGGCAGCGGCCGCCGCAGAAGCAGCTCTCCCGGTGGCGGCGGCTGGGAGGGCACGGCGTGCGCCAACCTGTAGGGAGGAATCCCCGACTACCAGGACGAGCACCAACGGCACCTCCGACGGGCACGGGGCGAGGGCCAGGGGCGGCCGAGAGGCAGCGAGGCCTCGCTCCGCCAGCAGCCGGGCTGCTCGCCTCCCGTGCGGCGGGCCGCCGCCGCCGTTCGGCTCCCACCGCCAACCAGCAATTCACGCCGAGCGGGACCGCGGCGTCCCGAGCCCCCTCCCTACCGGAGCCCCCACGGTGCAACCACCGCCGCCGCCGCCGCCCCCGGTCTCCCCTCACGGCGGGGCGGGGCGGGCGGCCGCCCCTGAGGCGAGAGAAGGGCCGCGCCCAGCACCGGTGCCCCCGCCCCCCTCCTTCACCCATAGGCTGGCGGGCCTCCCCGGCAGCCAATCGCCTCCTGATCTGGCGCGCTCTTCCGCCTCTTCTCCTCGCAGCCCTCTCTCCGCAGTTTCTTCCGCCTTCGCTCTGATTGGCCGCGGGCGAGGCGGCGGCCTCCCATTGGCTGGCGGCGGCGGGACGGCCCGCCAGGCAGGGGCGGGCGAGGCGTTTCCTAGCAGCAGCGGCCGCCGCCATGGCGCCGCGGCGCGGCGGGCCGGTGGGCTACGCGTTGCTGGGCGGGCAGGTCGCGTTACTGCTCGGTAACCTGCTGCTGCTGCAGGGCTCCTCCCGCGGCCTCCCCCATAACGGCACCGAGCCCGAGGCGCCCGGGCCGGGGTCCCCCGCCTCCACCTGGGCCTACACCGACCCGCGGGCGCCGCTCGTCCTCTGTACCTACCTGTGAGCGCCGGGCCGGGCGGCGGCGGCGGGGACGGGGAAGCAGCGGCCGCCTCGCCCTCCCTCACCGCTCCCCCTCCTTCCCCTCAGCCCCGAGGAGTTCGTGGAGTGCGAGGAGCCGGTGGATCACGGCGGGAACGCCACGGCGCAGCAGGAGCTGGGTCACGGCTGCGTGAAGGTGCGGAGCCGGGCGGGCGGGCGGGACGGGGTCGGGGGGAATGGACGGCTCGGCCGGGTCCCCGGGTCTCGCTGCCGGCGGTTGAGGGCACCCGCTCTGCCTGCAGTTCGGCGGACAGGCCTACGGCGAGGTGGACCGCACCCGGGTGCAGTGCCGAGCGCTGGACGGTATCGAGTGCGCCGAGCCGCGGAGCTTCCTGCGGGGCAGCAGGCCCTGCGTCAAGTAGGATGCGCTCCCCGGGGGGGCGGGAGGGCCCCGCTCCCCCCCCGCAACCCCCCACCCCCTCCTCCCGGTCCCTGCGCCTCTCCCGGCCCCCACGGGAGGGAGCCCCGCTGTAAGGAACCGGCGGCTTACCCGGGCCCCTGCACCCCCCCCCCCCCCCCCCGACCCCTTCCATTGCAGGTACACTGGGCACTACTTCATAACCACGCTGCTCTACTCGTTTTTCCTGGGTTGCTTCGGAGTGGATCGGTTCTGCCTGGGCCACACCGGGACCGCCGTGGGGAAACTGCTGACGCTGGGAGGACTGGGGATCTGGTGGTTCGTGGATCTGATTCTCCTCATCACCGGCGGGCTGATGCCCAGCGACGGCAGCAACTGGTGCACGGTGTACTGAGAGGGCTGAGCTGGCCCCCACGGAGGTCGACGGCCTCGCTGAGGAGGGGAGACGGACTCCTCCGCTTGTTCTGCAGCACCAGAGCGGACTTCTGCCTTGCGCAAACGTGGATTTACAAAGCTGTAACTTAACACGCGGAACAGTCGTTCTTGTTGATTCCTCTGTGCAAGCTTTGGATTCAAAATTGTTCGGTATATACTTTGCTTGTTTAAAATAATATGGATTTCCACCTGCCCCAAGCAGGGACAGTTTAAGAAATCAGACCTTGCGAACTGAGGTGGTCAAACAAATCTTAATAAAGCTTGGAAGGAGCTGACTCCACGTACTTTCACTATCTGTAGGGTACATACAGCCACACAGACGCAGGCCACCAGTGTGTGGTTTTGTGTTACTAGACTTTGTAAACCTTTAAGGTTGAGTAAACCAACACAATGTTACAGAGACTCTGTGGCGAAGCCACGAGCTCTAATTCTACATTATTTGTTTAAAACTGTGTTCACTGGCTGCAGGGGAAGCTGGCTTAGATTTAGTAGAAACTGCACCCTTTGGAGAGCATTACTTTCCCTTCTCGCAGGCAGGGTAAGTCACAGTGCAGCAGGTAAAGTTACTATTCAGGCCTTTCCAAAGAAGCACTTGCGTCTAATGATGTAAGTCTCCCTGCCATGCACATGTTACAGAAACATCATCTGTATGACACTGCAACCACTCTATGTGTTATTTTAAAGTTACCTGTGTCTCCTGGCCCCTGCCCTTCCTCATAAATAAGCATGCTTTCCAAAAACATACTCCATTGTGCTGCCCATGGCAGCAGGTTGCATTCCCTTTCCCTGCTGCCGGACAGTCGTATTCTTTAAAGTCATGACCATTCAGTGGCAACCATTCGTGTTTTACAAAACTGTTAAATACCAGCCTTGCCTCATTAGTGATGGAAGCCTCATTTCCACCCGGAGCTGCAGGGAACAGACGGGAGCCATTGGAGACCTGGGAAAGGGCCAGAGATGCCAAGGGGTAACTCCTGTCCACGTGCCGGTCACCCCTCCGGCTCCAGCCCACAGCACAGGGCGCATGCATTACCAAAATGAGTGGGACCTTCAAGCAACCACACACCCAAAAGAGGAAGCCCCACCAGATGCAGTCTGAAAACTTACCGAGCTGAATAAAAATGGGAAAAGGAAGCTGCAGTAAGTCACAGCCAGAAGCAGACACAAAATCCATATCTGCAAAAGTCCAGTCACATTTGACGTAAAATACAGCAACCATACACTCTCCGTTCTCACACAGTTCTGCAAACCGAGGGCCCTCCAGCTGTTTCCATTTGGCTAATTTCTGCCTGCATTATTTCTACTTCTGCCTCCAATAGCACTGCAATGGGGTTCAGTTTGGCTGGGAATTCTGCCTATTCCAGTTTTGGTTTGTGGTTTATTGCAACAACTCCTCCTCTTCGGGGAATGGGGTTTATATCCCATTTCGGTCACACGTAATCTGAATTTGGCAGCTTCGAATAGGTCTCAGGGCAGTAGGGTGGCGGGGGAGGCTTCATCGTGAAACTACCACATTCTTCAGACCAGTGGAACAACAGGGCTGAAAAACCCACGGGGGGGGTGGGGGTGGAATTATGCAGCGAGCCAGAAAAGAAAAAAAAGAAAAAAAAAAATCCCATGTGCAAAAACCCATCGTCATTAACATCTCCCCACGTCCTCAGCCCAGCAGCTGCCAGCTAACAGCGGGACCTCAAATTCCTTCTGTGTACGAGGCAGTCATGGACTACGCTGAGGAAAACCAGGGTATTGGTCCGACAGCTTTCCTCCGGCCCGCATATCCAGAAAGGCAAAGATAGTTGTGACTTCCCTGCCACCGCCATGCACTCACCCCCTCTCACACCCGGAACTGACCTGTGTGCAGGGCAGCAGCATCTGTGCTCACTTCACACAAGAAGTGTGCTCAGCCAGTTCTCACTGGAAAATATGACATTGAAAGCAAAAAAAAAAATAAAGAAAAGAAAAGTAACAAAGTGTTTAAACCAAGAGTTTTATTGGGACACACTTACCTATGGAAGGGCTCAAGAGGAGCAATAGCTGGAGCTGTCTTAACATTGTCAGCAATGAAATTCAACTTGCACCTCGGGCTGGGAGGATGCACACCGCCTGGAGACGGACGATTTCTGCTCCAAGCAGTCGTGTTCCTTACCAAACACACGCCCTGGAAGCAAGGGATGCTTCTCGCCCCGTTAGTCTCTGTCCCCTCTTTTTCTAGCAGTGACAAACAAGATCAAAAACTTCAAAGCAGAGGCCATGATGGCCCTTTGCCCTCCCCTCGGTGCTCTTTCCCGCTGAAGCTGGCTGGGGGGGCCAGGGTGTCCGGTGGGGCACAGTGGGGTGGGCAGCCCAGCCGGCTGCAGCTCTGCAGCGGGAGCCTCCGAGGGGCTCCAGCCGTAAGCGTGGCACGAGAGACACCAGGCCGGGCTTTGGCAGGTCAGTGCAGCATCCCTAAAAGCTCCCCCAGCACGATGGCTGCTCCCCTTGCACGTGGGGGGAGCACCCGGCAGTGGACCCCATGGTCCCCCCCAGCCGCTGTGCCCTGTCTCCCAGCCCTGGTGGGGATGGTGTTCAACCCTCCCTGGCAATCATTACCCAAAATACACCATGCAAACAGATAGCCTGGGAAAGCAACTGGGATTTCCTTCTTTATTTAAAAACACAGGGGAAAAGGGGTTCCATCTCCTGCAGCCAGCATTTACAGGCAAGGGGTGGGAGGCAGGTAACCGACACCATGGGAGTCAGGGAGCATCGCCTGCGCGAGGCACCCCGGCCCTAAGAGCACTTGAAATCCATAGCCAGCACTCACAGAAATAGCTGAAACCGCTTGGGATTTTCCATAGAAAAGAGCAAACCCATCTCTCGCACCACTCTTTCCGCACAAGATACCTCGAACCTGCACGCATCTCTAGGAAAGCAGGGAAACTCGCAGCACACGCTTCATTCTCAAAAGCAAGCAGCTACGGGGGATCGTTCATCCCCACGTGGGAGAGCCAGGCGGCAAAAGCAGAGATAAGGGGATACCAGTTTGCTTTAAAAATTGCTGCAAAGTTCCATCAAGGTCTGGCTGCATCCACCTGGTCCTTTGGGATGGGAGAGAAATTCCTCCCCGCAACACCACCTGCATCACGGATGGGTCTGGAGCCCAGCTTGACTTTGAACACACTTGTTTCAGTCTCACATTCAGCCTTTACGCTGTCCTGGGGATGCGGGGAGGGTGGGAATGAGAAACAGGAATGTTGCAATAGCGCTGGAGCCACTCGTAGTTTCTCCTCCTGGATAATTAACCCTAATTGTGCAACCAGCTTCTGCTTTACCATCCCAGGCCCGAGGAAACTGCAATTATCAAGCAACAAAAATACTTGGTACTCCATGGTTTTGAAGCCTTGCACGAAGTAACCATTGTCTCTCTGCATTTGATGTTCTCCAGAAATGAGGTCAGAGCGCTATCACCAAATACAGTGACTCTATGATTGATAGGCTTACCAAACTATTAAAACATTTTTGAAACCCCATGTTATGAGCCAAACAGCAAGTCAGCCTAAAAAAAAAAATTTCAAACACTAGTGCAAATAAAGCAAAAAGAAGGAAAAGGAACAGCATGATCTAGGTTTCTACAATTAAATAACAAATATTAACACTTGCCCTGTACCGTTTGCACCGATTCCCACTCATTTTCATAGTTTCAGTGTTCCCCAGCATCTCCACACATCCCCCCTGAAGCCACTCTTAGCCCCGAACCTGGGAGGTCCCGTCACCACCTCCCCCCGGCTGCACCGAGGCCCCTTCGGCTGCGCCTGCCCCGGGCTCCAGCGGAGCCCAGCTGGAGGAGCAGCCCCTCCAACACAGGAGGGGATCGATGCAGGAAGATGCAATTTTAATCTTGTTGAGATCCATTGGGCTAATCAACGCCTTGGAGCTCAACCGATAAAGCTCTGCTCTATCCCAGGCTGAGCCTGAGCTAGCTGAAGCACAGCTGTCAAACAGCTGGAGAGCTGGAAAGGGCAGGGACAAACCAGGTTTTTTTTGCTCCTGGGGAGCACATTGAGCTGATTTTGCAGAGCAGGAACATGTAATGCCAAAAAAAAAAAGGAAGGGAAAAAAAAAGAAGAAAAAGAACAAGTAACTAGTCCTCAATAGAGAAGCCTTGTTAACTCCAGACCACTCCGTGCGCTGCTAAGCTTGCAATGCCATTCCCACACCAGCCACGCAGATTTATCAGCTGGAGTACATCTGAGATGGCAAAGAGCGTGCCTGTGTCTGACACAGGACACGGCAGTGCAGCTGGGCCAAAGCAAGCACATTTAAAAACCCACGTGCCCATCAGCAGAGCCCGGGGCAGCCCCGGGCACCTCCTGCAGCCTTGCCCGGGGCTGCGGTGCCCAGCCAGGGCACTGCTGCTGCCGCCCGGGCTGCTGCCTCCTGCCCGCAGGGCACCGCAGCCGGGGATGCCGGCAGAGCGCAGCAGCTCAATGCCAGGGATGCCATCGCTTGCTCTTGTTTCAGCTTAACGCAGTTCCGGACAAAAGCTTTCCTACCCAAACACGTGCTGCTTTCCATGGCGCACGGACACCGCCCCGTGTCTCACTCTGCCACCTTGGGTCTGGGTAAGAGCCCTCAAACGAAGGGTGAAGCAGCACCTACGCCTGGATGGGCTTGCTGCTGCTCTCACAAAGTCACACCGACATAACCTGCTGCTGACAGCAAGCAAGGACGGGGAGGTGTGTCCTCGCTCGGTACCCAAGGATTACACACACATTTCGGGGTGAAGATATCAGACGATCTTCGCTGCCTAGGGAATACCTGAATTTTCTACGCGCTATTTATCACAACTCCTACAGGAGCTTATTTGGTTATGGAAATGACGAGTTCTCGTTGCTCTAAAAACTTCCACTCATTTTCATTTCAAGGCAGGCAGCAGGCAAGTTGGCTGGACAAGTCTTCCCAGTTTCATTAAATGCTCGGCTTTCACTGCTTTTTGCTAAAAGCACTTCACCACCCGGGCACGGCTTTCTGGTGCCCAGATGTACACAGTGCAAAACCAACACCGTACCTGAGGATCCTCCCGTCCCTGGGAGCCACCGTCGCACCGGCTGCCTGCCCAGGCTCACGCTCAGAAAGTACCAATAAACCTTTCAGCAGGGCTGAGCGGGGAGCCTGCCAGTGCCAGGGTTTAACAGTGGCTACAGGTATAAAAAGACATAATTAAAAGCCAACGGATTTGTTGATACGCCATTAGTCAGGCAGTGTAAAGAGCTGGTTTCCTAGGGAAAAAGTCATCAAAACGGGAAGTTGCAGCGTGTCCCTTGTACAGGCAGCTGAGGGCTGGCGTCTCCCCGGCTCTGCCCAGCTGCTGGGGGAAGGCTGAGCAGCGTGAAAGGGGAGAAAAATGTTTTTCCAAACACAGGAAAGGCCACGCTCCCTTTCAGGCCTCCGAGACCTCCTGCCGCTTCCTCCAGGCTTGGTTTCGGGGGCAAATTATGCGGCTGCAGAGGAGGATGCCCCCTCGTCCAAGCCGTGCCAGGAACCAGCGCTTCCCGCCCCGCACAGCGAGCGATGGCAGCACGAGGTGCCCGCAGGTCGCCCTGCCCGGAGGCGGCTTCCGAAACACGGAGCCGCCCGGGGCAAAACACAGGCAGGAGCGGGCAGGGACTCCGCTTCCCGGCAGAGCGAGGCACCGGGACGCGGGTCCGGCCGGATCCTGTATCGCAGGGAAGAGCAGCGGTGGAGGGAAGGGGCCACCTCACCCCCGACGAGATGACGGGGTGAGCTCGGTCCGAGGCGCTGAGCGGATACACGGAGACCGGCCGTCGCGGACACGGTGCGGCTGCGCGCCCCGCACCGCCCCGCGGGGACCCCCGGCAGCCGGGGAGGCGGCACGCGGAGCCGGGGGATGGTTCGGTGCCCGGTCAGACGTCGGAGGTCCGGATGGTTTCATCGTCCAGGTCGAAGGCGAACGGCTTCTCCTTGAGATGCTGCGGCTCCGACTTGTGCCGCACGCGCTTGCCCAGCACGGCGCCGGCGTCGCGCTCCGTGAAGGCCGGCACGAACACCGAGTCTCTCAGCGGCGCGGGCACCTCCTCCAGCACCGGTTGCTTCCCCGCTGCCTGCGGAACCGGCGTCCAGGGCTGCCAGGAGGAGGTGGAAGGGGCTTTGCACAGCGCTCTCCTCTCCTCTGCCGCCTGCCTCTGCTGGGAGAGGGCCGAGGAGCCCCCGGGCTTCACCATGGAGGTGGATCTCATGAAGGACATTTCCTGCAAGGACAGACACAGGGTGAGCGCTGGCCGAGGTTGGGGTTTCGTGCATGCAATGCTGTGAGCAATTTGCAAAGCTCTGGGGACCAGGCTCTGCAGAAAAAAAAAAAAAAAAAAATCCTAAGCAAACTGAAAGTCTGAATTAAATGGCCCTTTGCCATCAGTCAGGCTCTCGCTTGTGCCTCGGAGCAGAGCAGGGTTCATGCAGGTCCAGTTCAATGGCTGAATCTCACTTTTCAATCTTTTCAGGGAAACTTTTCCAGCAACGGGTAAACAAACTCAGAGAGGGCAGGGATCTCATCCTGGAAACGGGCTAACTGAGCGCTTACACAAGCCACTAAATAAATACCTTGTACATTGGCATAATCTTCATTTGACACTATATATGAAGCAGAAAGGACGTGACCTACCCTCGGGCGAGTTTTCAGGGCCTGGACTGCCCCTGTGATTACTCGGATCCAGCTGTGCATGTCCTCAGGGCTGTCTGCCTGCAAAACACACCAGCCCAAATCAGACTTTGCCTTCTGCAAGCCCCCGGTGCAGCCAGAGTTGATCCCCGCCACAGCAAAGCGTGGACACGCAGATGGACAGGCTACCAGGGTTCCCAGGATATTTGCTACTAACTTATCCTTGCTTAAAAATCACTGCACCACCCTATCATCCCCCGCAGAAGGGGAGCCACTCTCCACATTGCAGCATTTTTGTATCAGGAATAGATAAAGCATTTAAGGAACACAAAATCATCGGGATGTGACCGGCCCTGCCCCTGCAGCGGCAGAGGCTCAGGGGTCTGCATCTCGCCACGAGCGTGGCCGGGGCCGTGCTCTCTGGGCAGCAGGATTTGGGGCTTTTGCCCGTGCACGTGGGGATGAGCATCCACGGCACGGCACGCCGTGCTGGCTACTCTTCGGGGACTCACAAGTGCTGAGGGGTCGTGCCGACAGCCCCATGCATGGCATCCCCTGCCTGCTGCCTCCTCCTGCCCAGCTCAGCCGCAACAGGGAGAATTACTTAATACCCCCACACGCTGCGGAGAGGGCTGGCCAAATCTGCAGGACAGGGAAGGTGCAGACACAGCCCCACGCACTCGGGATGCTCGTCGGATCGCCCTGTGCTTTTGTCTCTGCTTTTTCCTGCTCACACAAATAGCGGCTATTATAAATAAACCCAAGGGGAGAAGTGAAACCGCCCGGCAGTTCTCCCTGGCCGCCCGTGCCCCGACACCAGGCGAAGCTGTTACAAACTCATCTGCTCGCGTTTGCTGGCCGAGAGGCTGCTGGGGAACAGCCCGTTTGCAGGAGTGTGGCTCACACGAGCTGTCACGAGCTGAACTCACTGCCCAGAAAAGCAAACCGGCCTCGGCTGCCTCACCTGGATGTAGAAGGTCCTGGAGCTCGTTATGATTTCAAAGAGGTTGTCCCGCATCAGGAGGTCACTAGAAACAGCGAGAAAAAGATGGTCACTACCCAGCAGTCATCATGGATGGAAAAAAAAAAAAAAAAAAAATCTGTGTTTATCCTCATCTCTAGACTATGCTGGTGAAAAACATATTGAAGGCAAACCTTGGATCTCATCAGGATTTTGAGAAGATGACTCCAGCTCCCCAGAGACCTTCAGCTACACACACACACACTCCAGCTTCTGCCATCTGCAGGCAAAGCCCAGCCCCTCCCCAGACCCATAATCCATCTCATTTACAGTTCATGAGCTTTCTATTACTTATTAAGAATAAACAATTCAAAGATATATTAATAAATTATATTTTTACTTTAGCTAAAGAGGTTTGTTTTCTTAGTTCATTTTTCACTGCAAGTCTTCAAGTTACTTTGATTTTATCAGCATTCACTGCAATAAATTGTTCCCAAGACACTGTGTAGCCAGCTGTGCTAGTTTAAGGAAAACACCTATATGCAGCTTTCAGCAGCTTTATGAACACCTTTGTTCTTCTGTCATACCATGCTATTTACTGTGCAGGGCCCCACATTCCTTAATCTAGGGAGATAAGAGAGCTGTAGGAGCACGCCTGCCCAACAGAGATGGCTATCAGCACCAGGAGAACAGAGGATGGACAATATCCTGCATCCAGCCACATTTCCCCAACCTGTTCATGGAGCTGAAGGGGAAGAAATTTCTTAAAAGCAAAACAAAGAGGAGACATTTGGGTTACAGGGTCGTAAAAGAAAAGCGAGCGGCAGCACAGCTCAGCCTGGCCCTGGCCCGCAGCAGCAGCAGCCGCCACTGCTTTTCGGGGCCCTCTGGGCTCCCCAAAGGGGGAACTGAGTTTCCTTCCTGCCTTCCTCCGGTTCAGCTCCTCGGGGAGCTGCTTCCCACCAGCAGCCGGAGCTCCCGTTAGCTGCTCCGGCCCCGACACAACCTGGGGCTACAGCAGGAGCTGCAGTTCAGGGAAACACGGATGGGAGCATTACCCAGACTTGACCAGGCACTCGTGGGTCTTGCAGACATCCTTCAGAAGAATCGAGCGCAAGGGCTCCTTGTCCTGCGGAGACGAGAGGAGACGACGATGGGCTTGGCTGGCCCCTGGGGCTGGCAGCGCTGGGATGTGCCTCCCATGCCGGCACGGCAGCGCAGCAGCTCCGGACCTCTGCTCGGGAGCAGTCGGTCCCAGGCGGGGGCCGGCAGGGGCTGCTCACCTGCTCACACTTGTAGTAACTGATGGAAAATTCATCCAGAACAAAGTACCGGCGCTTCCAGCTCTTCCTCTGGAAAAGAGAGGAGGAAACAGCTCGGTGCTGGGCTCCGGCGCTCTCCCCACGCTGTCGTGGTCCTGCATCCAGAGCATCCCTGGAGCATCCCCAACCCACGGGGCAGCAGGCAGCCCACGGCCACGCACCCGGCTGAGCCGCCCCGCTGCCCGCGGCGCAGGGGACCCCCGGTACTCACCACGTTCCCCTGCTTCACGCAGTAGCCGCTCTTGAGGATGGGGGGCCCGGCGGGCGGCTTGGTGGCCGAGGTGGGGATGTAGCTCTGCGAGCGCCGCAGCAGCGGGTGGGCGGCCACATCGCTGCCCTCCCCTCCGTCCCCTCCGTTCTGGAAGCAGAGAGCACAGAGTTACTGGGGAGCCGGGAGAGAGCAGGGTGGGGGGAATTCCCTGCTAGAAGGCAGGACACCTTGAGCTGGAGGGAAAAGCAACCCGAAGCCAGCCCTGAGCACAGCGCTGCATGCCAAGGGCTAATTGCAATGCCTGGACACAAGCAGGGGAATGAACCAGAGTCGAGAGCTGATTTTATCTCGTTGCATGCAGCTTTTCAGACTGCTGCCTGAGTGCTAGCCACCTTTTTGGCACCCACACATTAAAAACAACGTTAAGAAATTAGAAAGGCTACAGAAAAGCAATCTGAGGGCTGAAGAAAATCCCTTGCAGCAGAGAAGTTAAAGAACCTCATCTGCTCGGCTTATCAAACACCGAGAGGTGACTCAACTGCACCACAGACCTTCGCCGGAGTAAGCGCAAGGTACAAGGAGCTCTTCCACCTGCCAGAGGGACGCAGAACAAAACCCACCAGCTGGAAGCTGGAGCCAGACAAACCCAAGTTAGAAGGCAGGCATGCTTTCCAACTGGAGAAGGCAATATATCATGGGAATAAACTGGTCAGGACAGCTGTAAAGTCTCCACTCCATGTTTTCACAGCCAAATTCTCCCAAAAGAAACTGTGATGTTTGGAGTTCAGGTAGAAAAACCGTGCTTCCTCTGGCCCCGAGCTGTCTCTCCCCAAGCGCAACGCTCGCTGCTGCGAGCACGGATGGGCTGTGCCCGCGGCCGTGCGCCCAGCACCCATCCCCTGGCTCACCCCAAGCGCTTCCCAGCGCATCCCAACGGCCGGACCCTGCCCCGCTGCCGGCATCACCCCCTCCCTCCTCCGCACCCCGCTCCGTGCCCGGGCAGCACCCTCCCTTCTCCCTTCCCCCTCGGCAGCGCCGAGGATGGTTGAGGTGAAACATCTGCGCTCATCTCCTTCCCCCGTCCCTCCAACCCCTTCCTCCAGCCCCGCGCTGAGGTTTGAGAATTGCCATGGCAGCCGGGGTGGCTCTCGTCGCCGCCAGCCTTATATGGCACCCGCGCCGGTGCGACTGCCGGTGTGGTTAACCAGCAACCTGCTTGCGCTGCTCCTTCCAGCACCTTCGAGAGGCTGCTTTGGTTTCTCCAGGACAGAGACAAGCAGCCATTTGGCTGGCCCCAAACTGCCACCCAGAACCTCCGGAGAGCAGCGGAGCAGAGCTCCAGCCCAGCCGGGAAGGGCAGGCTGCCCGCTCCCCTCGCCTGGGGATGCATCGGCTCTGCCGAGCGTTACGGATGTACGTGTCCAAAACCAGAGATGGGGATGCTGCTGCAATGGGGAGCGTTACACCCGGGAGCCGGGGTGATGCTGCTGGCCAGTCTGGGGGTGCAGCCGGAGCGTGGGGCTTCCCCCTGCGGTCCCAGAGCCGCTGCGGGGCAGCACCGGCCGGCCAGGGCAGAGCCAGGAAACCACGGACGCGCCCAGGAAGCTGCAGCAGAAAAATAGCCATTTCGCACACGGGGCAAGCTGCAAGAGCACGGAAAATGGTCCAGCAGCTGACGCACCACCTCTAAAAAACCCCTCAGTGAAAGAAAGAAATTGTGCGACGGCTGAGGATGGAGCTCCCGGCTCTCGGGGGGTGGTGGCAGGGGAGGAGAGGGAGGCAGAGTCAAGAGTCAGGAGGAAAGAGCAGCTTTAACTCACTGAAACAAAAAAGAAAAGTCACAGGGCTGGCTGCTGCCACTTGTTCGCAAACAGGCTGCCCCGGCTGCATGGAAGCAAGGGGGGAGGCACAGCCCTCCCTTCCCTGCCCTTCCCCACCCCACGCGTGGGGCTGAGGGTCCAGCAGCATCCCACGGGGCAGCGGCACCGGGAAGGGACGGCTGCCAGCCTGACCGACCTCGCACGCCTCCGCACCCCACACACCTCCGCACCCCAACAAACCCCGCGGCCAGGGAAGCGTTAAAATCGCCTGACAGCAAAAAAAAAGGCTCCAATGATCTAATTCTCTGCTCTATTTTTAGTGCCGCCACCGATAAGAGCTGAAGTGAGACCCAGAGCCGGATGAGCGCCCGAAAGTGGGAGACGCCGATGGCCACGTGCACACCCGGCCACGTGCCGAGGGAAGGGGCTGCAGAGCCACGGCAAGCGGGGCCGGCTACCGCCTCCGGGATGGGTCAGTCCCTTCGGCCGCTTTGATGGGGGCAGCAACACGGGGTCCCTCTGCCCCGGGCACCTCGATGGGGGATTTGGACCCAGGACATGTGGGTGGATGGTGAGAAATGGCCGGGAAGGGGAGCAGATTCATAGCCTCCTCCTCCTCACACCCCCTCGTCTCATCACACTTCAGAGCGAGACAAAGGAGAGGTGCTACAGGGTGCTAAGTGCAGCTATTTATACATCCCTGAGTGGGAACGGTTTGCAGGCACCAAGCTGGTTTCCAGAAATGAAAGTGCAAACCAGCCTCCCCAACAGTCCAAACCAGCAACTGCCTCCAGCCCCATGGCTGGACATTCCCGGACCCCCAGAGCTTCCCCGGACCCCCGGACCACATGCCCCAGCCCAGCAGACCCACGTCCATGAGCTCTGCTGCTCCGACACGCGGGTTAGAGAATGACAGAGCCCATCGCTGCTGTGTATTAACAGTATTTCTCTACCCATTGCACTGCCCAATACTGGCGGGGCTAAAGCAGTAACAACGCCCCGACACTCACTTTCCCTGCGCTCACCCTTCCTAAAGCAGAAATCTGAATATCATTTGCAAAAAGCGATTTGCAGACCCAGCCACCCTCACTCCGCTCGACTCGGAAGGCAGCACGCCCTTGCTGCCAGGACAACGACAGCGGCAGGAGCCAGACACAAAAGCCAGCAGGCAGGGACCCCTCAAAGCCCGGCTCAAGTGCCGAAGGGCTCCTGGCAGCGAGGTGCAGGAACATCAAAGCAGGGTGTGGTGGGGATGCCCTCGCCCAGCTACGCATGGAGAAAGCTGCCACCTTTTCTGCTTATCCCCATTAGGAGCTGCTCTTAAAACACAGGGAAAAGAGAGACCAAAGCGGGGTGCCGACGTCGCAGGGATTTTACCCGGTGCGCGGATCCTGCCAGCTCACCTGGTTGATAGAGATGGGCGTGTGGACCACCACCCCCCCAATGATCTCGGTTTTGTAGGCCACCTGGGGCTTTCTCTCCTGGGCCTGGGGCACCACTGGAGGCTTCGCGATCTCCGCGGCCGGTGGGACGCTGCCGCCCTTTGGCACCTACGGGAGAAAGAAAGGGGTGAAGGGCACAGGCGCGACCGTGCTGGGCAGCCCTACGCCTGCACCAGGGCACCATCGCCTCTGTCCTCGCAGCCTAAATGCAGCAATGTCCCTTTAAAAAATAATAAATGAACAAGCCACCCCGATTAAGGAGGGTGTGGGCCCCACCCAGGCGGTTTGCAGGAGGCACTGAGATGGGAGATGAGAGGTGGTGAATAATTAAGCATCAACTCACATGAGTCTATGACTCGCCTCTGCAGCCCAATGCGTTTGTGGGACACTTGCTCCTTTAATTGTCCCCGCTCTACTTACAGCTAGGCTTAATGATGAGCTTTCATCTGCCTAACGAGGCTGAGCTGCAGCACGTCCGCAGGGGCGCAGCAGATGGCCGGGCGCTATTTTACACGCCGAACGCCTGCACGTCCTGCAGCAACGCGCGGCCGGGCAGGTCGCGTCTCCGCTGCGAGCAGCTCCGCATCGCCGGGCAGAGGCTACGCTGCAGGGACCCAGCTCCGGCATCCTCCTTTTCCCCCTCCCAGCTCCTTCCCTCCAGCACCTGGCTCTGGACAGAAAGGCGGGTTTCCAAGTTTTTCTTCCCAAGTCCACACTTCCAATTCTCTAATGCCATTAATCAGGGTGTCTGGCTCCAACCCACCCTCCTGCCTTCCACCCCGAAGCGCACAGGGAGGGACACGCGGTCCTCTCCGTGCAAACCGCGCCATGCATCGGCTGCTGGCTGGGGAGAGCAGAACTCTCAGCTGCTCTAAAGTCCCTCCCGAAGCAGACGGCTGGACTGGTGTTCAACCTGAGACCTGGCTTAAGTCTTGCGGGGCAGAGGTCTGTGCTAAGACCTCACAAACCCATAGGCAGGAGAGGAGGAAGGGCCAAGGACGAGATCCCGGTCACCCCACGGCCCCGCTGCCTGTGCCTCCTGGGTGCTCTCCAACAATGGGGCAGGCAGTGCCGGGCAGGGAGCAGGCAGCAGCGACACGTTCGGGTGCCATCGCATCCCGCTTCAGAAATGCTGCCGCCGCGAGAGCGAGCGGCCAGACCACGGCAGGCTGCCGGTCGCCTGTGCCGCACGGCCGGTGCCGAGCACCAGCGCCCGCGGGCACCGGCACGCACCGGCTGCCCGCGCCGGCAACGCAGGCGAGCACGAGGCGGGTGCACGGCGAGGCTGGGGAGCCAGCACGGGCCACCCGGCCGGAGGAAACGGTTTCACAACGCAGATGCGGAGACATTGCGTGTGCGGGCAGCGGGGCAGGGGCAGAGGGAAGGGGCTGCATCTCTCTGCGGGCAGCGATGCAAGGGGGAAGGTGCTGCTCGGCGCCTGGCACGGGGCAGGGTGCTGCCGCCAGCTCGAGCCTCCTCGTGCAGAACTGAGCAGAGTCCCTCGTCACGGTGACACCAGCCCGCTGCACACCTCAAGCCTTCAACCGCCAAGGCCCTGGCTACAAAGACGGCGTGCAAGATGAAGAAACGCAGGAAGCGATTTGCCAAGAGCAGAGAAGTCTCCGTGAGAAGCGGAAGCTGAACCTGGATCTTTGCGCCAGGAGCAATACCCGAACCGCTGCCCCATCCTTCCCGTCCCACCGCAGCGAGTGGCTCAGATGGCAGCAGCGTGCACCGAACATACAGCACACAGGACCATGGTTGGTGCCGTGCATCCCACGTCCAAGAGCCCAGCAGCCCTGCAGAGCCCAGGGGAAGAGGGAAACCTCTCAGAGACCAGAGGCCGGTAAGGGTCCAAACCCCACCGAAAGCCAGAACGTCTCCCCATGCCCTTCTGTGCCCCTCCACCCACACCAAGGTGATGAAGCTGCTGCAACTCAGAGCAGCCCAAGGACACGCAGGCACAAATGGAGACCTGTGGGAAGCTGCAGAGCAGGGAGCGGGATTTCCCACGCAGGGCAGAGCGGCCGTGTCACCCACATCCCGGTAGCCCCGTGTTTCCCAGCCAGCCTGCGAGAACTCCTCCCTGCAGGGCTGGATGAGCCGGTCGGCCAGCCGGGACACAGCCAGAGTCGGGAAGGGCTGGCCAACATCAGGGTATGAAAATCACCGCGGTTTATTGCAGAAACAGAAGATGCATCTCTTCCTATCGCCGCACCAGCTCCCACCTCAGCCAGCCTGGCAAATCAGCTATGCGGGCTGCCTGCAGGCAATTACCCTGGAGGAAACTACCCTGGTGGCACAGCTAGACAAATGTCCCTGGCAGGCTCTGGTTACAACTCCTACCTGGTTTTGGAGGTGGGTTTTTTGTGGCCAATATCACCTGAACCCATAAAAGAGAAGGTACAAGCCAGAGCCTGTGCAGTCAGTTTGGTGGCTTCAGGCACAGAGGTTGTCGCATTTAATGTATTTGCAGATATAAAAAGAAAATACAAGCCAGGTCTGGTCTTGTAGATGAGTTTCCCACAGACACAACACAGCACTCCAGTGATTTTTAAACAAAAAATTCAAGGAAAAAAGGTTATTTGATAGGACCCATTCCTAAACTGTTCATTGTGATTTTTCCTTACATTTAGTTTACAAACCATGAACAACATGCATCGGCACATGACCTAGTAAAACCCTGCTAGCATCAAACACCAGCCATACTGCTAATGCCAGGCACACAGAAGCCTGCAGAGCCCCTGACCCTTTCGCAGGGATCCCCCACATCCCGGGGCCAGAAAGAAGCCGTCTTGCGAACACCTAACGCAGGAGTCCTGGCACACGGGCACTGCCACAGAGCACGCAGGCGATGCTCCTGCTCCACCGCACGAGAGAGGGAGCACAGCAGCATCGCTCATCGCCAGGAGCGCCGGGCAGCTGAGGAGCATAGACTTCGTGGGTTTCTGGGTCAGTGACCATTAATTTACGGTTATATGAACACAACACTAAATGAGAGGAGATGGCAGACAAACTCCTTCGGATCCAGGCACAACCCGCCCCGCGATGCCCTGCAGTGCAGGGCATTTGCTACGCCTCGTCACAAGACCCGGCGTTCCAGGAAGAATAAAAATTGAGTAAATAAATTATCGGAGCAGAAGAAAGACGCCCTTTGACAGCCGCGGCGAGGAGTTGCTCGGTTACACACAATCCCAGCCAGCAGGAGTGACAGGAGGGAAACGTCCCCGGAGCAGGCAGGGACGGGGACGGCTCCCGCAGGAGCTTCCCCAGGGTGCAGCCGCCGTCCCCCACAGCAGCTGGGCAGGGAGGGTGAAGACGCACGAGCAAACAGCAGCAAAATAAACCCAGACCAGGAGGATCCCTGGTGATGGTGGAGGGAATGTCTCCCGTCCGAAGCCAGACTCCTGAGATGGGTCACCACGCAGCTCTGGCCTTGCGAAGGGACACGGCGAAGCCGTCCAGCCCTGCACGCTAAAAGGCTGCATCGCCAGCACGTCCCTCCTCTGCTCGCAGCATTTCTCCCTCAGATCCAAACCAGCTCGGGCCCGCGTGCTGGCAGAACCGCACACAGCCCCCGGGGTGTCCATGTAAGAGCTCTGCTCTCGCAGGGCCGTCCGGGGGACCACGGTACGCTCCCCTGGGAACGAGGGGGTTTTGGGAGCTACAGTCCTGTACTATAACTGATCAAACAGCAAAAAAAGGGATGCGCCAGAAGCAGAGCGGGCTCCAGAAACAGGAGGAGACACTGCAGCCACCAGCCGAGAGCTGCGCTTCCCTCCTTCCCCAGTGCAGCCTCGGCACTAACCCAGAAGAAAGCCTGGCAAGTTTGGCACAGACCTGTTCCCAGACCGGGGACAACCCGGCCACCACCATCGCTGCTCCTCAGGTGGGACCGGGAAGGCGACGGAGGAGGAGAGCACAGCAAGAAGGAAAAGCACAGCTCTTCCAGACGCTTATCGAGCGGCCCATCAAGGCAGGACACAGCAACACCAGAGACGAGCATAATGCAACCTACCGTAATCTTACTGGCCCGGTTCAGTGCCTCCACCCAGTCCTGCAGGTCCTTCTGATCGCTGGCTTGTAAGAAATAGCGCTGAGATAACGCATTGATAACTATCAAAGAAGGGAATGAAAAGAAGAGTTAGGGAACAGTGCTTAGCATTATTAAAATAAATTAAACAATAAATCAACAAGACAGCATCCCTCAACTCCCAGTCCCAGAGCGATTTGCAGATAGCGGTCTCGTAACCTCTCGCATGGAAAAGCGGCCGAGGGGCGTGGAGGAGGGACGTGGCAGCTGGTCAGCTGGATGCATCCTTGCACCAGAGCATAGGGAGGGCAGGGCTGAAGTCAGGCTTAAACCAAGGCTGTGGCATGGCCCAAACTAGGACTTAATCTAGTGCTGAAGTTAGCCCCTTGCACGGGGCGTTTGAAGGCCCCTTGGGACTTCCTTCGCTCAGCGCTTGGGTTTTAACTCTCACCCGAAATGCTGGTGCGAGCCCGCACGTGGGGCTGCACCGTGCGCTCCGGTCTTTGTCTTGGGCTACATCCGTTGTAGTAAAGTATCGCGAAGGCGACACCATTCCCCTGGGACAAGTATGTGCTTGTGCCATCGTTTCTGTCGCTTTAAACCTGAGTTCATGGCTCACACAGGAGGCACTGAGGCCGACCGGGTTGGGCTGAGGCCATTTGGGTGGGGGGGAATTCGATATGAAACACCCCTTCCTTGCACCAAAAGGAGCAGAAGCTTATGCAGGCATTAAAAAGGAAGAAAAAAAACCTGTATTGCACAAGGTAGTGCAGCACAACAGGACACGTGGGAAGGATTCAGGAGCACAGCAAAAGCAGGGGACCGTCACGGATGGGACCCACAGTGTCCTGCCTCCCTCACCAAGCTCTGCCCGTGCATCTCGCGTTGGGGGTCACAGTGACAGGACCACCATACGGGGCTGTGGCTCACGCTAGCCCTGCGCCGGCCCTCTGGCACGACGTGCTGGGCACGGTCCCCCTCACTCACCGAAGCAGAACGGAGTTTTCGGCTTCTGTTTCGGGGTGGCGATGCTAACCTGCAACAGAGCAAATTAAAGAAAAAGTTAAAGATAACAGCACATGCTAATGGCATGCACGAGAGCTGGAAGTTTCCATCCACATGCCTGTGGCGGAGAGGAAGCCGGTGTTCCCCAAGCTCCAACCCAGTCCATGCTCCCAGTTCCTCTGAGCCCCCAGTGGAGCACCGATGCTGCAGCGTGAGCACGGGGCCGAGGAGCGAGCATGCGGCTGCAGCCCTGTTACGCTGGCCGGCCCGAGGGGAGGCATCGTCTGCCCTCCCCAGCCCTGCAATTACCCCCGTCTGCAAACGAGGAGGAGAGCCGGCCGGCTCAAGTCAGGGGAAAAATGAACGCGGCCGGCGGGCACGTCTTCCCCGTGCACCTCCCGGTCAGACCCGTGCTGCGTGCCACCCCAGGCTCTTTGGGACTGGCCGGGCAGGACCCCCAGCAGTACAGACGCTGGGCCGAGGGGCAGCGCGTCCCTCGGGATGCTGGCACGTCCCGTGCCCACGGGGACGACCCGCACGGCGCGAGCCCAGGAGCTGCAGTGCAGCCGCGCGAGCTCTCAGGAACTGGCCCGTATCAGGCGTAACGCAGACCACATGCGGCAACGAACGCGCGGTCCCAGGGGAAGGTCAGCGCGGAGACGGGGCTTTCATCTCCCGCTGTCCCCCCCGGCGCTGGCTGCACTGTAAAGCAAAGAACGGAAAGCTTTCAAAGGCCTTGAAAACGCGAGTTTCTGCTGGACTAACGCAGTCGCTCTTGTCAGCAATTAAGAAAATTGAGGGAAAATAGCAGCGGTTTCTCCCTAAAGAGTAGGAATCATTTATATAAGAATAATATTCCCCAGGGCTCCAAGCACAGCATTCATGGAGTATTTATTCTGACAGGCTTCCTCCTTCGGAGCCAGCCTATAATGCTTTAAATATGTTTTCTCAAGCAAACCTCCATTTTTCTGGCATATTTACCGTTGGTAGTTAAAGCCGCTGGCATAACCCAATCCTGCAGTTTGTGACCAAATGCTGTCCTACAGCAATTTTCATTTAGACTAAAACGTATATAATTTAGAAGTAAGGCTCTTTCCGAAATGGGGAAGGCTCAACCTCCCAGCGTTGCTTCATCTGCGCTTAATTTATAAATCATGATTCAGCAGGAACAGAGAGATCTGTCCGTTTCTTTATCCAGCTCCAATTCGGAGCTGAGCCCGGTGCGGCGGCCGTGAGCCCCCCCGCTCCCCCCAGCAGCAGCCGAGGGGCAGCTCACGGCAGAAGGACGGTGGCAGCTCCACTTTCCCCGGCCGCGCTCGCAGCCACGGCTCCATGCACTCCAGTCACCAGCCCTGCAACAGTTGTCATTTATTGCACTATTTTTGCCTTCCCGTGGAAGCCGGATAATGCCATCAAGACACACAAAAGGCTCAGTTTCCAGAAGGTCTCATCCTTCAGGGTGCTGCCCTCTAAGCAGAAGGGGAGAGCTGCTGGTGCCCCTGAACCCATCACAAAAGGGACCGTCTCTACCTCCCCATCTTCGCTGGGTCTGATGAGCACCCTCCCGCAGACCTGGGGCTGCAGCAGGACCCGCAGCGGGAGGCACCGTGCCAGGGTTATGGGGACCGAGTGCCAAAGCGAGACGGGCACCACACTACGAGCCCAAACCCTTGCTCGGTCCGGTACCGGAGCAGCAACACCGTGCCGATTGCCAGCTTCGCGTCCTGCTCGCACCACCACCGCGCTCCCGTCCCCGCTCAGCCCTGGCCACCCCGTGTCCTTCCTCATGGCAGAACAGTTCCTCTTCCTCCTGCACCCCGACCTTGCAGCCCGTCCCGTGCTGGTCTGCGGGTGAAGGCGAACACCGGTCTCAGTGCCGGGATCGGCCGTGCTGCAGGGACACTCCCCGCTTCCCACAGACCCGCTCCGGCTCCTCTCCCAGGGAGGATGGCGTGGGCTCGGGCAGGACCTCACCTCGGGTGCTGCCGGGGTGAGCCATCGCCTCTCCCGGGAAAGCCGCACGGATAAGGGGACAACAGGGAGCATTCATTTTCTCTCCACCCCACCCCGACATTACCTTGGAGATGTAGGTCAGCTGCAGAGATCCGACAGCGCCCGCACCGATAGCCAGGTTCTGCAAAACATGTAATGAGCGATGGGAGTTAAATGACAGGGAGAATGCAAAAGAGGTGAGTCAGGCTGTCACTCAGTGTCATTGGGGTCAGGCAGCAAAAGCTACGGCCACGCTGCCAGCCTCGGCCGCTTCCCTTCTCTGTGCACTTGCACCCTACAAGCAGCTGGGACCGGCCACGCTCGCTGCACCCGAGCGCCGTGCCCTCCTCGGTCCCACTCTGAACTGCCTGCCCTGCTCACCGCCCCGTGCAGCAGCACCTCAGGTGCAAGACGGGCTCCGACTCCCACCCCGCATGGCCCAGAGAGCAGGAGTTTGTGCTAACACTGGCCAAGAGGCTGCGGGCGGGTGGCCGGGTGCTTCCCCTTCCCCTTTTAACAAGGCAATGAAGAATCTGCTGCCAGATGCTCTTCAGGAAGGCAGGTGCCTCCCCAGCCTACAAGCAGTGCTCAAGCACCGTGGGGTTTCCAGGAGGGTCTTCCTAGAGCTCACCTTTGGCTCTTGCTCTTTTGAGCTTGACCGCAAGCGCTGGGGCAGCTCCCAGAGACATCAGGTGCAACATGCACAGGCTCCATCTCCCCCAGCCACCCGGCTCCCGGTCTAACCTCTTCTCTTTTTTGTTATAGAATCATAGAATCATTTAGGTTGGAAAAGACCTTCAAGATCGTCGAGTCCAACCATCATCCATGCCCACTAAACCATGTTCTGGAGTACCCCATCTACTCGCTTTTTGAATACCTCCAGGGATGGTCACTCAACCACTTCCCTGGGCAGCCTATTCCAATGTCTGACAACCCTCTGTCTCTACACCAAGTGTCTAGGGAGATGTAACACCTCACGTTGGCACAGCATTTCTATAGGCTCCTCTAAGGTGTCAATGGCTCCTGGTGGTATAAGAGGCTGCTGGGACAGTCCTGGAAACCCCAGAAGTGGCAGGGGGGCTGCTCTGCTGGAGTTTGGTCGTGGCCACACTCAGCCACGGGAGACCCCAACAGACAACCGATGCAGCAGACAGTGTCCTCCTTTGGGGACCCAGAGGAGACACCTCCATCAGGGTGGCCCAGGAAGGCCGGGATGTGCCACAGACTGGCTAACAACTTCCATGGACATGCCCAGCGTGAAGCTGGGACGAGCGCGGGAGCCTACCTGAGGGTTGTCCATGTACCACAGGAGGCAGTTGGCCTGGGTGTCCAGGATGAAATACCTCCGCAGAAACTTGCCGCAGGTCTCATTTTCTTCAATGTCCAGGAACCCGCAGATACGGTTCTGTCGATCCAAGTACGGCATGCCGGGCTCCTTCTCACATCACCCTGCAGAGGAGGGGACAGGCAGGGAGAGGTGGGTGCTCTGATCCCGCAGACCCAGCTCCCCACGGAGCTGCTCCTGCACCTACAGCCATCTCAACCCATCGGTGCCAGACATGCTGGGATGCCAGCGCAGTCGCCTAGCCTGCATCCGAGCTCACACCAGGGAGAGGGAAGGGACAACCTTCCAGGGCTGGTCCAAAGGAGCACTTTAGCTGCCTCCCATTGCTGAAAAATGAGGCATTTTCATAAACATCTTCCTCCCCACAGAGGTGCACATCGCTTCCCAGCCCTGAGAGCCGCCAACCCCACCGCAGCCAGGGAGCTCAAAAGGTGTGAAAAGCATGAGGCTCAAAGGAGGGGCTGGGGCTTCGCTCCCCATCCAGCTCCCTCCTCCGCACCACGTCCCACGGCCGCTGGCCGAGCTCCCTGCAGGTCCGATCTCCCAACCTGCCCAAACCTCCTGCTGCCTCTCCCGGACCTCTGCAGCCCACGGCTTAACACACAAAAAGCAAAGTCAAACTGCTACCGCCGCATGTTCGCCCTGTGGGGAAGCTGCCAAACACAAACGTCACCCAGCACGCCTTTGTGACAAGAATGGGTGCCAGCGTGACGGCCCCGGGTGCCGGCAGGATCAGACCAGCGAGCAGGACCAAAACGGCTCAGCAAGGAACTGCAGGACTTTGGAAACCCGGGACCTGCAGACGGACTCAATCGCCGTGCACCACCAAACAAATGCTCGCCGGTCCGGCTCCGAGACCACTCGTAGCACAGGGCAGCACCACGGCCACCGGGATGTCCCCGGGGCAGCAATAGACCGATTCCGAGTGACAGCCCTGTGCCCCAAACTGCCCCCGTCACAGCAGCGGTCGCGTCCCACCAAGCTCAGCAATGTGGGGCAACCCCGTACCACAGCTTGGCCCACCGAGAGAGGACAAAGTAGCCACAAAGGATTTGACGCGAGACACCAGGTCCCTGGGAACCGTGACAAAAAATAATCCCAAAGCAGACTGCGCGCTAGAGAGAGCCCAAGCACACTCCCAGGAAATGGAAAACAATCTGCAACTCCAGCAGAAAATCTGTGCAGCCAGGATGCCGAGTCAGCAGGGAAAACAATGACCCATCGCCGCGGGGCCAAGCCCTGTCACCAGGTCTGCCGCGGGCACGCAGGCACGGACCCTCCCCGGTGCTGCCCGCCAGCCAGGGCGAGCCGGGAGGTCACCTCCGAGATCACCTCGGCCACAAGCGGCTGCAGAGGAGCAGAGCTGGGCTGCAACACCGACCTCCCGGGCACCCAAATCCCTTCTGCAGAAGCAAGGAGAACCGCCACGCCGAGCCTGCCACGACACGGGGCACGACGACCCTGAGCGGCTGGACTGGAGAGCACGGCAGCCTTGGTGCCCGTAAATGGGCTTTGCTGGTGTCCCCCTGTGGGCGCAAGACGCGGGGGAGCCCGAGCATCGCTCTCGGTCACCCCGCAGGAGCAGCGGCCGCTTTGAGTCAGCGGGAGTGGGTGCACGTTGCCACCGCTTTAATTTGGCAGCAGCTCCCGCCCACCTTGCACAGCAGAGCCCGCTGCAGAGCCACGGGGAGGGGAGCCCCCCAGAACCCCCGCAACGGGGCTGCCGCAGCGGACCGGGTCTCTGCACCATCGCTTCCAGCCGCGCACGGGGAGCGAAAGCAGCACCGAGAGGCGCGGGCGGGCAGGACACATCCCTCTGCCTGGGCAGAGCCCCCGCACCACGGCTCAGGGTGGACGGGCGGGGATGGAGGCAGCGGTTACCGAAAGGATGCGAGCTGAACCTGGTGTGGTTTGTCCGGTAGAAGAGGGGTGACTCGCGCAGGTGCCAGAAGTGGAGGCTGCACAAATAAAAGATCTCATGCAGAAAAGGAGGAAATACTATTTTTGAGCTGAATAGCTGCAGTGGAGTGGGGCCCTGAGAGGCAAGTGTTGTGCAAGAGTTGTGGTGCAGCTGCAAAGGTAGAGGTGGCAGAAACCAAGTCAACCTGTTGTCAGGATCTCAGAGTTTATCACCAGCGTTTCAGAGATGGGTATCAGGGCTTTGCTAAGAGGGAAATCGTACTGCTTCGGTAGAAGAGGTTGTTCTAAAACAACACATTTGCCCCGATGCAAAGGTTATGTGGGCACTTCACATTTTACTGCTTTTTTGTGGGGTTATTTTTGTGGGCGGGGGGGAAGCACGCAGAAAGCGGATTCCCAAGTACCTTCAACCATACCGACACGTTCAGACCAGGCCTCATAAATTAACTCTTCCTCCTGCTGCTAATAAAAGTCCAGAGATTTCTGCTTACGAGAGGGATGAGAAAGAGCCAAGGTGTGGCACAGGCAGCACAGGGATGAGCTCCCAGCCCCTCGGGGCTGCGGTGCCAGACCCACGGGACACCCCCCGGGACTCCCTACATTCCCCCTGCCATCCTTAATTAATACGGGCTTGGCTGAAAGCCCACAAACCAGCTCAACTCTTCCGTGCGGGCTGACCTCGGATTGCACTTGGATATGCAAAAACCTTTGGGCAGAGGAAATTGCAATTGCTCCAAACTCTGCCCTGCAGACTGTGCTCCCCCCAGCCAGCCAGGCTCCCTGTTCCCTCACATCCCACTGCCTGCAGGGCATGACCTGTCTGTCTCCTTGCAGCCACTGAGTATTGCACTTTTCCATAGGAAAATGATAAAAGCAGCATCTCCAGCTCCATCAGCATGTGGGTATTTGGTCCCTCTGCTCAGAAATCCTGGGAGGGCCAAAAAATGCTGTTTGCACTAACGTTTACTATTTACACAGCACTTCGTAAACTCCAAGTCATAAATATTTCCATGACAGACCCAAACTTGTGTTTGCTGTAGGAAGGACACAAGACTAAACCTGAGAGGGGAGAATAAGAGGGACCTCACAGAAAATCAGCATCATTTAAAAGTGCAGATGAGTCCCCAAAGGCCTCGCAGCAAAGAGGCACTTCAGAGGACGTCCTTTATGGAAACGTGATGGACATCACACTGGCACCGGGCACAGGGAGCTACGATTCATGGATGATGCCCATGCCTGATTCATGGGGGCTCATCTGCCATCCAACGACAACTTGAACTTCCCGAGCATCGCACCAAATCAGGCCCTCAGGATCTCATTAACAGATCCTGTTTATGAATTTATGCCATTTTGTAGCGAAGCACTTTGGAGGCTTCTGGGGCTCTTCCCCTACCTCTGAAGCAACTGACTTCCCAGCTTTTCAGAGTCATAATATCCCACCAAAAAGGACAACCCTTTTCTGGCTCGGTTAATGAGATGACAAGAGCAATTAGGCTACAGAAGAAGGTTTACAGCAAAAATACCTTCTTGCCTGCCTCCTGAGATACAGGTAAGCGCGTCCCAGAGAGAGGCAGAAGGTGCAGGGCACCCAAGCCCCTCTCTGCCGTCACTGCTGGCTCAAGGGCCTCGTGGGCAGCCGCACAGCCAGACTTTCCAGGAAGCACCCCCAGGACGCCTGCGCTTCACCGCACCATCACGGCTGCCCGTGCCCTGCTCTGTCCTGCTCCCGGCACAGCTACAGCCACGGGAGCGTGACCCAGGGACACCCTGCAGCAAAAAAAAGCCAAGGCAACGGGAGGCCTGACATTCAGAGCACGGCAGCAGCACTAGCATCTCCTCGGCACCTCACTCCACAGCACAGCCCATCGCACCTGCGGGCAGCCACAGCGTCCTCCTCCTCCTCCTCTCACGCCTGTCTGTCTGAGCTGCCCTGGTGCGGGTTGGCACGCAAGATGATTACCCGAATTTCACGAGGGCTCCGAGCTGCGATGCCCGCTGCCCCCACGCAGCTCCGAGACAGCCCCAGCCGCACAGGGCGATGGCTGCGAGCCGCAGCGGTTGCAGCACCACTTCCTTTTACCTGGTCTTGCAAAGGAGTTTCCAGAGTTCGCCCTGCCGACGTCTATCCGGCGGCTGACACACGAGACAGACGGTGTAGGCAGAGCCCAGCAACTAACTCCTGCTAATTCCAGACATTTGCCTTAATGAAATAATTAACCTGTTGAAAGGCAGGCTGGGAGCAGCGAGGATGCGTTTCTTCACCTCACCACAGAAAAAACCGCCAGGGGAACACGCTCTGGGTAGCTGCAGATCCCAAACCCTCCCCGCACATTTGCTACCAATCCCGCAGACCCAAAGCAGAGATGGGTGCCCGCAGCACCCCTAAATCTCCCACGGGCACCCCGTTCCCCAGCCACGGGCCAGCCCGGCAGGAGCAACCCCCCCTACCTCCAGCTCTCCCCCTCCCCACACCGCCCCTCGTTGCAAGCACCGACGAGCAGAAGAACCGACCGGCACCGCTGCAAACCCCGGCGCGGCGGGGAGGCCTCTTCCCACCCGATGAGGCACGGACGCTTCCAGCTGCTGAACCGGCACCTTCTGCCGCATCCCTGCGCCGACGAACCGGCCCCACGGAGGCTGCTCCCCCCCTCGGGGTCGGACCCCCGGGGCCCCGCAGGCACGGCCGCCTCCCAGCCGCCACGACCCCGCGGCTGGGGAAGCCCCTTCGCGGGGTGCGTGTGTGTGTGTGGGGGGGGGGGGTTGGAGTCCTACGGGGCAGCCCCCGCGGGTGGGGACGGAGGGAGGACGGGGCAGCGAGGGGTTCCCCAGCCCGCCCCGCCGGGTCCCCAAAGAAGAGCCCCGGGACGGCGTCCCCCCACGGACACGCGTGGCCCTCCCGGACACGCGTGGCCCCCGCACTCACCCCGCGGCGTCCCTGGGCTGCGCCCCCCGCGCATGGCCGGCGGAGCGGGCTGGGGGCTGCGGGTTCTGGGTACACGCCGGGCGGCGGAGGGGGCCGGGCGGTGGAGGGGGTGTGCCCCTGGCTCCGCCGTCGCTTTTTTCCGGGTTAATTACGTCTGCCATTAACAAACCCGGCCCCGGATGTGAGTGCGGGGCGCGGGGGCGGCTCCCGGGGGGGGGGGGGGGAGTCCCCGAGGGGCGGGTGGGTGGCCGGCCGGGTGTCCCCCCCCACACACACTCCCCACGCACCTGCAGCGGTCCCGGGGCCGGCTCGACCCGCGTCCGTCCGTCCCCCCCCCCCGGGGCAGCCGCCGTGGGGTGGGGGGGGGTCCCGCCGCGGAGCGGGGTTGGGGCCAGCCCGGTCCCGGTCCCCGCCCTGAGCCCTGCAGCCTCGCCGCGGGGTGGGAGAGCTCCTCCGAGAGCCCCGGTCCCGGGCTCGGGTCCTTCCTGGCAAATTCCCCCCCCCCCCAAACCCGACAAGAAAATCGCTCGGTAAAGCAACGTCCTCCAGACAGCTCCTGCTCTGGTACCGGGACACTTCGGCAAAGCGGGGACCGGGCCCGTCCTGCGGGTTGTCCCCCTCCCCCGGGGACGGCTGCATCCCCCCCCTGAGAGCAGCGACCCCGACCGAGACCCTGCCCGAGGCGAGAGCCGGACGAGCAGCATCTGTGCCACTAGCCGAGATGCTCAAAACAGCAAGTGGATTCTCACGCAAGAGAAGTTTTTCAGGGTAGGCAGGCTTCGGTGGTCCTGCTCTACCATTAGTCCTCACATCGACACAAAGTCCCAGGGCTTCCAAACTAGGTGGGGCATCCTTACCGCTTTACAAACCCTTTCCCCGCTCCCGTGGCCTTATTGTGGGGTGTCATGTCAAAGACGGCAGCATCAGAGCAAATACAAGCAAGCAGGTGAGAGCGGCGTGCGTCTGGGGTGAATTGCCCCAGCTTCTGCATCGGGCTCAGACCGATCACCACCATTTTTGTTAGTAGTTCAGATCCAGGTCCTGTCAACCCAACCGCATGTGGGAGTTTTCCCCGAGCGACAGTTTGAGTGCTTGCACGTTTTCACACCAGCCTGAGGATGCACCCGGATCTCTGCTTGTGCACAGACACAGACTTGCGGAGTTCAGAGCCGGCACTGCAGGCAGGGAGCGAGGCCGGAGAGGTTGAGCCCCAGTCCGGACCTTGCAAAAACCCTAAGGCACTAACAGCAGCGCTGCTGGGAGAGAGCAAGCACCCGATGGGGTTGACACATCACCCTCGCAGGGTGAGAGGGGTAAATCCTGCCGTGTAACACAGCGGTCACGTTGGGTGCCCAAACCATAGCGCACCGCTCCCCAAAACACTGCAGACACCCTCGCAGCAGGTGAGGTCTCCAGTGAGGCAGCAGTGAAATCTGTAAACAGTTACTGGTGTGCTACAGCGCCGGGGCTCGTACAGCCCTGTGGTTCCTCCGCACCTGAGAAAGTTGCAAAAGCGAAGCCTGGAGTTAACAATTGATGTTTTGAGTGGGCAGACTGTTGAAAGCCGTGCGAGTCACTATTCCCTTTTGTGATACGGTCTCAGGGTCCTTGCCGTTCTCACGAACCTCCTGCATGGTGCTGTGGGGAAGCTGCGCCTCATTTTAAAGCCGAGGGCAATCAGGCATGTACAGGGCTTGCAGGCGCTGCCCGATCACCCAGAAAACCTCATGGTCGCATCAATCAGTCGTTTGTCAGTCAATTAGCTGAGCCCATCACCCACACCCAAAGGGTCCCTGGCTCGGGTGATGTAGCCACAGAAGGTGAGTGGTGCTCCCACCCCCCTCAGGGATCGGCTCTGCAGAGTCCTCATCTAGAAACTGTCACCAGCTTTGCTCATTTCCAGGCAATGCAAATGACCCCAGCCTCCAGCTCTGTGCCCCTCACTGCTGGTGTATTGAGGGGGGGGCTTTCCTTTTTTCTTTTTAAGGCAAGACTCTAGTTTTGAGGATCCAGTGCTATCCGTTTGAAGATTTATTTTTTTTTTCCCAGAGCAATTGCACGCTGTTCAGCACTTGCTGTACAAAATGTTGTTAAGTAAACACATTGCCTCAACCCCCAGCATTTCCTATGGCCTGGGTCATTTTTAGAACAAAGTTTTTTTTCCCCTTCCATGTTGCAGAAGATTGCCCAAACGCTGTTACTGAAACCATGTGTGTTCATTTCTGTGTGACTCTGCTCCGGGCCCATGTCACCGCCCGAGGAGCAGACGAAACCACAGTCTGTCACAGCAGAGAGCAGCCTTTAGCCCATCGCAGATAGAACGTGCTGGAGCACGGCAGGCGAGGGCCCGGGGGGGGGGGGTCCTGCTTTCACCAGGCTTTTAAGTATGTGCTGGAGTGTGGCATTGAATGGAGATGAGTCGCCCGGTTCAGGTCACAGTTCCTGCAGGAGCATCGCTTGGGAAAGTTCAGGGTGGATTGGGAGAGCAGGAAACACTCGCTTTCCCCCTTGTGCCGCCCAGGACAGCATGGGCTCCCCGCGGCTTCACCCTCGGAAAGTCCCTGCTTTCTCTCTGGAGCTGCATCTGGCCCCAAAGCACTTTCTCCCAGCGCGGGTGAAACCGATCCTGGCCCTGCCAGCACTGCCGAGGGTGCACGGGGAGCCTTGCTCTCAGAGACACTGTGCAAGTGATGCTTTCCCAGCATTTTGCACAAGAGGTTGGGTTTTTTTCCAGAAATTTCCTGTGGGACCCTGACAGGGCTGTTCGCCCCATCGATCCTCGTTCAAAGCACAGCATTCAGCACCATTAAATAAATGCACAGCCCCGTTCCACAGTCGCGGCTGCTCTCCTCGCTGTTGCCAGCTGACTGTGACCACGTGTCGGAGGAGCAGCTTCCCTCCCCGCTGTCATCCCTCCACAGTTTCCCCATTGGGGGACAGTCCGGCCCCACGCCCAGCCAGAAGCTGCAGCCCAAAATGCATCATTTATTAATTACATCAGGAGAAAAGAAGTGATGACCTCCCTCCGCATCTCCTCCTGCCAATGCTCCCAGAAAGCCCCGACGGGACCGTGTATAATTGCAAGCCGATACACCCAGGGTGACTCTAGCCTGGAAGCCCATTTTGCTATGCGTGACAGAGCAGGATTTTGGCATTGCCCCTCATGTGCCTTTTAAGGGAAGGATCATCCCTCAATGCAGCTGGTGCATTATTCCTTGCACTGCCCATCTCCCCACGCACACAGATGGCCACAGACCCTAAAGCTCATCCTCGCCCAGCTGCAAACACCGATGGAGCCAGGGTCTGAAAGCGCCAAGCGCTCACTGTAGAGTTTTTGAAGATGCTTTAAGGGAACCAAAACCTGAAGCATGAAAAACCACCAGTCATGGAAATGCAGGCCACAGCAACTGGGTTATACTTAGAATAATAATAATAATAATAATAATAATAATAATAATAATAATAAAAGAAAACAAAGAGAAAACAAGGACTTTGGAAAAGCAACTTTCCTGCCTCTAAGCAGGGCTGGCCGCTCCATCGGGTGAGGACAAGGCCATGTCCAGGCAAGCTCTGGAAGTCTCAGCAGTGGACACCCACCAGCCTGCTGCAGCGCTTGCCCGCTTAAACCCACATTTGCGCCTGGGCTGAGCAGGCTTGGTGTTACCACATGCAGGGAGCAGCACACGCACACCGAGATGTGGGTATAACAGCAGAGGCAAGATGCAGAGCTTCAGTGCTGGGGTTTCAGCACAGCCTCACCCACACGTACCTGCAACCCTCATCCATCCCACGCGTGTCCTCTCCTTCCCACTGCTCGCTGCACCGCCTGCCTCCCAGCATTTCTCACTGGAGCTCTCTCTAGCCTTGCCCTGCGAACCGCTGTCTTCTTTTCCCCCCCTCCCCATCCCTGCCTGCTTTGCAAAGACTAAACTGTTCCATAGAGTATTTTTATACTGGGGCATCTCTTGCAGACCTTGTGACTTGCACCAGAGCCTGGCTCTGAAGCAGCTCCATTTTCTATGGGCACAGTCACATGGCAGCTAGTCACACTGCTGCTCTTCCTTTATTCGGAGAGCCTTTCAGTTCTCCTCTTATATTTTTCAATATATTTTGCTGCTGTATCCTGCCTGGGGGTGTGAGCAGCCCCTTGAACTCACAGAGATGCCCCATTAGCAGACGTGGGGGCATGAGGGGATTCCCAGAGCAGGGCCCGTCTCTGTCCCAGGGCCTCCAGAGGTCCCACCAGCATCCAGGGTCCCCCGCAGGAAAACATCCTTCGTGTACCCAGGGGAAGGAGCAGGGCCCACAGCAGACACAAAATAATCTGCTTTCTGGACGTCTCCCCTCTAGTGGCAGCAGCCAAGCATCCCTCTCGGTTGGTGTTAACCCTCACAAGACTTGATATCCATGTTCTCCAGGACTTTCGACCCTCTTACCCTCCAGCATTCACCGAGGTCTCTGTTTCAGTAGCATCCTGCAGCAGGGAGTTCCACGGCTGGATCTGAGCATGCGGAATTATTTCTTTTCTTCTGTTCGACCTTGCTCTTTTTGGTTTCAGTACCTGTTCCCTTTTCACTTGCATTATGACTACAGGAAACTCCCAGCAGATTGCTTTGCTGGAGAAGCAGCGGCTGGGCTTTCAGTCAGCAGTTTGCTAGCTTGCCCTGCGTTACATTTCTTGCAGTCAAATTCCCACTCGCCTCTCCACGCTCCCGGCCATCCTTCTCTCTCTCCTCCCTACATCATTCCTCTTTCTTTCCTCCTCATTCTTGTTCACTCACTTCACCATTCTCCCTTACAAAACAAAGCAGCACCGAGCTCTCCTGGGGGTCTTTCTAGCAGAGCTTCAAGCTATGTGAACTCCAGCCACCCCAGACCACAGAGCAAACCCCACATCGACGCTCCCCTCTGCAAACCCCGTGGCAGCATCACCCGGGACCTCACTGCCCCGAAGACCCCCCGTGCACACGATGGCCCCAAACCGCTGCTGGCCAGCTTGTGCTGAGCTGCGTGGGGGGAGAGGACCCTCCCCACGCCTGGCCGATGGCTCCTTGGGCAACTTTCCTCCAGGTGCTCTCGGCCACCGCGGCAAGCAGAGCACTGGCATTTGCCTGCTCAGTGCGGATGCTTTCACGTTCATAAGCATCATATATTGAAAATAACAGGGAAAGTGGTTTGCTTGCCTCCTGCCTGGCCCTGGATCCCACAGTGCCACCAGAGTGCCGTCTGCTCTCCACAAGCCTCGGGAGCTTTGTTCTTATCCCAACATACAGCTGAGTTTCCCACAGGGCAGCTCAGCCGGAGTCCCCTGTGTCCTGCATCCCCCCCAGCCAGCCCACACATTTCATCTCCTCCTTACCTCAACCAGGCTCCCGCTTTTCTTCTCCTTAGACTGCAGAATCTCCTGGGCCAGACCCCCATGCCTGCATTAGACCAGCCCCAGGGGGTCTCTGAGCTGCAGGAGGACTTCTACATAAAATCACACTTTCGCAGGTAGCAACAATGGGCACCTGGGGGACACAGCCCATCATGAGGGGGTTCAAAGGAAAAACCTGGTGGAAATAGGAAAAGCAAGATCTCCCTCCGGGAGGTGGTGGTGACAGCCAGGGGATGAATTAGTCACCCGAAAGTTTGATCTCTCTGCAACCGCAGACAGATAGTGCTGCTGGTCTGGGAACAAACCCACCCCACCGTGCAGTGTGTCTGGGGCCTGCTGCAGAGGCGAGGGGGTCCCGATGGATGGTGTCCTCCCGCCGAGCAGCGCAAAGAGCTGCAGTGAACAGGCTCGGTCAATATTTCACACCAAAAATATTTATAGTCCGTCCAGGCCCCTATCTCTGCAGCCACAGGAGGAAAGAAACCGCTCCCCACAGCCATGAATCTCAAGTCAGCACAAAGCAGCCCAAAAGCATCTCTGCTGGGGCAGCGTGCTGCGAGAGGGAGCTCTGCCCCAGGGCCCCCCCTGGCTCTGCCTGGCAAAGCCTCCCGGGGTGGCTGTGCTGGGATGAGCTCCCATTCCCACAGGGAGCGCCGGGAAGCTGAATCGGTTTGGTTCGGGCCGTTCTCTCGTGAGGTTACGGTTTTCCTGTAAGTGAGAAGCAGTGGCTGCGAACACGGTTTTCAACAGCAGCGTTTATTTGACTGACGGCGGCCTGGCCTCTCCCATGCTTTAAGCAGAGAGCAAACCCACCGGCCGCTGACCTGCGCGCATCCCTAGACTATTGCAACAAGCAGCTACCCCAGGCTGGCCGCCCTTCGCCCCGGACCCTCACAGCCAGCTCAGCAACAGCTTCCCCGCCAGCGTGGTGGCCAGCAGGCTGGGGAGGTGCAGCAGCGTCGTCCCCCCGCCGTTCCTCGAGCCCCGCGGTGGCCCGTTGCAGTCGTCGCTGAAGCAGCATTGCAGGGTGGCCCCGCCGGAGCCGCCACGCCGTGCCTGCTCGCAGAAGGACTTGTAGGAGCAAGATTTAATGATGCTGTCTGCAAGGAAAGGTACGCGCAACGTGGTGGGGGGGGGGAGGTACTCCCAGGCATCGGGGGTTTCGCTGCTCCCCTGCTAAGCTGGGGGAGGAAAGGGGGAAAGCAGAGCCGTGTCCCAGCACGTTGCGTTACAGATGTGGAATAAAAGGGTCACCCTCCTGCCCACAGGGCTGCTGGGAGAGCTGAGCAGCGGTCTGGTGGCCAAGGGATGTCCCCATGGTCACAGCGCTCCGAGTCACTGCAGAGCACGTCACACAGCTCCACGGTGAAATAGTGACCACATATTTATAGCCACATGTCAAAACATGTATAGCCCAGGCTATGGAGTGAACCCAAGGCAGGAGGGGGGGTTGGTTTTGGGAACCATCTCTGTCCGTCTTGCTGGCCTTGCAGCCGCAAGGCTGCACCGAGGGTGGAGAAGCATTTCTGGTGGATGGGAGCAGATGCCACAAAGAAGGATGTTCCTCATGTCAGGAAAGGGCTGTGAGTTGTCTCAGACCAAAAGCATGTTTCTGAGGACTAAAAACTTGGAAAAAACCAGGTGGCTCATTCCTGCTTCACGGGGACAAGAGGAAGCCAGCTCCTGGTCTGCCCCAGCAGGTCCTCTGCTTCTCCTCGCCCTCTGGTCCCCCAGCACCTCTGGTCCCCCCCCAGCCCCTCCAGTCCCCCCCAGCACCCCCGGTCCCCTCAGCCAAGCGACTTACTCGGCGCAGTGATTGTGGAGCAGGCGTCAGAGTACTGGGGGCAGCTGTGGGAGCCTTGCTTGTTGCAGTCGTTCTCGTTGGATGCAACACATTTGTGGCATTTCAGGGCTTTACCTGCGCGAAGACGGGGAGGAGGAGGAGTGAGACTAGCGGTGACGTGCTGCCCCGGAGCCCTGAGTGCCCTTTGCAGTCTGTGGGTCTCCACGGCCACTGGTGGCCCCCAGCACAGGGGCAGGGAGTCACGGGCGAGGGTTAGCACCGATCAGAGCCGAGCAGCTCTGCCGGCCAGGAATCGGCAAGACCACGGCACGCAGCAGGCTTCGGGATGGGGGTCCCTCCTGTCCGTGAAATTAATGCAAAACTCCTTCAAGTGTGACTCAAAACGATGAGAGCTAAACTGGGCAGGCTAGCTCTTCTGAGTCCTTGCTCTGAAAAAATTCCTGAAACTGAGAGTCCTGTAATTCCCTTTACAGTAAAAATAGGTAGACACAATATTAAAAAAAAAAAAAACAACTAAATCTTTGTCTTCTTGTGCCAAATTTCATTTTAATGCTCATTTTTGGGGGAGAACGGAGGATTCATCTAACTTGTGGAAGCAGGTTTTGTGCATTTGTGTGTCTTTAAACTCCAGCAGCTCCCCCGTGCAACATTTTGCACAGAAAGCGCATCCCAAAGACACTGCCCAGAGGAAGAAGTGCAGTGACAGACAGCAAAGTGCCGGGCAGGCACCTGTGTCAGGAAGGACAAGTTATCTCCAAATTGTCCTCAAAGGAGGCCACAGGCATGTCAGGTAATAACCGGCCCCTCACCTCCGCCGGCACCCTGTGCATCAGAGCTGATAATAGCTGTAAGAGCTGTTTGACCCTTTGGGAGAGGAAAATGCACAGCTGCCAGAGGTCCCAGCTCAGCTGAGGAACCAGCTGAACAAATGTGAAAGCGTTATTATCATTTTGAGACAATAAAAGACTTTTTAACTAACAAACAGCACTGTTTTAAATACCTGCAGACAAAGCACCACCCCTCCGAAAAAACCCAACCCAACCAAACCTGAAGATCCTGCTCCTGCCTGAAATTATGAATACTCGATTTTGATGGTGATGGTTAATTTACCATTGATGTTGGGAGTCAAATTGGTATCTGCTTTGCTGGCTGAGCAGAGCCCTCTCGTGGCAAGCAGGGCCCAGCTCCTGGTCAGCAGGATGGGTCTTGCAGGAGGCCAGAGCTCCCACCTTCATCTCGTGGGAAAGGAGAAAACCAGTGTCTCGGGGAAAACTGGGATTTCATGGGGCCAAATGCCAGTAAATGCCTGCCGTTAACCCGCACTGCCCCCAACTTCCACGCCGGGATTGATGGTCACAAACTTCTCCTTTGTGGTTCTTTACAGCACGGTACAACCTTTCATTTACCATCAGCTAAAACCAGTTCGGGGTTCATCTTCCCCTGGTGCGAAGATCCTGAAACTGCCCCGACCTGCCCACGCCTCATGGCATTGCTGAGCAGCACAACCACCTTCCTGCCTTTTAAGATGGCTTTTTGTGATACTGCCTTTGAGGAACCGAGTTTTAGCTGGGAAACACCGCTCTAGCGATGAGAAGCTGCTGTTCTTTGGCTCAGGTACCTCCTCGGCTCCGTCAGAGATGGAGACCGGGAGGCTCTGCGGTGCCTGCCGGGCACCGATGCCTGCGCTTTGTGCAAGCGCCGGAGAGGGCGAGGGGCAGGGTGCTCCTCTGGGTGCTGCTAGGAGGAGAAAGCCACCATCCCCCCCCCCCCAAATGCCATTTTTCTGCAGGGATGGGAGCAGCGTCGGACCCAGGCACAAGAGGCACACGCAAGCCTGCGGACAGGCGGCAGGGATGGGGGCAGCCAGCAAGCAGAAGAGCAGCTACAGCCAATTTACCCCACCTAGCACTGCCCTGAGCTACGGGACACTTACTTTCTCCAGCCAGGGATGTGACGATGGCCAGGGCCAGGAGGGTCTTCAGGGCAGACATTTTCAGCAGTGTGCAGCACGGGTCGCGTAGCCTCTGTTTTGTCTTAAGGTCTTACAGCTAATCTGCTTGGGTGATTGGATCACTGGGCTGGGGATAACACACTTACTGCAGCCCCTGGCTAATGCCATCTTAGCACGGGAGGACGGGACGTGGCTCCCCAAGGGCATGGGCCGGTCTGGGGCATGGGAGCGGGGCAGAGCATCAGCCCGGTGCGGTGGAGGTGGCCGGACCTGCTCACGCTTGCCGGGCTGGGCTCTGCTCTGCGTCCTGCCGGTGCCTGCTTTGGGAACCCTCTCCATCTCCAGACACGTTACCTTGGTTGGCTTTCAAAGATCTCTCCCAAGCCCATCTGCTCCATCCAGTGAATAACCCCTTTCTTGCTGTTTGCAGCAGCCAAATTGGGGAAGAACCCTCCAAAGTTTCCAACCCACCAGAAGAGAAGTGCAAGAGAACAACTGAAAACCCGTAACGGGGCTGGGAGCCCAGCGGAGTCGTCCCTGCGCTCACCTACTCCCCAGCCCTCAGCTGGGCAGGGCGGTCTCCATCCTTCCAGAGGGATTTACCCAAGGCCACGAGAGGTTATCAGGGTCAGTGTGGGGATTAAGCCAAGTCCCACTGCCTAAAACCTCACCACTGCCCTCAGCTCTTCCTTCTGGCCGAGCTCACCGCTGGCTGCACCACGGTTCGGCGGAATCTGCCGGGAGCATCACTGCGGCGTGGTAGGAGTCAAGGGGGCATCAAAGTCGTCTCAGGTCTGAATTTCAGAGTTTATGAATGCACATTTCAGGAACAGATGATAACCACACTTATTTGAAAGCAACTGCATTGTAAAGCACATTAATAAAAACCAGGCAGAATATGGCCCATCCTGGAAGATAAAGCCAACTTCTCCAAAAACCCTTCACTGACCTTACAAACACCGAGAAAGTTTTCGAGAGTGATAAACACAATTTTTATTCAGGCAATGAAACATGGAAAAAATATATTAGTAATCATTATAATAATCTCATTTGTGTGAGTATAACTCTTACAAATATTTACCTGACATATAAAAGGGAAATTATTGTACATATAAAATTGATGGCGATGGCAGTTACATACATGGTACAAAGCGATCAGGGTAGTAGTCAATGCAGAGAAAGTTCCTGCCTCAGGGTGGGGGGGGCACGCTGGAGGGACGGGTGGAAGCGATTTGCAGTCAGGGTGGTTACTCGTTGGCACTTCGTTGTAGACAGAGATCTGCTGGCAAACGCACACTCGCTAACGACAACACTAGCGGCTTACGGGCAGGCACCCACCGCTGTCAGAAAGGAATATTTGAATTCTACTGCAAGAAAAAGACAACAAACACAACCAGGCTGCGACCCCGGCGCATGGGTATCCGCAGGGCTTCCCTGCGCTGGTTACACATCTTGGCTGGAAGGGCGGCGTTCGAATGCCGTTGTCTTCACAAGGCGTGCGAGGGAGTCACCGTGCACCCCTCCTGCCACCGGCCCCCACGCCGTCGGTTAGCGAGCGCCGGCGTCGCGCCTCCGCAGCCTCGCCGAGCGGGAGCTCCGGGGCCGAGCCGGCTCCGCATGCCGGAGAGCGGCATGCGAGATGCAACAGTCCTGCCCGTTTACAGTTACAAACACACACCTTCTATTATATATAACTATAACCATTATATATATATTTATATATATGTAACTATAACCATATTATAGTTAATAAATCATTCCTTAGGAATCTTCTTTGCCCAGACTGGAAGTGCATGCTGACAGGCACAGGAACGCAACAGCACCGGGGCGAGAGAGGCAGCGAAAGTGGGACCGGGAGATGCCAGGGAGCAGAGACGGGGAAGATACTGCCAGAGCAGATTATTGCCGTGGGAGCCGCTCTCCACAGCCAGCCTGGCCTTCCAGGCGGCTCCTCTTTGCCTGGGAGGGAAGACTGCAGCGTGTACGCAGGCTGGGGGTCTGGGGAAGTGCCGAGTGGTGAAATCAAAACTTCTGCAATTCTCTGCCACCTCTGGGGCCAGAACAACCCCCCCGAAGAGAGACCGAACTCAAACATGCTCAGGTCAGACCCCCAGTGAGCCCAACACCCCGAGCCTGGTGCTCTGCTCCTCGGAGCTGACCCCCCCTGCCACGAGCAAACCTGGCCCTGGCTGGCCACAGCAAACACAGAACCCAAATTTCATCCCTTCAGGTAGAGCGGGAAGTAAACATTCACACGGATGGACTGGGGCGTTCATACCTCGTGTAAAGCCGGCACGCTGCGCAGCGTGTCCGCGTGCAGAGGACGAGGCTGAGGGCTGCTGTGCCCTGCGGTCCCTTGCCGGGACCTGCCTCCTGCGCTTTGGTTCCATCAGCCTCGTGCTGGGACCTCGAGCGCTGCTCCGGGCACGACAGCGAACCTGCGTGCCAAACCAGAAACTAGCCCCAAATCAACTTTTTTACAAGCTCCGAGAGCTTGGGCAAGGCTGCTCTCTGGTGACCTGCTCCCCTCCATTTCTGAAGGGTTGCAAAGAGAAAAAACCCAACTCCCTAAGAAATCCCCGGTTCTCAAGGGTTTTAGTGGACCTGTACGGACTCTCAGAAGGTCCAAAGGGAAAGCACCTTCCAGGGGTCACTCCCTGCTGTCACCACCACCCTGCCGAAGCCCAGCTAACTGCAGCCAGGAAAGGGTCACTCACATCCAGGCAGGAATGCTGTTTTGGAGTGGGACACGCGAGGAGAAGAAGAAAAGAGCAGTGCTATAGTCTATGAAACCCCAAACGTTGATGAAATGCAAGGAAGGGGAGTTATGCTCCAGTGGGCTGGGGCTGGCATTTTGACTCCCCAAATAGAAATAGTCTTTGTAGATCATCTGACAGAGGCTTTTCTACCAGCCCATTAGAGGGACAAAGGGGGGGGGGGGGGGGGGGAGAAAAAAAAACCAGGAAAAAAATGTTTTTCCTTTCTGTCAGGTGTGCAAAGGAGTGAATATTCAGCACACAGCTGCAGGTGCACAGCTCCGAGTAGTATCAGCCATCAGCTTCCCTACCGCACAGCTACCAGCCCATTCACTGGGATAACTGGGAGCACGGTGAACAGGCCTGGACTCTGTGTGCTAGGGCAGGCTGCCGGCATCTTTGTCTGCTTAAGTGTATAATAAATTCTCTCTATACATAATATAACTAACAAAATATATATCAAGTGTATGGCTCTGATTTAAACAGATGTTTGCACTGCATGCTCAACACAGGGAATTAGAAAATAGAAGGAAAACAGCTCAAATCTTTTACAAAAAGGTAGCAGCAAAAAGGTTTGCGAAAGTCTTAGATAGGCTGGGTAGGAAACAGTCCAAACAGCAAATATTTCCCTTATTTGACGCTTTACGACTATCTGTTCAAGGTGATAGTAGAGAATCCACCACTGCAGCTCTTGCCCGATCCCATCGATGTGCCTTGTGCAGGACGGGATGGTTCTGCACAGACCCCGAGGCGCAGCACCCACAGCCCACGGCACACCCCGGCCCACGGCACCGGTTACGGCTCGTGGATGCCGAGCGCTGCGCCCAGGGCACGGCAGCCAGGAAAACGCGGCACTGCACAGCGTGCAGAGCAGCAAAACTCACCGGGCACGGCTGGTTCCTGCAATGGTGTTACCAGGAGGGCACACGCAGGATCTACGCACGGATTTAAACACATCGTATCACCCCAGAGCCCCCCAGTTCCCAGCACAGTGCAAAGGCAACCTCAGCAATTCTGCTGGAGCTTGGCACGTCCGGTAAACACCTCTGAAATAGAGCAGGCAGCCAGCCTGCATGGAAAGTCAGATTTTGGGCTGCATCCAGAGAGATTTCAAAGTGTATTTTACTGCTGTCTGGATCTGCCTTTGCCTGTAAAGGCTGGCTTTTGTTTGGTTCTCTTAATATTCAGTGCCGTAAGGGCATTTTTGACAGCAGCACAAGACCCAGGGCAGTACTGCAGTCCTCCTTGCCTTCCTGTACTGACTGGGGAAAAGAGCCTTAAGTCAGCAGAATTGTGAAGCAGTTCAGGGTTTGCTTCCTTTCTCCTGCAACATTCAAAGTGGTGAACTAATCTCACTAGGGCATGGGGAGCCAACAGCAAGGGGCTTGGCTTTGCACGTTTTAAAGCAGACTAGAAACCCCACGTTAACAAGCCTCAGGAGGAGCTAGGGCTGCGGGCAGGACATCCACGGGGAAGACGGACGGACAAGTCCCAGCTCTCCAGAACCGACATGTCCCCCGTTTCTCAAACACCTCTGGGTGCAGAAGCCTCCTGCCCTCCCCTTGGCCGGGCTCTCCTTCGAGAGGACTTAAGTTACTACTGCTTAAGTGGCCGTATCCGTGCTCCTGGGGGAACGAGATGTGTAGCAGGACCGTGCCCGACTGGAAGAAGTGAGCAGAGAGCCCGAGCGCTCATAAATGCTAATAAAGTGCACGAATGCAGAGACGTCGGCTTCCTTCCTCCGAGGCTGGCACAGCCAGGGACGAGGATGCGCTGTGCTGTGTTTCCCCCGTGTACCAGAGTCCGGGACCAGCCCCTTGAATACTGCCGCCTCCTCCAAAACTGATCGATCTACTGGGAGGCTGCTTCAGCCAGGGGATCCATGCTGGTGGCCCCAAACCACCTGTGGTGGGGGCCTGGGGCACCTTCACTGCCTCCCCAGCCGTGCACCCACATGCCAGGTCCCCTTCCCCAGCGCAAGGGCTGGCGGCTCCAACCCTGGCATCACCCACGTCCCGGGGCAGGACCTACCATGTGGCTGGACCCGTGCAATTGAGCACGTGAGGACAGTAAGTGACAGAGCATGTAGGGGCACAACTAGACCCAGCCCGGCCGAGGGGGACAGAGCCCGGGGTGTCACCTCCCAACTGAGAGGTGGCATCCGTGCAGACGGACAGCGTGGCAGCCGCTTGCTGCGGACCCCAGGAGGGACACGCACGCCCAGCCTGACCGCAGGGAACCCAGCCCCAGAGCCCTTGGGAAACAGAGACAGGGACAGTGTGGGGACCGGCTCTGCATGGGGGGCCGTGGGGTCCGGCAGCCAAGCAGAGCAGGCAGCTGGACGCGTGTGCTTCTCTGCTGGGGGGTTTTCCTGGGTGGTAAGGCAAGGTGCTTGACGTTACGAGAAAAGCGGCCAAGTGCGGAGTGCTGGACGAGGGGCGGTGAGACTCAGTCTGTCTTTCCCAGCTTCGCTATCAGCTCATCGCAGATCTTGGTCAGCTCCTCGATCTCCTGGTTCTGGAAGAAAAGCAGACCTTGAGGACCCCCGCAGCGGCACAGATGCAGGAACACCCAGACCCATCTGCCACCGAGCCAGCGCAGGAAGGGACAGCCAGCTCCCACGCCAGCCCCAGTGAAAGCTCCTCTGTGCATTATCCAGGTGCTGTGAGGACCCCCGGGCTCACCCCTCCTCGTCCCTGACAGCCCCCGGTGCTGCACAGAGACCTGCAGCTACCAAGCTGCAGCCCACCACGCTCTCCTCAGCCCACGTGTCTGCTAGCGGGCACACGTGAGCGAGCTCTGCCCACGCTCCAAGACAGCCAAACGCATGCCAGCCCTGAACCGGCAGCCACGTCACTGCACGCAGCCATTCCTACACCTGGGCAGAGCTTGCATCTCCTTCCTTGCAAGAGGACGCAGTTGCATATTTAAACAACAACCAAAAAATCCCAAATGACAAAACACAAACAAAACAAGCAAACAAAAAAACACCCCAAAACCCAAAACCACAAAACACTTTCTGGGCCAAAAATCTGAAGGACACCTCCAGCACCAACAGGATGCTCAGGGCAGCAAACTGGAAATTCAGAGCAAAGCCAGCACAGCTTGCAGAGAGGAGGCAGGGCGGGCGCATTACCTTCTGCTGGAGGGCTCTCTCCAGGGACTCCACCTTCATCTGCTCCTTGCGCAGCCCGGCGTGCAGCGCCGCGCTCTCCGCTTTGGCCTTCGTGCGCACCTGCGCGATCTCCTCGTTGGCTCTGCGGTGGGGTTTGGAGAGAAGGGGACGGTGGTCACGTCTGGGTGCAGCCAGGAGCACCGCAGCACGACGTTAGACCACGCGGCATCGGCAGAGCCCGGCTCCTGCTTGCCTGGATGCCTCAGAGGTGGTTTTCCCTTATGGAAAACCTGCATGAAACTGGATTGATTCAGATCCTCCAAACTCCTGTATGGAAACTCTGCTTTCTCAGAGCGAAGCTAAGACAGTTCCTCACCCGCTTCGCTTGGGGATACTGCGTGTCGGTGAGCTACTGCTCATCAGCTGAGCCTTGGTAGCTGCACGACCCCTTTGACCCCTTCGCACACCACAAACAGGAGCCCTCTGAAAGGTGGGAACTTGTTAAGTGGCTGTAAATAGACTGTGAACCTCAGTTTCTCCATTAAAAAAAAAACTAAGCAGAGATCAGAGAATCCGTTCAGGGATTTGTGCTGGCTTACTTACAGCCATTTAAAGTCACTTGAGCTTGAGGTTGTAAGAGGCAGCTTTTCACATCAATAAGCTCTTGCCTTCAAACCTCAGGAAAGCCAAATGGAGACACTGCCCTACAAGGTCTTTAAGCACCCAGCAATCTCATGCATGACCTTACTTGTCTAATTTTTCTTCTGCGTGGACTTTCAGGGCCTGATACCGCTGCTCTTCTTGCTTGACCCGGGTTAAATAATCTTGAGCACACTTCTTCAGAGCTTCTTCATTCTGGAAAAAAAAAGTACATCCATCTGCATGGAGACTGAGCACTGAGATGTTGCTCTGATGGGATGATATATCCTGTTCTGAGTCTAAAAGAAAAAGGCTTTAAATAGACCCAGCTTCTCCCTTATGCTGGAGCCCCTTATCCAACTCAACAGCATGGAAAAACGGTGTGTAGGTGGAGGCAGGGTTTTTCGGGGCGCTTTGCCCTGGCACCTGCTCTTCCCTTGGCTGCAGCTCTGCCCAGGGCACGATGCTCTGCTGCCGGCAGCTCAGGAGGAGAGCGGTGGGGAAGAGAGTGGAGAAGAGCCGGACAACAGGCTTCCCCTGGCATTTGAAAGATTTTTTGCTCATTTAGCAGAAAGCAGGCAGAGGAAAGCGAGCGAGCGGTCCTCTGAGCAAGGGCCAGGACATTTGAAGCAGCACTGCGTGGGATGGGAGAGCCACAGTGCTGCAGCACGGGACAAAGTGGGGGAAATACTGCACAGGAACTGTGTCCAGGGACCAGGGCTGCAAGGAAAAAGAGGGAACCAAGGTAAGGACCTTCTTAAAGCCTTCTAGGACACCCTTCAGGTTTTCGTATCTCCTGAAGAGATCCGACAGGGACCTCTCCACTGAGTTTAGGTCTGCCAGAGCCTGGTCCTTTTCCATCGTGAGCTGCTGCAGGTTCTTCTGAGATGTCATGTTTGTCCTCTGCTCATCCTCTGTGATGGAGAATAAACAGCGGGGACATAGTGACTGAGCGGGGACGGCTGCGGCAGCCAGCTCCCTGCCCCGCACGCCCGGCCAGGCGACAGCACCTTACCTATCATCTGGGCAATGGTCTTCTCATACTCAGCCACGATTTTCCTAGAAGAAAGGGAGAAAAAAAGCAGGTAAGAGGCAGCAGTTTTTCTGCCAGCAAGCTCCCCCGGGGCCGTGCTGCCCCTTCCCCACACCACAAAGGCAGCCCAAGCAGCAGCCTGCCTGCAGAGCCCCAGCCGTTGGTGCTGCAATGCCCATCATCGCTGCTCGACGCTAACACCTCCCTCCAACCGCTGCCGCTCCGGCCCGCGTGGCTAATGGGATTTTATTCCCGCAACAAAGAAACCGGCAGGCTCAACGCAGCCCAAGCACAAAGAGTACATGTCTCCTAACATGTCCCATTCCGACGCCGCCGAGCCGTATCATCCCATTACGGCCCCGCTAACCCACCTCCCAACAGGGAAAACACAGCACGGCGCTGCACTGTGCAGGGCAGCGGGCAGGCGAACACGCGAGGAGAAGGCTTTTACCTCATCTCTAAGACTTCCTGGCGACTCTCTTCATATTTCTTCTTCCACTCGTTTGCTTCGATCTCCTTTGTGATTATCTAGGTTGCAGCAGACACAGGACCCTCGGAACGTGCTCTGCGTGGTTTCCCTTGCTGCCCCGTGCCTGCGATGTGCAGGGGACCAGACCCCCCCCAAGGCAAAGCAGAGCTGCCCCTGCTCCCCACCACAGCAGCAGTGGGGACGGGGTCCGGCAAGGGGCAGTCCTGGGACGGCTGCTGTATTGGGGTGCACCCGGGAAAGACGGGGTCCCCGGCTGTTACCTCCTCTCTGATGAGCGTGAGCACGGCCGTCTTCTCGGATTCACTGAGGCAGATGCTGTCCAGGGGACTCTCGCTCCTGCTCACACTGGTGACGGCGGCGGGGGGCTTGTCCATGGAGCACAGCCCGGGATTGCCCTGGGGGGGAATTACCCAGCTGGGATGCTGCGTGGGTTTTCTTTTCACCCTGCCTCCCCCGTTTGGGGTGTTTTGCCCCATTTTATCAGCCTCTGTTCAGGCACCAAACCTCCCTACCTGCACACTGACAGCTCAGAGCCTGGTAGCAGACACCCGGCAGAGCCCATATGGGGATTTTAGTGCACTTTTTGCCCAGTCCCGTGCTGGGAGCTGGGGCTGCACCGCAGGACACCCACGGGCTGCCCTGGGGAAGCAGCATCCCAGAGAGGAGACCCAGCAAGGGCCCATTTTGGAAGGACGAGACCCAGCTCTGAGCAGAGATGTGCTCACATCTGACATCCCTTCACTTTCCCTGTGGCTGGTTTAAAAATATCTCCAGCCTGGAGGATCTTTGCTGACTGTGACCCACACGTGGGGGGTCTGCGAGGGTCTGGGTCGCCTGTCTCCATCACCTCCCAGTCAGGTGGAGACGTCGCTGCAGCTGACGCATCCAAATTACTGCCAGCAGCTGCAGGGACATTTGCTGGGCATTGCTGATCACCCCAAATGCACAAGGGAGCTGGCGGAGGGAGCAGGCTTCACCTCGCTGCAGAGCAGGGGTCTGGCTGACCCAGCTCCAAGGCTGCTCCTGCTCCCCTCCTCAAGGGACAGCCCCGCTCATCCCACAGTTCCCCAGCTGTTCGGGAGAGCTCCGAAATTGGAGATGCTCACAAAGGGCTCCCAGCACCCTCCTGTTTCCATTATGGGTGTTCCCATGAGGGTCTGAGGTGGTTTTACCCCCATCGCTCCCTGCTTGCTCTCCCCAGAGCCCAGCTCCTTTGCACCAGTCTTGCAGCTGCAGGGACCAAACTGGGGGGAGAGCTCAGCCCCGTGACCCAAGCCCCCCCGAGTGCTGCCTGGATGCCGGCCCCATCCCTTCCCTCGAGGGGTCCTGCAGCCTGAAAGGCCTCCAGAACAGCATTCCTTCAAACTGAGGCTTACACCACCGCCTGTTCCTCCTTTTATCATCCCAGCTGAAGTGACAGCCCTGTGCAGCCATCTCCTTGGGAACCGGCTGCCAGGCCATAAATAGAGAAGTGCTTCGGAGGAGGCAGTCTGCTTTTGCCGTGTTTTGGAAACGAGAGCACTAAAGCACTTCTTTCTTTCCCCTCCTCCCCTGCGCTTTGACTGCTGCTCAGGTTCAAGCACGACCAAGCCCTTCACGGCTCTCACAGCTCTGCTGCCCGCAGCAGTGGGCGAGCGATGGCCGGTGGCAGGAGCCACCCCCAAAGCCACCCCCGGGTGCAGGTTTGGGTCCGGGCAGCCGGTTCAGCCCCCTGTGGTTTTGGCAGCAGCCTCCCACGGCACCTCCCAAAAGCAGGCGCGCACCTGAACACCTGCAAGAACCTCTGCCCGCTGCCTGTCCCACGGCAAATCCTCCCACGCTGTGGTTTTGGGGTGACCCTGGCTCATCTGCAGGAGCAGAGTCTGCCCACGCTCTCCCCAGCACCAAACAAAAGGTTCACTTCGCCTAATGTCCTTGTGGGGCTTAGCATAGGTAAATCTGTCTCAGAGAAGCTAATTTTGCTGATGTTGCTAATCTCATTGTCATCTGCTTGCCACCTTGAGCAGCTTTGGCCAGGGGTGGCTAAGCTGGCACGGGGTCCCCCCTGCAGCGGAGGGGTCTTGGGGACACTCCAACGGCTCCTCGGGGCACATCGGGGCTGTCCCCATGCAGATGTGCCACTGCCAGGGTGCCAGGGTCACTTGTGGCTGCAGAGCCAGGGCTTTTTTTATTAATCCCCCCATCTCTGCTGTCAGCTGCCTTCCTGAAAGCAGCGCCTTGTAAAAGGCACAGGCACCAACCGGCCGTCAGAGCCAGCCCTGGACTCCTCCACGTGAGACACAGCCCCTGTCCTGCGGCTCGTCCCTTCCCCGTGACCTCCTCTGCCCTTTCACTGTCATTCACCCCCTTCCAAAGGCAGGGTCTGCTCTCGTTGCCCTTCCACGGCCGCAGCCCTGCCTCCTCACCAGCCCTGCTCCATCCCCAGCATCTCTCCTTCCCATGCCGCAAGCGGTGGCACCCACCCGGGAGGAAGCCGTCCTCTGCCAGGCTCCTCTTGGCCTGCCGGCAAATCACAGCTATTTTTATCGAGTCCCTGCGTGGGCTTTTCAAGAATTTTAGCTCCCAAAGAAACTCATTTCGGAGAGGTGTCGGTAGCACTTCTGGGATTAGCAGCAACGTTTGCCGCAGCTTCCCCGCACCCCTCTGCGCCGTGGGGCAGGCAGCAGCTACGGGGCAGGGGGATCAGCCGTCCCGCAGCCCCACTGCCCTGCCGAGCTGCATGCCAGCACCGGCACAGCCGCTCCAGCACCGCACCGGCACAGCCGCTCCAGCACCGCACCGGCACAGCCGCCCTGAGCCTCCCTGCAGGTGAGGGAGGAGGAAGCAAGAGGCACTCACGGGGAAGATGCCAGGCCCATCCTTTTCCATCTGCTTGGAGATCTCCTTTTCAAAGCCTAAAGACAAGGAAATACAACCTTTTAGCTACCTGGAAGCAAGACCCTGGTGGCAAATGTGGATTTGCCGGGATGCAGAGGGGTACCCCCAAGTCTCTGCATCCCCTGAGATTCCCCTCCCAAAGGGCTTCTTTGTCCCCGGCTCCTGCCCTTGCAGGGAGGACGCATCCTGCACCCCTGCCAGCTTCTCCTCCTGCGCTCCCCGGAGTGGAAACCAACACTTCCCTCTGGTGGCAGTTCAGCCCCGTGCCCGTGTCCCCGCAGCTGCCACCCACACCAGCCATTCCCTGGGACCGCGGAGGGCCGAGGAGGAGGAATGAAGACACCCGGGACATTCTGCACTTTGGTGGCCGGTGCGGGCAGGATGCATCCCTGGGATGAAGCCCAGCTGCTCGGGCCACTCCGAATAGCACAAACCTCAGTCCACGCCAACTGGGCTTGACACCCTCCAAAGGAGCTGCCACATGGCCCCTGCTATTAACAGCAGCGGAGAGAAGATAAAAGCCATCTCCTCCCGTCTGCAAGGCGTGGGACACCCTGCCGTCTCACATAGCGTGGGAGATAATTTATGAACCTCACTCAAACAACTGCAGACATGACTGGCTATTCATGTGTTAACTGTGCAGAGAAAAGCGTATTGCGAGAGCCCAGCTAGGAAAGGAAGGAGGCAAGGTAATGCTGGTGACTGCAGATTTCCTACTATTTCCCATTTACCCCTGCACTCTGGCCAGCGGCTGCATGCCACAGCTCACCGCACCATCCCTGCAGCCAGCACCGAGCCTGTGCACCCCTGCCTGGCCCTCTGAGACGAGCAGCAATAAATAAAACCTCCCAGCCTCTCTGTTGACTGTCAGATTTTTCCTCCCTTGAGAGACAAAGGACTGTTTTCCTCTCCCGAGAGCCTGCAGCTCTGCACAGCGTTCAGGGGAAATGATTAATGGGTACCCGCACGGGGGAGAGCTGCAAACCTTCCGTGTGGTGATCTCTCCTGCTTGCACCTATAACATTGCTATTGATTAAATGCCGTGTTGCCTGGCTTTTAATTATTTTTTAATGGATTGGTCAGAGAGGCTAATTACATACGAGACTGACAGCAAAATGCCACCAGGAGCATTAGTGGAGGTCTTCCGCAGCGACACGGAGACCTCCATCAACCACAGCCCTTGTCCCGGCAGCTCTGCTCCTGGCACAGGCTTTGAGCAGGGCACCCCGCAACCCGGGAGGCAGCCCACGCATTGGGAGCATCCCAGCTGAACGGCGTGCGATTGCTCGGCTCAGCCCTCGGCTCGGCTCACCAGTGAACACCAGTTTCAGGAGGGCACTGGCAGCGGGGCAGCGTGTGCCGCGGGGAGGGAGCCTCGCCGGCCTGAGTCACGTCCTGCCGCAGCGCCGAGGGGACCATGGGGAGAGGGGTCTGTGCCGAGAGAGGCTAAAGACAGCCTGGACCGTGATTTTTCCATAATGGAAATAGTGCAGATAAGCAATTGGAGGTTTCACTATAACTTGCGGCAGCCTTTAGCTCTGTCGGTGTAAATAAACTGTGACGAAGCTGCGTTGTCTCAACAGCACCAGTTCATTGCCAGAGGCTGTAGAGATTGCCTGGGTGCACGCACAACGCGTCCCCAGAGCCAGAGGCAGCGGGGACGCTCCTCACCTGCCTCCGTGCCGTGCTTCGCTGCCGGCACGGGAACGTTCGAGCACTCAAAGTACTCCAGGTCATCTTCTGGCTCGCCCTTCTTCTCCAGCCCGGCCGGTTTCTGTGTGGAGGTGGTGGAGGCCAACTTCTCCTCATCGGTGGCATGTCCATCCCGATTTGCAATATCTGGGATTTCTGAGATCAACGCTCCTTCATCCTGCAGGATCAAGGCATGTGGTTAAGCAGGACTGAGCTAATCCGTGGGGATCAGGCAACCAGGTTGCTGGACAGTCCATGGGAAGCACGGGAGGCTTAGCATCCACCGAAAAGCTGCTCCCCACCAGCTCCTCGGCAGGTTTTGGCAGAAGGAAACACATGGTGCCAGGGACAGAAGTGATAAACACGCAAAATCTGTTAACCTGACCACAGAGCTCGGTGTTTTGCTCTGGCCCGTGCTGGGGACAGGGCTAAGATACCGCACACACATGGTCTCTAATGAAGCACATGGAAAACAGAGAGTGTTCCCCGGCCAGAAAATCCCCAGGGACAAGTTCCCCCTCTGGGGTGAGCACCAAGCACAGCCGTCCTCCCTCCCTTCCCACCAGAAACTGCCCACGGGGAAGATGTTCTCCCCACGGCTGGAAGCTGCTGCTTTCAGGGAACTGGCCCTTTGGTCAGGCGTTGCTGCAGGCACACGCCAGCCCAGAGCTCAGCCAGCCCAGCCCTCCCCATGCTGCCATCCGAGCATCCCTGTGCCCAGCCAAGCAGCTCCCAGGGTCGGATCTCACATACCTGAGTGCAAACGTCCAGGACCAGGGACTGCGTCTCATATTGCTTCACCTTGCAGCCGCTCCTGCAGGGGAGAGAGAAGCAGCCGGCTGAGGTGTGGGCTCGCGTGGGTTGCGTGGGGAGGAGGTGGGGGCACGTGCGAGACAGCCCAAGCAAGGGGAGACAGCCCCAGCGCTAGCATTGCACCCCGCTGCGTGCCAGCAACCCCACTCACCAGTGAAATATCGAGGCAGAGCAAGTTCTGGAACGAACAGAAGGAACAAGCAAACAAAACACACGACTACGAAGCAATTGGGTTTGTCTTTGAGGCATTTATTCCTGTTGAAGGTAAGGATGGGAGAAAAGACCTCAAGGTGTTGACGGTGATAGAGGCAATTGCCAAGGAGCTGGCAAAGAAAGATTTCCCTTGCTGCACCCTCATCCTATGCGTCCAGTGCAACGGCATCCCGAGGTCTGAGTGCACATTGATTTTCTGCAGGAACGAACCATTTCCAGGCTGTCTCATGCCCCGTCCCTGCAGCTGGAGGTTTGTCTGGGATGTCCCCACAGCATCCACGTGTCTCCCACGTGAGTCAGACCTGCACAGCCAGGGCAGAGACCTGCTGGTTCCAGAGCTCTGCTTTGCTTGCGGGAGAGCACCAGGGCAATCCGCTGTGCCTCGAACGCTCCCTCCGCCAGATGCAAATGCTGTCCCAAGGAGAAGGGCCTTGCGGATGGGAGAAGGTTTAGCTCAGGTTGATCTTTCAGGTGGTCCCATGGCTGGATACCCTCCAGTGAGGAAACTCTCCCTGGAACTTTGTCCCACGTTCCTCAAAGCGTGCCATCCCGGAGTCCATCTGCGCAGGACTGCGGGCACAGCCACGTCCTGACACACCGGGCATCCACATCTTGAATCGGCTCGAGGCGGCGGAGGGACAGTCCCAGCAGGAACGGCCGTGTGTGGCACAGGGTCCGTGCCACCGAAGCCCGCGGGGGCTGAGGGAGTCAGCGATGAGATGACATGCATCACGGCTCTCACCCCGGCACGCAAAGGAGAGCACGAGCTCTCCTCCCGCATCTCTCAACACCCTCTCACTCCACGTTTAACAATCTCCCACGGCTCACTGCCACGTCCGAACCCGCCAGAAGACACATATTCACTAAGCCGGAGACAGCTCGTGTGACAGCCCGCTGCGGATACCTGGGGAGGGATCTCTGCCTCCAGACTCGGCGCTCCCCGCAGCAGGGACATGGGCAGAGGCTCAAGCAGGATTGCAGCGAGCTGTTCCTAGGTTTAAAGAATCACCCCCACCCACTTCACTCTCCAGCCTCTCCATCCCATCACACACGTGCACCAGCAGAGCGCACCGAGCAATGTGGCATGGCACACGGAAATTTCATTTGCACGCTAACATGCACACCTGGGTCAGACTGAAAAATCGCTCTTGACTGTTTTTCTCCATCGTGCCCTAATGTGAGCAGCTAAACCGCAGCTCGCCATGTCCTTACCCACCTCTGCTCTGCACCAACTCCTGGGGCCGGTGTTATCACACCATCTGGTAGCTGGTTTGATCTCCCCCTCCCAGCCCCGAGATAACAGCTCTGTAATTCAACAGGATGGGGAAAAAGGGAGAAGACAGCCAAGGCCAATGGCCCCGGCTCTGCCCCACAGCCCCCAAGGCCAGAACACGCACAGCCGCCCGTGCAGGAGTTACCAGTGTTCACAGCTGGATAAACCCAAATGCGGGCAGCGCTGCCTGCGTGCCCCCTTAATGCATGGGCAAACCTGCCGGGCTGCAGGTCCCACAGTAAGAGACAGACATCCACTGTTGAACACCGTGCTGTAAAAAGGCAGATCAGTTCTCGGCCGAGACGCAGATGTCAGTGCTTGAGCCCAGCTCTAATTCTGTTCGTGCATATGGCAGGCGGCACTAAGCGGACAAGAAGGGCATTGGGATGGACGACACAAGATCAGGAACTAAGCCCAGCATGCTCCTTCCTCTGACTCTCCTTGCATGAGAGCAGAGTCCAGACAAGCCCAGAGGGTCTGCGGCGGCTGACAATCTGTAAGAGACACCGAGCATTGCCAGGAGACTAAATGGGGGTAACCCCAGTCCCTCCTGCTCGCCCTCCCCGTGGGATGGAAGCACAGGACAGCAGCAAGCCCTGGGGGGGCACAGCACAGGGCACTCGATATTTCACTGGTGTCCCACCGCGGGGTTGCTCTTGCCGGGGGTACAGCACAGCCCCACTGCAGCAGTGCGGGTCGCGGGGCAGCGAACGAAGGCTGCTTTACTTGAGCCGTGCTTTCTAACCTGTCCAGGATCTCACAGACCAGCTCTACCATCCCGCATTTGGGCGCAGGAGGGATGCTTCAGGGGAGAGCTACCAAAGATCTAAAGAAAGCCCTGTTGGGAGCCGGCTGTGAGGGCAAAGCTCCCCTGGGACTATCTGACACATCCCGGAGCCGCAGGAGACAGCCCCCTGACTCCCTCGCCTCCCAGCTGATGCCTTCCACCCTACCCCTCTACAGCAGCTGCCTGCCTGGTGGTTTTGCATGGCAGGGCATAAAAGACACCCTCATCTTCAGGACTAAAATCTACCCATTTGCAGGGACCTGGATTGCACAGAAACCTGCTCCCCCTCCGTTAGCCGATGCACTGGTTTCGAGTACTTGTACATCATCCAAAGGCGTTGCGAGTCGGCATGCTGCGAGAGCAAGCGCAGGCGCACGCCTGGGGTGCAGCTCTCCTCTCCTCCCTCGCCCCCAGGCACTCGCCAGGCTAAGCTGCCCCGGGGATCCTGAGAGGTGCGGGACACAAATCGGACAGCGGAGAGCACGAGTCAAAGGGCAAGAAGGAGCCTGCATGCCATGGAGACGAGTGGGGCCAACACGCACCCAGAGAGAGAGGACAAAAACCAGCAAAGGAAAAGAAGAAAGGAATACAGAAGAGAGTACTTACAACAGAAAACAGAGAAATTTCACTTGTTCAGTGGTCCTGATGCACCAAAGCATGGACAGGGAGAGAGACAGACAGATGGAGAGAAGAAGAGCATGTGAAAAGACCTGGATATTAACTCTCATCTGGAGAAGCACAGTGAGCTGCCCAGCTCTGTCTTTTTGGAACGAACACACAGATAAAGGATGCTCTGATTCTGCATTTGCTATTTGCGGCGGCAGGGTGAGATTCAACCACAAATCCCGCTGCCGGGGAGGTGAGCGCCCTGAGCAGCCCATGCTGCTCCGAGGTGACTGACGGAGAGGGAGCCTGAAAATTCCCAGCCGCTTCCCCTCTCCACCAGCTCCTGCTCGCCCGCGGTCATACACGGGAATGCCAACTCTTAAAAAATCCCTATCAACTTTCTGCAAAGTATTTCTAAGAGAAAAACACCCAACATACTCTTATTTTTGCCTGCTAGGTTTTATCTGCTCTCTCTGTAAAAACCCACTCTCTAGTTTTCCCACCGGAGACTCCGTCAGCAGAGTGATGGCTTGTTTTGGTTTTACTGCCAAATCAGCCACAAACTCTGTGCTCCTAAAATTTCCCTTTTTAAGCTTATTGCTCGCTTTTGCTTTCAACTGGTTCCAATTACATGTGTTAAGCGCAATCACAAATTATAGCGGAAGGACCCAAAATTGGCTGGGCAATTATTCCCTTGTGCAATATCCCCTCTGCTTCCCTTGCCCGCTCAGAGACCGTGTGGAGGGAGGGCAGGTAGAGCCGAGCCCAGCTCAGCAGCTGCTGTCTTAAATGTCAGGCTGAGACTTCAGCACTGCCCAGACACAGGTTGGAGGACACTTGTGATACAACAGGTGAAATACCAAGAAAATAGCAAGGTTTAGCGATTAAACCTGTACCCAGAGGAGGAAGGTAATGCTGTCTGCATTCCCAGGAGATACTGTGAAATGTCACCATCTACATGGGGGTTTTAAATAGCATGGTTCAGGAACTAAAAATGCACTTAAATAGTTCAGCAAGGAACAACAAGCTCCCTACTGCCTGTGCAGATGTGGTAAAAGCAACAATCTGGCTGTTCAACCTCAATTCTCTTCCCCTGTTATAACAAGAGAAATTCAGTGGCAGCTCACAAAATGTCCCAGCAGCATCTGATCAACCAGACCTGCATCCACAAGCTCCAGAAGACCTACAAACCCTCCTGTGCGCTTGGCAAACCCTCTACAGGCTCAAGCCTCCATTACAGCTTTGCTCTGACTCCTCGACCCTACAGTGCCTGCATCCTGACCCCCCAAGGGGTTTTCCAAAGAGGTGATCCTGCCAAGCAGGTCCTGATCCAGCCCTCCCCTCTCTGTCTGGGACCCGGGACACTGGCACCGCTCCGGGACACCCATCCTTCTCCTCCCATCCACTCCTGAGTGACCAGGGCACCGGCAGAGAGAGGGGAGCTGCCCCTCTGCCAGGGCAAGGGGCCAGCTAAAACCGGGGCGGCAGCAGAACCCGAGGTACACGTCGGTATTTTGGGCTCGCTCAGAAGGCACGGGAGCAGGAGCACCATCACCACCACCACCACCACCGCTGCTCTGCCCGCGCACGGGGGAACGGAGAGGGCTGCCAGCCCCCGGCCAGCCGCCCGCACCAGCACTCACGTTATCAGGCGCGACTTGGGCTTCTTCGGGGAGTCTCTGCCTTTCACGAGATCGTCCTGCACCTCCAGCGTCTGAGACTCGAGGATTTCGTTGAGGCTGTTATCGGCAGTGGGGCAGGAGTTGGTAGCGGTGCCGGCGAGGGTCTTGGTGGGCTTAAATGGATCCATGGAGTCAAAGTTATCGGGGTCAAACTGGTAAGAGCCCTTGGGGAGAGTCGGCGAGTTTTGCAGCGCTGAGCTGCCACTGAAGGGGTTGAGACCCGGGTTGTCCCAGCGCACGGGACCCAGCCGGGGGGAGCCCCGGGGAGGTGGCGGCTCCGTGGGACCCCTCTCCGCATCCTCAGCTGATTTCTTGGAGGGGTCTCGGTGTCTCTTCGGTGTCAGCTTGCTGGCCGGGATCCTGCTGCCCTTCCTGGGCGCAGCTCTCCTGGCCTCCGCGCTCTCTCCCCCCTCCGTAAAATCGACCTCGGGTTTCGGGACCTGCCCTTTGGGCTCCGGGGCCAGGTCCCCTCCCAGCTCACCAGGGCTGCTGCTGGGATGGGAGAGGCTGCGCGGGGCTGCCGGGGGAGAGCTCTGCAGCCGGCAGCCCCCTGCCACAAAGGGGTTTACACTCTCGTCATACTGCTCGGGGTCGAACTGGTAGTATGCTTGGGGCACTGGGGTCTCCTCTGTGGTTTCTTCTGTTTTCCTCCCCAGCAAAGGTGTTTTCCCTTTCTCAAGCTGGCCCCGGCTGGGCGAGCACTCCCGGGCCAGGGCATCAGCCTTTGGCTCCACCAGCCCCGTGCCGGCATCCGCCGCGTCCTCTCCGGACATGACCCGCTCCTGGGCAGCTCTGCCCGCATGGAGCACCGGCACTGGCGCTGCAGCAGGTACGGCAGCGTGGCCAGCGTCAGCCCTGCTTCCCAGCGCAGCTGGACACTGGGGTTCAGCCGGCGGCTGTGTCAGGGATGAGTCTTCGGGGTCGGTTTCCCCTTTAGTACCCAAGCTGGCTTTAGGGGCTCCGATCTCCGGTTGAGCCTCATCTTTGGGGTGTGTCCCAGGCGAGATGTCCCGGCAGGCTTCCCCTACCAGCAGGTTGGCATGGCCGCTTGGCTCTGAAAAGATAAAAGGAACCGGTTAAACGCCCACCTGCCGAGCACCCCTTTCCGGAGCGGTTCCTCTGCCCTCCTCACAGCTGCTCCAGGGTCAAGTTTTACAGGGGATCCACTGACCCAAAGCTCAGCTTCCCCACCTGCCAGAATGACTGCATAACCCTGGCTTCAAGCACTTTCTGTAAAATTTGAAGCCCATGAACACAGTGGAGAAAATTTACATAAATTGCATGCCAAGGGCGAGCCCTGCCAGTTTATTATTAGTGCAACTGGCTACAAACCAGCTGACTGATGTCAGTCTCATAATAAAGAATGACAAAGCTAGACAAGGGTCCCGTGAGAAACTGAAGGAGGATCAAACACAATTGTAAATCTGTGCAAGAGACTACAAGGTCTCTGGCAAAAGCTTTACTGCCTTTTATAGCACTACTTATTCAACATATTTTTTTTCTTTTCCTTTCTCAGGTGTGCACAAGTTGCATTGTTCTCTGTTTTGTTGCTTGGTTGTTTGGGGTTTTTTAATATGTCATGCAATGGAGTACATGAATATTCTTATTTAATGTGAGTGCAGAACTCTTTATTTAATACGATTCATTAATATATCCCACAAGGTAGAGCATCCCTAATTATGTGCTGTGTTGCCAACTGCAATCTTAGGTTTGCAGCTTGCAGTTATATAAATGAATTGTAGTTGTGAGTGCAGGGAGGCATTGTCTGCACACCAGCAGACCTACCAACATCTCCATTTATGCCTCTCCACTCCCTACCACTTGCTCCCACCCAGGGTGGCGGCAGCGCCAGGGGGGCTTTGCAAATCCCAGCGAGGCTCCCGAGGGCCTGACACTGGCCAGGACTGACCGCGGGGCAGCTGCTCCCAGGGCAGAAACACTCGCATCCGAGTGGGAATGACAGCGACAGGGAGTCGCTGCTCACCTGGGCGGAGAGTTAAGAATTACCGGGAGGAATTCGGGGAAGCATGACATGAGAAAACACCATGAAACGTGAATAAGCAGGCCCTGGGGTGAATGGGAACGAGATGCTGTGCTTAATGAATAAGCATGTAACAGGCTGCAGAGGGGATTTGGGGGTCAGCCGCCCGCAGGTGGTTGGTGCCAGGGCTGCGGAGCTGGATGTGCACCAGGCAGAGGGAAGCTGCCGGACGCAAACTGCTCCCCAGGACTCAGCCGCTGCACCCCGAGGTGCGGGAGCGGGTTTGGCAGCACTGCTGCTCTCCCCCGACACCGCAGCCCTCGCTCTCCCGCAGACCCTCAGCAGTCCCGACAGGCGCCCAACACGGGGCTGCCGTGCGGTACGGACAGTCCTTGCCCACACCAGAGCACCCTTCGGCCACTACCGGAGACATGCAGCCATCGGGAGGGTCCCCCGTAAACCGGGAGGGTCCCCTGTAAACCAGAAACTCCAGATACAGCAGCTGCACGCAGTCGGTGCTCACAAACTGTCGCTGCAATGCATCAACGCGAGAAGCCAAAGCGCCAGGAAAGCAAAAACGCTGTGTGCGTTTATTGATGGGGTGGGAGGGAAGGAGGGCTCAGCAGAGCAATGAGAGCCCCAAAGAGCGGCGAGCCCGCAGGAAAGGGCCTGCCGGCAGCGGGGTGCAGGTGCTTGTAGCTGCTCTGCTCAGCACCCTGCCTGCCTGCAGTTTCAATCCTGCCTGCCGAAACTCGGCCACACGCTGCCTGCACCTCTGTCTGCAGAAATCCTGCCTGTGCATTTACGCCAGGCTCACCACGCTGCTGTCAGGGTTTCTTAATCACAAATCCTGATCCATGACTTAATCGCTATTACTCCAATCCCTTCCCCTAAATCTTTTTACTTTTTAATCTTTTCTTTGTTGTCAAGGGATGGGGAAGCTCCTTATTTACCGAGGCATCCTGAAAACTACACCCACCAAGCACCTAGAGCCAGGACCTCGGCACAGGCACAGAAAGGCACAAGAGGAAAACACCCGGTGTCACCTCCACCCAGCTCATCTGCACCTCTTCTCCCGCATCTCAGCCAGGGACGATTGCACAGACTCCCAGGATAAGGCAGAACAGGATGCTGGGGTGCTCAGCACCCTTCAGGGAGCACGCAGGACCCGCAGCTCTCGCTGGCACCTTTCTGGGGAGATGCAGCCCAGCCGGGTCCTCCAAGGGCAGAACAAAACCAGTGCTCGCCCGAGGACCAAACTGGTTTGAAAACCTGGCTGGGAACGGTGACATGGGTGATGCAAAGCTTGTGCCGGGGAAACCTGCCTCTCCCCCTCCACTGCTGCAACCCTGCCCTGGCACATGGGTGACAACCGTGGAGGGGAGTCACATCGAGCGTGCCCTCGTTTCGCAGGGAAGTTTGGCTGGGCAATGCCAATGACAAGCTCCCGCCACCCCAAGCGCGTCTCCCTGGAAGGGCTGTTCCTATCGCGGGGCATCTGCAACCAGCTCACATTTGCTGGTGACCGAGCGAGTCACAGGCTGGCAGAAGAAGAAGAGTGAATCAGGCAAAAATCTGGTCCCCAGGCTAATCCAGGACACTGAGCCAACAACCCTGAGTCAGCTGATGGCTCGTGGTTTGCATAATTGATCTCCAGGATGCTAAAAGCCATGGAAATGAATCATGAGGGGCTGTGTGCTCCCTAAGACTGCAAAAAACCTCCCTCCAACTGCAAAAAAGTTCCCTCCAAATAGATGTTGCCTTGCTGCCCCAGAAAACGCATCAGTAAACACAAATCCAGTGGATATGTACTTGGAGTGCAGCCAGAAAACACTCTGAGGCAGTGCCTGCCAGGCCTTTCCATCATTAGGAACCAGGAAAACCTCCTTAACAGACCCCAAAGAAAACGTTACTACACTTGCTGTGTTGCTCAGATGTTTTAAACCTCACTGAGACAGCCCTGAATAGAAGAACAGACTTCAAAGTCAGGGCAAAAGGCACCTTTTAAATGCATTTTACATTCCCACCGGAAGGTTTTGCAGCCGCCGTTCTCACAGACATAAGCCCATCCTGGTTTCTAATCCAAGCAGTGAGTAATTACTTCTTAAATAACAAGCAGTCAGCATGCAAACCACCTCTCCTTGCTGTGGATGTCTGCAGGGCGGGGAGAGAAGAAGGGATGGTGCATGTGACCGTCACTCAGAACAACCATTTCTTCACAAAAATTAGAAGAGCCACCTGCCCAGATCTTCCAATTTTGTGGTTCACTTGTTTTCTGCACCCAAGACAGCTCAGCTGCTCCACAGCCCCTGCCTGCAGCACAGCTGCCCACTCAGCCAGTCCAAGAGTGGAGGAACAGGAATATACTGGGAGACAGGAGGTGCAGGTGAGAGACAGCTCAGGAGCTCGCCTGCGATCTTGGCAATCTTCTGAAGTAGGACCGTCCCTCCCGCAAGCTCGGTGGGTTTTTTCTCCTTCTCCAGAGAGGCCCTGGGTACGAGACAGGTATTAATCACTTGTGTGAGTTAACAGCCATGCTCAGCGCTGTGTCTGAGCAACAGCCCAAGGGAACCGAGAGGAAGAAACGAGAGCTGAAGGGGCAGCAAGGGGCCTGCCCACCTCCGCCGCAAGAACCCCATCTCTGCCCTCCCCGAACGCTCATGCAATGCCCCAGAGTTCCGATTTTCAACTCTGCTTGGGCTGAGCTATTCACCTCCCTGGAGGACCACAGCCTCGGGGGCTGAGGCCACCGTGGGACGGGCTCACATTGGCACCGAGATCCATACAGAGGACAAAGGCAGGCAAGGCTACGAGGTCAATTCTCCACAGAGCGCTGCCAGGATGAAAAGTGCGATGGTTCGTGGGGCAGAGCCCTCGCCACAGGGCTCCCAGGGCATCACCCGGCGCTTCAGCTGCCTCTCGCAGGGATGGAGAGCCAGCCCCTGCCCCTCCTGCCTGCTGATGAGAGCAGGACAAAAACCCCTCCTGTAAAGCAGTCCCAAAGGTGATGGCATCCCAGGCAAACCCACCCCACACGGGTTCTCCTGCCCAGCAAGGGCTGGGGGGGCACAGCCTGGTCACAAGCCCCCCCGGCCCCAGCCAGGTGGCCGCGGTTCCTCCCCCTGTGCGTTTCCTCTGCCTCCAACGCAGCGTCCCATCAGCTGCCAAACGTGTTCCCGCGGGAACAATTCCACAGGATGCAGAAACCAGTGACCCGAAGGGCCTCGGGGCGCTTGGGAAGAGCCGAGGTCTGCGCTCCGGCCCCCGCAGCTGCCCGGCTCTGCTGGGTACGAGCATCGTGATAACCTCGGTGCAGCACTGCCTATTGCCCAGGGAGCCCTTCCCAACCCCGGCGAGCTGCATGCAGCTCTCCCTGTTCCTCCACAGCCTCTGCATGCATTTACATCCCGAAGCGAGCCCAGCTCCCCGCCACCCCCGTGCAGTCACGTTGGAGAGCCGCCGCGCCGGCTCAGCACGCACTCCCTCTGCTCACGTCTCCTGCCAGGGAAACCGGCCTGCAGAAACAGCCAGTGCCTCCCCAGCCCAGCTGCCTTGCCAGCCGCCTCGCTGCCCCAACCCTCCTTTTGGGCCAAAACTGTGCTGAACGCCCCACGGGACCCCAGGAGAAGGGGGTCTGGCGGCCAGGCTGCTGCGCACGCTGACCCACCGCACGCAGGTTTCCCCCTTGGACCAGCTCTTCTCACAGGCAGCCCAGCAGATGCCTTTCAGCATCACCGAAAAGGTGACCCCGAGCTCTCCCGTTTCCCCTCTGGCGCTGCGCCCTGCAGGTGGGGACATTTTCGTCCCACCATGAAAATGGACGCTGCCAACAGCAAGGCATGCTCAGTGACTCCAGGATCCATCCCAAACACAGATCCAATAAAAGGCACTCTGGATCCCTGAAAACAGGAGTTGTACCAGCTGTGCACAGAGTGCAAACCTGCTTCTGGTCCGGCCAGTGTACATGGAGGGGATATTACAAAGTGAAAATGAAGATTTTATACTCTCTAAAGGAAAACATACAGACAGGACAGCCTGGCACCGCAGTAATAGGCACTTTGTGCATGTGCATTATAATCGTTACGCTTGTCTTCCTTAGGCTGAAATTAAACACAAACATCGACTAACTAAACAGCTTTCCTACATGCCATCCCTTGCTCCCTTAAATGAATCAGAAAAACTTGGCAGCAGCAGCGCTGCGATGCAAAGGCTCCGCGCCCTTTTCATCCCACACACAGCAACCAAGTGAAGCAGCAATGATCCTCTGCACGGCCCTGAATGCCAAACGCAGGCAAGAACAACCCCTCCACTATCTGCAGCCTTTGATTCCGCTCATGCTTTGTGCACAGCATGAGTCACGCATTTCTCCCTTCCCCAGCTCACTCGAACACGCAGACTGAGCACAGGATATCTGGCCGGTACATTCAGCTTAGGCTTACGTAGCTAACGACTTTTTTCCTCTTTTGGCTTTCCGCTTTTGTTTAACAGACGTTGATCTATTTTTAAATCTATTCTGTTAAGAATTAGCATACCGGCAAACGATGCTGCCGCTAACGCACCGGAAAACACGTGCCCTGCATCAGGGTAACAGAAGTAAAAGCTGATGAGCCTGCTCCCATCACTGATGGTTCCATGTTTGCTGCTTCTGCTCATTTCCTTGCACACACTATCTTCTTCTGGCTGATGACTGAAGATATTCTTTAGCAAGAATGGGTCAGAATTACAGCCTCCGCTGTCCGAGACAGCAAGAGGAAAACTGAGTGATCCTGAATGGGCATAAAGCCTAACTGCAACCCCCTTCCCACGGCGATGGGACCGGCTGAATTTTTGTCCCCGAGAACAGGGTTTAACGCATCCAGGCCACCTCCCAGCTGCGCCCAGAGCCGCCAGCCCCCGGAGTCACAGCTTCTGCCTTACAAGTTTCCTAACCCTATTTATTCCCAAGTAAGGATGAGACTGCAGCTGTAAGACAGACGAGTGTCTGATCCTCCCAGTCCACCCGAGCCTGGGAGATGCTGTGCCCACCCATGTGCCTGCCCGTATGTCTGGGCTCGTGTAGGTCCCCCCGCTCCGTGCTGGCCCAGGTGCACACAGGCACTGGCAGCAGCTATTCCCCAACGACTGCAGGGCAGCGGCTCTCGCCATACACGCAACAGCTCGGCTGTTTCAGTACTGACAAGCAGCCATTACGCTGGATTGCCTCCCGATCACGGCATTTATTACCGCTGCTGCTCCTGAGCTGCAGCCAGACGAAAGGGTACATGCTGCTGCAGAACAGCATTGCAAAGACGAGGGCTTAATGTATAGATTACCTAAGGTACGGTGATTTAACACCCCAGGATGCCTTCTGCACACCGCAAACTCGCAACCGCACCTGGGTATCCCTTCCCTCCACCATTTCAGAGACACTGAAGAGATGCAGCCGGAGCGCCGGACAGGGAAGGGATGGAGCTGGGTGCTGTCACACAGCGGATTTGGCCCTGCTGTCTCCAACATCTTGCTCTCCACCAGCCAGCACAGAAAAACAGCTTTTGCCAGAGATCATCCCCTCAGCCCCACAACACTGCGACCTTTGTGCGCAGGGTGCCGGGAGCAGCCGGCTCCCTCGCTGCTGTGCCGGGCTGGCCTCGAGGAACTGCTCATCCCAGGATGCGGGGGCACAGGAATACTTTGGGACGGTGACACCCTGGAGTCTGAGGCAACACGCTTCCCTGAGCAGAAGCTTTGGCAGAAGTGATCCTCGTACCTGCTGGGAAAGCCTTTATCTCCCCTCTCCCCCTCCCCAGACATTATTCCCCCGAAGTAAAGATGTCTCTATCATCCCTTCTTAAAAGGGAAGGATTATTCCAAGAGCTGCGATTATTGGAGGCGTGAACCAAGCGCTCCCTCCATCAAGGCAAACAAACCTGTGTTTTCCACAGGGAGGGATGGGCACCCAGATCCATCCCAACAGCGAAACCACACCGCAGGAGATGGAGAGCCACAGCACCCTGTTACTGCCAAGGTCACGCAGTACTTTGGCTCCTGCACAGGGAGGACCCAGGGTCTGGTTCGAGCTACCACATTCCGAAACCAGCCGAGCAGTAAGCCACCAGCCCGCTGTTGTGAGCATTCAAGAAACACACAATACTGCAAGTCGCATACCGGGGGCCCTGCAGCAGCGAGAGGCAGTCGGGCAAGAGAGGGCAGAGGATGCTCAGGATGGCCTGTCCGGGACCTTGCACCCCCCCCAGCGCTGCCCCATGCCCTGGAGAGGCTGCCCTCCTGCAGACACCCCCGGGGGCTCCCAGATGTCCTGACATTGCACAGTCACCCCGCTCTGCTGAGAGAGCAGATGAAAGGGGAGGTCTCCTCCCTGCCCTGCCCTGATAACCTCCAGCGGTTGCTGCAGAGGTGCCGGAGCTTCAAAGCCTCCTCCTGGCAGCACGAAAACAGACATAAACATGAAGCTCAGCCACAGGCACCAACCGCAAATCCCCCTGGAGAGAAGGGTACGACAACAGGGGGGAGCTGCTCCCCAAAAGGCCAGGGGTTAATGGGGAGCCACACTCAGAGGAGCAGCGGCCAGCGTGAGACACAAGGATAAACCAGCAACAACACGGGACCCCACTGGCAAAGGAAACCCTTTGCGTTTTCAGCAGATCCCTCGCGATTTCTCCAGAAATGGGGTTTAGCAGCATCGAGCTCTTACATCTTTAGCAGCAGCTACACAGCAAAGACACCTGGCCGCTAACTCCAGAGAAGAGAGACCTGTGCAATGAAACCTCCATCACCGACCGGCCAGGAGGAGGACACAAACCCAGCACCACGTCAGCTCCTGTGCAAGAGCCAAAGGCGAGCGGCATGCGGGGCACGTGTGGGGCAGCTCCCACTGGCCAGCAGCCCACTCTCCGCCTCAGGCAGCGACGGGAGGCTGCCCTGAGCACTGTGCTGTCTGTGGGGGAAGTGGCAGAGGGCAGTTTAACTGACAAAATGATTCAACAACATCCTCGGTTCCTCTCGATCAATCCATCGCAGCTGGCCCGGCTGCAGCCTCTGCATCCCTGGGCGCAGCCTCAGCCCGGCTCGGCAGCTCACAAAACCCGACGTGCAAAGCCTCTCGCTCTCTCCCCGGCTCAGGGACAGAGGAGGGTGCGACCGGTGGTTGCAAAACAGCACAATGATAATTTTGCACTGAGTAGGCATGAGCCAAGGGGGGCAAATTGACCCTTCTGAGCCTGCAGCGCGGCCCCCTCCCTCCAAAGTGCTTCAATAAAATCAACGTTTCACTCAAGTGAGAGAACAGCCCTTTGCAGAGTGCACAGCCCCGAGTACTGGCATTTGAACCATCCAGGCCATTAACCACAAAAAATGTGGCAGGCATTATTCAAAACAAGCGACTTCTCCTCCTTGACCCCACCCTGCCTTTCCGCATCTGGAGCGGGGAGCCGAAAAGCAGAAGGTGCACGCTGGCTCTTTACCTTGGGTCCCGGCCTCAGGCTCCGGCGATCCCGGCGGTGGCGGCTCGCAGAACTCCTTTAGTGGCGAGCGGGTCGGCGTTTCTGCTTCAGGGGTCTCAAAATTACCTTCGGAGTCCGAGCTGCCGAGGGGGGGGAAAAGAGTGAGGAATTACCGCTTTCAAGGCTAGCTCTGAAATCCTCCACACTGCCTACACACCCAGCCAGACCGGCTCCCGGGCCGGCCGGCCATGGGCATCCTGCGGCGGCCGCTCTCTCCTGTCCAGCGGAACACGCTAGCAAAGGGAAAAGGGAGAGCAGGTGAAACACCATCACGAGCGTCCCCCCGCGCACCCCCAACCCTCCTCTCGGCCGAGCCTCCGGGATTGCTTCCGCCAGGTCTCTCCCGAGCTATCTGAGCATCCAGCACGGACCTCCAAGGACACGACAGCCCCGGCGGCATCTTCCCCCGCCGCTGCGGAGGGCCGCCGCGGAGCGAATTTGGGAAGCGAGCCTCGATGCTCCTGCCTTGTGCCCACCGGCATCTTCCCGGCGAGCTCCAGCCACCGGGACGGCTCGGCCGCCGCCCCCCCCCCCCCCGGGCTCCCCAGGCGCGGTGCAGGCTGCGGACCCCCCCAAACCCCCCCAACCCCCGGGCAGCCAAGCTGATGCCGGGCAGCGAGCGGGCAGCGCGGGGCGGAGGGGGCGAGGTTGCAAGGGAGGTGCAGGCAGGACGCGCTCGCAGCCCCGCACGGCCGTCCCGCGTGGGTGCCGCGCTTCCCGTGGGACGGCGGGGGGAAGCGGCCGCGGGTCACTTGCCTGAAACCGAGGGCCGTGCCCTCCGCCGGCGAGGAGTCGTCCTCCTCCTCCGCCCCGCCGTCCTCCCCCTCGGGGCCACCCCCGCCCCGCACCGCCGACCAGGTCCAGCGGGCCCACTGCACCGGCGAGAGGATCTGCCAGGCGCTGAACGCCATCGGCCCGCCGCTCCGTTCCCCCGTTCCCCGTTCCGCTCCGCTCCCCGCCGGGCTCACTGCGGCCGCGCCGCCCCCATCGCCGCTCCGCCGCCAAGGGCCTCCCCCGGACTGTACTACTCGCCGGCAGGGAGAACGCCCGCCCCCGCCGCCCCCCCGGCACCGCCCGGCCGGGAGGGACCGGCCCGCCGGAGCCCCACCACCCTCCTCTTCCTCCTCCTCCTCCTCCTCCCCGGCCCCGCCGCCCTCCCGTTCCCTCCGCTGGACGCGCCCGCCGGTGCGGGGCGGGGTGGGGGGGGGCGATGGATGACAGGCGGCCGCCGCTGCCCACCCTCCCTCGCTCTCCTCCCTCCCCAGGCGAATTCTCCAACCCGCTTCTTTCTGCCCAAACGCGGGGCCGGAGCATCCGCTGCGCCCCCCCAGGGGCCAGCCCCGAAGCCGCTGTCACCCCCCCCCCCCCCGCCACCTGCGCTGAAGGACACCCACCCCCCGCCCTGCGCAAGAGGGCAGGGGGCTGTGAAACCAGATCGCCCCCCCGATTTATTATCGGGGCTGCACCTGTGCTCTACCACAGCCGGCGGATTCCTTCCACGCTGAACACCCCACACTCACCGGGAACTGCCCCCCAGGGCGAGCGGTCCCCCCCCGGCAGCCTTGCTCCCAGGGCAGGGGGGCTGCCCGCGGGGTCAGGGGCAGAGGGCAGGGAAACACCTGCCCCTTCCATTTTCCAAGGAAACGCCGACTTCAGCAGCCCTGGCTGATGCTATATCCTTCCGTGGCAGCAAGTTCATTTATTTATTAAACTATTGTTGTTTAAAAATAACAGCCAGCAGTCCCTGCAGAAATAAACACTGCCATGCTGGCCTCCCTCGGGAATCTTCCCCCTAAGGAGGGCTCCCACTCCCAAATTCATTACCTCCCGCATGCTCGCTAGAGAGAGGAGCATAATGTTACTGATGCCGTGCAGCGTCCGAAGCGCTGCGAGGAATGTCTGGGGCTTTGGCCACCGATCTGTTACAGGGAGCCGCGTTACCGGCTCTGGGCAGTTGCTGCTGCAGAGCTCGCAGCTCCCCGCAGCCCCAGGGCTGGCTCACCCCGCTGCCGGCGGCAGGTCCCAGGGATGACCTGGGAAAGGGCAGACAACTGTCCCGCTGCAAAACCTGCCTGGCCCAGTGCAAAGAAGTGCTATTGGCCCTCAGTAATGACACGAAGCGCTCACGTGGCAGGCTGAGACCGCAGCCCGATGCTTTCCTGTGAATCATCAGCCAGCTCCGAGCGCGAGGAATGCCTTCGCATGGGCAGAGAGGCCTCTGGGTCAGACCAGACCCATCCATCTGGTCTGGCTACCTCTAACACCGGCCTCCAGCAGGTACTTCAAAGGGCTCATTGCTCACTGCGGAGCATCTCAAATAACCTCCCTACAGGGATCCTTTCTTCCAAGCTTCCATCTGTTGGTGTCCTTATTAAATATATGCATCATTGCTGCACGCTTTTACTGTCTGGCCTCGGTCAAAGAAAATCTCTTACCCCCTTACACAACGCTTCCAAACTTCCTCAAAGGTACCTCTGGCTCAGCCAAAGCAAAGGTGTTGCCAGTTCCCACCACAGGTCAGCGGCAGAAGCAGCCAACATGTCCGGACCCCGGGATAACACCCCGGCCACAGCACAGTGCTGCCCTCCGCATCACCAGGGGACAAGGAGCCCTGCAAACCTCCCTGCTGCTGCGTAGAGGATACCGAGCAAGAAGGGACTAAGTGACACTTATCACAGCTTAACCAAAAACCAAGAGGCTGAAGCAAAAGCAGAACCTCAACATCCTGTTGCCTACTACTGCTGTGAGCAGAAAGGAGCAGCCTACTTCCCACCACCTGAAGTGGCAGAGCTGATTTCTGCAGATGAATTTTACATAAGGAGATCTTTCAGCATGAGTCGCTCTGCGGCACCGCTCGCTGCAGCCTGAACTCCTCCTCCCTCTCTCCTTTCCCGCCAGTCGCTGCCCGAATCCCCGCTGACCCAGAAGACCAGCCAGCGCCATGGCATCGCCGCGTTTCAAAACGGCTGCCGGCTGCCTGGGTTCTGCCAGGGATGCCACAGAGCAAACAGAAATGCGATGATGCGGGAGCAGCAGCTGGCGTGGGTGCCAGAGGCAGGAGCGAGCTGCCTTTGCTGCAGAGGGGAAGGAGCTGCACCAGGCGAAGAAAAACGTATAGACTGACTTCTAGAGCCCCCCCACTTGTTGGGCGAGGGAATTAGGGCGCATGAGCGGAGGAAATCAGCAGCATCTTTCCATTGTGAAGGCTACACACGTGCAGAGTGCGCCCAGCGAGGACCCCCCCGCTCCCACCCACTGCCCAGAGGAAGGAGAGCAGCAGGCAGGAACAGGATCAGCAGGACTGAACCACACCAGCACCAGCACCGGCTGCAAAACTCCTGACCTGCAGGGCCCTGGGGCAGGAAGATACCAGAGCAGCGCAAGAGCAGAGCCTGCTTCCACTTGCTGTTTATGATGAGCAATTAAGAAAATGCCTCGAGTGGCATTTTCCGGCTTGGCACCCGACCCAGCTTGGCAGCAACGCTGGCTACAAATCAAACGCTGAGGAGATAACCTGACTTTGTCAGTCACACACCGGTGGCTCTGGCTGCCAAACACTGCTTGGCGCAGTCAGCAGACACATTTCTGCAGAGCAGAGGGGACGATGACCTGTTCGAAAAAAGGCCTGCCAGCAGTTTCCATCTGCACGGTGAGCTGCAGCCTGCACAAGCAGCAGCTGGGCGGGCTGTCCTTTGCGCTGCTGTCACCTCCCACCCCAGCCCAGGACTCCACTGTGCTAAGCACCACACAAATGCAGAGGCACAGGGATAGGCAGTGATGAGCAGCCTACGTATCGATGTACAGCCTACGTATCGATGTACAGCCTACCGATGTACAGCCGAGCACCCTCCTGCCCAAGCGCCCAGCCTCTCCTGGTTGGGGCCCATAAAAAGGGCAGATCTGTGGGCGCAGGAGGAGAGTCTGATGTAGCAGCATGGTGGTCCCCAGCCCCAGGAGGCTCTAATCGTGGGCACCCGGCCTTGCTTAGTAACTATTTTCCCTGGCTTTGCCTCTTTTTAAACAAACACTGTGGGTTACATAAGTAATATCCTCCATCAGCTCTGCAAGCACGCGGGCAGCAGATACCCCGAGAAGGGATTGTTCGGGCACTTGCAGCCCTTTCCCTGCGGATCACCGCTCTGGGTGGCTCTGGCCAAGGGCCATCCGAGTTGCTCCAGGAAGGAGCGGCGGGAGCAGGCGGCACAGCACACTCTCTCTGGCAGCGGCAGCAGTGGATGACCTAGAAACCACCCACAGCTCACACGCTGCTTTGGCTTTCCAGGGAAAGGGGAGAACAGCAGCACTCCGCTTCAGAGCAAACAGGTGGAGCCCCAAAGATTTTGGAGCTGGAAGAGCCCCGGCGTCACAAAGGCTGCAGAAAGATGCAAAACCTTGCTCACACTTCTTATGCTGATCCTTGCAGGAAGCTAGCTGCATCCAGGGATAACAGCTCTGCATCCAGATGGACTTTCCCTTCTCTTATACTGGGATGAACTTCCTCCTGTCTGTCTGGCAGCAGTGCCTCTGCCTGGCTTCGTGTCCCAGAAACACATTGTGCCTGATTTTTCTCGCTGTTACCACACCTTAGTCCCTGGGAAGGGTGCAGGTGATACTCTGCAGAACAGGTACCACACAGCCACGCTTGTCATGTTTGAAGCTGCAGTGCCCCGGGTTAAAGGCAGGCGTGCACCTGGAGTTTCCATTCTTGGCCCTTTCATTAGGCAGAAGAACATCTATTTCTGACTGCGGAGCTTTTCTGGGTACGGCACAGCAAGCCAGTGCTTCCATTTCTAGCTCAGATCTTTTGTGGGTTTCCATTTTTCTTCGCCACTCCTGCCACTCTGCTCCTCCACAGCGGGGCCTTTCGCTCCCCCACGGGGACAAGGGTTCAGGTCCCCACAGCCAGCCCCAGGACAGGGCACAGGGATGGCACCACGAGCCGTGCCCAGGTGAGAGGGGCCTTTTGGCAGGGGATCGTGGGGACAGCCCGGAGATCGTCACACAGATAAAATATGAATCCATGTTTCACTGCTATGTAAGTCTCCTTAAGAGCTTGTAATAAGCACTTTATCCACACAACATTTATCTCCTCCAGAAAAGAAGGTGCGAGGTGTTTCAGGAGAACGTTTTTCTGTTGCTGTCTTTTACACCACCCTATTCTATTTATCATGTCTTCCTCAGTTTAAGGCGGGCCTATGCATCAGTCAAAAGGTAAATTACTCTCTGTCATTGCATTGTGAAAAATGCAAACTTTGGGAATTAAGAGAACTATATACACGCAGGCTTATGCGTGCCAGTGACGATGTGCAGCAAACGCTGGGGAGAGGGATGGTTTCATAATACATTTCCTGACCTTTGCAGTGACACTGAAAAGATTAATGCTGGTACCTCCCATCTGTGACTCACCTGCTCGGGCCACAGAGCACATCCGAGGAGAGGCTTAACCTCTCTCTTCCCTAACAGCCCAAGTTAGAAAGGGAATCGGGCCCTAGGAAAGGACAAGCAATGGGCAAGCAGAAAACCAAGGCCACGGGAAGAGCGGTAGCACCAGCCGAGGGTCCTGCCAGGGGCGGCGGAGAGCCCCAGGCGTGGCAGCATCCCGGAGCATCCCAGAGCATCCCGGAGCATTCCCCGGGTGCAGCAGCATCCCGGAGCATCCCAGAGCATCCCGGAGCATTCCCCGGGTGCAGCAGCATCCCGGAGCATCCCAGAGCATCCCCGGGGCGCAGCAGCATCCCGGAGCATCCCCCCGGCGCGGCAGCATCCCGGAGCATCCCCCGGCCGCAGCAGCATCCCGGAGCATCCCGGGGCTCAGCAGCATCCCGGAGCATCCCCCGGGAGCTCGGCGGGGCAGGGCCGGAGGAGCCGGGGACGGACGGGCGGTACTCTCGCTAGAGGGCACTCCAGGATGGGATTTCCAAGGGCTGCGGAGAATCTCCGGCCCTTCGGGAGGCGGGGGCTGGGGCTCTGCGCCTTCCCTCGGGCTCGCCTCGCCCCGCAGGACCCGGGAACGGCGGGGACCCCTCAGCCCGGCCTCTGCCGTGTCCCCGGGTGTGCATACAGGAGCTGGGCGGGCAGCCTGCGGGAGCGATCCCCCCCGCCCCGTGCGATGCAGCACGGGAGGCGGCCGAGCAGAGCCCTGGGGCCGGGCCGATGCCCTCGGAGCAGCCTGGCATCGTCTCCGCCAGCCCTGGCAGGTGCATGGCAGATACCCCGAGCTCCTTCCCGCACTGCCCTGCCCTCTCCTGCCTCGTAGCCCCTCACCCCAAACCCCCTCCTGCAACAGTCTTGCGTGCAAACTGGCCCACGGCCAAGTGCAGCCCCACGCACAGGGATCTGCAGCAACCGCAGCCACGTAACACTTGGCGGTTGCTGCAGTTGCGGAGTGGAAAGCAGCAGCCGGCCCGACCCAACCCCGCTGGCCTTTTGGGGCGCGTTCCCACCATCGCGAGGAGGCCACTGCCAAGGGACGAGGCAGGACGGTGGGAGGGCAAATCCGCGACAGCAACGTTCCCACGTTCCTTTTGCTTCTCTTGACCTTGGCCGAGCCGCAGTCTAGATACAGATCGCGGGATCCAGAAGCACAATACCGAATGCCCTGGAATTCAAGGCAGAGAAAACACGATTTCCTTCCATCTCGTGCTCTGCCGCTGCCGTCTGCTTGCCAGGGCGCAGCAGGAACCGGGGTGTCACACGCTGCGGCCCTGTCCCGCAGCACTAGAGCGATGCCCAGCGTGGGACAGCGCTGCTGAGCAGCTCAGCTCCCCCAGGGCCCTTCACGGCCCTGGGATGTGACAGTTCCCATCGCTACACATTCCATCAAAATAGCTCTACAAAAATAGAAGTAAAGGACACAACTGTCACATATGAGCCCAGACACCACCAAGCCGCCCCCAGGCTCCAGCTGTCTTTCCCCACCATACCGCCTTCAAATTAATAAATAAAAACATTTGTGGCTGCATTAAAAGGGACCGAAAGCACCGCTATTCCTGCATTTTAAAAACAACAGCCACAGCTTAATCTCACTGATGCTACTCGCATGGATACGAGCTCATGCAAAGCAATTCAACAGGAACAGGCTCAAGATATGAGAGTTCCAGCCTGATTTTCACACTGATGGTTTATGAACGCAAGCATCTGCCTTCGTCTTGGTGCTTCTTTACTCCCCTATCAACAACTTTGCTCTGTTTGCTAAAAATATCAGTGCTATGCGGCAGGAATGCTCTTATCAGGTGTTTGTCAGGCCTTGGCTCCCAGGACTCGGTGATATTGGGAAATGCAGGCAGCACCTCAGCCCCATAACCTGGGGTGCCGGCAGGGATGGGGGGGCAGCTGAGGAGCGAGGACAGCAGCCGGCACAGGGAGCAGGGCGAGGGAAAAGATAAAGGGTGGGGAGGAACAAAACAAAATTTGCTTAAGGTGGAGCAAACAGGTGGGAAGGAGAAGCAGCCAAGTCTGACGGGGCAGAAAGGAGCGGCTCCAATGCACGCAGTGAACAACAGGAACTGCCTGGGAACTGCCTTTTTCCACCTGGGAACCCCTCTAATTTGTTTTTAGGAGAGCACTGCAGGGAAATAAAGGCAGGACTGAGCAGTTACAAGGGGGAGAACGCACTTGTTTTCCTTGTCGGAACCCAGTGTTTGCAAACAGAGGGATGTTTATAAGTGTTCAGAAGAGCAGCAGCCGGGCTCCAGGTCACCTGCTCGGTAAAGCTGGCAAAGGCTCCAGGACAAACGCAGCGCTCAGCCGGGCACCAGGTCCCGATGCAGGGCCAGCGTCCCCGCAGCACCGGCCAACACCGTTTGGTTAGAAAAGCAGCAGCAAAGCCCCCGAGTACGGCTCACTCTCTGCGTCGCAAGGGTGGCTCGCTCCAAGAAAATATTTCTATGTTCCAGAAAGTGTTTTGGCTGATTTACAGATAAGATGCCTCCAGTTTTCCTTTTGGTCACAGCTAGCGTGCTTCCCCTTTTCTCTACGGTCCCCAAGCCGGCTGGTGAGCCGCAGCTCCCCCAGCCCCGACCCCAGCTTCCACCAGCCCCCCCCAAAACCTCCACCCAGCTCCCACCTCGGCACCCGCTTTTCTACCAGCAGCACGGGGTCCCCTCCTCGCTGGGTGCCCGCTCCCCAAACCGTGGTGGGGTCTGACCCGCAGCCTGGGGAGCCCGGGAAAGGGAAAGGGGAAGGGGAAAGGGAAATGGAAGGGGAAGGGGACCCCCCCCTACCCGCACTCACCGGCGTTGCGGGGGCCCGGGCTCCCGCGGCTTCTGGCTCTGGGCCGCCCCCATGACCGGACCGGACCGGGCAGCGGCCGCTCTCGGCCGGCCCCGGCTGCGTCCCCGCCTCCGTGGGAGGGTGGGCGGCTCGGTACGGTACGGTACGGTACGGTACGGTACGGCCCGGCCCGGCGCGGGGGGGGGGGGGGGGGGGGGCGGCTGCCCGGGGCCGGGCTGGCCCGGCCCCGGGCAGCCGCCTCCCCCCCCCCCCGCGCCGGACCGGGGATACTGGTTGGTGCTGGGACCCTTCACAGCACTCGCAGGCAGGATGCAGGCAGCTGCCCGTTAGGCAGCACCCCCGCATTGGGTTTTTTCCCTTCACCTTCGCCCTGAGAAATGCCAGCTTGTGGTAGGTGACTCCTCGCAAAGGTAAACGCTGCAGGCAGGCTGGTTTATTCGTTGGTTTGCGGTCGCAAGCCACACGCCGCTTTTGGGATCTGTCCTCGGCTCTCAGTGGCTTCTGGCACCCTGGGCTGACAAAAATCAGCCGTGAGTTCTGAAATCTTTAGCTATCAGCACGGCTTCCCTGGGTTACACCAGATGCCCATCACCGAGGCATCTGACCATCTATTCACCAGGCTCCCAGCTAATGCTCCCCACTCCCCAGAGCTCACCGCTGGGGCTGGGGCTTTGGCAGCAAGGATTCTGGAGCTGCGTCCCACCGCAGAGCTGCCAGGACGAAACTTTGCAGCCAGGTTATTAACAACAGGTCAGCGCACAGCCTGGCGTCGAGGAGCCAGCATCCCACGCATGTTCACATCAGCTCTGTTGGACTTACTCTGTCTCTCTCCCTCTTTTCTTTCATCCAGTGAATTTGACGTGACGCAGATTTTAACGATGCAAATTTGCTCTAGTCCTGAGACCGGAGTGCTTCACGCTGCACCCCAGAACTGCTCGCAGGGGCTGAACTTCCTCACCTAACAGGGCTCCCACCAGACCCCAGCCACCAGCACACCCTCTCATACTGCATGTTCCATGAGAAAATGGGGTCTGAGCCCCTTATCTGGGGCACTCAACCTCAGTCAAGAAGCCCCAATAAAGCACCGATGCCACCTCTCCCCTTAAAACAGTCTCTCCTCAAATCATCCCTTGAAGGGGAAGCCAGACAAACAGCAAGCCCCCGTGCCAGACAGCAGCCAGCCCCCTTCGCGGGGGAAGATTTAACACAGCAGTTTAAAAGCACAGAGGTGACCCTGCTAAGGAAACGTCCTGGTTGGATTTATTTTAATTAAAGTGCCTGAGAGAACATATCCATTTCTGACACCATTTGGGGCTTTTTACTTCAGAGAAACTGAAAACTCAAATATTAATCTTTCTTTTGTCGGTCAGGGTGTTCTGGCTTGCGTTGCATTATTTTTTGGCAAGAAAAATGTTGACACCCTTGAAAGCTTTCACCTTCCTAAAAGAAAAGAAAAACCAACAAAAAGCCAAACACAAAACCCGATCAAAACCAACCAAACCTTCCTTGGATGAAAAAATGTCCTGACCAGCTCAACCGCCCTCCTGCCTGTGCAAGTGCCCAGCATGCCCGCAGCCACGCACACCCATACAATGAACCCCTTTTTCCGCTTGCATGGGGGCTCCTGCGACCGCCGCAGTCGTTCCAACGGCCCCAACCTCCCCAAAGCCCACGACATCCGATAGAAGGGAACGTTACCTCTGCCGCTGGCGTGCCGGGAGAGAGGCCGGAGGCTGTGGTCGGTCACCATGGCCGAGTCAGGTGACGACCGTGTGGGACGTGGCGTGGGGCCCCTGCCTGCTGCATGTGGCTGCATAATCCCTGGCGGTGGTGCAGGCAGCAGGCAGGCAGCACCCGTGCACTGCCGTGCAGCCTGGCACTCCCGAGCCCTCCCGGAGGTGCTGGCAGCTGCCTGCACCGCTGGCGATACGTCCCCTGCGATGCCCACAGCCTCCGGGTAATGCACCGCGGCCCCAAATCCGCAACCTGGCAGCAACACAGGGGAGCATGGGTCTCGCTCCGGCCCCTCTGCTTTCCCCTGCCAACTGCTCCTGGGGGAATCTGGCCATGCTGGGAGAGGAGCGTATGGGGGCTCTCGGGCTGGAGCACGGAAGCCCAGAGCCCTGACTCAGCTTGTGGCAGGTGGGTGAAGGAGGCGATGAGATGATTTTTTGCATTCCCAGGCCCAAGATGCAAAGCTCAGAGCGGTCTTTTGGCTGCTCTGATGTTCTGCGTGTGTTTGAAAGACCGACCGCCACATACGTGATGTGCTGTGTCTTGCGTCACTGCCCATCTCCTCCACTGCCCTGCCTCTGCGCAGCCCTGCCTGTCGAACGGGGCAGGAGAGACCCCCATGCAAGGCTGTGCGGCACCGGAGAGCTGTGGTCCCCTGCGCGGCATCCGTGTGCGGAGACCGTGCCCAAGGGCCGGGCTTTGGCACGGGCAGCCTTCCCGAGGGCTCGGCCCTTTTGTTTCTGTGCCTTTGGTTTCAAAAGAATTTCCTGCAGACGTTTTCAAGTGGGGCAGTTAGAAATGCTGCCCTTCCTTGCCTAGGCAAAAATCCCGGTGTGCCTGCAGATGCTGAAACGCTGCGGTTTATAGACACACTTCAACTCAGGCCTCCCCAAGCAGACTGGGGGGCTGCCTGGCACCCGCGTGCGCTGCAAAGCTGGGATGCCGCATCCAGCCTTCAGTCATGCATCTCAGAAATAGGCTTTCACGAGGTCTCGCTGAGCCAAGGACCTCTGCCAAAAGACAGGAATTCAGTATTCCCTGAGAAGTCTGTCCTGTTGGAGCAGGGATCTGAACTAAAGAGGTGAACCCAAACGTAACATAGCGGCTTTCTCCTCATCAGGCTACCCCGGCACCGGGCGAGGGAGCCAAGGCTCCAGCAACACGCACACATCGGCAAACGGGCATCACAAATGCTGGGCAGGGCTGACAGACGCTGCGTCGGATGCTGAGCAAGCTGGGGGACGCGCAGCAGGTAACGTGCCAGTGCTGCTGCTCTGTGCTCGGCTCTGGCTGGAGCTCGGCTATTTCGGCTCCATCTGCAGCCCCAGCGCTCCTTGGCAAGGGGCCGCTCCCTGCGAGCAATAAACACATACAGAACTCTGGGAAACTGCAGGCTTTCCGGTCAGATGCTGCAAGGGAAAATCAGGAGGGGGAAGGCACCAAAATTAAACAAGGATTACGTAGCACCCCAGAAGAGAAAACTGATTGCCAAACGCCAAGAAGCACAGAGTGCCATCCCACGCCACCCTCCTTAGAGCTCCCTCAGCCCGACAGACATTGGCAAAAACCTAATTAAGCTCTCGCAGCCCCTCAGAACAACAGCGAGGGTCAGTGTCACCACCTGCAAGCCACAACCTCAGCCTCAGAGCAGTGACAGGTCTTGTTCAAGACCAAGAGCCCCAGTCCAGCCCCCAGCCGTGCCATGGCCCCGCTCCGACGGTCTGGAGGCGAGCACAGCTGCAGGAGACAGCTTTGCTCCCCAGCTGTGCAAAGTGTCACAAGACCTTTAATAGTCACACACAGTCATGAAACTCTGCCCAGAAAGCCGTTCCCCTGAGGGCAGGGGCTGGCAATGCCCACGGAGGCTGTGGGACAGAGGCACAGCAGGCACGCTGCGGAGAGAGGCAGGCAGAGATCAGGCAGAGCTGCAGAGCAGCCAGATGTGCCCCAGCTGTGGGGTTCTACTCACTCTGGGGCCCTCCCGCTGCTTTGCTGGCAGAGCTCAGCTCAGGTGGGGTTCCCACATCCCCTGCCCGTCCGGCACCCTGAGGAGCACCAGAGCCGGCTGGCCGGGTGACTGCTGTCTGCAGAGGCAGATGGTAATAATTACCCATACGCTAATTCCATGGAAATTTCCATGTGCCTGGGAAAGAGGCACACCAAGCCCTTGCCGCTGCCTGGGGCAGAGGTTCACTGTTGTTTCCGGGGACTGTGACTAAGAGCCGGGTCTGTCACATGGATGGTGTTTAAATGCCTCCTTGGAGCCTCCCATCTAAATACCACTGGCTCCAAACCTGCCCGAAGCCGGCACCGCTGGGCTGCAAGGTGGCCAGGGGGGAGTACCCAGAGCACCTCACCTCTGCGGTGGGCTCCCCGGTACCCCAACCTGCACCCACCTGCGTCGGCAGAGCAGCAGCAAACCACCTCGGAGGGAGGATGCTGTGCCCGAGCCCTTCTCCACCTGCAGCTTGGTTGGAGCACCGACGGTATCTCCCCTTTCAGCTTCCCAAGGGGGTCCCGAGGGAGGACAGCCCCTGGCCCAGCTGGGCAGGCAGAGCGGAGCTGCATGCCAGCACACAGCATCGCATCGTGCTCTGGCAGCTCCTCCTTAGCAACACAAACAGAGCCACAACACGGACCTTGGAGGCAGATACGATCGCAGCCCGGCGCGAAAGCTCTGGCCGGGAGCCCGGAGTGCCCACGCGGCCCCGGCCGGCTGGCAGGTGCCTGTGTCCTGCTCCGTCTTGGGAAAGCACCACGAGATCAAGCTCTCTGGCAGGGCAAAGCGGGGAGAACGTTGTGCTATTCAAAGGTGTCTTCCAAGGTCTGCCATCGCAGGGGGGCTGGTGGGAGCTGGAGACCAGCTCTGCACCCTGGGGTGGCCGAGGAGCCCTCGCTCCCTGCTCTCCTCCTCCCTCCAGCCTGATGCAGGCAAGCGCTCGGTGAGCATCCCGGCCCTCAGCTCCCTTCTCCTTCCTACCTTTGTAGCCGCAGACTTGTCCTGGGCTCCGTCACTCTCTGCTACCTGTCCCGGGGCTCCTTCGAAAGCCGCTTGTGTGAGCAGCTGCCTGGAAAAGGAGCAGGGAGGAAGGAAGGGGATGGACAGCGTGGGGAGGGCCAGGCAGCGGCGGGGTGTCTCAGTGCACCCTGCAGCCTGGGGGAAAGGAAGGAGGATGTTTTGTAATATTTGGCGAGCACTTTCACGGGCAGGGAGAGGAAACCGGCGGGGCAGACGGTGCTGGGCGAGCCGAGCCGTCCACGCAACGTTGCTGCCGTGCCGGTACCGGAGCCTCTTGGGCGAACGCCTGGATCTCATGCCGTCTCCTGCTGGGGCCCCACTGGTGTCATGCCGTAAAAATGTGCTCTTGGCTGGAATTTGGCAGCCTGGCCTCTGGCGGGGAGGGAACCTCTCCGCTTACAGAGGGAGCAGGAGCTGTGGCCCCGGGGCTGCGGGAAGAGGAGATGGGGAGCTGTGCCTGAGCTCCCGCATGGCTGAGGAAGGAGGGCTGGGAGCAGCAGATGTGCCTACGGATTGACACCTTGGAATGCTGCTTTCCCTCAGCTGCCCCGCGTGAGGGCAAGACAGGAGGACAGGGACGGACAGAGCCACTGAGTTCCCCAGAGACACTGAGCAGGAGGTGGCATTGCCCAGCACACAGGGTACCAGAATTGGGGCAGTGCTGGGACAGCCCGGAGTTTTAGCTGAATAGCAGGGGATGCGTTTTGGAACGGAGGAGATGTTTTCCTTTCAGGTTTCAAAGGCTTTGGTTGGGGCTGCACCCCAGCAAAGGTTTTTCACAGCCGGGGCGCAGGGCAGCTTCTCTGGCGAGCATCCCCGCATCCCGCAGCCTCTCCTCTCCAGCCAGCTCCTGCTCTCCCCTCTGGGGCAGACCCCACCTCCGCCCCATTTCCCAGAGCCCTGAGGGCATCGCACCCCCCAGTTTGCCCAAGCCCAAAGCGCAGCCTGGTCCCCGAAGGGCACACCGCGCAGGACTCAACCCCGCACACACGCAAGGAAATTAGCTCGAGCCTTTTGATTAAACAACGCCCTGGCCTCATCCCAAAGGGGTCCTGCGAGAAGTGCCAGCCTGACTTTGGCTGCAAACCGGTGGGGCTGGATGCGGCCCCGGCCCCCCCCGCCCCAGGCCGGCGGTCCGCTCCTGCAGAGGGAGCGCAAGGAGCGGGAATGAGCGACGGACTGTGCCGCAGCCATCTCGTCCTCGGGAAAGCACCAGGCAGGGCTGTTGCTTCCCAAAGGGAGGGGAAAACTCTGCTCAGACAGGGAACTTCCCTCCGCAAACAAATTCTGCAGTCTGCTCCCGTAGCGCCGGGCCGGACTCTGGTCCCTGCCCTGGGTCCGGAATTACCTTCCCAAACACCCCGGGGACCTGCAGCAGCCGTGCAGAGGGAGTAAACCCAGCTCTCTGCATTCCCACCTCCTGCAAAAAGCAGTGGTTGGGAGGGACACCGCTGTGCCTCGCATGGAGAGGGACGTGTCTGGGGCGAGCAGGGTGGGGGGTGACAGCCCACAAGCTCCCATCACTTCTGCCTTCTCTGGGGAGCTCCCCGTCTGTGCACCCTGGGATGCCTGAGCACCCTTCCCGGCCACCCATCGCTCCCTCCAGCCAGAAGGGCAGAGTGTGGGTACCTCGGCCAAGGAGTAGAGGTCCCACTCCTTCATCTTGCTTGGATAGCTGTAGTGTCCGACCCGTACCAGAACCCGTGCTCGGCCAGGCTTGGCTCTGTGAGCTGCCAGCCCCCGGTGCCCTCCCGGCCATGCCAGACCCATGGACCCCACTGTCTCCCCAGGGTTTGGGGCAGGAAAACGGTCCCAGCTGCCGGAGCTCCCCGGAGCTCGCTTCGGCAGAGGGCAGTGCCGCTCGCCCGGTTGTCTCATCGTTGGCCCGAGTCCAGCCTCAAACTCCCATCTCCCAACTTGCTCTTTCTTTTCAGCTGAAACTTCCTGTTAGTTATCATTTTCATTCTTTACCTCTTCAGCAGTGCAGAAAATTGGCACTTAATTCGCCCTGTGAGGCTGCGTGGTGGCAGCTTAATTGACCCTCGTTGCATCACCCTGGCCACATCTCGGTCAGTGAGCTCAGCCTTGTGCCACATTAATTTCCCGTCCACTCTTTGTTTATCTGCCCTTTTCAGGGACGCTGCTTGCGTTCAGCTCCAGGCGAGAGTCCTGGAGAAAAACCCACTGCCATGGGGCAGGGGTGGCCCACACTGCCCAGCAAGCTGCAGGGGTCCCTCCCGGGTCTGCATTCAGAGCAATCTGGTTTTCTGCAGCTCTCCATCTTCTTTTCTTTCCCCAGGTCTGTGCCTTCCTCAGCTGTTCAGCAGCTTGCTCCAATCCCAGCATATTTCAGCGTCCCACCTTTGATTTGGTGTGTTGCAGAACGATGTTGCAACTCTGGAAGCTTCCCCAAGCATTGAAAATCAGTCAGAAACCTGAGCCTTCAGCTGCAGCCCTGACACTGCCAGTTGTTTTCCAAGCGCTGGTCCCAAGCATCTGGCCTTGCATGAGCTGGAAAGATCACAGAGCGTGTCAGTCAAAACCAGAGCGGGGAGGACCAAGTGGCACACTGACCAGAAATCTTATAATAAAAACAGATTTATAGCAATCACCCAAACATAGTCTCAGCTTAGCTCCAATTCCCTCATTGCATCATTTGGGGCAGAGATTGCTGCATGAGTACCTGAAGTAATTGGTATTCGGAGCGTAATAAAACTCCACGTGTGGTTCCCGATCCAGGCAGGACTGCATTATGGCAGATGTCTAGCAGGGGAATGAGACTTTCCAGGTGAATGAAGGAAATGCATATAACTCTTGTTTTCGGATATTTCTGAACACTGCTGAAGAAAGGTGGGCTGCTCATTTGCTCCTCCGTTGTGCAGCAGCAGCGAGAGCAGGACACCGCTGCCGCCGAGGCTGCACCCAGCTGTCCGCTCCGGCACGGAGCCGGCTGAGCACCCGTGGCATGGCAGGATCCTTCTCACCCCGCCAGGCTCTCAGGGATGTCAGGATCGCACCAGCAGGAGCAGGTTCCAGCAGATCTCCCTGGAGCGTGGAGGGATGGGCTTGGATGCGGGTTCCCAGGGCAGGGCTAGAGGCAGCACCTTCAGCACCGTGCATCCTGGATGCTCTATTAAGGAGGAGGGCTTTCTTCCTATTTAATACATCACCACTCAATTTGCATTGGACCATGGAGTCCTTCCAACACTCAGAATACAATGAGTTAGTATCTGCTGCTCTGGAGTTTGTATCCAGGCTGAAAACCCGGCCAGCTGGGAGCACGCTGGGACCAGGCTCAAGTACAAAGAACAATGGAAAGGCATGGTGAGGGGTGGATGGAGAGGCAGGATCCAGCCCTCGGTGACAGCGCTGCATCTGGGGCTGCTCAAAGCTCTCTGATTCTCCACCTAGAGAGGATCACAGCTTCCAGACCCTCCTTTTAACTCTGTGTCTTGTCCCCTCGCTCCCCTTCATTGCGTTTTCAGGCGGGGGGGTTCTGCGTGCCAAATGGGATGCTGGAGAAGGCGCTGCTGCCTGGATGGGCTCCAGATGCAATGCAGCTAATCCATTTTTATAGCTGGGAGCAGGTGTCTCGTGCATCACAAGCAGCTAGTTTAAAGACCACTCTTTTCGTTTGGCCACAAGCACTGCAGAAGTCTGAAGGCATTGGCCACGACTCGATACCCGCCAGCTCCAGAAACACCCTTTGAGTGCCCCATGGGGCCGTGGTTCAGCACCTCACGCCTCTGCACAGCTGCATCGCCCGATTCTCACCTGTACAGCAGGGTGGGCTCCGGGTGCAGCCGCAGCATCGGCCGGCACCCCCCGGCCAGGGACACGGGGCCGTAGGTATGCCCACACCTTGCTCGTGTGCTTCAGAGCTGGTACCTCTGGCACCTATGGCAGCCTCCTGTAGGCTTTATGGCCTGACCTGCATGTGCATAAAATGAAGAATACAGCAGCAGGGCGGGGGAAAAACTCTTTTGTGCCTGTACTTTCCTCCAATTCCTATGCCTGTGCTCACCTTCACTGCACAAACAAGGATATGCGCAAGCAGAGAGCGCCCACGTGTCCGGAGGCTGCGAGACCTGCAGTGAGCTGGGGAGAGTCAGTACCTGCGGGGAGGAAAAGAAAAATATCTGTTGTTGGAGCCGGAGATAGGAAAGGCCAAAGGGTTTGTTTTCCATCCCCAGACCGCAGCAATGTGGTAAGTGGAACCTGGTCAAGAAACCCCATCCAAACCCACAGCTCCTGAGGTTGCTCTGGGCAAACACCACCTCGAAAGGGACTTCTGTCCCTGCCTGCCCCATTTCCCGCTCCGAGAAGGAGAAGGGACCCGTTGCTGGGGCTTTGGCACTGCCTCCCCCCACCCGGGGAGCCTTGGCTGTGCCGTGCAGCGGCACCCGGCCACGGCAGGACCGATGTGCAGCCCTGGCGCTTGCCACGGGTGGCAACCCTGTCCCCAAAGCGGCCAGAAGCGCCTGGCTCTCTGGAGGAGCTGCAGCCACAGATTATCCAGCTTTGTCGAAGGCAGCAGGTCCTGGGGGGCTCAGGGAGACCCCGGGAAAGGGCTTGTGGCTGTGGGGGGCCCCAGCAGTGGGATGCAGCCCTGGCCAAGGAGTTTTGCCGCAGCCAGCTACTGGCACGCCTGGATGCGATAGCCCTGCTGAGACAAAGAGCCATTGCTGGATTCAGCTGCCCTGGGTATTTTTTTCCCTCTTCGATGAATCACCTGCTAAAAATATTATAAATTGGGTCGCTGGCCAGACCTTTCACTTCTCTGGAAGCAAAAATATTTATTTTACTCAGGCTGTGCCTGTGTTTTAACAGAACTTTATGATCAATTTCTGAGGAATGTGCCATGCTGTATAGTCAAATTACAACTTTTTTTGGCTCACAGTGTAAATTTAAAATGTCTTGTTTAAGACGCAACTGTTGTGCTGCCAGAAAAATGTGGTTTCAGCTGTTTTTTTCCCAAAGCACCAGTTTTGCCCATTTGATGATTATTGTCACCCCAGGTGTGTGCCTGTCCCCTAGGCCTGTCCCAGGGGTTGGCGGCACCAGCAGCGATCGAGGGCGCAGGCTGGGCTTGCTTAGACTGGGAGTTTTCACATCCGTGGGAAAAGCACCACTTAATTAACAGCATCACCACAAAGATGGGGTGCAGGGGAGTCCGGACCTGCCCAGCTGGTGGGGACAACTGCTGTCCCCATTGCACAGGGCTGTGTTTTCGGGAGCTAAAGCTGGACCTCTCCCTGCACAGGCTCCAGGCTGGTGCAAACGTAAAGTGAATTATTAGACAGGCGCCAGCACAATGAGATCCTCGAGCTGCCCGTGCAGGTAGGGTATAATCACAGAAATGCCTGGAGCCAAAGGAGTTTGTCCTGGTAGCACCTTCCTCTCCCCAAGGCATGCAGACAAGTCACATCGTGGTGCCGGGGTGCTGGAACCAGGGTCTGTGCCCCCAGCCCACCCAAGGTCCTCACCAGGCTTCTGCATCGCTGGCTCCTCCTGACTCCTGTGCCGGCTGCTGTTGCCCTTGCTCCCGTGTCAGGCACACCTTCCCTATAAATCTCTCCAACTCTCATTTGAATTTAGGAAGGAAACAAGAGAAATTTCTTTTTCTTGCTTCAGGGCAGAGAGAATAATGGGATCTTTATTCCCCGATAATTAAGCTGATTTTTACGTGGGTTTAATTTACACTCCCTTCCAGCCTTCCCTGCGAAGCGACACCTCTTGCAAGAGCGTGGCCTTTGGGTGAATACACAGCAAACCTGAGCAGAGCTGGGCACGGGGCACTTGCCAGGGATGGTGCAGGGGACTGGCAGGGCTGTCCCGCACACAACGGCTGCGACGCCGCGCAAGGGCTGCAAACAGGCTTCGGCGTGCAAAGCCCAGCCACTACTTCTGCAGCAGCAGAAAAGCAAGTCAGGTTCCCTGCAATCGGAAGAGTAAAGAGCAGGAGCTCACAGCTGGCCCCAGCAAGCACCAGGGCTGCAAGGCAAGGTCAGCCCCAGCTGTAGCTCCAGCCTCTCCGCACCAGCTCAGGGCAGCTCTCCCAGCAGGTCGCACCGGCATGTCCGAGCCATGCAGCGTGCCAGGGAGCAGCCCTGGCATCTGCCTGGTTCTGCTCCATCCTTCCCAAGAGGCGCCAGGGAGACAAACATGCCGTTGCAGTTGGACATGTTATTGGCGGTTTCTGCAGAGAGGCCAAATATGTCCCTAAACCCGGCGTTTAGGAAGGGGTGAAGACATGGTGCAGCCGCAGGACTGCAGTTACCCACAGGAGCCCTCTGCAGAGGGTTGGAGATAAAGCTGGGCATGGCCAGAAGTGTGCCTTGGCCTGAATTTCTCCTCTTCCCAAAGAAAAGGCAGTCAGCGTGCATGGGGGGAGCTCCAGAAAGCAGCCTGGTGAGGAAGCCCCACCATTTCCCAAGGGGGTTTTGCCCCCCAGGGTCAGGACTGCTTTGTCACAACGGCAGAGCCAGGCTGGTTTTTTTTCCCCCCATCATCTCCAAACAGCTGGAGATGCTCCACCAGAGAGTGAATCATGGGGACTGCGGGCCAGGGAAAAGAGGCTGCCGTGCTCTCTGTCCTCCCCGGACAGGGAGCCGAGCGCAGGAGCTGGGCGCCCATCGCCAGCAGCTGGGATCCTCTTCATGCCAGTATCCTGATCCCACAGATGGGAGCTCTCCCCACGGCTGCTCCGAGGTCCGCCAGTCCTCGCCGGGCACCTACCCCATGCTGCTGCCTTCGGCGCTGCTGCTGCGGTGGTCTCAGCCCCGCTGCCAAGGCTGGGGAAACGTGTCCCGGCTTTTCCCTGCAGCCGGCTGGGCTATTTCCCTGGCAGAAGGTGTTTCGAAGCTCTGCAGCCCCCAGCACAGAGCTCTGGGGATGGGATTCGGCTCATCCCCTCGGCTGTCATGTGAAAAGCAGCCCACAGCCGGCTCCCCCAGGAGCAGGATGGGGAGATGAAGCGAAGCCTCAGGAACAGCATCTGGTCTCGTGGCGGTTTTGCCTGCGCCGGATATCGCAGCCACGTCGCGGCGCGAACGCAGCACATGTGGGATGGTGCTCCAGCCCACCTGGCGAGTCCTCGCCGAATTAGCTGGGCTGAACTGAGGCGGCACCAGTTGCGCTGAGGGTCAAGGGACCGGCTGCTGACGCGCCGCGGCAGCTCCTACCTCCAAGGCGGGGAAGAGGATCGGGGTACAGGAGCATCCCGCAGCCCCGATGCCAGCGGAGCCAGGACACCCGCGCTGTCAGCCAGCCTGCAACAGCAAGACCCACGTACAGATTTACACACCCACGCGGAATTCCCAGCAAGCAGAGAAAGAGGGAAAACAGTGTTTTGAGCATAGATTTGAACATAAACACATGCAGCCGAAAGCCGATGCTGCTGCGGAGGACAGCCCTTAGCGGGTGTTGGGACGCACGAGGGGTCCCCTTGCCACGGGCACGATCTCCCCGGCCCTTCCCTCACTGCGGAGGAGACAGCAGAGGAAAGCAATGCATGCAGAAATGAGAAACTGCTGTGTTTGCACAGCGTTCTCGTGGGCCACAGAGCGGGGAGCGACACTCGCTGCACCCAAAAACACAGCCCTGTCATCTGGGATGCAAAACCCGTGACAGCACCCGCTGAATTCCCCAGCCAGGGCTGCTCCGTGTCCCTGCACAAGTGTTCATCGGCTGCAGCATGAAGAGCCCTGTCCCTGCCGCCCTGCAGAACAGGCTCAGGAAGTTTCTGTCCTCGGCTGAAACCCCTTTGGTGTGGGAGAGCCTGGAACTTATTACAAATCGCTTAAGTAACTTTGGCTCACTTGAGCTAATTAAATTGGTTTCTCTGGCTATTCTAGAGGCTTGAAACCACCAATCAGCTCCCAGGCTCGCCGTGCGAAATTAATTAAAGCAAATGATAACTTGGCAAGGACAAAAAAAGAAAGTCTCTGTAGTAAGGAACAAACCCAGTGCGGGGGGTGTTTGCTGAAGCACGTGTCTGTGTGTGCTATAAGGTGTTTCAGATACACCCTCACGCAGGGATGGACTTCAGCTCACGCGTAACGCTATGTTCAGGCTTAAATGCTTTGCCAAATCTGGGCATAAAAATAAGCTTGCAAGTTCAGTGCAGAAACACAGAGTAAAGGCAGGGACCTCTCGGTTTCCATAGGAAGCAGAATTAATAGCTTGGCAGAAGGGGTGCGTTTCCATTTTTATACAAGAATTTCCTCCTCCTCCTGCAGAAGAAAGGGCTTGTAAGAAACACAAATACGGACAGTTCTCCAGAACCTGGCAGCAAGCTCCGAAGCATCCCACGAGGCGCGTGCGGGCCAGCGGGACTTCCAGGTTTCCAACAAAAACCGAGTGGACCAGCACACCGCTCCTCCGTTCCTCGAAAGCGCTGGCGAGGGGAGCCGGCACCGGCAGGGACAGCGAGCGCCACGGCTGCTCAGCGCCTTTCTGCTCCTCGGGCACGGCCCTTCCCCACCACGTCCTGGGCGGACGGACAGACGGGCACCTTCCTCCTGGACCGAAGCCGCGAGCCGCAGAAGGGGAGACGGGCTTTGGGGTGTCTTCACGTCCTCGCCGGGCCCCTGCGCCGCAGAGCTGCTTGGCCGGCGGAGTTCCCTTAACCCCCCCTGCGAGGGGCTGAGAGGGCTCAGTGGTGCATGTGCCTTGCATTAAGCAACAGCCCTGGCAGCAGAGCCGTGCGATAGGACAGAGACTGAGCCCGACCTTCTCCCCCCCTTCCCCAGCGCTATCCGAAACCATAACCTTGACTGGCTGCAGTTTTCATCCATCTGCAAAAGCACATTAAGGAGGGAGAGAAAGGTTGGCAGCTGACCACAAACCTACTCCCCGGAGAGGTCCTTACCTGACTCTAACCAGATGCTGTTTATCAGTCCGAGCATATACTACATGCCCGATGTGATGGAGACAGAAAAAATACAAGAAATGCTTGTTATGCTTGGGGCTTCAGGGGGGTTTCATCCTCAGGCCGGATATACAAGTTCCAGGAGAGGAATATGCGTCCCTGGAGTCCCAGGCTGAATCTGGAATTCATATACTCTGTAAATGTACTTTATTTAATACAGGAATCAAGAAAGGTTTTGGAATTATTGCACTGGAGAGCTTGATTGCATAGTTACAGCTTGGAATTAAGGAATAACTGCAGATCTGTAACACAACGCGTCAGCCCCACGGAAAGGGCAGGACAGTGCGTTTTGGCTGCAAAGTTTTGTCCGTTCTCCAACCGCTGCCCCAAAGTGCATTGAAGCCCAAGGGAACTCCAGCAGAGTCTGACCCAGCCCTGCCCGTATCTCGCAGCAGATCTCCCTTCGGATTAAGCCAACAAAACCCAGCGGACCAGGGAAAAGGCACCTGGGTGGCAGCGCAGGGTCCCCGCCAGCAGTACAGCAGAGCTGAGGCGATGCCACGTTCAACACAAGTCAACACAGTCAACGCATGGGGGATGAGGACAAACCGCCAACGTCCCCATTAAGCTCACTGCTGAAGCCATGAAGTTAGAAGACCAGGACCTGAGTTTTAGCCCACGCCACCACGTGAAGACAAAGGAGCTGCCGGGGCAGGGATGCAGCGTGCCCCCTGCACGTCATGGTGCTGGGAAGCCACGCTCGGGGTTCGGAGGCGGATTGCCAGGTCTGAGTGCTCACAAAGCCCGAGGAAGCCACTCAGAGCAGCGCGAGAGCCAGGGCCGGGCTGGGAGGTGGGAGAGGACGTGCTGTGAAAATCAGGGCAGGAGTAATGTGGAACATGGTAGCGATCCAGCCCAAGCGAAGACAGATGTCTTCGCTGCAAAAACGATGATAGGACTCTCTCTTTAACAGATACGTATGTGCGTGTATATATATATGCAAGTACATAACTGTATGTTTATATAAATGTGCATGTGCCTTTTATGTATTCTCACTTGTTTTTTAAAGATCCAGCTAACAGGTTTTTGCTATGCCAACACGCTTTAGCTGAAACCTGCAAGGTCTTGGAGGAGCATCTTTCCCTCATGTAGCTCAGGGCTCCCCTGAAAGTGGCCTCGTCCCCCTCTGCGTTGCACCGACAGCTCCACAGAGAGCGGTGCTGGCAGCCCAGGGCAGTGGTGGTTGCAATGCCTCCCATGAACCTGCCGGCTCGGGGAGAGCCGTGGTACCGGACCCAGGACATAGCAGCAGGACACCAAGTGCTTTTTGGCTTTCCAAGCCAACATTTCCTTCGATTGCACTGTGCGACTCAGGTTTGCTCCTCGCACGTTGGCTGGCCCCAGGGGCCCGCACACGCCTGGGCCGAGGGTCACCCCGCAGCAGACCCCGCTTCCAGGAACCTGCCCATCCCAGGGAGGAAGGCACGGTCCACGCGTTGAGCGGTCCCCCACCGCGGGAGAGACTTTCCGCTCTGCCACCCCAGCTCCCCCGTCTCCTCCCAGGCTCGTTTTCAGCTCCCACTCGCTCCCTCTGCCACCCGTGTCTGGCCAGAGTCATCGCAGCAAGGAAAACAAATGCAACACCAAAGGAAGCAGCTGGACCACAGGGACTCGCTGGTGCCCGGATGGCATTTGAGATGCCCCGTGGCCCATGCCCACTCCTCTCTTACCTGGGCAGAGCCAACATCAGAGGCAGCACACGGGGTACTCAGGGCTGCTCCTTTCAGGGTGCCTTCATGGCTACAGGCTGTTTCATTTGGGTCTCCTCCAGCCACATCCTCAGGCTGGTCCCACCACGCTCCCCTGCAGCTGGGCAGGGCTGGAGAGCGTGCAGCAGGCGTCACAGAGCCTCCAGGCATGGCGTGGTGCTCTGCCTGCAGAAAGCTTGGTTGCTTTGGAAAGCATCCCAGTTCCTTTGGCTGAAGGTATTTAGGCAGAGCCACTGGAAAAAATGATGTGCTCTCCACGCTTATGTGCCACCGACAGCCGTGGTCCAGCAGCGTTAATCACCGTGTCAGAGTGCCAACAACTACACAAAACCAAGGAAACATCTTGCTGTAGCTCCTTGACTTGTGAGGGGAGCGCCCTGCCCCTGTCAGCCCAGCTCCAGAGGGGTTCCTACCACCCAGCGCTCTGTACAGCATGAGCACATTCATTTTTCTTCTCTACCTGCTAGGAAATCGTCTTAAACAACCTGCAGATCGTCCTTTGCTGGCACAAGACACAAAGAAAGCCATGCGCTGCTTCTGTCAACACCTCAGAAGATTACACATACACACACATTTGTGTGTCTTACAGAGATGCCCATACCTAACGCACCCATTACACCCAAAGGTGCATGTGCCTCAGACACAGCCACGCTTCAGAACACCAGCAGCACTAACTCGCAGTCCCCCAGTTCCTCCATTTCACCACAGTCACATCTCACTCCAGGACACACAGCTCCTTCTGCTCCTGAGTGTCTTACATGAAAGGCCGAGCTGGGAGCAGACAACCTTTCCTCCACAGCTACCAGAGCCATCACAGATCACTCACATCTCTATTTCTCCTCCTGGGGCTGCTTCCTTCTAACTCCACCACTGGGAGCTAGCTGTGCTCTCCAGGAAGCAATATTCTGTCTTGCCTGCAGCCAGCATCCCTAAATACACCATAGCAACATTTCCCTTTGCCACTCACTTCTCTGATCACAGCTGGGATCACATTAAGTCCTTATAGTCCCTTCTTGCCTTCCTATTTCCCCAACCAAGCAGAGAGAAAGACAAAGAGGAGGAGGAGAAGAAAATATCCATAAAGCACCATCCCCAACTCCCAAAACCTTCTAGCTGCATTTTTGCATTCAATGAGGGCTTTTATAGCCTAGAGGTAACTGATTGCTAATTAACTCAGAGTAATTAGGACCATTGAAAAAGCTAATCTGGTCACTCCCTAAACATGTGTTCCTAACTACGAGGTTGATTTTGCTCTGTGCCAAGGTCTAGAGAAGAACTGCCAATGTTCGTGTGCTTGGGCTGACATCTGGAGCAGCCCCAGCCGCCCAGAACTGGGGCGCGTGCCCCGGGGGCTCTTCTCCCCCCTCCTTGCCTGGGTGTTAGACTTTCACTGGGTGCTTGTGCAGAGCTGTAGGTATTGAGGGGAGGGGGGGCACCTTGGGTGCCCCTCACCCCCCACCGCCTCTGCTCCCCTCTCCCTCCATCGCTTCTCTGAGCAGATCCGCAGGGAAGGACCGTCTGCCTGCTCAGCCCCAGACCCTGCTTGAGCACCTCGGGGATTATGAGTAAAAGGCATTTCTTGGAAGGGCTGTGAAATCACCTGTGCTGTGGAATTTGGTACAGGGATAGCGTCATGTCCCAGCAAATGCCCTGGCCAGCCGATCCCAGCTGACGGGCAGGGCTAACTCATCAGGATGGTGCTGAGGAAGCGGATGAAAAACACTTCGTTGCATGCCTGTGCCTCTCTGCTCCGCCAGCCGCTGTGTAAATTACGTTGGCTTTAAAGCCTGCTGGCAAAACATAAAGTGGTCCCCACACTCCAGCCACCCCGAGGGTATTAATCAGGCTGCAAATATAAAAACAACATGAAAAACACCATCTATGGGGTGTGCAGCATCGGACACTCACTCTGGGAGCTGAGCCAAGTGCTCGTATCTTGACTCTCTCATAAATACACCGCTAGGAAAATGCATTATCTCTGGAGTGCTTTAAGACCATTTAGATTTCAGGGCAAAACAGTCCAAGGCACCTGCTGCATTTTAATGATTCTTCTCCATCACCTATAGGGATGCTGAGATTTAAATAACTGCCCTGCAGCCGCCTTGACCTTCCCACCACAGCTCTGGGAAAGCCGGCATCGGCAGTGCCAGCACCGGCCGGGTACACCTGGTGCGTTTGCACAAATCCTCCCATTTTGGAGCGTCAAAAGACGAGCGCAGGGGCAAGGGGTCATGTGCCTCACTCTGCGTGGTGTCCTGCATCCCTGCATCCATGAAGGAAAGCGCTGCTTCTCCTGGCACAGCCACGGCTGTCCGGGCAGGAGCTGTCAGATGTGGCAGCCATCTCCCCCAAATATTTCCCATTCTGTGGGCTGGGTTGTTTGCACAGAGCTTCCCAAGCAACTGGGGACACAAGGTCTTATAATTGGGGACCATCATCAGCGAGAAAGCACCCAGGGTGGTGCAGAGGGTGAAATCCTGGCTCCCCGAGCACTTCTGCTCCATCCTACCCGGCTATGGGCTCCACGGGCAGCGCTGCCAGGGAGCACCGGTCACTGGGCTCCTGCCGGGGAGGACACGGGAGCGTGGGCTGACCCGGGGTGAGCGGATGCACCCTGGTAAAAGGTACAAAGACTCAGTCACGCTGGAGCCTGAAGAGCGGACTTGATGAAGAAAACATGCCCTTTGCATTGCAATTCCCTCCCCATAAAGCTATAAACTCCTTTCAAATGCTTCATCTCCCTAACTTTTGGATGTCATTAAACTCTTTATTAATTTACTCCAAATGTCTTCACTCGTATTCCAACACAGCTAACCCCATCAAAAGGATAAGAGCACAGTGCTTAGACAGCACTTCTTCTCTTCAAAGCCTGTTACTGAGATTAATTGCTTCTCTCAAGTCCTCTGTGAAGGAGGTACATGGGCATAATTGTTATTAGTGCTGGGTGCGAGGTAAGAAGCAGGGTCCAAGGTAAAAACGGGGACCCGAGCTGTCACAGTGCCGGTGGGAGAGGGTGGGCTTGTGCGGGCTGCAGGCACAGGAGAACGAGGGAGCTGCAGGAGAGGACCCACAGGATCGCAGCTGGGCTCCATCTCTAATGGATATTCCCGCAGCTCCTCGGGGGGAGGCAAAGCCCAGGCGGGCAGCGTGGTGCCAAGGCAGAGCTGCAGCCCCGGGGTGCCTGGCACCTCCCGCCTCCGAGCATCTTCCCTCGGACGAGCGCTGAGCTTGTCCTCAGGCTCCCCGCTGCTCTTCCCTAATCGCTGCTGCCTGCCAAGAGCCTCGTGTACAGGCAGCGGTCCCTCCTCCTTCCCGATTTATCCCATGATGTCACCAATCCCAGTCCCTCCTGACATCACCGGTGACATCACAAGTCCTTCCCCACGTCCCTGGTGCAGCAGCGGGGCTGGGCAGGGGAGGATGGCGTGGTACTGACCGGCCGTACCCTGGCCCACCGAGCAGCTCAAGGTCCTGCTCTCCGTGGCGTTAAAGAGCCATTGGCAAACCCGGGGCACCGGCTCACAGGCTGCACAGCCCCCCGGAACGTTCCCCGTCAGCCCCAGGGGCTGAGCGAGCCGGTACCCACGGGATGGAGGGTCCCGCGGGAAGCGCCGCAAGGTCGGCTCAGCCGCGCTGGACACCGACACCGTCAACGCAGAAGCAATACCAGCCGTCAGCTCTGACGGTGCCCGCGCATTGGGGCCAGATGTGCGCGTTACCGAGGCTGACGCGGTACATCTGGTCCGGGTTTTGGTTTCCATCGTGGAGTTTACCACATCCCCCCCAGCCGGCTGGAGGCGAGGAGGCGCACATCTGGAAGCAATCGCAGCTGTCACGCTTCAAGGAGATACTGCACCGCAGAGAGGAGAACCCGATACCTCGGCCCAGCAGCCTCCTCCCGCTCCAACAGATGAGAAGAGCACCAGCATCCCCCACCGCAAGCCGGATCCTGCTGGGTGCTGAGCCCCTCCCAGGAAGGGCAGCACGTGGCACCGGCACCTCATCGGGAAGAGGGATGGGGCTGAGCCCCATGGTGGGGAGCTAGCTCGGGCCGGAGACACCCCCAGCTCCATGCCGGAGCAGGAGGGATGCGGGATGGGGCAGCACCGGAGGGACCCAGCCCTTTCCCGGCTGTGGCCAGGCATCTCCAGGAGCCCAGCACGGCCACACGCCTTCTTGGTGTTTGTATTTAAACACTCTGCCAAGCCAGCAAAGCCCTGCACTGCGGTGGGCTCTTCCATGTCGTTCCCTCCGGTGCCCGGGAATGGGATGCCTTTCCATTTAATTAACTGTCCCGTGCTTTCTATAGCTCACCAGGTCTTGGGAGCGCAGTCACCATGGAGCATTTCTGGCAGGGAAGGAGCACTTGTTTCTTCATGATATGGAATAGTTTCAGCATTAGTTATTTCTAAATCATTCTGGTTTATGAGCAACCTGACAATTTGGCAAAGGCAGCAGGCCTGGGTCTGTACCAGGCACTAATAAAACCTTGAGAAGAGCTGTAAACCCATGCTGGCAGCAGGTTGCTGGGGGAAGGGGGATTCCTAGCAAGCACCTCCACTCCTGCCTCCTCTGGAGCAGCGGGCAGCCGCAGCGGGCAGCCACGTGCATCTCTGCAGGAGGGGATAAGCATCCCAGGCTGCTCTCCTGGCAGCAGGGAGATCTTTCTCCTCATCCGACTCCCCCTTCATCCATCTCCCAAAGCATCTCTGGGTACCATCCCGAGAAGCCTGAGGTCAGGCAGGGGCTGGCTGCTCACCTTGTGGGGAGCCAGGAGACTGCGGAGAAGGGGAGACAAGAGCCCCTTGTTCTCTGCCCTGGGCTTTCAGCTATTAAGGCTTATTGGAGGGGAGAGGAAAAAAAAAAAAAAAAAAACCAACCACAACCACACAACAGACTGAAATGGGGAAGAAAAACCCACCAGATCTGATAGGAAATAAAAACTGCCATTGTTGGGCAGCTGGCAAGGTGCTCTCAGCAGTGGGGCAAGTCACCAGCCAGCGTGTTCTCAGGCTGCACCGGTCCCTGTTTGGGGGCAGAGGGGCTTTGTGCACCTCTGCACACACGTGCACCTTTGCTTTGGGGCACAGGGAAAAGTATTTGGAGAGGTTGGTCCGACATCAGGCCTTGCTGCATTTATCCAGGAGTCAGCTGCTCTTCTGCCAGACAATTTGTCATGCAGTATTACTTTCACCCCAAGAGCTGCAACACCCCTGCTCAGCCAAGAGAATGTGCACTCTGAAGCCTACAGATGGTACTCCAGACTCAGCTGCTAAATGGAGGAGGAGGAAAAGGAGGCAGGAATCTCCCCAAAATGCCCAAATGGGGCACGGTAGCCTCTAAATGGCACCCAGCCATGTGCCTTGGCAGACTCTGGACCAGTGCAGGGTCCAACCCACAGTCCCCACCCAGCTCTCGGGAGCTCCTGCGGCAGCATCTGCAGCAGAGATGGACTGTCCTGCCACTGCAGGCTGTCGGTCTGGCAGTAGAAGGGTTTGGAAGGGGAAGATAAATGGACATGGTACACAGAACTAACAAGTGCTTTGTGCAAACCACGAAGAAATAACGAACAGATTAAAATAGAGGATCTATTTTTGAAAGGCCTGGCGCAGGTTCTGACCCAGAAAGCCACCCGCAAAGCCAGCCAGCGCCGCTTCCCTGTGCTTAGACCCAGCCAGCACTGCTCCGAGGATTGAGGCATCCCTGCCCCACTGCAGACAAGGCAGTTGCAGGGGCCAGGAAACACTACTAGGTGCTGCCCCTGCTGCAGGCAGCAACCAGGGGGGTTGCCTTGCTGCAAGACCCCAAGCAGCTCACAGGGAGAGCGAGGGCAGCCTGGAAAGGCTTGAGGGATACAGGGGCTGCAGGAACAGGCCCTTTACTGTTTGCATGCTGGATCCAGTTACAGGCCAGGTCAATAAAAGAACTGATTTTAGACTTTTATGGCTGAAATAATTGCCACTTGGATGCCAAGGGCTCATTAGCAGGGAGCAGCAGGTGATGCTGGGGCTCACGCAGCCCCCCTCGGGCTGGGCATCGCTTGCTGCTCTTTCACTCCCCCCAGTATTTCTGCTGCCACAGAGAGACGGGGACTGGGAGTCAATGGCACCAAGCAAGCTGTGGTCGCCGGTCCCTCGCCCATGCAGCAGCCAGCCTTCCTCCTGCTTCTCTTCCTCCTCTCCTTCCCACTTTTCTCCTGAAAACCCTTCTTTGCATGGAAAGTTCTGCAGCTGGAAGATGCTGGGGCCAGGCACAGGGGCAGCCAGGTCCCCTTGGCACAGGCCCTTCATGCCACGTTTGCTTTGCTCCCTGATGCCAGGGGCTCGGCATGGTGGGGAGCAGCGTGTGCCCTGCTCTCACAGGCAGCTGCCTGCCTTTCCTTAGCAGTTAGTGATAGCTTGGCTGCCTGTGCCAGACCCACCTCCTGCCCCGGTCACTGTGCACTTTTTCGGCCAGTCACATATGGAACAGGTTATGTTTTTATAATCATCTTTATGCAATCCTTTCCTTTTTTTTGTTCAGTCCCAATATCATTCCATACAATTCCTCCCCTCTCCCCTGCAAAGGTCTTTCAAGCCTGTGTCTACAGGAGCCTGTGCAAAGCCTTTCAAACACCATTCTTTCCAGTCCCTTTCTGGGAGGGAGACCCATATCTGATCCTTCCACCTCTCGCAAGGTCCCTCCCTTCTCTCCCTGACTGCTGCAAATCACTTCTACAAAGTCTATTTCCAGCAGGAAACCAAAAGCAGAAGGAAGGGGCAGGCAGGAGCAACTCTGCTTCTCCTACAGACAGGTCCCTGATTTTTTGCACTCCTCCTCCTCTCTGCTGCAGCTCCTGGCACGGGGATGCACCCTGAGGTCCTCTGATGGGGACCTGGAGCATGACCAAAACCTCCTGCTCCTTGCCATCAGCCCAGACACACTATGCTTGCACTGGACATCACCATTCCCCTCCCTGCACTTACTCTTCACCTCCTTACACGGGGGTTTCTTGGGCAGGGAAAGCCCTCCTCGGCACAGGCAGCATGGCCGCAGGGAACTGGGACCCAACTGCAGCAAATGTCCTGGTATAGAAACCACAGGGGAGAGGTGAGCCCGTGCTCGTGGCAGTGCCAGGGAGAACGAGGAGGCAGCAGGAGCCAGCACCCTCCAAGCACACCCCCCTCTCCCCTGCCTGTGTATCCCCCCCAGCACACCTGCCTGTGCCATAAGTGCCAGGGCAGATAGTCGAGGGCAGCAGGTTGGACAGAAAGTCACAGCAGTGAGCAAGGAGCACTGGCTCTGGGCTCAGCCAGCTGAATTTGGGTTCCTCTTTCCTAAGAAGAAAAGGACACAAGACTCTCTTTTCCCACGCAATCGCTGCTCTGACACATCCGAACCCACCCACATCCCCACTATTAAATCTCTGCAATGAGAGAACAATTTACTACAGGATTTTACTATTTTTTATTCTACACAGAAACGGCTGGTGCTACATGCAGGAACCAGCCATGGATCCTGGACCTGTTTGGATGTGTATTCAGGATATTTTGCTGGCAAATGCAGTCCTCTACCTCCTTCCCTGTGAGGCCACAGCTCAGTACTACACTACTTTGCCCCGGGCAGAGCAAGCACATACCTGCCCTCACCACCACGTTGATGTATCCCTGCAGAGCCGCAGCAGGGACACGTGCAGGAGCCTGACCTGGTGGGAGATGCATCAGCATGTCTGGCTGTCCGGAGAGGCATCAGCAGGGTCCAGGCAGCACGCTGATCCTGGAGATGAGAAGAGCAGGGGCAAGTGAACTTTATCAGGCTCTGGGCAAATATTTCCTACTTCAGAGAGTGCCTAATGCTCGGAAGGGAGCTAGAAAGGTGTCACGGAGACATCTGTCCTTGCCAAATGGGGGTAAGAGAGCAGTCCATGTGCCAGCAGTCTTTAATCCTGCTTGTGGCTTCTCTAGCCACGATGCCCCATCCTTTTTCTGCATGGGGCAGTAAACTCAAGGAGAGAAAGCGACAGCCCTGAGCTCCTGCCCCGACGTGGCAAATCGGGCAGGAGAGCAACGGGTTGGGGGTCCCACGGCAGCAATGCCTGGGTCGAGCCAGGCTGCTGAGCCACAAGGCACCCCCCCTCCCCGAGCCCCGACAGCCCCACTGGCTCCCCTCCTGCCGGGAGCTGGAGCGGTGCCGTGCACTCACATCACACTGGCCATAAAAGCAGACGGGGCTTGTGATGCAGGCAGGGCAAAGGCAGAGTGCGTGTTCTCACTGTAAATAAAATGAGATGATTAATTAAAGTGCAAGTCTGCTGCCAAAAGGAAGAATGGGGCTCAGGTGGCTAATTAAACTCAGGCTACAAATCTAGCCAGAGAGTTTCTGCCTTATGGTCGTGCACACAACATCTGCTCCATTAAGATTTCAAGAGATAAAGGCAGGAGAGGTGCAAGAATGTAAGAATTCCAGGAGACTCCCCCTGGCAGACCCTCTGCCGCAGGGACCCGCTGCCACCTGGCACCCATCAGCCAGGAGATGCACAAGGCATGGCCTGAACTCCACAGGGACATGAACATCCCTGGAAATTTCTCCTCCCCAATGGAAATGCAGCAATGTACCCCAATAACCACCACCTCACCCAGCAAATCCTGCAGCGCTGCTAAGGGGGGGGACTCTGCTCCCACCCCGTGCATCAAGGTCATATTAAAATAACACAAGTGCTGGGCAGAGCCCACTTTCACCCCAAAGTTGATGAGACAGTGCGTGGCAGCCGGCAGCACACCCACACCTCTGCTGCAGCTCCTGCCTGGATCTCGGTGGATCGGGTGTTTGCCTGCACCCTGCCTGCAGCTCTCCAGCGAAGCAAATGCCGCTGGGGACTGCAAAGGGTGGAGCGGCACCAGCGAGGTTGCTTCAGGGCCGGATTCCCCCTCTCCTCTCCCTCCCCAAACATCTGTGCAGATGTTAACAGGCGTGGCAGGGCTCGGTTTTCGATACGAAAGGCAAAGGGTTAGAGTTGAGCTCTTGGGTAAGCGACACCAAGAAAGTCAAAGTTTAATTGGCATTCCTGCCCGGGATGAAAGCCCGCGGCTGCCGATGCCGGCAAAGGCTAAGAGGGGCCATTGGTCACGGGCCATAAAGGCCACACACAGGCGGCACCGGGGCAGGTCTCCCCCCCCGGAGAGGGCTTCGGCACTGGGGCTCGGCTGCAGCGCTCCCTCCTCGGCCTCTCCCCTCCCCGCACCCCTCGTGCGGAGGCAGCGGTGCCAGGGAGCATCCCTGCCTGCGTGTGTCCTCCCCGGCAGCCTTTGGTCCCCACCTACCGAAGGGTTCAGAGGGGCTCGTCTTCCAAAAGTCTCTCTCAGCAGCGCAGGGTTCATCGTACCTGTCTCACCTTCGGGGCTTTCTGGTGGGGAAGATTGATATCAACCAGAATTTAAACCCAGGAAATTTGCAATAAAGCCCCTTCACAGACAGACGAGCGCAGGACCTGGCAGCAAACGCTGTTAGTAACCAGCACCAGCTCCCCAGAGCCAAGCAGGAGGGCAGGATGGGAAACCCGGCGCTGCCGGGCAGAGCCCGGGACCCCGCAGTGGGTCAATGGCTCACAAGGGCTGCCCGGGGGTCTGATCGGCACTGTCCCGATCCCCGTCCTCGCCTCCCCCGTGGGGCTGGATCCCTCTGCACAGTGGGGGACACCGTGTCTGCTGGGCACCCTGCACCCCCTCGCTGGGGCTTTCCCAGTTTGCAAAGATACCAGGGGGTTCAGGCATCGCCTCCAAATGTCCGCGAGCAAAACAACCAGCCGCAGGCACCTGCGCTGCAGGATGGGCTCTGCCACACAGAGGAGGTCATGCACGGGAATTACAGCAAGGGGCATATTTACCAGACTTCCCAAACTGCCTGAAAACAGTTATTACATTAAATGCAAGGTCTGGCAGATGCAAGTCAGTAATTTCACTTCTGACGTAACTTGTTCACAGCGCCGATGTCGTGGTGAGGGATCTCGGTTGATGTTTCCCATTAGCGCGAGAGCCCTTTGCTTTGCTGCGAGCCCTTCCCACTTTAAATGCTCCACTGGGAAAATGGAGCCACTAAATTCAGCTACAGCCTCAACCCCTTTTAACTCCTGCATTGTAGGGGAGCTTCAGGCCCCAAAGGAGCTGCTCTGACTTGTTTCAGGCTCCTCAGAGAAATCAAAGCAAACAGAGAAACATCTTTCTTATTAAACCAATAGAGACTCGCAGGCTGCTGGGGGGGAGCACCCAGAATCTGACCCGAGGCAGTTTTTCCTTGCTTGCCCCGCTGATCCAAGGCTGCTGCAAAGGACAGGGCTCGGGGACAGCAGGTCACAGCGTGGCTTTGCCTTGCTGGGGGACCTGTGGTGAAGGGGAAAGGAGCTGGGCTGGGGCAGCTCCCCAGGATGGGGGAGCACACAGATCATCACATCACAGGGGTATGGCCAATGATCCCACAGTGAGACCGGCCGGTGGGAACTCACCAACCCTGCTGAGGGGCTGTATCAATACCAAAATAAGAATGGGCAGAGGGAAGCGCAGCCCCAACTCGCTGCCACCCCCAAAACCCTTCAGAGACCTGGCAACAGCATGCAAAACCACCCACCTGCAGCACCCACCTGCGCTGTGCCCTGGCATTGCTGGGCTCCAGGGCCAGGGCAGCAGCCTCCTCCCACCAGCCCCACACTGTTTTCAGTTTGTTAAGAAACAGCAAAGCACTTAGTCCTCATTACAGAGCCCTCAACTGCCAAATTCTTTCCTTTGACTATAAATCTGTTCCAGAGCTTCAAGAGACACAAATACCCACGGACTGCAGGCTGCCGCTTTCCCCCTTGCAGCCCACCGCAGCAGACAGGAGGGAGCAGAGAGAAACCCCATCACGGATGGGGGGGAAAAGCCACGCACAGCGAGCCTGGGGGGGCAAACCCAGCCCTTCCCTGGGGTCGCTTTGCACCAGGGCGCACAAGCCAGGGAGATCTAGTGGCCAGGGACTGAGGGTCTCCCGTCCCACCGCAGTGGCACCCCAGAGTGATAAACCAGGCACACGCACCCAAGCACAGAGGGCTCAGCCCCGCTACGGGCAAGCGCAGCCCCCGGCCAGCCCTGCAGCACACTCACCCCAGCTCTCCAGCGATGCAAGCTGCCAGCACAGGCACAGTTCCAGCCCTGGGTGCTGCCCCAGCCCTGCCAGGTGCCCAGGATAAACCCCCTTGAACATGAGCTTGCCAGAGGTCCCTAAGAAAGCTCAGCGACTGGAGTCAATTGTGGTCAGGTGGTTGTTATTATCAGTAGTTTTCATTGTAATTCAGAACGGCTGCCACTTGCCAAGCACTTTCTGCAGCAGCCCGTTATTAATGGCACGTTGAAACGCAGCCGAGCTTTCCTTTTGCTGTCAGACAAGTACTTTTGCTGTCAACTGCTCCTCGCAGCCTGACAAACTTTGGGTTTCTCCCATAGACGGTCAGTGCTCCCAGAGCCCCCAGGGCTGAGCTGCTGCTATGTGCGGGACAAGCCGGGGCGGCTGCCAGTGGGATTCCCCATGGCTAGCGCTGCAAAACCCCCGGGCTGCCTCACCAGCAGCCCCCAGCGTGGGCAAAGCACCAAGGTTGGTGACAGCCTCTTGGAGTGGCCATAAGGAGCACGACGGGGCTCATCTGAGCCCATATCCCACCTGCCCCGGTGGCCAGGCCAGATGCCTTGGAGAAAAGTCAAGTGGTCCTGGAATTACAGAATAATCTGCCATAATAATTCATCCTGTTCCCCATTAGCCAGAGGCTGCTGTACACCGTGCAGTGGGATGCTCCTCCCTAGTCGTTTTTCCGCAGTTCCTTGGGCAACCCCTTGAGAATCCCATCGGGAAGGGGATGGTGGCTGGGGAAGGATGGGCTGGCCGGGGTGATGGGGACCAGACCTGTGGGTGTCCTGGGGTGCCTGCAAGGAGGAGATGCTGTGTTCTGCACAGATGGATGCATTACACAATGCAGGAATGCTGGCTTTAGCTCTGACACCATTGTGCTCAAAGTCAATAAAAACTCCGATAAAATAAAAGCTTTTGTGCATAGTGGGTGCCCCTGTCCTCTCTCTTTCGTCCTGCTCTGTCCCGTGCAGTTACAGCTCCATCGCCAGCACTGCTGGGATGCAGCACCCTACCCGCACTCCCTCTCCCCTCCTGCCCCTCTCCTTCCCAGCTTCCATCCCTGTCTGGGGCCATGGTAACGGCCATGACGTCTCCTGCACCTCGAGGGTGATTTGATTACGTGGGCTGCGCATGAGAAAGTTCCTGTTGGAGCAGAAATGGATCTAATTATTGATGCTAATGGTAGCACAGGCTCAGCAGAGGAGCGAGGTGCTGGGGAGGTGGGGATGCGCCGGGCAGGAGTGTGCTCAGCAATGTCCAAGAGCTCTGCTTGGAGTGCGAGGTCAAGGACAGAGCTGAGGCTGTTTGACCTGGGAGCAAGAGAGGACCAGACACCAACCTCCCCTCCTCCCCTCTCCCTGCCCAGTAGCTGATGCTCACCAGCAGGATCCAGAGCAGTGGTCCAGAGCTCCCGGTCCTCCCGTGCCCCATCCCGTGCCCAGGCAGCATCGTGCATCGCAAGGGAGGGCAGAGCTGCTGGGGTGAAAATCCAAATGGCCCCAGCTTTCAACCAAGCAGCTAACTTTTGTGTTCAGTAATCATTTTTGCAGGAGGCAAATCACGGTAGGAAGCATCCCCCTGAAGCTCCTGGCGCTGGCTTGTGGCGGTGGCACGGTGTGGCAGAGCCGCACCGGGTCGCAGGGCTGGCCACTAAGCTTTCACGCTATGCTGAATGTGCCACGGCTGGTGACGAGGACCCTCGCTGGCCGTTCCCACCTCTTTATCAAGTGCCTCATTTCAGGACTCGTAGTTGGATGGGGATGCACCCCGGCAGCACTCTTCCTCTTCCAGCCCATCTTTCCCATGGCTGGGCTGACCCGGAGATGCCGGAGCAGCATAAATGCTCATCCCGCGAGAGCCCCGGTGCCACCTCACACCCACCCCGGGAAGACGATCACGGCTGGATGTCGGAGGTGGGTAGACCCGAAACCTTCCGCTGCAACCCTGCCAGGGAGGGAACACGCTCGGAGATGAAGGGAAGCGCTGGAGCTCTGCCTCCCTGACCACGATCCAGAAGTGGGCACGGAAGGGAAAAATTCGGTGTGCTCAGGGCCTGGGCTGCATCTCCTCCATTCCCGCGCTCCATGGTTAAGCAAGGGCACCCCATGCCCCTGCTCCGGAGCGGCGGGTCGGAGCCAGCATGGAGGGTGGCCGTGCCCCTGGGGAGGACGAGCCCCCCACACTGCGGCTCCTCTTTCAAAGAGCCTCGGGTGAGGATTTTCACTCCCTTCTTCCTTCAATTTCAATGAAACTGCAATTTTTATGCAGAAAAAAACCTTGAAAAAACAATCTTTTGGCATGTTTTTGAGGCAAAAATCCCCTTTTTCTTGGAAAACAGGCCAAAGCCAAGCCCATATTCACTTGGAAATGGGCCTTGTTCTGTTTGAAAAACAGCCCAATTTTTCGATGGAAAATTGGAAAATAGGCCCAGGTTGGCTCTAGGAGAGCGTGCACGTCGCAGCGAAACTTTCCATGAAAATGACCTGGAGACGGCAACAGAGCAAAAACCCTCGAAAGTGGAATTTCATCCGCCCAGCCCAGCGCCGGTGGGACCGTCCCGGCAGGGGTGCTGTGCCACCGGCGGCTTCCCCAGCCTGCTCTGAGCACGTCGCTGCTGCTGCTGCTGCGGACTCGAGGAAAGGCAGGTCCCCTCAACCCGCGGCTGGCTTTTTTTTCCAGCCTAATATGAGAAATGAACTCCCCCACAAAATTTGCCCTGTTAATGTGATTCTGGCATGGCATGTTGCCTGATAGGATTTCTATTAAAATGTGATTTCCTCCTGCTTATAATTTCATTATCTGTGGCATTTGTGTAGAACATCGACCACACAGGTAATATATGGGTAGGGGAGCTAAATTAGAGAGCATGTACGTTTTTTAATGGAGGGTTGCAAGTAGATGTGAAATAATCAAGGCTGGATACAACTGCCATCATTTACTGGTGCCTGACATGGTGAAATACTTCATCGAGGGGTTATTGCCATTTAACACATCTTTCACTTCTTCCATCTTTCTTGAATAAAGTGCCCAGCCGTCCCATCCGTCTTCAGGCGGGATCTGTCAGCGCGACTCCCTGCTCCGCCTGCCAGCAGCGGCGTGATGCTGATGTATGCCGCAATCACCCGCGCCCAGCAGGAAGCATATTTCTCTTTTATTTATCAGCACTCGAGGTGTTCCATGTAAATTCAAAGACAGGGACGTACCAGCAAGGAGAAAACAGTCTTGTTCATCTCGTGCCCCATCCATCTCCCCCCCAGCCCTCTCCACACTGTAAATTCATTTTGCCTCCCACCTCCCTGTCTGCAGACACCTTGCGTGGGACTGCGGCAAGGGATGGCTTTGCTGTAACTCAAACCCCTCCCAACCGCCTTAAACTAATCTGAGACGAGCTACCAAACTCAAAGGGTATGCTGAATCGCTGCTTTCCCGAGCAAAGCAGCTGGGAGTAAGGAAAAAGGCATTTTTGGCCCCCTCCAGCAGCCTGCAGGCTCCGTAGGGCTGGGGGTGCTGGGGGGCTGCAGGGCGGCAGCCCCTGGCTCTGGTCATGGGTAGACGATGCTCAGCCCGGCGCTGCCACTTAGCATTCCCTCAGCGTCTGAGGAATAAACACCGCTTTGTTTTAAGCCCCCTCGCTGCACAGGCAAAAAGCACTTAGGGGCTTTCATAAGCTCATCTGCATAATAATGCTGGAGAATTCTTATCTTCAGTGATCCGAGTGTCAAAACCTGAAATCCAGCCGTAAACTATGGGGAGGAAGCGCTGCAGAGAAAATGACACTGGTGCGGTGGAGGGAGAGGGGCTGATTTCAGAGCTGCTTTCATGCCATGCGTTATGAAGCAAATGTCTGAGCAAGAGGAGGGTGAGGGGGGGAGCGAGGAGGAAATTCTGGGTGCCCAGGCCGGTGGGAGAGGCTGGGCTGCGCTGTCAGGTGGGATGCGTGCGGCTGCCGGAGCCTCATCCCCCGGATCATGAGCAAATCCATGTCTGCTGGGGATTCGCGAGGTGCCCGCAGGTCTCTTGGTGGGAAGCACCAGCATCACCAGAAATCCCCGAAGCCCCAGGCCAGGAGGGGCCGTGGTGCTGCCTGTGCACCAACTCTCACCGTGGCCGGGGGGGTCAGGACCTCCCCACCCTCCCGCCGGCCCGTGGGAATAGGGGCCACATACCAGATGGGCGATAGCGAGGGAAATTCTGATTTACGAGCAGCAAAACCTGCTAACACCGTCACTCTCCGGTGAGGAAGACGTGTTTTCTCTGGCGTGCTATAGGAACAGGGGCTGCTTTGAGCTGGAAGCCTTCCTGAGCTCCCAGCCCTCTGGGTGTGAGAGTCTGGGAGGTGATAACTTATGCAAACACACACGCTATTACCTGGCCAGCTGAATTTAGCATAAATCAAGAACTCTGGCTTCGCAAGAAAAACAAAGATGGTGAAATGAGGCAGGGCAAATGGAACAAAAGCCCTTTCCTAACTCAGATGATAACACAGATAGGGAGACAGGCAGCATTACACAGGCTGCAGCAAGCGCACAAACCCTCCGGGAGATGGGGCTTGCCAGGAGCAGGGGCACCCAGGCGGCTCCCACAACCCTTCCCCGCAGCCCTTCCCCATGGTGGGCAGCTGGGAGGAAGGAGATGGCTTTGCTCAGCTTCCTCCTCCATCTCCTGCAACACTGGGCAGCCTTTCATGGGGAGAGTTTGGGAAGGAGCGGGCTGCCAGCGCCCTCGGGCTACCTCGGAGGATGCTTCCTGAGCCTGGGGAGGGGAACTGCAACCCAGACACCTGTAAAACTCTCCCCAGAGCCACAGGGGCCTGAAAGAGAGCTTATATAAAAGAGAAATGGGTCTCAGCAAGGTGCATCATTCATCTGTGAGCTCAGCGGGTGCTGAGAGCCGTGCCCGCGGCGCGGGGAGTGATGGATGTGGGTGGTGGCGAGCGCCAAGCTCTTTTCAGCCTGAACGCGTTGCTTTGCGGGGGAGACACGGCCCGGGGTGAGTGATGGTTTCAGGGTGGAGAGCAGGGGGGGGAAAAGCCACTGCTGGAGCCTGGAGAGCAGGAAAGATGAGGAAATCACACCCGGCTTTGGCTGCTAACCCGCTCCTTGGAGCCAAGGCAAGTGCAAACCCAGAGCTCACCCCGCAGCCAGACCTTGCAGCAGCCTGCTGTGAAACCGGGGGTGCCCTGGCCCAGGCCACTCACCCACTTTTTCCCGACTCTGGCCACGAACGCAGCCGGCATTGATGATGCCAATAGCCCAAACCTCCTCCTCGGGTTGGGGATCGCGGGGAGCTTTGCTGGACGCGTGGGCCGTCGCCGTGCCCGCGAGCCGGGGGCGAGCTGGAGCGGGGCACGGGCTTGCCCAGACCTGGACAGCAAACCACAGCAGCAGGGCTCACCGGGGTGATGCTGGAGGCAGCGAAGCCAGGCTGGGAGCGGCACCCCATCCACAAACGGGGCCGCTGGCAGGGGAGGCACGTCCTCCAGCACAGCTCCTGATGGGCTTCGCGCCCTGGCATGGGGGGAGCTGGAGTCTGAGATCACATTCATCAGTTGAAGAGCCACCAAGAGGAGCCGGGAGTTCAGCTGGCACATCTTGAAATCATCGTTTATCCTGCCTACAAGGAGTGCAAAAGTTACTGCCTGCAAGGTCTTCCCAGAGCCCTCGGAGCACACCGGAGTTCTCCAGCCCGGGACATCCAGTACCGCGGGGCTGGGAAGTCGTTTGCTGCTCAGAGCTCAAAACAAAACCACGTGTGTCCAACCCCCGGCTCCTCGAAACTTCCCATTCCTCCCCTAATGCAAGAAAAACATGGACGGGCATGAAAGGAAAGGGGCTGCTGACACCAGCAGATTTGGGACTGCCATCGTGAGCTAAGCAGACTCTCTGGCCGTCCTAAATGTTCCCGTTCCCAGGAAGATGCTTGGGGTGTAGCACAATAAAACATGATCTTTTTTTCTGCCAAGTTACGTCAGGATTTACAAGGCATTTCCAAGATGGAAAAAATCAGGAATTATTGTGGATGCACATTAATTTCAGCTCCATGCATGAAAAACATCCACTGGGAGCAGACCGGGTCCCCTGCACTGGCCGTGCCGCAGAGCTGAGCACCGGAGGCAGCGGCGCGGGAGGATAGTTTTCCTGGAGGGTAAAAGGAAAGGTGCAAATTAGGGCACTCAGATTCCCGTCCTGACTCGGGGCTGACCCACCCCAGGCTCATAGCTTGCTTTGCTTTCCATGCCACCTGGAAGCCGCCCCTGCCACTGGCTCCTGAGAAGCTTTTTTTTAATTATTATTTTTGGCAAAGAGCCTTATGAGTGAAGGAAACGTCTCTCATGGAAAAGGACTGGTTTGGCCGACTCAGTGCAGAGCCCCTTGCCATGCTCCAGCCAGCACCGAGCAGGCGGCAGCGGACCTGGAGCATCCCGGGGTAGGGTTGCTGGATGCGGCCCCTCTCCCCCCACAGCCCGCTGGAACTTCTGGCACATTCGGGCAGGAGGTGCTGCCGGTGCATGGGCAGGACGGTGCGTGCAGAGCTGTCCCTCGGCCATCCGGGCTGCGAGAGCCTCTGCGGAGAGCAGAGCAGGAGGAGGAGATCAAGCATACAGCTATTGATTTATTCCTGTTATTTTAACAGATTACTGGAAAGAATAAAGAAGGAAACCTGGCATTGCTTGGCTCAGCCACCAGTGCATTTCCTCCTAATAGCTCTGTCACTGCCTGCACAATTGGTCCCCACGGACCTGTTAAGTGAAGAAGTCCCTTGCTGATGGCAGCAGTTGGCTGTCCGGGGAGGCATTTCTATTCTTAGCCAGCTTCTGCATCCTCTCACAGCATCCACTTGGTGTTTGCCCGATTTTTACCTCCACCACCAGCTGGTTTTTGACAGACATTTTGTTGTGCAGAAGCTCCTTGAGGTGGGGTTTCTAAGCAGGGTAATTCTCCCGCAGCAAAATCTGAAATGTTGTGGCAGCGGGGGCATTTGCAGGGCAGGGGATGCCGGTGAGAAGGGGCACCTGAGCCTGGACCAGCCCTGCAGGTGCTCACGTCCCCTCCCAGTGCCCCAGGGATGGGAAAGATGCTCTTTCCCCCTGGGGAGCAGAGAAGCCCCTGCAGAGCAGAGACTGCATGTCAGGGCGCTGGGGACACCAGGGACGAGCCCCCACCGGGACAGGCCATATGCCCGTGCGGCATTTGCAGCCCCCCTGACAGAGCACAGACACCTTTTGTCGCCTTTGCGTCCTACTACATATTTATCAGCCTGATTTGCATGGCCCTTTGCATAAGCCGCTGGGCCGGTCGCTGTGAAGTGTCTCTCTTGAAGACAATCTGAAGTATTCATCTAAATAATTCTGCCGGCATTTTGACTTCCCAGGACAGAGCCTTTGTTTTATGCTATTGCCAGCAAATTCCTGGTCAGATGGGCTCAGGTTTCCAGTGCGCCATTAGCACACAGCCGTTCCCATTGAGAGCTGCAGAGAATTTCCCCATTTCCTTCCAACTCTGAACAGCAGCAGCCCGGATGGTGTTGGGAAACCTGCTCCTTATTTAGGTGTCCGAACACGGTTGAGATGAAAACCTTATTTAAAAATGCACTAGCGAGACAAGCCTCCGAAGGCTCTGCCACTGCCGGCTGTGCAGCAGCGTTTCTGTTGACATTACTCACCCAGGCAGTTTAACCAGAAAGCTCCTTTCCTACTTCTTACAGCTCCATTGAGCAAGAGGAAATAGGGTCGTTATGCTTTTGATTCCAGACCCTAATTAGGCCTCAGGAAAGGAAATAGTGCTACTGAGGTAATGTGCTCGGTGCTCACCAAAGGGTCCCAGCATCGCTCCGAGCTTTGACAGGGTTCAGCCGCACACAAGGTCCCGAGATGGTGCTGGGGAGGGAGGAGGAGCTGCTCCCGACCCACAATAGCCCCATTGAGGGCTTCCAACAGGGATGCGGGAAAGAACCACGTCAGTGCGACCTGGCACATGGGTAGAATAGACTTGGACATGAAAAACACTCAGGCAGCGCTCTCTGGCTCTACAGCCAGCGCGACGTGACCGGGCATCGCCTGGCATGAAGGAAGCCGAGGGGCCAAGGCGTCATGGACACACTGCATCCCTACCTGGGATGTGTCGAATGGGCTGGGCACTTCATTCAGAAAATATCACGTTTCACCACTGAATAGATTCCCCAAAAAAACCATCTGTCCTCTCATTCTGCCTTTAAAAATTGCCCCGTCATTGTGGAAAAAGCCTTTTAGCACGCCACAGAAAAGGGGTCTGACTTCTTACCAGTATAACCCAAACCTCGCAGAGGAGGTAATGCCCAGTCTGCTGCTATTGCCAGTTCGACTGGTGCAATTCACAGCAAGCAGTTTATTTAACATTCAAATAAAAACTTGGGGTTTTAAAATAAAAAACGCATTTAAAGATGCATGCATTGAAATGTATGTGAGAACGTGCACACATAAATATGCATGTTTGGGTATCTGTGTCCTGCAGGAGAGCAAAGGACGTTGGCCTTTCTCCAGCAGAAAAAAGTTGGTCTAAAAAAATTAGAAGGGAAGTATAAAAGTCCTGAATTTCCCGTTTCTTGGTGAGAAGATCCGTATCATATTCCCAAAATCAGCTGCCGCAGCGCTGGCTGGGAAGAGCCCTGTGGGGCCGGTAGCAGGCAGCGTGGGACCCCGGGGATGGGGACGCCAGGCCAGGGCCATTGATTTAACAATTCTGGAAAAGCAAAAAACCCCACAGCAACAATCTAATAAGATGTTTCTGCAAATACATCAGTGTCCATTAGGCCAGCACACGGCTCCTCGCCTGCTCGATCGGTCGGCTGCCGGGCGTGATGACTGAGCGCTCCAGCCCGGATCGATGCTCCCCAGCTTTATAAACCCACTAATCACACTGATTTATAGGCAACATGTCTCGGCGGCACCCAGAGGCCCCTGCATTCGTTCCAAGAGGAGGGTTTAAACCTTTCCTGCTTTTTAGTGATTCTGGTTTGGAGAAACCCCTGGCTGCCAGCTGCCCCCAGCCCCTTCCCTGCTGCTCCTGAGGTTTGCCATGGCGGATTGCCCGCCAGCGGGGCTGGGGAAAGTGGGGAGCTGCTGGCTCATGGGGAGGGGGTTCTGGGGGCCCCCCGGTTTTCTGGGGTCAGGGCTATCTCCAGCCCCACGGCTGAGGCAGCAGCTCTAAAGTACAAGCCATATTTGTGCTGTAATTGCACCCTTAATGAGTCTGTCCTCTGCTTAGCAACTGCTCCCTGTTATCTGCAGGGTATTTGCTTATACAAGCAGCTCTGGCTGCTCTGCAGCATCCCGGGGCTGAGGGCAGGCTCCGAGCTGCATCTCAGCCAAGCCAGGAGGCTGAGAAATCCCTCCTGCCCGTCCCAGGGAGCTGCCTGTGCAACCAACTAACATCCCCTGGCCGGGCAGAGGGAGCGGGAGCAGCATTGCCGGCACCGAGGCACTTCCACGGGGTGTTGCGGAGCATCTCTGCGGGGTGCTGCATCTCCGCGGGGTGCTGCATCTCCACAGGGTGCTGCATCTCTGCAGGGTGCTGCACGCAGCCTGATTAGCCCAGGCATCACCCGGCTCAGCAGACTTGCAGAGCGCAGTCTGTTCAGCTAATCAAAAGGAGACGAAGTACCGACTTGATTGCAGTGACTAAGTACTTCTGTGGGCAGAAAATGCCAGGCGCTGGAGAGCTCTTCAATCAAACCGCACAGAAGATGGCACAGCAAGAGCCAGCAGCCAAGAGCACTCGGGGTGTGCCTGGGGACCAACGCATGCTCGTGAGAGAGAGGATGATGAGGGGAGGAGGGACAGGGAGCAGTCCCGTCTCCATCCCTGGGTGTTGGAGCACACGGGGGACTGCGGGAGACCCATCAGCCAGGCTCGGGCACACCGACGTCATGGCTGCTTCTGGTCTTCAAATCTGTGAAGCCACAGACTTTAAGTATTTTCAAAGAATTTCCTGTATTTAAAGAAAGAGATGCTCTTAAGTGCGTCCCTGGACGAGGGCCAGAGCGCTGAGTGCCTGAAGGACGGACCTGGGCTGGGGACTGCACAGCCGCATGCCTGCTCCTGGGAGGGGAATATGCCCATGGATGCACATTCTCCCGAGGATGAGTTCCCGGCTCCTGCTTGCAGGGCTTTTGGGGATCCCGCTCCTGCCTGCAAGGCTCTCGGCACCGGTGCATGAGATTATTGATGCAGAGGAGAGCTTTTTGCATCTACTGCATCTCCTGGACGGCTTCCCAGGCTGGTCCCTGGATGCTAAGTGGCACCAGAGGGACCGTGGGGATGTACCCAGCGTCATGCCCAGCGCCAGGGAGGAGCGCTCCTGGGGCTGACGGCATCCGTCGGGCAGCATAAAAAAACCTGTGCAAAACTGCGAGTTTAACAGTTCATATTAACCTTTGCACTGTTAGCACCCGCTAAAAGGAAGCAATTAAACACCGTCAGGTTGGTTAATAGGCAGGCATTGCCCACACAGACACCTGCACGCCCGGAGCAGTGTACCACGGCGTGCGGCTGCCCAGCCAGCCCTGCGCCCGCTGCAGACAGGAGCTGCGGGACCCTCACCCGTGTGCTGCTGCGGGAGTGCAGACACGGTACACGAGCCGGAGCACTAACCCAGGCTGAAACTGCCGACCTGCACGTTCACATGCAGCCGAGCAGCGTCAGCGGGGAGCCAGTCCTGGCGAGGACCTGTGAGCATCTCCCCAGGGAGCAAGGCTGGGATGGGAGTGCTGTGCCCGCCTTTGGCAGCACTCGGCACAGACCCTCTTCCCATCATTCCCAGTTTGCTGTGAAGCTCTTTTTGGCCTGCACACCGTGGTGGCCCCACGGGATACCTGTGCTTGCACAGTGCAAGGTGGCAACCCTCCGGGGTGATGCTGGCTGCCCTACAGCCTTCTGGGTGCACTGAGGTGGTCTTCTTTCCCAATTTTCCATGCTATTTCCTTCGGGCTTTCTAAGAAATAGGCTCTTGCCACCCCACAGCTGCCTCTTCCAGCCCAGCACTGCAGCCTGCCCTGATCCTGCAGCCTGAAACACAGGACCCCCCCAGCACAGCGGTGGGAAGGGAGGAGAGGTGTGAGAGGCCGCTTTACTTGCGTCTTGTAAATAATGCGTTAGTTTGCACTTACAAGAGTCTGAAAACACAGCACACTGCTTTGTGTTGCTGCTGGGGCTGCAGAACTGGCTGCTGTTCCCTCTGCGGCGGTTTCTGCAGACAGAAGCTCAGCATCTCCCCCCTCCCTTGGGCTCCTTCCTCCCCACAAACTGTGCTTTTCACTCTTAATTTCCTCTTTCCTATTTAATAAGTTGGTAAGTATCAGGCACGATGTCTGTCTCGGAGCGCTCTGTGCATTAGCGAGAGATGATCCCATTAGGAGCAGTCCAATGAGCCTGGCTCGATGCATCCCATCCTATCCGGGGCTATCAGCCTGGGATGGCACTGCCGCCAGCACCGCAGAGCTGCGGGGTCCCCAGGACACCCCATCCCGGGCAGCCCTGCCTTCTCCCTAGGGGATGAAAGTTCTCCCGGGGCAGCACGGGCAGCCCCACGCCTGCGAAGCGTGCTGGATCCCCGTGGCAGCCTTTTCCCGGGATGGATGCGCACATCCCCTCCTCTGCAAAGCACCCGAGCAGCTCTGCCCGCGGGTGCAAACTGCTGTGCAAAACAAGGAAAGCTTCACCTGGGAAATGCAGAAGTTCCCAGAACCGCGGGTCATGCTCCAGGGAAAACAGTGTTTTCAGCTGTCTGCTGGTAAGAGAGAAAGCAGAGAAGGGAAAACAGGTTCTGCTTTTGGAAACTGCGACCTTCTAGCCCAGAGATCAGGACACGTCAGCTCATCAGCGCCCATCTGCCAGAGACTCTGCGTGTAGCGGAGGTGTCAGAGCGACAGATAGCGTAATTGCTAAATAATTCATCAGAAAAGGCCAAACAAAAGCAAGTGGTAGCAGCAGCCCAACAGAGTAAATATGCAGGCAGACCCCAGAGAGCCGGGGCTGCAGCATGGTATCCACTTTTCAGCAAGCTCTCTGTTGGCAAGAGCTGCTTGGAAAACTCTGGGTGGCTTCGCTTCCAATAACACGCCTGTTGATTTTCCCTCCGTCCCTCCAGCAACTTTTGTGACATCATTTTCCCCTTATATCCCTCTTTTGCATTTCTATTTCAAACCAGGGTGAGGAAGGAGAGCAGCAGGACCTCCCCCAGCACAGCCCACACTCACGTTGCCTCCACATAACCCTGGAGCATCCCGGGGAGAGGCTGAACCAGCCCTGCCCGCAGCCCGGCTGCCATGGGGCCCCGGCAGAGCCAGCTGGGTCCTCCCTTGGCATCTGCCTCGCTCGGCATCTGGGGGAGCCAGACACCCCCAGAGCAGGGGCTGCACCCCGGGGCAGCTGCCGCTCGCTGCTGCCGATGCCCCGCGCGCCCGGGCAGCGGCTCCTCTCCACTGCCAAGTGAAGCTGTGTCCAGAAATTGCAGAGGGGCAGGGCTGGCAGGTTCCTGGCACCCGTCCTGCAGGTTAAATCTGTCCCCGGCCACAAATTAGATGTGTCTGTTGAGTTCATCTTAAATTACAGCGCAGGGCGGCCCTTATAATTAGGAGCTTTGCTCTGAAAGCACATCCCTGCAATGAACGCCCTGCACACGCTTCTTCCTCCCGGGTGTAAATCAAGGCAGAGGGGCCCCATCCTGCCCACGAAACCACGTGGAGGAGGGCCCCAGCCTCGGGCACCTGCGGGAGCTCGCCCCGAGGCGGAGGTGGCAGTCGCCCGGTGCAAGGTGGCAGCGGCAGGACGCGTGACCCTGCCCTGCACCTTGTGCCAGATTTCTGCTCAGTGCAGCCCCATTTCCAGCTCTACAAGACTGGAACGCAGGAGTGGCCAAACTGGGTTTTATCCCAAGCCCCAGCCCTAAACCCTCAGCTCCTCGCGGCGGGTCTGGCCATGCCAGGACCCCCCCGGAGGAGGCACCGCGGGGTGCCATGCCAAGGGTGCCAGAGCAGGGATCGCCCTCCTCCGTGCCACACAGTCCGTTAGCAGCCGTGCAGCCCATCCAGCCCCCACAGCCGCCCCGGGTTTGGCTGGCTGCTTCCCGCTCCGGGAACTGTCGGCATCCGGAGCCAAGTGGCTGCTTCCCCAGTGCCCAGGCAGTGGCAGCATCTGCAGGGATGGGCTTGGCACCACTGGAGCCTTTGTCCTGAAGAGGGAAAAGGCAAAGCACCCAGATTTAGAAAAAAAAATCTAGAGGAGACCAGGGGCTGTTACCTCTGCCTGAGATGAGCATGGCATGGCTGAAGGGTGGCAGGTTGTTCCTACAGAGAAACACCGGGGAAAGTGAGGCTGAGCATCTGCTAACCCAGTGAAATGAAATGTAAGATGCTGAAAAATTATCCTGCTCATCAATCAGCTCTTCCTCAGCCTGCAGCCTCCACACAGGTCCTCACCTCGTGGCTGCCGGCAGCAGCCTCCGGCCCATGCCCCGGCTCCGCCGAGACCTTCCCGGCAGCAGGAGCCGTGTGTGCGCAGCCTTCGATAAATCTTGCTAACGGATGGGCTGTGAAAGCCATTTCCAGGCTGCAACGCACAAGGAGCAGCAGCGAGTGCCCTCCCGGACAGACCCACACCCCCACGCCACTTGCTTTTGGGGGCCGCAGCCCCCACCCAGGCACCGCGCAGGGCCGAGGGCTGCGTGAGCCACCAAAACCATCGGTGGCCACTTCAGAGCCACCGTGCCTCCCCGTGCAAGTGTTTGTGCAAAGCCACAGTAACCAAAAGATAATTGCCGTGCCGTGCCGGGGGAAGCAGTGACACGGGCTCAGCGGCTCAGCCCAGCCAAGCCGGGGGGGAAAGGGGGGGTCGTGGGGCATCCGAGCCGAGCCAAGGGTCCAGGGCAGCAGGGTCCAGGGTGATCCAGTTGGCCAGCTATGCGCCGGTGGCTCCCGGCACAGCAGGACGAGGAGTCTGCTGCAGGTACGGCAGCAGTGAGAAGGCACCGAGATGTTTTCACACAGAGCTGGCCTTTTTGTCAAAACAAAGCAGAACAGAAAATCTGCAGATTTTTTTACTGAAACCTCACATTCTCTCTTGCAGATAAAATTTCACTTTCTGGTTTGTTGTTTTTTAACCAGAATAACCTAAAACATTTCAGAAATGTGCTCCATAGCCCAGCCCCAGATGCCTACCAGCATCTTCACCCCAGCAGCCCCGGCCCCAGACCGCTCTTCCCCACCGCCTCCCGCCGTGCTGCTGCGAGGGTGCAGCGGGGTGTCGCGGCGCCCGGACTTGCCCTGCGCTCCAGATGCAACCGCAGTCTGCTGCAGCTGGAGAGAGCAGGACACGTCCCCGGGCAGTCCCCTCCTGCCCATCTAATATTTCCGTGGTCTTGCAATTGAGAGCAAAACCGCTCCCCTCTTCCCGCCACCGCTGGTTTCGGCGTTGCTGCCAGAGCCGCCGCCGGCTTCGGTGCGAGGCATGCACCAGCTGGGCCGGGAGCAGCCGGGTGCCTGCGCCAGGCAGGACATCTCCGCGGAGCCTGAGCCCGCTCCATCGCCCGCATAGCGCCGGGCGCAGCAGGGGACCCTGCCTGCAGCACAGGGGGTTGCATTTGGGGTCTTTGCCACCCCCTCGGTGGCAGTGCTATTGGCAGTGCTATTCCCGGTCTACCTACTCCCCGGCCGGCAAAGCACGCACGCTGCAGCTCGGTAATGGCGTTATTTCTCCCGAACGCCCCCGGTAATGGCGTTGCAGCAGGAGCCTTCATCAAGCCCTGGAAGCTCAGACGGCCGCGCGGTGCCTGCGTGGCCTGACAGGAGAGGTGGGCAGGGGTCAGAGGGGCCGGTCCCACGTTGGACACTCCGACTGTCCCTCCAGCCACCAACACCGCTGCTCCCTGCTCTCCCCAGGCCTGGGAGGACCCTCCATCCTCGGCTTCTTTACACAACCTGGGGTCGAACCCCCCTGGGCAGCAGCCAGGTGCCTCCAGGCTTGTCACACCAGATGTAAACTTGGGCCATTGTCCCTTTAGGACGTTTTTCACCTAAAAATACCACCTGTGTTTTCCTTCAACGCTGTTGTAGTTTGTAATTGGTGCATATAAATATCTACATATATATATATATACAGAAACACAGCTGAGCGGGATTGCTATTTAAAGCCCAGGCAAGGAGGAGGACCAGCGCCAAGCCCGTTTTTTAGGAATGGGGCATAGGTGCAAGCCGAGGACACAGACCCAGCCCGGTGGCTGCACTCCAGGGTCACAGACCCATCGCCTGGCAAAAATAGGAGCGTACGTAGGGGTTGGAGGAAGTTTAAATAAACACCGGAGATGGCGCGGGGGGGAGCGGCCGAGTCCGGCTTTGCAGCACCTGCCCCGGCGAGGGGCAGAGCTGCGGGTAACCCCCCGTCCCAGCTTCCCTCCCTGCTGCATCCAACGGGATCCCCCCCCAAGGGGCACGGCCGCCCCGGTGCCGCAGCACCCCAAAGCCATGGGCGGACTGGGCTTGCACAGCACCGGCCCCGGGAACGTTTAGCGTTAGCAAATGCTGAATGCCAGGACGGGGGGTGTCCCGGCAGCACCTGCTCTGCCCTTACACCTGGGCACAAAGGCAGCCACTGTGCCGGGAACGCGACACCCCCGCCAGCTGAGCCCCGTCCTCTCCGGGGATTTGCGCAACAGAAACCCCCGGCCCTGCCAAAGCCAACACGGGCTGCTGCCGCTGTGGGAAGAGGCAGAGCGGAGTTCAGAGCCTTTGCTCAGGCCCAAGCGTAAACCACCTCCTGCCAGTTCGGATGCCGTGGCTTTGGGGGTTTTTGCTTCCTCCCCACCGTCATTTGAGTCAGCCCTTTCTGCAGCGCACTGGGAGCAAAAGCCTCCGCAAGCACCTCCGTGCGAAGCCACCGAGTTTCCCTTCGGTCCCACCCCCGGACCCCACGAGGACCCGAGTGACCCTCCGCGCCGCATCTGCCGTCCTTGCCCCGGGGACGGTCAGCGGTGGCCCCCGTCCCGAACGGGCTCCCCTGGCCGGTGGAGGCAGCGATGGGCGGACAGGGAGCCGCTGGCCCCCAGCCAGCAGAGCATCTGGGCAAACGAGGAGCTGTGCTAACGAGTGCCGCAGCCTGGGTCCCGTGCATCATGGCTGTTCGAGAGGGCAGGGTGGGACGAGCGCTGGTTTTTGGCTGTGGTGCTCCACTTGCCGTGCAGTGCCGGGCTGCGGGGGCCGGACCCACGCTCCTTGGGGCTGGAAATCGAGGAGCATCGTGCTTGCCACGACCCCACACTGCTGCCTGAGCTGCACAGACGAGGGGACAAACGGCCTCACCTTTGCAGCCAAGGAATCAAACCCACTGCCCTGCACCCTGGGCCACCCCGGGAGCCCCAGCTGGGAAGCCCACGGCCAGCACCACGTGGGATGCGGCTGCAGCATCCGGAGGCACCGCGTGTCCCTGCGCGATGCCACAGTGCAGACGGACAAGACCTTGGGCTGTCCATCTTGCAACGCCTCCGGGCACCCCCGCTCTCGCCAAGCTCAGCGGGTTGCAGCTATATAAACCCTGACCAGTGCTCCCAGTGCCTGGCTGCAGCGTGAATGTACCTGCCGCGGGCTCGGCCCCTCTCTGTCCCCAGGCAGCCACCACCCCCTGCTCGGGGCCAGCTGGCAGGTGACGATGCTGGGGCTTTGTCTCTGGCCTATGATGTTGCCCGTGATTTATAGGTCATTTTACAGCAGCTGTAAAGAGGCTGTAAATTATAGGAGGGGCATAAATTAGCCACGGACCCCTTTACTGGCCATAAAGATCTAAGGCCCACCACAGCTGCCTTTGGAGCTGGCACCCCGGGAGCATTCCCGAGGACAGCCAGGGGTATCTTCAGCCGGGCCAGCGGGGCCGCGCCGAGTTATTTAGCACGCCTCAAATAAATGGGCCCTTTTATTCCAGCGGGGCTGCGGAGTCGGCGGGTGACAGGTGGGGAGGGGCCGGTGCGATGGGGGCAGCCCGGGGGGGCTGGGGGCTCCCTGCCGAGTCCAGAGCTTTCCCCCTTGCTTTGTTGAGGGGGGGAAGAGGGCAGTCCGTCCCCCCGAGGGGCCCTCGGTGCCGGGACCCCCAGCCCAGCCCCAGGCGGGTTTGACGGTCCAGCCCAGCGGCCGTCTGCCAAGATGCAGCGGCGGGACGGTGTGCCGGGGGCTCGGGGGGCAATGCCTTTGGGCTCGCAGGTGGCTCTTTCTCCCAGCTGGCATCTCCAGGGTCCCTCTGCCCAGGGTGGGGGGAGCGTCTTCTGCACCATGGGATGCCAGAGACCCTCCGGTCCCCAGCTATCCATACCTCGGGTGGGCACGGTGGCTGCTGGCATGGACCCAGACACACGCCGATGGACCCAGCACTGCCGCAGCCCTCCGAGCACGGGAGCACGGCAGGACCGCGGCGGGCTGGGTGCAGGCAGGGATGCAGGCAGCTCCTGCGGCTGCCACGGCTGCCTGCACCGGCTGCCTGCCCCGGCTCACAGTGTGCGGGGGCTCTGTGGGGCAGCCCCACGTCCTCCTCTTAATGAGGGGGGTCAGCTCCTCATTTAGCTCCTGCAGCCCTTGGCAGGCGCTGCCGTGGCCGCTGCCTCCCGTGCCACGTGCCCTCCGCGCGGAGGCTCCGTGTGTGCCAAGTCCCCCAAATTCCTCCGCTGGCCGCCCTGCCCCAGCGGCAGTTGGTGCCCTGTTGTTCTCCGACGTGACCCTGGAGCACAAACAGCTTTGCAGCTCCTCGCCGTCCCGTTAATTACATTATGTCTAACGAGAAGGATCAGGCGGAAGGGATTAAACTTTGAATCTGCTTCTGCGGTCCCGGCGCACAGGAGAGAAAAGCAGCTTTATCCATTCAAAACGGGAGTCATTTTTCACACCAGCTCCAATCCCAGCGCTAATCTCCTTAGTTTACCCAGCCCGCTGTCAGCTCCGCACACAGGCAGGGCAGGCAGGGCAGGCAGGATGCTCCCAGCCCCAGCCTCGGGGTCTTTTCTTCCTTATCCAGCTTTGTAGCCTGCCGGACAGTGATGGAGCTATGACAGGGCAGGCAGGAGACTTTGCAAGCCCTGCCCCAGTGCTCAACGTGCTCAGGGGACACTTTCAGTGGCTTCTCCCCCGCCTCCGCTTGTGCCGCGCTACGCCGGTCACCACAGGACAAAACAGCACATCTGGGGAATTTCTGAGAGTTGCCAGTGGCTCAGTATTTCCTCCTGCCCGGGGCTGCAGCTGCTCGCCGCATGGCTGGAGCACGGGAAGTACCGGTTTGGGATGAAGCTTGTTCGCAGGCGTTTCAGGGAAGAGCTTCCAAGCATTGGGGTTCATGCACACACAGTGCTAGCGGAGCTCCCGGTCCCCAGGACCACCCGAAACCCCGCGGCTGGGCACAGGGTGAGCCCCCATGGCCGAGGAGGGACGGAGCCGGGCAAGGAGGGCTGCAGAGCTCGCATGGGTCCAGCAGGACCCAGCGCACCGCAGGCGATGCTGCAACCCCGGGCGGCTGCACCTCTGGCTGCCATGGGAGCGCAGGGACACGGGGACAGGGTTTGGCTGTCACCACTGTTCCCAGCGTCTGCTCCACATTTTGGCCCCTCTGCAGCTGTGCCAGGGCATCTTGGGGCACCGGTGGCTAGGCAGCCCTGCAGCCGGGCGAGCGAGCCGTGGAATGGGTGACTCTGGAGAAGAAAAGCCCCCAGGCAGGACGGGCAGCCGTGGGAACAGGGCTTGCTAGCAGCTGTCCCCACGTGCCCTGTCACCCGAGGTGGTGGCATCCTGAAGAGCTGCGGCCAGGAGGGCCGGGGGTGCATCCACAGGAAGGTTTGGGCCACTTGGCATCGGCAGGTTGTTACAACACACAAACAGGGAGATGATTGTCCAGGCTGGGAATTGCCCAGCTAGAGGGTAGGGATTGTTTTGCCCAGCGACTCTGTCAACCGGAGCGAGCCCCTCACGCGGGCACCCCTCCAGGCTCTCGGGCTAGTGATTTGCATGATTATTCAGCATGAATTTGCCTTTGTTACTGAACAGGGCATAGCCAGGGGTCACCGTTTCTGAAGAGCTGCGGTGCCGCAGCCCGGCACGCAAAGCTGCTGGAGACGAGGCCGCAGCGGGTCAGCAGCCGGGCTGACACCCCGCAGCAACGGGGTCGCCCCTCACGTCACTCAGGCTGCTGTGACGAGGGCGGTTTGCATTTTGAGAGGCTGGAGCATCACCTGCCTCCCCCACGTGCAGCCCCGCACAGAGCCTGCATTTTGTCCTCTGCCCAAACTACCCAGGAAAGCGCTGGCCGGCCAGGCGGGACCATGCAGGGCTCCCTCCCCGGTCGGGCTTGCCCTGCTCTCTCTTCCACCAGTGCATGCTGCTACGCAAGCCGATGGCTTGACCACGAGCTCCCAGAGCCACCGAATTCCCTGGGGAATTCGGGCAGAGCTGTGCCACCGTGGCTGCTCGGTCGTCAGAGCCCTGCAGTGCGCTGGGGCGGTGGAACCAGTGCTTCAAGCTGGGCAGAGCCACAGACGGAGGGATGGTTTGCTGGGGGTAAGGGCTGGTCAGAAGCAGGGTCTTGCGAGTCTCAGTTTAATGCTCAAGCTGAGATTTCCCAGCGCCAGGTTAGGCGTGGAGCCCTGCGGTAATTCCCTGGTGGGTAAGGGAAAGCGCAGCCCCAGGACTTGGTGATGTTTGCAGTCTGCATGGCAGACCCGGGTCCTCTGATGGGAGCAGACAGACACCCCCAGGCGAAGGGCCCCCCTCAACGTACCAAATCCGACCCTGCAGCCGCCCGGCACGCTCTCCCTGCAAACGCCTGACCTCGAGGTCTCTCAGGAACAACAGGGAAAAACCTCTGCCCCTGGGACGGGCACAGGGCTCGGCTCTGCACAGAGAGACCCTTGTGCTCCATGACGGTGCCTGGACCCGGCGGCAGCGGCTGCAGCGGTCACACTCCCAGCATGGGGACACGGCTGCTGAGGAGGACAGACACGGGGAGCTGCCCCGGGCGGTGCGATCAGCTGGAGCTCAGCTCTGCAAAGCCGTCCCCAGTAGCTGCAGCACTGGGAACGGCGGGCGCAGCCACCGACCCCCTGGCCTGGAGCACAGCTGCCGTCCAGTGCTCGCTGCGAGACGGCAGCAGTAAATCTGGGCTCGTTGCTGGAGACCCCAAGGAGAGCATCTGCAGCTTGTTTTCAGCGTGAACTCCTGTAAAAAGGGCACTGTGCCTATAAATCCATCACAGGGAAGCTTCCGGGAAACCCGGTTCGGCTTCTGTTCCTCTAATTCCTCTCGCACGGAGCCCCTACTACTGCCAGCACAGAGGCAGGGCAAACTGGAGGGGCTTTACACATCGCATCTCTGCAGCCCGTCTGGCCAGGTCCCCCCAGTGTCACCTTCTCAGTGTTCAGCAGCAGGGATGGGAGCTCCCACCCTTTGGGCACCAAACCGCTCTGCAACAGCTCCCTGTGAGCCAGCCAGAAACCTCTGCGAGGGCCATCTTCTGAGCCAGGCTGTGCTGTGTCCTTTAGCACCGAACAGTTAAAACAGGCTTTAAAGCCTTCTTGGAAATCACAGCCCATCAGCAAAGAGAAGGATAAATATTTTAAAGTCAAATATTGGTGGGTGAGCATACCAGAGGATACTTCCTACCCCTGCAGATTAAGCCCAAAGGAATTAATCAATAAGAGTCTAATTTAAGAAGCATTTATGCCCCTGTGGAGCTCTTGCTCTCTCTCTATATATACCACTTGGCTACCCCAGCACTGCAGGTGCTTTCATAAGCTGCTGATCAGGATAAGGCCCTGGGGAGGCTTGGTGACCACTTCATCTCTAGGTGGAGGTACCATGCTAAGCCATTCCCCTGCCTACCTGGGGACTGCCAGGGATGCTGCAGGCAAGGGCAGGGACACCGGGGGCTGGAGCTGTGTCTCGGGGATGCGGGAGCAGGCGTGCATCTTCTGCCACCCCTCCCAAGGGGTTAACCCTGCTCCTGAGTTTACATTCCTGTGTGATGGGAAATGTGATATGGCAGCCCCAGCCTCCTTACTGCCCGCCCTGCCCGCAGGAAACCCAGGGATGACAAGTCGCGGCTGCAGCCAACTCGGGAGCTGTGGGATCCAGGGGCAGCCGGGCTCGTCCCTCGCTGGCCGGGGGATGGCAGGTCCCTGCTGTGGGAGAGGCAGCGGGGGCTCAGGGACCCCTCTCAGGGCTGGCGTGAGGACCATCCTTCCCCTTGGCTGAGAGCAAACCTCGGCTGCGTGGACACGTGCTGCAGCCCTGCCCAGTGGCTCTCCAGGCGGTGGTGGTGGTGGGTCTGGGCAGGTCTCCAAGGACCTGGAGAAGGTGGTGGGGAGGACGGGCTGTTCCAGAGGATGGGCTTGCTCAGGGCAGGGTGAGCAAGGCAGGAAGGGTTTTGAAAGCAGGTGGTAAAAGAAACAAGCTGGAAAAAAATAAACATAATCACCAGGGGCTCCTTCTAGCTTAATGCTCTTCAGTGAGCAGGGACAGAGTCTTTCTCCTTGCTGGAGGCACCCCTAGAAGAGTGCCTTTGGCCCCAGCCACAACCCTCAGGTGTCTGTGGAGGTTTCCAGCACCCATGAACCCAAAGGAGCGCTTCCAACCCACAGGCTCCTGCGCGGGGCCAGGCTGCAGCCAGGGAAGGTGCAGAGCTGCTGCAGGAGCAGCGGGATTCTGTGACCTGGGAGGTGTGCGGTGTAGGGCAGCTTGACGGGGGCTTGGTCCCGGAGAAGGGGCAGCCGTGGTGGGGGAGGACAGGCATGCTCCGGCAGTGCTTGGGGAAGATGCTCTGGGCAGAGTGTGCGTCAGCCCAGCGGGAACACTGGCTCTTCTTTGGGAGTGATGCTCCTCCAGGGAGGGATGGAGAAGCTTGGCTGTTTGCAGAAGCGGGGAAAGGGCAACAGGAGCCCAGCGGTCCCGGATGGGAAGGCGAGAGGAGCTGTTTGCAATCTGGAGGGGGTTAGAGAGTTTAGGGTCTGTCTGTGGTTTGCTTTGCCTTCCTCCTCCTCCTGTTTCCAGAGTGTGGGAGGCATCTTCGTCCGGCCTCACCAGCAGCATCAGGCTCATGTGGGTTTGGCAAAGCAAGCGGGCACAGCTTTCTGCCCTGGTCTATAAATACAGCGGCTTCTCCGGGGCTGTCTAGACAGGAAGCAGCCTGCGAACTGGGAGAAAACTCCCTGTGTTAAAGGGGACCGGCAGCTTGTGCTGGGAGCCCAGGGAAAATTGGCTACCGAAATACTCAGGTGTGCCCAGGAAGCTCCTCTGAAAGGGGCTGCAGAGCCCGGGAGCCTGGTTGCTGCCAGGCTGCCTGGATGCAGCAAAGTCCTGGCCCTAGATCAGCTGGGCAGGAGCTGCTGCCTGAATCCCATGCCCTGCTGCCGCTGCAGGCAGTGCAGAGCTCCTCCTGCCCTCTGTCCCCCATACTTCAGGGTGCAAAGACTCCCAAAAAACTTCCTTCTTCCTATATCTGGCAATGGGGAGAGCCCTGCACCAAGCACCTTGCTTCCAAATCCAGAGGATCCAAGGCCCTGGATGAGGTGGAAGAGGATGGGGAGGCAGCGCGGCCATGCCATGGAGCACTTCCACCAGTGCAGCCGCAACCACCCCCTCCATCCCGTTCAGGCCTTCCTCCCTCCCTGCCCAGCTGGCCCCTCTGCCTCCTGTCCTTACGCTGAGCTTTGCAAAGCAGTATATGTGAGAGCAGCTCTAGGCAGTGGATCCACTGGATCCCTCACTCATCAGAGCCTGGGAAACAACACAAGGACCCAGCTGCTTGGGTCCTTCCTTCCAGGCTCTGAACTTGTTAGAGTTTGCTTTGCATTGCTTTCATTTTATACCCTTGCAGGGGAAAGTCCTCATCCCGGTTGTTTTGTTCCTGACTGTGGCTTTTTTCACTATAAATATCCAAGCATTGCTTGAAAGAAAAAAACAGCTCTAGGTAGTGGGAGAAAAATCATAGCCCATGGGTAATGACACATAATTACAGCCTTTCTCCTGATGAAAGGAGCTGCCATTGAGCTCCTAAATGACAGTGTGCAGAAAACGCTATTATCAGATTATCCTAGTGGCAGAATCTTTGCAGCAGCAAGGAGGCAAAACGCATCGCCAGTCCGGCCCTGGGGAGGAAGAGCAGCCAGCACCATCCTCGGCTCTAGCCTGCATGGGAGTGCAAGAGCCAGAGCGGCAGCCTTCCCAGGGAAAAAAATCCTGCAGCCGAACGGATCTCTGTGGCAGCCCAGGCTGTTTGCTGCCCCTGGAAACTTGCACTGGTCCCACCAGCTCGAGGGACCTGTCCCAGTGTCCCCAGTTCCCAGCAAGGAGAGGGGCTGCAGCAGCCCCCATGGGCCGGCACCCGGGCTGGGATCTGCAGGGGTGCGATAAAAAGAACGTGTCCTCGAGGGCTGGAGGAGATCTGCCCAAGTGATTTGTCTTTTGCTCTTTGCCTGTATCACTATAAATGCTGCAAATTACAGGCATTTGTTATCTGGAGCTTCCTCCTCCTGCTAAGGCCAGATAACAGCCAGAGGAGCCTGCTGTTATTATTGTGATCAACTTCAGCACCTTTATCTACCCCTGGAGATCTTCTGGGCCTGATCCAAGGGTAGCAGGAGACTTCCTCAGGGTGGAGAGCCAACGGGATGGGCAGTGCCCTGTCCCTGCCCCGGCTCTTGAGATAGCGGCTGTCCTGGGCAGCATCAGCATATCTTGATTTCAAGTCACCAGGGCAGCTTAGCAGCCATGGCCCACCAGAGAGACCAGTCCCTTTTCCCCCCCACAGAGAGCGAACCCAGGGTCGAACCGCTCTGTCCGCAGGTCTCTGAGCCTGCCTGGGTGTGCTGGCACTTCCCTGTAGCCTGAGCAGCCTCGGGATGAGTAGAGCATCAGTGCAGCTAATGGGAAGTGCTGGATGTCCCCTGGGACAGCTTATTAAACATCACAGCCCTGCGAAAGAGCCTGGCTGGAACAGTGTGACATTCATACACCAGCTCAGCTTCAGTGCAAGAGGGGCAATGTCAAACAAACGTAATTAATTTCCCTCTGCAAATCAATCGGGGGCCAGAAGTCAAGCCCGCCTGGTACAGGAGATACACTGCAGTGAATAATTGTCCTCGTGGACGGGTGATCCATGCCGTGCTTCTGAGGGCATGCTGCTCGCCTCCAAGCAAATTAAAGACCCTCCCCCTTGGGCTGATGGCGAGACAAGGCTGCAGGCCCTCCGCGATGGATTATCTGCCACAGTGAGTTACTGTGGGGCTGAACTGCCTGCCAGAGCTGCTCAGGGCACTTCCCCGGTGATGAGCCCAGGTTGCGTGAACCAAACCCGGCAGATCTTTCTCGGGCGACAGGTTTCTCAGATGGATGGTTTGGTCCTTCACCTCCTTCACCTGGCGGCTCTAACAGAAGTGCAGCATGGGGAAGGCTGCACCTTTGTCCCAGGAGTGCCCAAGGGGATGCAGAGCACTGAGCATCCTTCGCCCCCACCTCCCCTCTCCCCCTGCCCCACACAGCCCTGGGGGAGCCCGGGGTGGCAGTGGGAGCCTGTCCTGGAGGGCCACCAGTCTGGGGACGCGCCTAACTGCTGGCCTGGCTGCAAACACCGCTGTGCAACTGTCTGCCCCAATTGTTGTCTGCAGACAATAAAATATCATGTGATGTCTTAATGAGCTCCTTGGTATTTGACAATTGCAGGGTAGCAGAGCTCACTGCCCTGGCTGGAGGGGCTGGACCCTGCCTGGCTCCCGGCACTGGTTTCTCCATGAGCAGTCGCTGTGAAGTAGCTCAGTTTGGGAGGACGGGAGGAGCTGCTCTGCCCGAGCTGGGGGGAGGCTCCGTGGGGGACCCGGCTGGCCAGGACCCTCAGCCCTGTCTGGCCTGGCTCTGCCCTGCGAGGGCACATCGTGGGCAGGGGCAGAGTATTCTTATTAACTGTGTTTTAAAATGAGATACCGCACTTATGTCAGGGAAGTGGCAAAAAAAAGCTGGGTTCGGGCCCTTTGAAGGCAAGGCAGGATGGCTTTGGTGTTTTGCTCTCCCTGGCTAAGCTTGCTCGATACTGCTCTTGCTTGGTCTCTAAAATGCTGCGTCTGTGGGCAGACCCCAGTGTGACGGTGGGTGTCCTGAGCATCTCTGGCCCTGGAGCTGGTCCTCTCCTCTGCAAGTGAGTTGATGCTTGGGCAGTTTAGCAGGCAGGGGCTTCTGAAGGATGCATTTCCCTTCATCGCCATCAGAAGAGCAGCCAAGTAGCAGCAGATGGGTGGATATTACAGTGCCGTTGAGATGCAACCAAGGAAGGAAAAAGCCAGTTTGGGTTGATGCTGATAGCAGAGAAACCTCTGAGCAAGGAGAGTGCTGGGGAGCCAGCCTGCGGCCCTGCCGCCAGTGCTTTGCCCGTGCCAAGGCTTTTACCCCGGCACAGCAGCATCCCAGAGATGCTGTTCCCGGGCAGGCGTGGTGTGGGCCGGGACGGGGCTGCATGCAGCCAGCAGCCAAGCGATGCTGCCACGGGCACCGACCCGGCCTGGCTGGGCAGCCGAAGTCCAGCTGAGCGCCGGCAGCGCCTGTAGCCGCAGCCAGAGCCACTAATAACGCTTTATTGAGCTGGACTGGGGAGGCGAGAGAGGGGGCTTCCTGTAAAAGGCAGCGCTTTGCTTCCAAATCATGCCCGGGAGCTGATGCATTATCCCTGGTGTTGCTGATTTTCATGTGTTGCGTTTCCCTGGGAAAGCTGGTGTTTTGAGAGCTCCCTGCAGGGTCCTGCCGGCCGGTGGCAGGGTGGCCTGGCCGGCTGCTGGCCCTCGAGAGGGGCTCGACTTTTCTGAAGCGGCGCAGGCAAACTATGTCCATGCATCCCGGCTGCCGACCGGCAAGCCGCTGGCCTTGGGGCAGTACGCTGAGTTGTTCTCCGTGACTCAAACGTTCCGGCAAGCTGTTTGCCAAGGTCGGATAATGCACCTGGAAGTCTCTGCAGAGCGCTGAGCAAACCCTTCTGCTCAGCCGGGAGGGGAGAGCGGGGGAAAGGCAACGGTCGTGCCTTGGGGATGAGGAAAGAGGGCGGCACAGGCACAGCCGGGGAGTCCGGGAAGGGACAGGGGTGTCCGGCCTGAACCCCGGGGTCGGGCTGCATCCCACGGCACACCCGTTAACGTGAGTGCACGCTTGTGCGCGCTCGGCACTCGCCACGGCGGGGCTGGTGCACGTCCCGCGGGGAGCAGCGCCCGCGCACATGTGCGCTCTGCCGTTCTCACACGGGCTCGAAGCCACAAGCCAGCCAGCTGCCTGCAAGGAGCCCCGCACCCTGATGTGCTCCGGCCTTTTCAGGGAGAGACGGAGCTGACAAAGTCTTTGTCAGTCAGATCTGTCAGGGAAAGCTCTTTGTTCTTCAGCATTTGCTCTTGCCTCCCCCTCTCCAAACCTAAACTAGATGCATCTGCTTTTGTTTTCTAAATGCAGAATTAGGGACTGAAAAGAGCCCCTTTGTAGTGGGGAGGAGGGGAGAGCTGCAGATCTTTAACTGGGAACGCAAGGTCAGGGGGGAGCTGCTCTATTGTGCTGGGACTCTCCTCCTCCAGCTCAGCCCTTTCTGTGCCCCCTCTTCACACTCCGGTTTCCACTAGAACCACTGTGGAGATGCGGGGAAACCTGCCTGGGCGGGCAAGGGAGGACGGGCTGCTCCCCCAGTCCCAGCCCCAGTCCAGGGGCTATGCCGGTGCCCACCATCACCGCCGCTGTTGTTCCCATGCCCGACCACAGGGATGGTGTAGATTCACCCTGTGGTGGGTTTTCCTGCTTCTCGGTGCTGCAGCTGGGAGCTGGTGAGTGGATGTGGGCGGCAAAGGAAGGGCACCCCACGGCCTTGGGCTGGCGAGCGGAGGTGGGCAACCTGACGGTGCTGAGTGCGTGGATGTGCACACATGGAGCCTGGAGGGTAATATATGTGTGCACACGTATGTGTGGCCCTGTGCAGGGATGCAGATGGGACGGTGTACGTCCCTGTGGGCAGGGTACGAGGGTGCATGCAGGCCAGCAGGTACATCCCCTGCCCCACGCTCCATCCCATGCTGTGGGAGGAAGGAGAGCTTGCAGGGAAGCTGTGAAAGCTGCAGGCTCTGGGAGCAAAGTCCCCAGGGAGCTGGTCCCCAAACACCTTTGTTCCTTCACAGCCAAGACAAAACCCTGCAAGCCCTGGCCTTGTAAGCCTCTTTCTTCTCTGGCTCTTTTCTGTGTCAAGGCAGTTCTGTAGCACGCCTCCCCCTTCCCAGCCACCTCTCTGCCACTCTCTCAAGGAGGCGGAGGACTGAGACACAGCCGCCAGCCCGGGGCAGGACCGCATGTGGAGGCAGGGTCTGGACCACGGCTGCACACCGGCCATCCCAAGGCCAGGAACCCCTCTGCTGCGATGCAGACCTTCCCCTGCAACAGAGGGGACACTTCCCCATGGTGTCCGTGCCAGCCTGCTGTGGGCCTTACCACCTCCTGTCTTTCGGCAGCAGCTGGTTCACTCTGCCAGGCAGAAAGAATTACTTTTTAATTGAGAACCTGCTGCTCCCACATTAGGAAAAATGTCCATCGGCAATACAGGAAAACCCCCAGGCTCAGCCCAGGGAACCGCAGCACTCTTTGGAGGAGGCAGTGGTGTGACCAAGGAGCAGGGGAGCTGCAGCAGGACAGCCCAGTGCCCCTTCCCTCGCCAGCCCGGTGGCATGGCCTCCTCCGGCTTCCTCGTCCTGACCTGGACAGGGCGATCCCACAGGACCGAGCTGCCCATAGGGTTTGAAATGGGATTTGCTAAACCAGTGCAAAGCCCTGGGTAAGCGCTCTGATTTCCACGACAGAGTTGAGCACCGCGCAGTACCCGACGGCACGGTAAACCTCCCCGGCTGAGCGGAACCTGCGCCTTTGATGATGCTCCCCACTGGCTGGTGCTCACAGGCTGTCGTGGGGATTTGCCTGACACACGGTAAGTTGTTCAGCTGTTGTGGTAACTGAGACCTACTTTAAGTTTTTCTTAATCCTGTTCTTGATTAACTGCAGCTAAACTGAAACAAGCCCAGGTTCATGTGAAATTACCATCTGCGTTGCCTCGAAATTGCATCACCAGTGCAAATGCCTGTGTGGAAGAGCCCAGCACATCACTCCCCACCTCCCCCAGTCCAGGAGAAGGGCACGGGCCAGCAGGACCTGGTACTGCCTGCTGCTGCCAAAGCACAGTCCCCCAGCCCTCTGCCCACCCCTGCGAGTACAGGCAGGCAGTGAGCTCCAGCTTGGTCCTTGGGGCCCTGTTGCTCCTCAGCCTCAGCCATGGCCCTCGGCAGTCCCCCATCCGCTCTGGGGGAGCATTCATCTCCCCGTCCATCCTGGAGGACCTGTTCATGCTCCGTTTATGCCACCAGATGGTGACAGCTCGTGGTCACTCCTGCGCTGAGCCCCGATGCGATGCTGAGGCCAGGGATGCAGCTGAATCCTCAAACCTCCTGGGAGCAGGAGATGGTTTTCCCCATTTTCTGCCATTTGCAAACACCTTTACTTATAAAGGCCCAAGAACTGGTATCCTGTTGATGCAGTCAAGCAGAAAACCAACCCCAAAGAACAGCAGCAGCAGAGGTACAAGCCCGTCCCCCTTCTATCGCGAGGTGTTATGGTGCAATCCCGTAAGGTCCATTTCTGGGCCAACATTGACAAGCCTGGCACAAAAGCTCAGCGGGAGGCATGGCCGCTCTGGAGGAGAGCAGGGCCAGGAGCTGCTGTGCAGGGGAGCTCCCCCAGCTCGTGTGGGTGCCCCAGCCGGTCCCCCAGCAGCTTTGCTAGCAGGGCACCTTCAGCACAAAGCGGCCTGGCTCCCGGCTGTTGGGTGATGAGGGGAGGGGAAAGCAGGGGTGGGGGTGAGGGGCTGCCTGGGACGCCCCAAAGGTGCATGGGGTGAGTTGTGCTTGTGGGGGGCTGGGGTTGGCTCTGCTGCCCTGCTGTCATCGAAACACTCCCCATGCTCAGCTTGCTGGGAGAATAGCATCCCAGCAGGTGTGTTACCTTCCCCCCTTCTCCCTGTTCACACATCTGTCGTCCTGGAAAGAAAATATTCAGTGGGTCTTGGCATGGCCAGCTGAACAGTTGCCTGAACAGGCAAGAGGCTGCTCCTGAAGATGGATGCCCAGCATTTGGTTCAAATATAGCTCTGGTGATTGACAGGGCTAATTCAGCCTGTCCTCTTCCCTGTTATAACTTAATCACTTACACATTGCCTCACACATGTCTTTCACTGCCAGCCAGAGACATCTTCATTCTGGGATGCCCTGACTTGGAGTCTGACTCGAGGCTGCTCCTGTACTAGTGCTTCCCACACGGAGGCTGAACTGCCCTGCACCATCCGTGTCACCCTGAGCCGGTCCAGCTTTTGGGGGAGCTTGTCTGAGCTGCACAAACTGGGGCTCTGTGGGGTGGGCTCCCATGTCGGAGAGTACAGCAGACAGGCTGGCTACACTGGTGTGGCAATATCCCACTCTGCCCTTCGACTCGGGGACCCAGCACAGTCCCAACTGAGACTGAGCAGAAGGCGCATGTGCTGCCTGTGCAGGTAGGGAGTTTTTGGGGTGCTCCGAGTTAGAGCTGCTGTGTTCCTGCTCCAAACCTCGGTGATAGGTTGCCCGATGTACCCAGCTGGGAAGGGCAGGGGCTGCAGCAGCAGTGGTTCCTGGATGGCTTCTGGGCAGGATTTGGGTCTGGCGACCCTTTGAATATCCGCTCACAGAAAGTGGGTACCCTGGGCCCTCGCTTTGCAGAAGAGCTGGGCTGGGGGCTCCAGGCTGCCCAAAGCTCTGCCCACACCTGCAGCCTGCGTGCTGCCGCCTCTGGGCTGGATGCCGGGCGGGGAGAACAGTGGGGTGCAGCCGTCCCTTCGCCCCTGCCTGCACCACGGTGACCGAGGCTTCCCCGGTGCGACCGAGAGCAGCGGGGCGAGAGCGCGGAGGCGAGCATCCCGCGGGCGGCAGGGCGAGCGCCTGCTTCTCCCAAGCCTGGGCCGGTTTCGGGGCGACAACCGCCCGCGGAACCCCGCGGGGACCCCCGGGACCCCATACTGGCGGGAGCCTGCCGGCAGCGCAGCCCGGGGGTGACTACAAGCCCCATCAGGCCGCTGAGGAGGAGGAGGAGGAGGAGGAGGGTGGGAGGAAGGCAGGCGGGGGAGGAGCCGGGAGGAGGCGGCGGGGCGGTGCGGGAGCGGCTCAGTCCGGCGGCGGCGGGCGCACGGCGGGGACGCGGAGGCGCGGGCAGCGGCAACGGCAGCGGCGGCCGTCGGGGCGGTCGCGCCTCCGGGAGCGCCTCCCGCCGCCACCTCGGGGCCGGCCCCGCCATGGGGCGGCCGCTGTAAGCGCGGCGGCGGCGGGGCTGCGCCTCTCGCCCCGGCCGGGGCTCCCCTCCATTGTTCCCGGGAGCGGCGGGCACCGCGCCGCCGCCGCCCGCGGGGCTCCGGTGAGTACCGCCGCCGCGCTCCGGCCGGGGCTGACCGGGGACCGGGACCGGCCCCGCGGAGGGGAAGGGGGGGACGGTGGGGCAGCGCTTTGTGCTCCGCGCGGCTGGCGGCGGGGGGCCCGATCCGGGACCGGGGGCCCCGATCCGGGACCGGGGGCCATCCCCGTCCCGCGGGGCTCCGCCGCCGCCGGACCCCCCCACCCCTTTTCTCCCCCCCTCCCGGTGCGCCGGTGGCGGGGTGGCTCGACGGCGGGGGGGGGGGGACGACGACACGGGACCTCTGCTTTGCGGGCGCTGGGGGTTTGCGGATACCGGGGCCGTCCGGTGTGGTTGTGGCGGGGGGCCCCGGTTTGCAGCCCCCGGTTTGCAGCCGCTCGGCGGGCGGCAGTTTTGAAACGCGGCGGGGCCGAGCCCGTCCTTCGGGCCGAGCCGAGGCTGGAAACCTCCCCGCAGCCCCGGCCCCGGGGTGGGCAGGGGCCCGAGACCCCTCCCGGCTGGGGGGGGGGGGGCCCGGCTGGGGGCTGTTTTCCGAGTTGCCGCCTCGTCCCTTATTCCCGAAAAGTTCCCAAGCGGGAGCCTCGCGGCTTCCAGAAAGAGATGGAAAAGGAGCTGCGTTTGGTTTTGTTGAAGATTTCGGATCCTGGGGCGTTCCGGCGGTCACCGAGGACAGAGGTGCTCGGAATAACGCGGTCCTGGAGTTTATGTTTTCCCTTTGTGTGTGCAAGCTGCCCGCGGGGAGGTGGGGGGCTCCGAGAGCCTCCTTTATCCAAACTCTTTGCGGGTCTCTGGGAATCGCTCACGTTCGTACATGGCGAACGCGCAGGGAGCGCGGCGTGGCGGCCGACTACGCGTGCGATACCCAGTTAATCTGCTGGGCCGACGTGCGCAGCCCTCGGCACCGGTGTGGGTTTCAGGGGGCGTTTTCGGTTGCGGCGTTTGTGATTTTGGCCGTTGGGGCCGTGAGCCGCGGTCGCAGCCAGCTGGCCTTGTGCAAGGAAGGAGCAGAGCGTGTCCACGTTCAGGTTACACCGAGGAGCACTGAAGCCGCCTCACGATTCCCTTCTCTGCCCGGATTGTTGAGTTACTGCCCCGTGTCTTGAGTGTCACGGCTGGCTGGTGCAGCTTCCTTCCCGTCAATGTTTAAACCTTAACAGTGCGGTTTGCCCAACTGCTTGCGTTAATAAAACAGACGGGCTCGGAGGCTGCTGCTCTGCCAGGGTCCCAGCCAGAGTGAAATTGGGATTTGTGTTCAGGCGGAGGCGGTGATTTGCTCTGGCTGGAGATCTCTGGGTGCTGACCAGCTGGATGCGAGTGTGCATGCGGGGGCGTGGGGGGGGAGCCACCCTGCCTAGCCCTGGGGATGCTGCAGGAGCGTGGACCCCACGGACCCCTGCTCTGGCTAGCAGCCATTTTCCCCCACACAGGAGCGCTTCCTCCCTTAATCTCTGTGGTGGCTGGCATGCACTGTTGCCTTTTCGTTGTGTTGCTCAGAGAGGATTAAAATAAATAGTCCCTGCCCTGGTGGGGCGAAGGCAGGAGCAGCACCGTTGCAAAAGCAGCCCGTGTGCGCATCCGTTGGCTCCAGGCTTTGCTGCGCGTGAGGTGCCTGCCCCAGCCGTGCTGGGAAGGAGCCCAGGTTGCTTTGAGGTGTGAACTGGAGCTCCCTGTTTATTTATCTACCTAAAAATGTAAACCGACCTAGGAGCTGTATTGCCCCCAGCCCCAGCTGGTTTCCCTCTGTTGCCCTGGCCGCTAGAAGGGGCCACTCAACTGGGGCTGGGTTGCGGATGCTCATCCCATCCCAGCAATTCAGCTTTCTCCCCCATTGGGGACCTTCTGCTTCTGGGCACGAAGGCAAAGGCGAACAGTTGGGGATATGTTTGCTGGAGCCTCCCAGCTTTCCTCGGAGGAGCTGAATGTAGTGAAGACCTCATCCAGCCCTCTCGCAGGCTGGATAACAGGCCTCTGCCTCTTCCAGGTGATGGCAGGCTGTGGTTGTGTCCCAGTGTCCCTGTCCTCGACCAGTCCCCTCCCAGAACAGTCGGTGGTACCAGCTGGGTGGAGATTCGCGGGTATCAATGGATGCTCTGCAGGTCTGAAAATCAAGCCCTCGGGTAGGGATCCCTGAATTTGAGGATGCTTCTGAAACTGAACTGGTTTTACAGACATCTGTGGATGAGGCTGGGCCTTTCCCCATCTCTCCTGCCCCACGTGCCAAGCTCCCTCACCACTGGATGCCCACAGCGTGCAGTGAACTCAGTGGTTAGAGATACCCTGGTAGCTGTAAGGTCTTGCGGCAGGCTGCAGCACGTATGGCTGGGAAGGGTTAACGCAGTATGTGTGCCGCACAGTTGGATATTTATTTTTCCAAGCATGCGTCTGCTTTAAGCATTATAGTTTTTCCCTATAGTTACATTTGCAGTTGTGTTTGCTTTTTATTTCAGCAAATACTTAGTTCCTGACCTGAGCCGCAGGCTGGGGCAAGGAGCGCTGGGCGAGAGAAAGGCTTTTCTCCGTGTCACCCGCGAATTTTGCCTTTGGCGTGCCCTTCTTACCCAAGGGCGCCTGGAGGGCTGCTTGTGTTGAGCCTCAGAGAAAAATTGAGTCTCCTTTCCATGTTTTGGAGCTGGAGGGCATCTGTGCCAGGCAAGGTCTCCCTCTGGAAGTCACCACCTCTCCACCCCGAGGGACGCGTGGCCCTGAGCTGGGTGCAGCCCCCCACCACGGTTCTCCTGAAGCCTTGCAGACCTGGGAGCCGAGCTCAGCCTCTTCTCCCTGTTGTATTTGGCCTTGCCCTGTTGTTTTTCTGCCTCCTGTGTTACACGCCGGTTGCTGGCACCAAGGCACCCCGGCGCTCGCCTGCCTCCGGGACGCTCTGACGTGGTGGGTGCTGCACGGGCCAGCTCTGCTCCGACGGGATGGCGGCGGCTGCGTGAGCGGAGGCCAAGCTGCCCCGCTCCAGAGCCACCCAGTCCCACCGAGCCGACCGGGGAGATCAGATCCAGGGCTCCCCTGCGGGACGGCACAGCATCGCGGGAAACCCCAGGCTGAGCCTGGGCTCCGACCCCCACGGGTGCCCCAGTCGGGCACCCTGCTCCAGCACCGGCTCCTGCTTTTGGCACCTTGGATGCATTCCTGGGGATGAGCTGTGGGACTGGAAGGGGCTTCCCCGCTACACTCAGCTCAGAAACGTTCAGCTCAGGCTGCCGCCTAAGCGTGGAAGGTCCCATCTTGTGCCGTGTCCCCGGGACAGCTCAGCCTGGTGACTCACGGGCGTGGGAGAGGCGAGAGGCAAAAGTGCAGCCCTCGGGGTCCCCGAGGACAACAGGGGAGACAGGTTGCAAGAGGCTGCTTCTCCTGAACGCACGGGTGTATGAAGGCGGCATGAGAGCATCTTCCCCGACACGCGGGCGTGTGGGGACCGTGTGCCCCGGGAGGGTGCTCAGGTGGGCACAGGGGTGTCCGTCACCGCTCCGAAATAGCTCCGTGGGTGTAATGGCCAGTTGTAATTGCAGCCTCGCAGGCAGGTCTCTGAGGGGCAGTTAGCCCTGGCTCCTCTCTTACTGCTTCCATTTTTAGTTGTTTGAATCCACCCCTGAGCAGCAAATTGCAGTGTGCCGGGGCCGTGGGGAGCGGGGACGGTGCCCGGCAGGAGCCGGAGACCCACCCTGCTCGAGCTGCCGTCCTCCCGAGCAAACGGTTTCCTGTTGGGATTTATATAAAAGCTGTATAAACATGGAGAAGAGCCATGCCGTTGTTTGCACAGGTAGGAGCACTCCCCCCCGCTTTCTCACCTCCTTGCCGAGTGGGCGCAGATGAGCCCCGGGGGGGCAGGGGCAGGCTCCGGGGCTCCCTTTTCCCCTGGGAAGGAGGGAAGGGTCTTTGCTGGCTCTTCCCTCCAGCATCCACTCCTCTCCGAACACCAGGACTTCCTAGGGTGCTGCTGAGCCTGGCTGGGGGGGAGCAGGCAGGATGCTTGGTTTGACCCCCGTGTGCAGGATGCGTCCCTGCCCTACACCTGTCTGCCTTTCAGCAAAGCCGTAGCTGCTGCGACCTCCCCTTCTGCCCCGGGGAGCCGAGCATCGAGCATCGTGCACTCCCTCTGGATCTTGGCACGCGTCCTTCCCTCCCTCCCTCTCTCTCCCTCCCAGCGACTCTCCCAGACGCGGGGCAGTTCTTCGCTGCCGAGCGATCCGTATGCCACGGAAATATGCTGCTGTCGAGCCCCTGAATCAGCTGGAAGGCGCTCGCTCTGAGGTGTATCTGGAGAAGGGCTTTGCTGTGCGCCGAGCCAGCACTGACTCATTTTTCAGGAACTGCCATTTCTGGAGGCGCTGCGCTCCCCTCCCTCCATCCCTCCATCCCTCCCTCCCCTCGGCGCGGGGCCGGCTCGGGAGGCCCACGCAGACGCTCCGCATTAGGGCATGTTCCGGGGAGCATGTGCTGTCGATAAACAAAACCACTTAGAGACAGAAAATAATTTCCAGAAATACCAGAAGACTTTTTTTTTTTTTTTTTCCACGAAGAATTCTACCTCCCCCTTCCAAACCCTGATAAATTGTTAACATTCAATAACTATTTTAAAGCGCGCTGCCTGGCGCCTGGGAGCGCTGGCGCTTGGAGATAACGCTGGTGTTTGCTGGCTGCCACTTTTCCCTGCCTGACTGCTTGTGGCAATACTTTGGGTCCCAAATGCTCCTGCGCCAGCCAGAGCCGGAGCAGTTGGGGCAGGGAGAAGGCAGCCAGAGCCCCCAGACCCGCACCCTGGCTGGGTTTCCTTGGGCTGCAGAGGCTGTTCAGGGGGTCTGAGCTCCCCGGGCAGCACGCGGTGTTAAACAGGAGCCCTGTGGGGCTGGCTCTGGTGGCTGCTCAGCCCATCCGCAGGGAAAAGCCGGTGCTTCAGGCAACAGGAACGAAAGGTCTCGCTCCCTCGCTGGAACAGGAGAGGCAGCGGCCAGGGTGTCCGGACCTCCGACGGACCGAGTGCGTGGGGAAGATGAGTAGCAACTTATTACTCACTACAATTATTACTCACTGTTTTTAACAGCACATACTTTAAACGGGTGCCTTATGGCAAAAGGAAGCGCTTGTTCACATGGCAGGTTGGGAACAGCTCGGCACGGGGCTTCGGGGAGCGTCAGTCGGTTGGGAAAGGAACGGGGTGAGCTCGGGATACTCAGCAAGGGCTACGGGGCACGGAGGAACGGCTGCGCCCCGGGGAGGTGCTCTGGCCTCTGGCTGCCGGAGCCTAGAGGAGGGTTTCGGCGATGGTATCATCCTGTCCACACCCTGGTCCTTGCACTTCTCCCGGAGCATCTGCTGCCAGCAGCACCCTGGCCGGAGCAGCACGGCCGTGCTCGGGTTGTGCAATTAACTGGGCAGGGATCTCACCGGCGAGCTCTTCGGCAAAGCTCAGTGGGACAATTGACGGCGGCCAGTGTCAGGACCTCCATCCCAGGCTTCTGCGGAGTTGCAGATGTGTCGCGGGGGTGGAGCGCGGGGGTTTGCTCGCATCCACTCTGCTGGGAGCAGTTGGCCAGGGGCGGCTGGGCTTGGGCTTTGGCTCCAGCGTCCCCCTCGAACGTGTTTTGGCAGAGCTCCGCGCTCCCAGCGTGGCGGGAAGGAGGGACGGTCAGAGGGAAGGAGGGATGAGGGCCATGGAGGGTACATCCCTGGGGTACCCTGAGCCGGCATCGGGCTCTGCTGGGTCTCCCTGTGCCAGAACCCGGCTCTGACGCCTCCCCGTATGGAGCGGTCCCCTGGCAGGGAAAGGGGTCGGGGACCCGAGGGGACGGGCGGGCTGGAGAGCCCGGTGTGAGAGCTGGCAGGGACTAGAGCAAATTGCTGTATTGGAGTGAATTGCAGTATTGGCTGTGGAAGCCGGGGGATTTCTCCCCAAACGGCCGCTCCGAAAACAGCTGTCGGTGGAAAGAGATCTGCCGCACGTGGGAGCGGGGCCGAGGCGCCGGCTAACCCCTTCGGCTCCGGGAAGGCGTTTCCATAGGGCTGGCTGTGTGCATGCCCTATAGATCCTATAGGAGTTGGAGGGGCTGGGGTTTGCAGCAGGATCTGCTTTGCCGGGGGTGCACGATGACGTGGACAACATCAGATTTTGGTCTGGATACATGAGATTTGCCGCAGCCGAGTCTTGGGTGCAGCAGAGCGGGGTGCTGCTGGTCCTGGAGCACCCAGGGGTGCTGGGCTGGGTCCTGGCACTGCCTGGGGCGTGTGGGGCAGAAGATGTTGTGGAAACAAGGGAGAGAGGCAGGAGGGCATTTGCCGGCAGGCGTGCTCACAGGGGAGAAGTGGCCTTTTGGAGCCCAACAGAAACATCTCTCCTGTCCCACAGAACTTGTCAAGATTTTGAGATTATTTTTCATCTGAGGGAAGTTAAAGAAAACTAAGAAATTTCTGGGAGCTGCCACACCGTGATGACCCAGCTTGGGCCAACAGGGTTTTTTGTTTCAAAAATTTTGTGGCGTTTTGATCTGTATGGGAGTTCCTCTTTTCGGCACAACCCTAAGCGCAGGAAGAGGAAAGGAGGAGAGCAGGAATATCCTTTCCTTTAACTGGCATTTGAAAATTTCTCCCACCGTTCTGGGAAATTTTGCTGCATTCGATTCTGCTTCGCCAGCGGTTTTACTCTCGACACATCAGCGCTTTTATGCAGGAAAACATAACCCTGCCAGTCAGCGCTGGGTCGCTTCAGGCTGCGGAGGGGTCCGCGGGGACCTGCCACCACGGGTCCAGGGACATCTCGCCGTCCGGGCTGCTCGAGGAGCATCGCCTGCGATGGCGAGCACGTCCCACCCGCGGAGCTGTGCCGTGCACAAAGGGGGCTAGATGGTGGGATGTGGGGATGCACCTCACCCTGTCCTGACTCTGTTTTCCTCCTTCGCAGCTCGGAGGGGCTGACGGCCCGGCGGAGACCCCCCCCGCGCCCGCCCGGGGCCAGCCCGGTGTCCCCATGGAGTGGGAGTTGCGGAGCCCAGTCGCCGAGCAGTAGCCGCAGCAGTGGGATGTTTACCTGGCGGTGCCTCATCCTTTGGGCTGTGCTGGTCACAGCCGCGCTCTCAGCTGCCAGGCCGGCCCCGACCCTGCCCGACCAAGGTAAGACGAACAAACCGCCGCGGCCGTGCCAGGGAACGCCCGGCTCCCTCGTCCTTTGCGTTTCACTTCTGGCGATAAGATAGCCGGCCTCCCTTGCAGAAGAGGCAGAGGCTGGCGCGAGGTCCAGGCACGGGGGGCTGCAGCGGGGGGCACGGGCTCGTCCCCCGGCAGCAGCACGGGGCCGCGGGGCCGCCCGGCTGCCTTGGAGCCGTCGGCTGGTGCTGGCGGGGATGCGGCACGTGATGAGAGCAATTTGCGCGGGCGCAAAAAGGGCGTGAGCGGTTCCGGCGTTGCCCGTGGACGTTTTAAACCAGGAGGGAAATTCTGGCAAAACCTGACGTTGTTGGTTTGGAGAAGGATACAAAGCCCCGGGGGCTGTCCCCCCAGCGCGGGGTCGTTGCCTGTCACGACACTTGCTTCCCTGTGACGATCTGCAGCCTGAGACGTGGGTGAAGCCTTCTCCCACCCCTGCTTGACACTGGGGTGATCCTGGGCTCAGCAGGTGGGAACGAGAATTTGGGTGCAGGGTACCGGTGCAGACTTTGCTAGCTGGCAGCGCGTGGGCTGAACGCACCCTGCGAGACCCCCGGGATGCTCCAGCGTTGCTCCTGGCTGGGGAATGCCCACGGGGCTGGCTTCAAAGCCGGGGCTGGCTCAGGCGGTTCCTGCAGCCCTGATCTCTGCACCGCTGCGAGGCATCGCTGGGGCTGGAGAGCACGGCCCCAGACGAGGGCATCCCCCTCGCTTTTCATCACTGCTTTCCCCTAAAAGCCTTGCAAGGGCTCGTGACCCACGACGGGCAGGCTGGGGGTTTGCTCCTGCCGCAGCCCTGCAAAGCTCCGGAGCCCGGTGACACCCCGAGATGTGGTGGATGGGCTGAGTGGGTCACCTGGCCCTGGAGACAGCTGGCCCCGACAGAAAGCACTGCTCTAGCATTTCAAAGCCTTGGCCTTTCCCTCGGTGAGGCAGAGAATAAACAGACCAGGCAGCGCCGCGCAGGACTTTCTGACTTACTGCCTTTTGGTTTTAATTACCCAAGAATGTCTGGTCTGTGGGGTACTGCTTTTCTTTTTAAGGCTCACTCCCCCTTCCCTCTTCCTCCCACCAAAACCCCGAGAGGCTGATTGCTGGTGCTGCTGGTGTGGGCATGGTGCTGCGTGGTGCCCCGGTGAACAGCCGTGCTCCCCGTGCCCACGGTCCCTTCACAGCTCAGGGCTTGGGACGGGGTGGGAGCTGGCACCGGCAAGCAATGCCTGCTGCGGCTGGGGTCCCCGCGCTGGCCTCGGTGGGGGACGACTGGGTGATCCCGCCTGGAAGCGTGCCCTGATGCTGTGGCTGGCAGGCTGGCGTCGGTGCCTCTGGTTTGAGCAGCAGGTATGCTGGTCACAGACACATCCCATGAGATAGCCGGAGCTGCGCGTGGTCCCTGGGGAGCTGCAGGCTCCAGAGAGGAGCCTGGGCAGAGCATCGCTCACGGGGACCATCTCCGAGATTTTTCCACTGGCATGCTCACTCCCCACTTCTGTAAATAATACGGTTGACAGTGGTAAACATGTTTTTCTCAGGAGATTGCTCTTCCTGGAAGAGGTTTCCTGGTGGTGTTTGGGGTAAGGATGGCTCTACCGCCATCGGGAGAGCGGTGCTGCGGATCCAGACCCGGCTATGGTGCTGGGAAAGCTGTTGGGGTGCTCAAGCCAAGGGCTAATTTGAGCAAAGGTGGGTTTTGGGGTGCTTAAGGAGCCCTGCAGCCCCCGGAGGGTTTGGGGAGCCGCGTCAGGCGGCGGCGGTGGAGGAGGAGAGGTTGGAGAGGAGGGAGCTGGTTCCTCGCCAGCCTCATGCCAGGGCTAACAATAACCTCTGGAAACGTTTCCCGACACGGTTCTCACCAGGGCGGCCCAATTAGTGCCACAGCAGGAGCCCGGCTGGGGCAGAGTCCGTCCCTTGGCTTCGGGGCCGGCTGGTGGGAACAAAATGTTCCCGGCAGGACGGACGGGATGGGAAGAGCCGGTCCTGGGCCAGGACCCACAGCCGGGGCCGTGCCGCCGGCACCTTGCAGGTCGCCTGCCAGGGTGGGCTCTGGATCCGACCCTGGGGGAGTTTGGGGTCCCGCAGGGTGCGGATGGGGGCTCAGCTCCCGTGCCGTGGGGCATCGTGTCCCCGGGGCTGGGCTTGCTGTCCTTCCCCCACATTGCCGCTCACGAGCATCGCCCGCGCCGGCCAGAGAGCAGCGGCGGCCGTGCTCGAGTCCCCTCCGTGGCGGAGGCAGCAGCTTTCCTGGACTTTGTTCTGGATGTTTATGGGGTTTCAGTTTACTCCCGGTTCTGAGGCAGCTAAGCTCCCTTCTCAGGGAGCGAGTAATCCCCCGCGCCCGGCCAGCGGCCCCTGCCTCGCTGCAGAGGAGGATTTTCAATCACTGGCCCGCCTCTCCTCGTGGCATGGGGAGGGGGCTTGGGAACTCTGCCTTTGTCAAGGGCTCGCTCCGGTTACTGAAAAATCTGCAGCAAATAAAATATTAATGGGCACTTACTGCATTTTATAGTTACCTAAATTTGGAGGTGGTAAAAAACCCCTAGTTAAGGGGAAAAGCCAAGAAATTTCCATGAGCAACCTCCATTGCCTTCCCTCACAAAGCCGGTCTTTGTCTTCAGGTTAAATAGAAACCTGCAGAAAATTGCCGAGAGGATTTTTTTTCCTCTCTCCTTGTCTGCTATTGTCCTCACTGCTGTTCAGGCATTTCCACCGCTCGGAGTCTGCCTCATCCCTGCCTGGGGGGTGCTGGGGGTGCAAAGCAGCCAAGCAGGTTTTTGTGGGGAGCCAGGCACTGCTGTGTCCCTGGGGAGGGTGTCCTGCCTTGGGCAGCTCGTTTTGGGGCATGCTGAGCCCCGATGGCTGCCCTGGTCCAGCAGATACTTTCCGGGGGGATGCAACGCTCCGGAGCAGGGGGGGTTTGGCAGAGGAGCTCGGGGCTGCAGCCCCCTCCCAGTGCGGCCGAGCCCCCGTTGGGGCGGAGGGCAGAGGGCTGCCCCATTTCCCAGTGCCGCCGTCCGCCCAGCTGGCCGCAGGCTTAACCTCCCCCCGGCCCCATCTGCGGGGCCAGCGGGGGCCCTGGTTCCTGGGGCTTTGTTGTGCCCGGCTCATCCAGGGGGTCTCGCTCCGGGCCCAACAGGAGCCAAAAGTCCAGGGCTGGAAGCGTGCTCAGCCTGGGCAGCTCTGGGGACCTCTGCGAGCGTGGGGCTGTGCTGCTGCCGCCTCCTCCTCTCCCCAAATCTTGCTCAGCGTTGGCGGGAACATTGCACGTGAACCCGGGGGCTGTAATCTGTGTCCCCTGCCCCCAGCAGCAAATGTTTGGGGCTATTTGGCACAGCTGTAGCTTGGGACATGCCGTCACCGGCCACAGCATCCCCAGAGGCGGCACAGCGAGGGTCCTTGGCTTGTCCCTGCTGCTCCCTGGGTGGATGGCCGGCCCTCAGCTTTGTCCCCATCTCCCCATTTCCCTGCTGTCCAGCCCCCGCCTTGTTTTTGCAGCTCTCGGTGTTTCCCCACCCCTTGCCCCAGGGAGCCGTAGGGGATCAGGTTTGGAGGAGCTGACTCCTCGCTGGAGCCCTCTGAGCAGCTTTGAGATCCCCTGCCAAGCCGTGAAGCCTTCTGCACTTTTGCTGTTGATGGCAGCAGCCCAGGATCGTTACAGGAGCTTGGGGGGGGGCCCAGCAGCCCCCACCCACACCTCGGAGCCCTCGGTTCCCCCAGACCCCAATTGCTGCAGCCACTTGGTCCCTGGCTCCCCGGGGCATCGCCGTGTCCTCTGGGGCATCACGCTGCTGGCCTTCCCCTCCCAGCCTGTTGAGCAGGCATTGTTCCCCGCCTCCCGCCTTTCCACTCGGATGCTGTCACTCCGGCTTTTAATTGAGGAGGAAAAAAAGAAATATGAGTCTTTGGGAAAAGCGGCAGCGCTCTGCCAGAGCCTGGGCTGCAGAGCTGCCCCACGGTGAGCGGAGCCACGCGAGGGGGGTGCAGGGGGGTGTCCCTGTGTCTGGGGGCTGCCTGGCTGTCGAGCCCTTCCATGTGCAACAGCGCGGAGCTGCTCGGGAACGATGTGGGGAGAGGAACGCAAACTCTGCCTGCGCCGGCAGTGAGCCAGGGCCCAGGCAAAGCCATCGGTTATTGCAAAAAAACATAGGCACCTGCGCGGATTGGGGTGTTCACTTGTGTCCCCCAGGATGGGCAGGACCCCCAGCTGTCCCACGGCTGGGGGGAGCTGGTGGGTGACTGTCTGTGCCCCGAGCTGCTGCCCTCGAGGGCTCTTCTCTGCTGCAGAGCTCTGAGCGTGGCCGGGGGTGTCCCGGGGGGAAAGGGGTGGATTTATACTGACAGCTTTGCAAACTACCAACACGCCTGTTAATTAAGTGCTGCTTCATTTGACGTGTAGGCTAGGAAGAGCGGGAGTGCCTGGAGCAGTACATAAATCCCCCTCTTGCTGCCGGAGGAAGCATCCGGGGACCAGAGGGTGGGGAGAAGCCCGCTGCCTCCTGGGCTTGCTTGGTCAGGAAGAGCCATGGGTGCCTTGAGCCCCCCAAGGAAGAGCCATGGGTGCCTTGAGCCCCCCGAGGAAGAGCCATGGGTGCCTTGAGCCCCCCGAGGAAAAGCCATGCGTGCCTTGAGCCCCCCCAGGAAGAGCCATGGGTGCCTTGAGACCCCAAGGAAGAGCCATGGGTGCCTTGAGCCCCCCGAGGAAGAGCCATGGGTGCCTTGAGCCCCCCGAGGAAAAGCCGTGCGTGCCTTGAGCCCCCCCAGGAAGAGCCATGGGTGCCTTGAGCCCCCCGAGGAAGAGCCATGGGTGCCTTGAGCCCCCCCCCCCGAAAGAGCCATGGGTGCCTTGAGCCCCCCCAGAAAGAGCCATGGGTGCCTTGAGCCCCCCGAGGAAGAGCCATGGGTGCCTTGACCCCCCTGAGGAAGAGCCATGGGTGCCTTGAGCCCCCCCAGGAAGAGCCAGTGGTACCTTTTGCCCCTGCCACTTGCCCGCTGGCATCTCCCTGCTGCAGCCTTTCCCCAGGGAAGGGGCACCGGAGCTGTGCATCCCTCCCCGGGAGCAGCCGGGGTGCGGGGATGCTGCTGGGGGCATCCCCCCAGCACAGCCCGGCCTGGGGGCGTCGAGGGGGGGGGGGCAGCGGGGCGAGGAGCTTTTTAAATAAGAAAGAAGCCAATCCCCGCGTCCCGGTAAGCGCTTCCTGTTGGGATTAGCGGGGCTGCCGGGCATGTGTGTGCTTTTTCTTCAGGAAATACCTTCGGAAAGCCCCGCTGGGGTCTCCAGGGCAACCGGCGGCCGCGGCCCCGCGCCCCCCGCCCGCATTGTCCCCGCGCCGCTTTGTTGGCCGCTTTATTGCCGTCGCCATCGCCGGCACAGCCCGCGGCTCCCGCCGCTCTGGGGGGGCTGCACGTCGGGTTCCTCGGCCGTGTGTGCGTGCCCAGGGCTTGGGGGGGGCCACGGGCCGCACGGAGAACGGGGGGGAGCGAAGGTTAATCCGTGCCGCTTCTCTCCCCGGGGCTGCTGCCCCGTCTCCCTGGTCCCCTGCCATCGCCGGTGGGGGCCAGCCCCGGGGGAGTCGGTGACAGTTATATGCGCTCGGTGACACTCTCCATCTGGTCGATGCTCGGCTCCGCTTTCGGTTCCATTTCAAAGCTGGAATAAAGTAATAAAACCACCGCGGGCTGCTCTGGCCGTTGCAGCGTGCGTGGACTTTTTGGGCTCGTTTCAAGCGGAGGCACAATCCGCCGGGACTGGAGTTGCCCCTCGACTCGCCCAGGGCATCGGGGCTCCCCGCGAGCTGTGAACACTCCTGTCCCTATTGGGATGGGAAGGGACAAGGCTCTGCCCTGCGGAATCCGGACTGGGAAGCCGGTGCTACCTCCCCGGCGTGAAGAGTTTAAGTTAAAAAGGGAACAGCAGAGAGTTTAGATGTGCCAGACCTAACGTGTTTTGCTGCTTTCTCCAGGCAAGCGAGCAGCAAGCGCTGCTGGTATTTTGTTTGCACTCCTCACTGTTGCCCTGTTTTGCTCAAAGGGGGCTGTAAGCACCCCTGCAGCTCCCGGCCGGTGCTGCTGCAGCCTGGCTGGGGAGAGAAATTCCACCCGCTCCGGGCACTGCCCAGCACCAGTCAACATTTGCGTGACGGTGGGAGCAACCCGGGTGACTTCTCCAGAGCCTCGTCCTGCAGCGCAAGGGCAGGCAAGGGCCCGGGGAGGAGAGCCAAGCGTTTGTCTGGCTGATTAAACTTTTGCTAATGTGGCCTGCTCGGGGCTCGCTCGCGCCCCGATGGGAGCAGCCGGCCGGGCTGGCGGCGCTGTGGAGGGGCTGCACCTGGTGCCTTGGTTTAGGTTACAGAAAAGCAGAACATGAGAAAGAGACGTTTCAGGCTGATGGAGTCCGGTGATCAAACGGGCTCACCCTAATTAACATACGTGGAGGGCATGCCGGTAACACGGCTCACGCCACTGACTGCTCCCAGGCAAGGGGCAGCCCGGGATTGCGCTGCTCCTGGTGCGCCCGCTGCAATCCCTGGTTTTACGCAGGGGCTGCGTTTCCGAGAGGACTTCTGTGCATCAGCTGCCGTGCGAGCCGGGCTGCCCCGGTGCCAGCAGGGCCGTCCCAGCGGCCATGGCACCGTCTGCCTGCCAGGGTCGCCCCTCAGCAGCATCGTCCAAACCCGTGTGCTGGCCCGGCCCCGCTCCCGCCCGGAGGGTGAGCTAACCTGGACATGCTCATTAGCCTGTGAATTCGTTTTCGGGCTGTTCCCACCATGCTGCGTTTTCCGCCTTATCCCTGAGTGCCAGAGATGTGCTTTGGGTTACCAAAGGGCAGGATCCTGCCTTGCCCTCTGCCTCCCCTCTCCCGTCCATCACACTCGATGCCTCCGCGCCTCCCTGGTCATGCTGTTAATGCAAAACAGCCTCTGACTCGGAGGGGCTGGCGGAGGGGGCTGCTGCCTTTGAAAGGCGATCTGGCCACACGCCGGCGGACCCCGGCCCCCGCCTGCCCGGGCTCCTTGGCACAGCAGAGCCTGCGGCTCGATGGCCTGAAGGAGCGGTGGCACTCGCATGGGGTGCCCGGGGACCCGTGCGATGCTGTGCCCATGGGAAGGGACCCGCCTGAGCCTGGGACGCTGCCTCCCCGAGCCCCAGCGTCGGACTGGGGTGGCTCGAAGTTTTCCCTCCCTCCAAAGACCTTTTCTACCCCCAGGCCGCCTCCTCCCCAGTCTGCAGGTCCAGCCGAGAGGTGTTTGTGGAGCACAGGGCTGGCAGGAGCTTCCCTCCCTGCACCAGCATGGGCAGGTTTTTCCTACAGACCTTTCCGGGCGAGTCGATGGTGGCAGTTCCATGGTGGTCCCTAGGGCAGGCTCGGTGAGGAAGTGACCTGTACGAGCTCTTGGACCACAGCGGTGTTTTGCTGGCTAGAACTGATCCTGGCCCAGCATCGGTTCAGTTGCAGCGTGGTGGGACCCCACAGGTCCAGCAGCGCCCGACGGACCTCGGCACCGTGGCTGTGGGACGCCGGACCCCAGACCAGTGCGTGGCTCCTCGTGTGCTGGCGTGTGGGTGGCCAGGGCCAGGCGACAGGGACATTGAAGGACATTCGTGGGCGGTGGGGGTCCTCTGCAGCTCCAGCCACCTTCTGCAGGTTATTCTGTTTGATAAGAAATAAGTTTGTTGGTGCATGGGGAGGGGCAGACCTGAACGAGATAAGGGCAGATACGGCTGTGGCTGCAGCTCCGCGTTTTATGTTGGTTTGGGTTTTCGTGGCTGTTTATCACTCGCTGACCTTGCTCTGTTTGAGAAGGGAGTCAGGACGGACAGGAGGACGTTGTGTTACCGAGTCCCGTGGTGTTCAGGCAGACGGCGATGGGACATCACTGCTGCATCGTGTGTGTTGGAAGATGCCTGTGACTGATCACTTGAAGCACACATCAGAGCTACTAGAAGTGCCCGTCCTGTGAGGCTGCAAGAGAAAACCAGGGGGGAAAACAGGATTGCAAAAGCATGACCCTTCCCCCGCCACCTAAGGGACTCCCACCAGTCTTCACCTTCCATGTTAAAATGCTATGTAACCTCTTACTGATGGATGTGGAGCCCTGGCTTTTGGTCAAGCGAAATTCTTCCCCAGCACGCTGTTTTCCTTCAAGTGCTAAGCAAAAGAAAAAGGAGAACCTCTGGAGCTGCTCGTAGATGTTTTCCCCATGAAGCTTCTCATCAGTACAAGGAAAAGAAAAGTGGCCGGAAAGTGAAGTGCAGATCACGATGCGGTACATGAGAGTTTCTGAAGAGCTCAGCTTTCACTTCTGGCAGTAGGGAGCCACTGGTGGGTCCTGGGAGGAGCGGTGCCTTGCTGACGGCCCCAGCCCTGCGCTGCTCGCTGCCGGCCTGCGCTCCCTGCCTGTGCTGGCTCAGCTCAGGGGGATGTTTGACCAGGAGGGTTAAGTGCAGGCAGGGACACTGTGCTGGCTTTCGGCAGCTGATGGGCCCAGGACAAGCTGCTCCATGGCTGTTCAGGGGTGTGCGCAGAGGATGGGGGGAAGAGGTTGCACTTGTCTGGCACGGTGGGCACCAAGGGTGATAAGGTGTGTTAGTTCTGCAGTGAGACAGCCCCTCCAGCGTGTGCTCGGATGCTGTGGGCATTCGTAATCAGCTGCTATTTTGCAAATTGCTGTGCTCCTTGCCTGGGGGCTGCGTGGGTCTCAAGGGAGAGCTGTGGCTTTGCTCTTGTCCCGGTGGTGGCCAGAGCACAGTGCCTGCGGGCTGTCAGCCCGCCGAGCACCTTGGTCCTTGGGGGGAACAGCCCTCGAGCCACGGATCAGCTGAAGTTTGAACATTCCCAGACTGTTTCTGCAGGACTGGCTGCGCGGGGTTTGTTGGGATTTTCCAGCCCCCGCTCTGGACCCCTCTGATACAGAGCAGTTGCTCTGCGGAGACCTTCGGCTGTGCCCCCGCGGCACCATCGGCTCTTGCCCTCAGCCTGCCTGAAGCTGGCCCGCCACTGACCCGGAGGTACAGTGGAAATGCGGTGCTTCCTTCTGGGATGCTGCCGAGCAGCTCTGGCCCCCGGGAGCAGCATCCGCAGCAGCACCGTGTGCTCCTTCGTGCTGCTCCTACGGCAGCGCTCGGGACCGAGAGCCGTGGACACCAGCCCGTGGTGCTTGTTCTGGGATGATGCTCACGCTGCATCTGCCCCACGCTGTCGCAGGGAGCCCCAGCGCCTGCGGAGCTGCAGCAGCCTGAACCCTTCCTCGGGCTGTGAAATTTGAAGAGATGGTTTGAGACCCGGACGTCTGCACCGAGCCCAGGACCGAGAGAGCTGCTCGCGCACCCCCACGGAGGGTGGAAGGCTGCGCTTGAGGACGGAGCCGTGTCTGCGCTACCAGGGCCAGGAGAGACAAGATCACGTAGCAGCGGGATGGAGAGAAAGGATCTTTGTGCTGCTCACACAAATGTCGCATCGGGGAGCAGCTGCAGCTCTCCCTGCCTAGGGTCTCTGCGAACAGGAGCGCCGTGGCCGGCACCTGTTTTGCCGGAGCTCCCCTGGGCTGACCTTTCCCAGCGATGCCGCTCTCGCAGACCCTCGCTCCCCTGCCTGCTGTCCTGCCGCAGCCCCCTCATCCCCCTGGCCTTCCTGCCCCTGCCCCGAAGCGCTCTAACCGGGGCGAGGGTCCTGGAGGCATGGGGACCCTCGCCTGCTTCGCTGGCTGCCCGCTCATGGTGGTGGGGATCCCAGGACCCCTGCGCAGTGGCAGAGCCCAGCAGGGATTTGGGATGCTCCTGGGAGAGGCTGAATCCTGCCCAAGCAGCTGGCACTGCCCGAGATGTTTCAGGTTGCCCGTTTCTCCCCATTTCAAAGCCCCTGCCGTGGCACGCTCCCTCTGGGCCGAACGGTGCTCGGTAAGAGACCGAGGGGTGCGTGAGTGCTTTTGAACTCCCCGGCCACCGAGCGGGTGCTACCGCGGAGGTGAAGCGCTTGGTGCTGCTTGGGGTGCTCGCAGCCTCTGCCTCTGCCTCCCCTCCGCTCTGCAGCCGCCCCGGCTGCTGCCGCCGGCTCCCCTGCCCTGGGCTCGCCGGGGCAGCCGGTCCTCGGTGCCGCAGCAGGAACATCCCAGCAGCGCATGTTGCCTCATTAACACAGAGCCGCGGCGGCAGCAGCAGCAGCATGGTTTCCTTTGGTCTCTATTTCTTTTCTCCTTTTTTTTTTTTTTCTCTTCTTCTCTCTCCTAACTCCTCCAGTTCTGCCCAAAGCAAAAATCGAAGTGGAGTCCTACTCGGCCCACCCCGGTGACCTCCTCCAGCTGCGCTGCCGGCTGAGGGATGACGTCCAGAGCATCAACTGGGTGCGCGACGGCGTCCAGCTGGCCGAGAACAACCGGACGCGCATTACCGGGGAGGAGGTAGAGGTCAGGGACGCGGTGCCCGAGGACTCAGGGCTCTATGCCTGCATGACCAACAGCCCCTCGGGAAGCGAGACCACCTACTTCTCCGTGAACGTCTCAGGTTCGTAGCGGCCCCGGGTGCGCAGGGAAGGGGCAGCCCCGGGGCCGGACTGCGGAGCAAGGAGCAGGCTGCCTCCGCACGCCTTTGCATGCTTGCCGGCACGTGCACCGGCCACGCGCGGATCTGTCCGGCTGCGCGGTGAGTTCGGGGTGGACCTGCGATTTTGGGGGTGCCCGGAGGAGTTATCGGCGCGGTGCGGTGACTTCCTACCTGCTGCAGTGCAGGGAGAAGCAGCTGGAGGTTGCCTGTTTGTCTGCATGGGGCTGGGGGGGGGCTGCGGGGCTGCCCACGGGAGTGGGCACACGCTGGGCATGAGCCGAGGTCCACGTTGGCGTTGACGGAGCGTGAGGCTGGAGAAGAAGGAATGCTCGAGGTTGGGAGGTGTCCGCCGAGGCTTGGGGCGTCTCTGCGCCCGCAGGGTCTCGGCTGCTGCCCCAGAGGGGTTGGTGGCACCAGGCACGGGGCGAGGAGCCGTGCTTGGACACGCGGCGTGGAGCTCTGAAATCACCTCTGGGGCCAAACTGCTCCACGATGTCCACGGGCTGTGAGCACTGGGACGGCAGGCACTGTCAGCCCTGGCCGTGCTGGTGGGCATGCACAGCGTTCACCCGGGATCCCCGCACCTCCCCACCCTGCCCCGGCCGCCCCACTGGGCACAGTCCCGCACCACCAGCCCACGATGCTCCGGTCCCCGACTGGCCCCGCTTGGGAAGGGTCCGTGCACGGTCGTTCAGCTGGGCTGTCTCTTCTCTTGCAGACGCGCTCCCCTCCGCGGAGGATGATGACGACGAAGACGATTCCTCTTCGGAGGAGAAGGAGGCAGATAACACCAAGCCAAACCGTACGTGCGAGATGGGTTTGCCCCTGGTGCTGCCCTGGCCTTTGCAGGGGGGGCGAGGGGAAGCTGGGCGCACTTGCAAGCATCGCCCAGGGATGGAGGAAGGCAAGCGAGGGTGGGCAGGGGCTCCCGCTCCAGCCCAGGGCACCCAGTGGTGGTGAGGGCTCGGTGTGGGGAGCAGCTCTGGGTGCACCCGGGTGAAGCAGCCTGGTCAGAGCAAGGGGAGGGTGCTGGCACGGCTACATCAGGGTAACTGCTGCTGCAGCCACGCATGCTGAGCGTGCACCTTGCAAAGAAAGGGCCCCGCAGGGCTGCTGTGACTCCCGGATAACACCCCATGTCCAGGAGCTCCCCTCCCTGCCGGAGCCAGGCTCAGCTGCCCGCACCTCTCCAGCCTCCCAGCTCAGTCCTGCCCTGGGCACCCTGAGCAAAACGCCGGAGCTCCCCGTGGCAGAAGCCCCGGTGGGTTTGGCCAGTGGGTTTGGCCGGGTGCCCCGCGCCAGCCATCCATGCTGAGCCCCCCTGCTCTGCTCCCCAGAGGCCATCGCTCCCTACTGGACCTATCCCGAGAAGATGGAGAAGAAGCTCCATGCCGTCCCCGCCGCCAAAACGGTGAAATTCAAGTGTCCGTCAAGTGGGACGCCCAACCCCACGCTGCGCTGGCTGAAGAACGGCAAGGAGTTCAAACCCGACCACCGCATCGGGGGGTACAAGGTACCGGAGCTGGGGGGCTAGGGCGGTGCAGGGCAGCACCCTGTCGAGGTGTGGGCTGGAGGGCTCGCTCTGGGGCGGCTTGGGGAGGGGGAGGACCGGGAAGGGGCTCTGCAGCTTAAGAGGCACCGAGCCCCCTGTCCGCGCAGCCCCCGGCGGGGGCAGATGGGCCCCTCTGACATTCCTGTTGCAAAATAGCCCTACGGCAGTGACCTGCTTCTGGGTCATGTTTGCACCAGCTCAACCTCTGGGGGAGGGGGCGGCGGACGAAGCCAGCCTGCCTTTGCCGGCTTCGCCTAATCCCCGCGCCGAGGAGAGGGGGTCTTGGCGTCCCCGACAGGCGCGGGGGCTCCCAGGGCTGGCTGGCAGCCGTGGGATTGCCAGGGTGGAGAAGCCCCTCCAGCGGTCGGCAGGAGCTGTGCCAGCAGCCCGGGGGTACCAGCTTGGCGGGGAGGGTGCCCTGGCCCAAGTACGGGGGCCACATTCGCTCCCTGAGCTGGGCAGGTGGCTGCAGCGCTGCTCGCCCAGCACCTACAGGAGGTCCAGGCTGTAGGGTGGGATGGGGGCTCGGCTTTTCTCTTCTCATGGCTCCGGTCCCGCAGTGGGGTTGCTGCTGCTGCAGAAGAGCCTCGGTGGTGGGACCAGCACGCCAGGACCCCCGAGCTTCATCCCTTCCCAAAGGAGAGGGTGGACCACACTTCTCCACCATCCGGGGCTGCTATCGTGCTGGCAGCAGCTGCAGCCCAGGGACCCCCCGGGTGACCCTACGAGGGAACACCACCCCTATTTTTCATCTTTCTCAGTTAGTTTTCTGGAGCAGGGCTGCAGCCTGCGCGGGGCTCACACCCCTCGGTGGGTGTCTCCCCAGGTGGGACCCCCGAGCCAGCCCGGCTGGGCGCTGCGGGGCCACGGCTTTGGGCACTCACTCGCCACCGAGTCACGCGCCGCGTTGCGCAAATGGGATTCTGCCGTGGTCCCGCGTGCCGCGGGCTCCAGCCGGGTGCCAGGGACACGCAGCAGGAATGCGGCCACGTCACGGCTCTGGGCTCTGCGTAGCACGTCCCGCGGAGGGATGCGGGCTCACAGGCAGGGAGGAGAGGGGCTGCTGGCAGCACCACGGCTCCCCGGACGGTGACAGCACGGTGCCCCGGATAGCTAATGGGGCTGAAATGCAGCACTGTGGAAATAACCAGTTTCCAGTAGGGAGGAGGAATGCGGCTGCCCCGGCAGGGAGCAGGGCTTAGGGAGGTCTTGCCAGGAGGAGCCACAGCCAGAGCTGGCAGCGGCAGGGGCTGGGCGTAGGAAAGCCGTCCCTGTGCCCCGTGGCCAGGAGGGACCCGGGGAGCACTCGCAGCCCAGCTGAGCCACCGGGACCCGTCCCAGATGAAACACGCCTGGTCAGCAGCACCCACGGAGGTGCCCCGGGTGCACGGTGTAAAACGCCCGGGCTGCGCCCTGCCTGCTGACCGGCACGGTGACCTCTCGCCGGCGGGGCTGGCCGTGGGGAGCAGCGCGGGTCCGAGCCCCGGGGCCAGCCGGGGGAAGCAGCTCTTCCCGGCCGGCAGCGGCAGGGGAACAATGCCGGTCTGTTCCCTCCGCACGCTGGGGCCAGCAGAGAGGGGTGTCCCTGCGCACCGGGCGAGCCCATCACGCTCAGCTCACAACATCTGCTTCTCGGTGCAGTTGGCTCCGTGGCGAGGCTGTCCTGGGACAGCTGGGAGCAATTACGGTCCCTCTGTAGGAAAGGGGAAAGGTGACCTCAAAGGGAGATTTATGTCCTGCCTATACGGCGGGGGCCGGGGGGCTGAGCCAGCTCTGACGTGAATGGGAACGAGGGCTCGTGTGCTCCAGCCCGACGGCGCTTCGCACGTAACAGGCTCTGTCGTCATCCCCGTGCCCCCAGGTCCGCTACGCAACCTGGAGCATCATCATGGATTCGGTGGTGCCGTCCGATAAGGGCAACTACACGTGCATCGTGGAGAACAAATACGGGAGCATCAACCACACCTACCAGCTGGATGTCGTGGGTGAGGAGCGCGGGGCTGGGAGGGCTAACCCCGGGTCCCCGTCCATCCCACCCTCCCCGAGCAGAAACGGGTGCTGCACCCTGCAAAGATGGGGATGGGGAACGCTCACGGGGACGGGGCACGCTCGCCGTCCCCGCGGCCGCCCGCCCCGGCGCGCACCTCTGCGGCACAGCGGGTCCGCGAGGAGGCGAGGCGGAAGGTTCGCCTCAACCCGTTCTGGGGATTTTTAATTGTGGTGGAAATAATTTCATAGACCAGACAGAAACTTTTTCTAATCGCCTTATTAGCCATAATTCCCAGCTGGGAAGGCTGGTCTGAGCAGTTCCACATGTGGAGCTGCTCTAAATGCCAGTAAATGAACCATTAAAAATGTGATTTAATTTGATTACACTGAGCAAACTGAAGGGAACAGTCAGCGAGGTGAACAAAGGGGTTTGTTAATGCTGACTCACCACAGTGGCAGCCGCTTTGTTAACGGCCGGGGCCCTCGTTAGGTTTGTTTGACCTCTGACCCCGCCGAATAGGTACTGATGTCCCCGTCCCCGCGCAGGGATTTCACCTGTCCCTGTCCCCAGCCCCTCCTGGCCGCTCTCACCCCACTGCGGGGGGGGGGCCCCGGGGAAGGGGACGCCACGGCTCTGCTGGGTGCATCAGTGCCCACCGCAGCCGGGGGTCCTCGTGCATCGGGGGACTGCAGGGTGCACCCCTGCCCAAAGCAGGTGCTTCCCCATGGGCGGGCGGCGGAGCACCCCGATCCCCATCGTAAGGTGCCCCATCTCCCCGGGTCCTGCAGAGCGGTCCCCACACCGGCCCATCCTGCAGGCAGGGCTGCCTGCTAACAAGACGGTAGCCCTGGGCAGCAACGTGGAGTTCGTCTGCAAAGTCTACAGCGATCCCCAGCCCCACATCCAGTGGCTGAAGCACATCGAGGTGAACGGCAGCAAGATCGGCCCCGACAACCTGCCCTACGTGCAGATCCTGAAGGTAAAGCTGCACGCCGGGCTGCTCCAGCCCGCGTCCCCGCAGGTTTGCCCGTCCCGTGGGGCAGGAGCGGGGCAGTGGGAGCCGTGCGGGATGGTGGCCACGCTGCCTGGTGGGTGAGAGGAGCCACCCGCGGCTGGGGACCACCGGCTGGCAGCCCCAGAGCCGTCACCAGCCTGCCCAGCTCCGCGCTGGGGTGTCCCGGAGGAGTACGGGCTGAGAGGTGGGCAGGGAGGGCTGCCCGGCTCCTCGGCTGCGTAATGGGGAGCGCAATCCCTTTGAAGCCCTAAAGGCACATGCCGTGGGGCTGGGGGGGGCTAGCCCGGAGAGCGAGAATGGCACTGGAGGTGGGGAGCTGAGCCCCTGATCTGTCCCAGCATGAGCGGCTCCCTCTGCACACACCAGTGGTCCTGCTCCCAGCGAGCAAACCGGCTGCTGTGCAAAATCCTGGAGCGCACAGCCGTTCCCAGCCGTGCTCCTGGCCGGCTTGCAGGATTACAGCCCCATGACTGTCTGCCCCTGCCTCCCGTGACCCCCATCCCCGTGCACAGCCCCATCCCTCCCGCCCGGCAGCGGGTACCGGGGGGGAGCAGCCCCCGCGCCGGCAGAGCCGGTGCTGATGCTCCGGGCGCTGCCCGTTTCTGACCGCGTCAATGTGACTCCATGTTGTTGGTCTGTTCCAGCACTCGGGGATTAATAGCTCTGATGCGGAGGTGCTGACCCTGTATAATGTGACAGAGGCGGAGAGCGGGGAGTATGTTTGTAAGGTTTCCAATTATATTGGCGAGGCCAACCAGTCTGCGTGGCTCACTGTCACCAGACCTCTGGCAAAAGGTAATCGGAAGAACGCCCGGCGGGGTGTTTCCTCGGACCGTCAGTCCCCGGCGGTGGAAAACAAAACTCTGGGCTCTCTTGTTTCTGCTGTGTTTCTGGTGCGACAAGCCATGGAAAAATACTCGGCGGGGCCGGCTAGGTTTTGTGCTCTGTGTGTGTGTGTCCCCCGATGTTTCCCCTGTGTGCTTCCCACCCCGTCACGCAGACACCGGGACTGCCCGGGTCCCTGGTGGGTCCGGCACCACCAAACCCGGGTCCCTGCGGGTGCTGCCATCGGGCCAGCCCACACCTTCGCACCCAGCCCGGCCACCCCATCTGCATGTGGCTGGGGACGACACGGTGCTGCATCCCCCGTCTGTGCTGCCCTCCTGTCTCCAGCCTCCCATCTCCGTCCTCGTGCCTCCCCGTGTCGTGCAAGTCAACCAGCCGGCTCTGCCTGAGGTTTATTTTTCCATGTAGCCCATTGCCAGCATGTTCAGATGGGCAGGACACTCAGTTTGGTGAAGGGTTTTTAACCAGCATCTCCTTAGGTCCACCTGGATGAGTGGTCATCCTGAGGGTCTCTCTAGCAGGTCTGCAGTGGTCTCTGTCTGCTCCCCGGGGGTCTGGCAAATGAGACTGGGCTCTCCCTCCTCTCTGGCCTCCTTCCCAGAAGATCTCATGTCGTTTGCTTCTCCGTTTTTTGCTTCCATTTTTCCTTCTAGACGGCTGGCGTTAACACAACAGACAAAGAAATGGAAGTCCTTCACTTAAGGAATGTCTCATTTGAGGATGCTGGGGAGTATACATGTTTGGCGGGTAATTCTATTGGGATCTCCCATCACTCTGCATGGTTGACAGTTCTCGAAGGTATATACTCCTCTTCCTCTCCCTTTCCTCCCTCCTTTCCAATGTATGCATTGTGGTCCGGGAGAGAGCGCTTCCCGGCCCCTGCCCACCCGGTGCTGGTTAGCTTGCAGCAGGAGATCTGCAGGGCTGCTCTCAGCAGCCGGAGCGGGATGGGGCACACGTCCCCCCGCTGTGTGCCCCCCCTTCAGCCCCCGATTGGGGTCTGCCCCCCCATCGCTCTCTCCCTGGCCCAGGCAATGCATACCCAGGGGAATTTAACCAGGGGCTGCTCCGCTGGAGCAGGATGGTCCCGCGCCTCGGGGCAAGGCCAGCGCTGCCTGCGCAGGGGGGCACGGAGCGCCCGGGGGGCAGCGGGATTTAGGGGGGGTGCTGGCAGCGCTGCCTGCGTGCCTGCCTGCCGGGGAGCTGGCCTTGCCCTGCGGCACAGGACCCGTGCCGGGGCTGTGTGTCGCTTCTGCTGTGCTGCCGGGGACGGCTGCCCCTGTCCCCATTGATGCTGCTCCTCGGGCATCAATGCTGCATGGACCAAAGCCTGATAACAGCAGCCGGGAAAGTTTTTGGGGTGCTGCGTGGTTGTTGCTTTCCAGTCAAAAACTTTCCCCGTTATCAACCGCTGCTTTATCAGCCGGGTGTGCTCGGAGGTGGGACAGAAATCTTTGATTCCCTCTTACACCTCTCTCTGAGGCTCTGTTCTTTGGGGGGGGTCAGGTTGGGGGTGCTGCCGAGGGGGGTGCAATGGCAGCTCCCATCCTGCCAGATTCACCACGGTTTGCGGCCGCGCTGGACTGTGCCACTGTGCTCTGAGCTGTTCACGGCACTGACACCTCCTCTGCCACCGGCGGCCACCAAAGCGGGGTCGGGACCCTCCTCCCTGCCAGCCCAGGGGTCCCACGGCAGATCCCTGCCACTGGAAGTGCTTCTGGCTGCTCTACCCCGAGCTCTCCCCGGTCGTTACCAGTAACGCCTGGACTCCCGCAGCCCCGGGCACTGCTGAGCGGCCCCCACCGTCCTCAGGGTAGCCCCCAGACCCCGAGGGACTTGCAGCTCCGAGTGCGGGCAGAACATAGCAGCTGGGAAGGGGACCCGTCCCTGGGGGTGCCCCGTCCCTGCAGCGTGGTATGGGCGAGCAACCCCAGGCCCTGGCCGAGGGACACGGGCCATGTCCCCCCCACTTCACGCCTTTCTCAGTTGACCCCTTCCCAACCCAGGGCCCCATCCCGCCCCAGTCGCGTGCCTGCGGATGCGGCGGAGTCGTTCCACGGCCGCAGGGGCGAGGAACCCAGGGGTCCATGCACGCCTTCCCCACCGGGGTGGGTGGGCAGCCCCCCTGGTCCTTGCCGCCTGCTGCACCGAGGCCTCTGGCGATGCAGAGCGTGTCCCCGCCGAGCATGGGGAGGAGCCGGGGGGGCTTCTCCCAGCGCCGCTCCGCTCCTGGCTCCTCGGCGGGCTCACAGGTGCTAACGCCCTGTTCATGCCGACCCAGCTATTGAAGACACCCCGGCCATGATGACGTCCCCCCTCTACCTGGAGATCATCATTTACTGCACCGGGGCCTTCCTCATCTCCTGCATGGTGGTGACTGTCATCATCTACAAGATGAAGAGCACCACCAAGAAGACGGACTTCAACAGCCAGCTGGCCGTGCACAAGCTGGCCAAGAGCATTCCCCTGCGCAGACAGGTAACAGAAAGTAGAGAGGGGGTTTGTTTGCACCTACTGCCCCTCCTGGGAGACCTGTCCTTCCCGGGGGGGGAGGTTCTGGATGAGGATGGGTGGGGGGAGACCCAGGACCATCTTGCCCTGCTGCACATGCAACCCTCTCCAGCCTTGTGCCCGGCCATGGCACGGCGTGGGGACCGTCCGTGGGCTCTGCCCCAGACTGGCAGCACAGCGAGCAGGGGGGGCTGCACAGCCCCTCCTCGCCCCCGGCTCGGCGCAGCTCAGCGGGGGTGATGAGGAGGACCAGAAGGATTTACAGCAATTTAAATTTCCAAGCAGAAGAGCGTGTTTTACACGCTGAGGAGACAGGAGGACTCCCAGGCTGTATATTTTGTGGTATCAGCGTGCCAGGAATTAATTAAAAACTACTTAGTCCAGGTCCAACGTGGAAGCAGCGCTGACGGGGCCCCATGCCTGCAGGCAGAGGGGGCTGCAGGCAGGGTCGGGGCGCGAAGGCTCCTGGTCAGCATCTCCCTCCCGGTGGGGGCAGCCGGCCACGGCCCCCGGCGCTGCATGAAGGTAACCCACGGTCCCCACTGCAGGTGTCGGCCGACTCCAGCTCCTCCATGAACTCGGGCGTGATGCTGGTCCGGCCCTCGCGGCTCTCCTCCAGCGGCACCCCCATGCTGGCCGGCGTCTCTGAGTACGAGCTCCCCGAGGACCCGCGCTGGGAATTACCCCGGGACAGGTGAGGTCCCATCCCCGCTGCGTGCGCTCTGCCCTGGGGACGAGCTGCTGGAGCAGCCTGGGTGGGAGCGTGGTGGCACTGCTGATGCCGTTTGCCAATGCCGGTGACCGACCGGCTTTCCCCCCGTGGCCGCCGGCCCCCGCGTCAGGGTCTGTCCTCCCACCAGGCTGATTCTGGGCAAGCCCCTGGGAGAAGGCTGCTTCGGGCAGGTGGTTCTGGCAGAAGCCATCGGCCTCGACAAGGACAAGCCAAACCGCGTGACCAAGGTGGCGGTGAAGATGCTCAAGTGTAAGTGGTGGCGAGAAGGGGGGGTCCCGGCACGACACCACAGTCCTGGATGGGGCCGGGTGTGTGCAACGTGCGGGGGGGACCCAGCCTGGCCCCCCCACCCTGACCGCTGCCTTCTCCGCCGCTTTAGCCGACGCCACGGAGAAGGACTTGTCCGACCTCATCTCTGAAATGGAGATGATGAAGATGATCGGCAAGCACAAGAACATCATCAACCTGCTGGGAGCCTGCACGCAGGACGGTGAGGGCGCGCGAGCGGGGAGGGGGTGTCCCCTCTGCCGCCCCTCCGGCTGCCGTCCCTGTGCCGGGAGGGGGCTTACCCTGCACCCGCGGGGTCGGGAGTCCCCGCTCCGTGGTCCGACCGCTCATCCCGCCATCCCCGCAGGCCCCCTCTACGTGATCGTGGAGTACGCCAGCAAGGGCAACCTGCGGGAGTACCTGCAAGCCCGGCGGCCCCCCGGCATGGAGTACTGCTACAACCCTACCCGCGTCCCCGAGGAGCAGCTCTCCTTCAAGGACTTGGTCTCCTGCGCCTACCAGGTGGCCCGAGGCATGGAGTACCTGGCCTCCAAGAAGGTGAGGAGCTCCCGGGGGGCTGTGGTGGGATGGGAAGCCCGGCGGCTGGGCTTGGGGGGGATGCACCCTTCCCTCCCAGCCCGTTTCATCATGGGGAACCATCCGGGGGCTTTGGGGACCACCTGACGGCCCCGTGCTCGGTCAGTGCATCCACAGGGACCTGGCGGCCAGGAACGTCCTGGTGACCGAGGACAACGTGATGAAGATCGCCGACTTCGGTCTGGCCCGTGACATCCACCACATAGATTACTACAAGAAGACAACAAACGTGAGTGGTGGGCGAGGGGCTTCGCCGGGGTGGGCGAGGGCAGCACCACGCTCCTTGCCGGGGATGCCCCAACCCGTGCTGGTGATGCCACGGGTGTGCAGGGCTGCCCTGGCCAGATCCCCCGCTCCCTGGTGCCGGCACGGAGCTGATGTGGGGCTTTTCTGTGTCCCAGGGTCGTCTGCCGGTGAAGTGGATGGCCCCAGAGGCTCTGTTCGACCGAATATACACTCACCAGAGCGACGTGTGAGTAGCAGCCGCGAGACGCGTGCTCCCTGCCCAGCTTCGCCAGCGATGGGCTGCGGCGAGGGGACACAGGGAGCCAGAACTGCCGGTGCAGGGGGAAACCCTCGCTCGTCTGCTGGGTGCTCTGCTGTGAGCTGGGGGACGTGGCCCTTCTTGGCCACCCCGTCCAGCAACGCTCTTGCTGCCTGCGTCGCTGCCTGCGTCTCGCAGCATCCTGCTGAGGTTGCGTCCCGCCCTGCCGCAGCTCACGTAGCAGCGCCCGGCACCCGCTGGTGAACACGATACGCGCCGTGGCGAAGTGCACCAGATGTGATTCGTCTTCATTTAATGAAAATATAATTAGCGTCAGCAGACAAAATATTTTGAATCCAAATTATATTTGGCGCTGGGACTCGTTTGTCTTGCAGAGCGGATCAAAGCTGTTAGTGCTTGTCCCTCCCAGCAAACGAACTTCTAACTGTACCCAAAGCTTTGAAGTGGGGGTGTCAGCTCCACGGGAGCCGGGTGCCCCAGCGTCTGCCCTGTGTTTGCCCCGGGCAGGTGGTCCTTCGGCGTGCTGCTGTGGGAGATCTTCACGCTGGGCGGCTCGCCCTACCCCGGCGTGCCGGTCGAGGAGCTCTTCAAGCTGCTGAAGGAAGGTCACAGGATGGACAAGCCCAGCAACTGCACCAACGAGCTGTGAGTGCAGCGCTCGACTGGGAAAGAGGGGGATGCTGGCACCCCAATTCCCCCCGCTCAGCCGGGGATGGGCACGCTTCCCCTCCCTGCACCCCCGGAGTAGGGGCTGCAGCAGCAGCACGGGGTCGGGACCCCCCGGGTGCGACCGCCCGGCCCAGGGTGCAGGCAGGTGCAGGGTGGGGGGACAGGCAGATGTTCAGAGTTACTTTCCCAGCAGTTCCCAGCCCTGCAAAAACATCAGCTCAATCTGTTTGCAATAATCAACATCTCCCTTCGTTATTTCTCGGCAGGAGTGAATCCCAGGATGACCCCAGAGCAGGCACTAGCTTAGCTCCCCATACATCCTCCTCCCGAAACAGCCCCCTATCCTTCCCAGCGCCCGGGAGGGCGGGTGGCGAGTTCCCTTCCACGCAGGGGATAAGCCCTGAATCCACGAAATAGCGTCTTTGCTGGCCACGGGTCCCAGCCCGAGTGCCGGCGGTGCCGGCGGCCGTCCCTGGGTGCTGCTCCGCTCCTGTGGGTGGGGGGTCGGGGAGCTCCGGCTCAGCCCTCGCCTCCCCTCTGCCCTCCCAGGTACATGATGATGCGGGATTGCTGGCACGCCGTCCCCTCCCAGAGACCCACCTTCAAGCAGCTGGTGGAAGACCTGGATAGGATCGTGGCCATGACCTCCAACCAGGTAGGAGAGGCAGCACCCACGAGCCCCCACCTGCACCCACCCTGCCTGGGGCTGGCACTCCCCGGGGGATGCGTGGTCCCCTCCTGAGCCCGTCCTCGGGGTTCATCCCTCCCAGGAGTACCTGGACCTCTCCATGCCGCTGGATCAGTATTCTCCCGGCTTCCCGGACACCCGCAGCTCCACCTGCTCCTCGGGAGAGGACTCTGTTTTTTCTCACGACCCTCTTCCGGACGAGCCGTGTCTTCCCAAGTTCCCCCCTCAGCACACCAACGGTGGACTGAAGCGACACTGAGGGTGGCACTGCCAGCAGGGACTGCCATGCCATGCCATGCCGTGCCGTGCCACGCCGTGCCGTGCCCGTGCCCACGGGCTGCCGGCAGACGCTGCCTGCGCAGCCCGGTCGTGCTGAGCTATTGCAGAAAGGGTTCAGAGACACAACCGTAGCATCTCACGTAACCAAAACCACCCACCTCTCATGCCAGCTTCTCCTGCCGCCTTAGTTGTGAGCTCTCTGCAGCCCAAAGGTTTTGTTCTGGTGTTTTTTTTGGTGTTTCCTTTTTTTTTTTAAAAAAAAACCCCTCTTTTCCATGAAGTCTGTGCTTGAATATTTCCACTTGGTTAAGCTGAAATCCTGTCCTGTGGGCAGCACCCTGCCAGGGAGCCAGCCACCCTTCCCGGGACGGCACGTCCTGGCAGGACCTGGAGAGCCGGGCTTATCTACGACTCGGAGAACTCGCGAAGCCGAGACCAGCGCCGGCTTTCTGCAGCCGTGCGAGCCGGGGAGCGTCAGCGTGCCAGAAGCCTCGCCGGCGCGGGAATCCTGCCAGCACGGCGCTTGCTGCCCGAGATGCTCTGGGGCCGGCCCCGCAGCTCAGCAGTGCCAGCACCGATGGGCTTTGCTGACCAAACCCCTGGTACCTTGGAAGTGGGAGACGCAGCATATACATGGCTCAGCACTGATAATAGAGGCAGCCAAATACACCAGTGCTAAAAACAAAAGTCCTGTGTACATAACTAAAAATATGTATAAATATGAATATATATTTACATGTCTTTTTAAAAGGGTTGTTACCAGAGATATACCAGTTTGGTAGTAAGGTACTAGTGGCTGGTAGATATCAGTTGCTATAAAAAAAAAAAAGTTCATATATTTTGCTACTTTTGCTGTTTTTATTTTTTTAAATTATGTTCTAAACCTATTTCAGTTTAGGTCCCTCGATAAGAATTGCTGCTGCTGCTTCAGTTTTATATGGGGTTGTATTAAACAATAATAATAATGTGTCGATGCCTTTTGGGAATACGTTGTCATTACGTGCCTGGCCTTTCCCTGGCCCCTGCGTCCCCCCGCACCCTCCCGGGGCTCTGGCGGGGCTGGGGCCGGGCATCGCCTGCCAAGTGCCCGCGGCACCATATTGGTGCGTGGGGTGCCGGGGCGCAGGCGTGCCCTGTGTTTTAGGCGCTGCCGGTGAGGGGTCGGGACGGTGCCCTGGGGAGGGGGCTGCAGCCCCTGCCCCGGCGGTTGGGCTTCCCTTTGGGAAGGAGCCGGGGGACCTGGGGTCACGCAGGTCCCCATGCTGGTCCCCCGAAGCATCGGGACACCGGAGCTGTGCCATGTGGCACCAACCCCTCCAGCCCAGCTCGGTGCCCGGTCCCAGCCCCGCTGCGCCCTGGCCGGGGGGCTGCACGCCCTGCGCAGCCCCCGTCCCCGGGCGATGCCCGCCAGTGCCTTACCGGCGCCCGGGGGAGCGTCCTCGTCCGGGGCATCGTGCCACCCGGCTCTGCCCGTCCGTGCCCGCCGGTCTCCGTCCCGGAGGCGGTTGCGGTGCCCGGCTGCTCGAGCTCTGCTCTGCAGAGCTGGTGCCGGTTTGCTGTGCCCGGGAGGTCGGGGCATTTCCCCGGCCGGGGGCAGCTCCTCGTCGGGGAAGGGGCCACGTGTGCCCCCCCCCTCCCTCCCTGTCACTGGCATTGAGACTCCAGAGCCAGGACGCTATTACTTGAAAAGTTTATTTTGCCTTTGTATGGAGAAATATTATTTGTTGTAAACTCTTCTGTAATGAATCTGGAATTCTTGTAATTATTAAAGACTTTAACCGAGACTTTGCCAGCCGTGACCCCATCCCTGGGCAGGGGGGAGATGCTGTGGGCTGGCGGGCGATGAGGAAGGGGCTGTAAGGGGTCTGGGCACTAACGCTCATCCAAGCAACTGGTTTGGGAAAACAACATTTGGAGAGTAGTGAGGAAAGGCAGCTGGTTTTGTGGGAACTCTGTTTTCATGGCTCCAACATTCCCCATAAAAGTATTCTCCCATTCAACAACTCAAACCCATTTGCCTCCTTTTTGCAACCAAAACAACGCGTGCGCAACTCTGACACTGTCAGAAAGTGTCGCCTGGTGGGTCCCTTCCTGGGGGTGACCCCCCCCGCCAAGGGACCGGGTCCCACTGACCTGCAGGTGAGGACCCTGCAGGAGGTGCCACCATCCCCGTGGGCTCGGGGTGACGCAGCCCCAGGGCCCCCCCGAGCCCCCAGCGGGGCTGGGGTGGTGGGGGTCCGGCCAGGCAGTCCTTCCCTCCTGACATAACCGCTGCAGCTCTGGTTCAATCTCTCCACTTTTCCAGTCTTTTTTTTCTCTTCTCAGGAAGGAGCTGGTGCCAGCCCCAGCCTGTTTGCATTTAAATTTGACCTGCTGCCTCCAGAAACCGCTGGCCCTGGGAAAGGCATTTCATCGCCCAAGAAGCCTGGGTCAGTTAAAGATGCTGCCGAGGACCCTCAGTCGGGGCATCACAGGGGCATCCTGCGCCCCACGGCCCCCCGAGCTGCTCGGGCATGCGGGGTCCAGGCAGGGGTGCTGGGTGGTGGCTAACGCGGTGGGGGGCAAGAGGCTGCCAGCCCCTTTACAGAGCACTTAAATAGTTAAGATGAATAGCTGCAGCATCATCGGCCTCACTGGCCCTTTTAAAAGCATCTGCTTGTTGCTATTTTCCTGTGTAAATTAAATCGATCAGCTGTGCTCAGCCCCCCCCCCCCCTCCTAAATTAAGTAGAGCTTTTAATCAAGTGATTTATGTTGAATTCACAGTCCTGGATTAAACTCGCAGCCCAGGCAGCCGGGAGCGGGGGGAGCGGGGCTGGGGGTCTCCATAAATCACCGCTCTCCCTGGGACTGACTTGGCAAGGCGGTGGGGAGAGATGGAGCTCGTGTTTACATCATCAGAAACTGCTGCTATCACAATCTTCTGCTCATTTCCTGGGGTTACCAGGAGGGCAATTAAATATGATAATAAGCAGAGCAACTCCAGCAGCGCTGCTAATGCACACTGCAGGGCTGGGAAAGGGATGGGCACGCACAGCCGGGTGCCCTCTTTGCATCCCCTCGGGGACCCAGTGCCCTGGGCATGGACAGTCCGGTCCCTCTGGCAGAGCACTGGGGATGCTGCGCTGCCCTTCATGGGGTCGAAGCTCTGGAAGTCTGGAGGGACGGTGCTGCCTGAACGCTGACCCCAGAGCAGGGAGATCTGGCTCCTCTCCGCCCTTCCCGGTACGGCATCCTCTTCACGTGGGCAACTCCAGGAGATAGAGATACCCCAAAGCTGGTGTCAGCACCCTTCACTCGCAGAGGGTGGCCGCCACACCGACCCCGTATGGAGCAGGACCCCGAGCTATCAGCCCCGAGGGTGGCAGCAAGCCCGGGACAAGGCTGCAGGAGCTCATCCTGCAACCCCTGTGCGGGACACCCTGGCAAGCCCCGCTCAGGGCTGCACGGGGACCTGCGGGACCAAAGCCATCCCCATCGCCCAGCGCTGCTGGGTCCCTGCCCAGGGGGTGCCTGTGGCCCCTCCAGCACTGCCCCGCACCGGGCCCTCCCCACTACAAGTGAAATTAGGAGGTAAGTGGGATGGGGTCCCTCGGGAAATGACCCCAAAACAACAGGGCATCCGGAGTCACTGCCTGCGGGAGCCCCCCAGGCGGGTGGCTGGGGACACTGGGCATTGGTGGCTGCCGAGCGCTCAGCCCACGACGGCGTGTTTGGCTCTCGCAGCATCCTTTGTCTCTTCCACTCCTCGCCTTCCTCTTTCTCTCCTTTTAAAGCCCTCCGGCTGTGCAGGACCGAGACAATCTCTTGGCTCGGGCCCAGGACCTGGCTGCTCCGCTCGGCGCGGAGCTGGGCTTTGTCCGGTTGCCAGCCATGGCAGGAAACCTTTGCAATTCCACCTTGACGCGGGGTCCCACGGCCCGGCTCCCGGAGCATGGCTCAGCGGGTGCTTGGGGAGCGACCCCCCACCCGGGGCCATCGCCGCCCCCGGCCGCCCCGTACGTCCCACCCAGCTGCAGGGTCAGCACCGCCACAAGGCAGCGGGAGGGGGTCCGGCTCCAGCTCCCCCCCCCCACCGGCCACCCACAGCTGAGCAAAGATGGAGCCAGATGTGCGCAGCTGTGGCGGAGGCAACCTGCGAGGGGGCATGCGGCTCCCCCCAAAATCTTCGCTGCGCCTCGGAGCTGCAGCGGCCGTGCAGCACCCCGCTCTGCGTGGTGCGGGCAGCGGGACGGGCCAGGCAGCCCCCCCCTACCCCCCCGCAACCGCGCAGGCGAGCGTGGTGGGCAGAGGGGTGCCGGCATCCCTTGGCACCGCATGGTCCCATGCAGCCGCTCTCACAGCATGGCCGATGGCGAGCAGAGAGCCGGGAGGAGGTCGTGGTGGCAAAGCTGGGGCAGCTTTCCAGCCGTAAATTGCTTCCTTGTGAGGAAATAACCTTGTCCCCCCACCTCAAGAGGCGGGGGGCTGCCGAGCGGAGACTGCGGGATCCTCAGTGGGAGCAGGGCCACGGTCACGGTCCCCAGCAGCCATCATCTGCCCGGGGCTCGGAGCGATGCTCCCCAAAACCCCAGGGATGTCCATGAGTGGATGCCCCTTCTTGCAGCGTCATCCGCGGGGGGCTGCGAGGCAGGGGCAGAGGAGAGCAGCTCTGGAAGAGGCCGCTCGCACACGGGGTCTGTGCCCTGTGCCCTGGGGGGGCCGCCCAGCCCCGCGGTGGCTGTCGGTGTCCTGGCACACGTCCCGGCTCCGGCCGCACCGGCCGCTCAGGCCGTCCCGAGGCGGGAACTTGGCACAGCTCTCTGCGAGGCTCCCCTGCTGCACATCACCGCCCTGACAGCTCGCGCACCAGACCCTGTCAAACACCACGGATCGGCTTCATTTCATCCAAACAAAACATCGGTTATGAACCGGGGCAGCTGCCCACAATTCCTGCTCCTGTGCGGCGGGCTCAGAAGGGATCCTGCACCCTCCGCACCCCTGCCTGCTGCCTCACTCCGCGGCTGGCCTCGTGGCACAGCTCTGGGATGGGATGCTCCCAAATCCCGAGCGCAGCCCGTGCCGGGCCGGTAGCGGCACCGTGGCTCAGCTCCAGCTGCGGGGGGAAGCCCTGCAGCACGGGCAGGGGATGAGCATCCCCCCCAACATCCCCGCGCCGCGGCCGGGGCTCCATCGGGTGCAGCCGGGGTGCGTGGGGGTGCGAGGACGGGCAAAGGAGGGACAGGACCATCCCTGGCAGACAAGCTGGGGACGTTGCCGTCTGCGCCCCGTAACGCTCGGCTCAAGGTTTGGCTATCGAGCCCTTGTTCTACGTTACTTGAAGCTGGTGTAAGCCTCCATCTCCTTTGTTACAAATTTATAACAGAGACAGAAAGCCTGCTAGGAATGCAGTGCTCGAATACAGGAGGCTATAAATCTCCACCTTTGTTGTGCTTGGGCCTCACTAAATCAGTGCTTTTCCCTCTGAATATTAATCTACTATAAAAGTGCTGACCAGTGCATCTTTCCCCAACAGCTTTCTGGGGAAGAGACTGACGCAAGGACCAAGGCTGGCTGTGGCACGGGAAACGTTTCTTACCAGCATCCAGCAGAAATCCCCCGTCGCCCGGGCAAGCCGCTGCCCCCACACCGGCACAGCGTCCGCTGGCAGGATGGCGGCAGACATGGATGCCATAAAGCCCAGCTCCAAGCTGGGAGCAGCGATAGCACGGGGATGCCCGGGGGAAGGATAAACCGGTGGAGGAGCCGGCTCTCCGAGTCGAGGGGAGGGCTGAGAGGTGTTTGGCACCAGCGTGGCTGGAAAAGCTCTCCCCACGCCAAAGCACACACGGCTTTGGATCTCTGCAACGTTTAATTTGCCCGATGTTGCAGAACAGAATCCAGTAATTTATGGGGCTCTGCTGGGTTCGTTTCCTCCGCTCGCTCGGGGGTCGTGTAGCAAAACCGCTGACTCTCCCCTTTTTGTGCCTGTGGGGTAAGGGGGTCCCAGGAAGGCACCTGGGGTCCCGGCACGCCAGGCAGAGCCAAGGCTTGGGCATGTGCTGCCGGCTCCGCAGCACCCGCAGGCGCCTGCCGAGGGGTATGGGGGACCAGAGCTCTGCTGTGCAGCTTTGCAGCACAAATCCACCCGGGAAAAACTTGCCTCTCCCAGCCCAGGGGCTGGCTGCCCATGGCTGGGGGTGGAGATAGAGCCCCATCACCCTGGAAAGCCATGCAGCAGCCAAGGACCTGCAAGGGCTGGGGGGAAGCAGCAGGGCAGGGGGATTTTTGGTCTGAAAATGGGTTTGTTCAGAGATGTGTAAGTGGCCCAAGACTGCTCTGGGTTCATCCCCCTCTGCCTGGCTCCAGTGCCCTGCTCCCCCCCCGGAGAAGGGTGGCTTTGTTCACAACTTGTGCTCACTTTCAGGCTAAACACCGAAGCTGGCGACCCTGCTGTGCAGCTGGGGGTCATGGCAGGAAAACCGAGGAAGAGCAAGCCCCAGCTTCCAGATCTTTCTAAATTAAAAACACAGGAGGAAAACAGACACGAAGTGACTCCTCGCACACACGCCAGCGTGGCGTGGTCGCGGCAGAGCGCAGCCAGGAGGATGGGGCCGCGGGGAGCACCTTAGCTCGCCCTTAGCTCGCCCGCGGCTGGGCGGCCGAAGCGCAGCGCCCAAGTGATGCCGCAGGCTCCCCGCCAGCTCCTCTTCGCTCTCCATCTGCAAAACCTCTCAGCAGAAGAATGCGTTGCTCCCTCCACGGCAGGCGCAGGCTGGCTCTGCCTTCGTCCCGCCCAGGACACCTCGCCAGCCTCCTCCTCTCCCTCTGCCTTGAGCAGGGGCTGCCGGGCAGGAGCATCCCGAGGGAGCCGCTGGCAGCCAGCACGTTGTCGGCACTCAGGGGGAGCAGGTAGGCAATGGGGACAGCTTGCTGCGAGCTTGCCGCGAGCTTGCCAGGGCTGAGCTGAGCCCCGGGGCTGGGTTGCCACCGTGGCCCTTGGTGCCAACTACTGCTTCCCATGTTAATTAGTATTAATGACCATAAAACCAGCAGAGAACAGGCTTCCTCATGCTCCTGTGCCTCGGCCGGGTAACTCGCAGCTCCTGACACCCCGGTGAAGCTGCCAAGGCTGCGGAGCTGAGCAGCTCGCCTGGATCTTGGGTTACCCGGAGGAAATATGCTGTGTTTAAGCCCCCCGTTTAAGAATGGCAGCAGTGGGTGAGTTTCAGACGGCTGCAGGGCTGGGGGGACACCTGACCCCGGCAGACAGACCCATCCCCAGCCAGAAGGCATCTCTCATGCACTGCATCGTGCTCAAGGGCTGCCGGACCTTTTGGACAAAGCTGCTGCTCCTCTCTGGGCTGGTTGAGCCCAGCTGGCAAAGCAGCCACCGAAGGAGCTATTACCTGATCATTTCACCTCAAACTTCCCTAGGTGGTTGCTAAATACTGCCAGGAAGAGTTCAGTCGCATTCAGAAGTTGGAGCAGTCGCAGGCCTGGAACACCAGGCGGGAGAAGATGACTTCCCTCATTACCTGTATTATGTGGTGGAAGATGTTCTCCTACGATGTATTTAAGGACTATCAGAGTGGCAGTCTTTCGAGGCAACATTACCTGTTTGCAGGCAATTAAGGGTATTATATCAGCAATTTTCTGCCTACCTCTTGCACCAAGACCGGAAAAGCCCCCAACAATTTGAAATTCAATTCAAATTCTCCAAACACTCTGAAAACTTTCCAGGCTGCCAGAATAACACGGTGCTTGTCACCCGGCCAGTCTTGCCATCGCCCCATGCAGCGCAGAGCCCAGCGGTGGGAGGGGATCCCACCCCGAGATGGGGAGGCAGAGCAGCTCGGGGGTGATGTGGGCTCCCCAGGTGCCGGCTGGGCTCTCTCTGGGGCTGGCATCCTCTTCCCGCGAGCCTGGCAGAGCCGAAGCAGCCCTGGGAGGGGGGGCACATATCTTTGCCCCTCCGTGGCCAAAGGGCTCGCTGGCGGAGCTTGTTCTTCCCCAGCTGAGTCCTGACTCCCATCTGTACCAGGGCAGGAGCAAACAGCCTCCCTGGGTGCTGGGAGCTGGGGCAGAGAGGTCTGCAGGCGCTCAGGAGGGGGGACAAAAAGCCTTCGTGTGGCCACGGGTGGATCTCCCGGTATGCCAGTCCACTGGCTGCATGGGGCAGATCACCGCAGGGCAGGCTGAGGGCTGGGGGTTGAGCTGTGCAGCACCCCCAGAAAGGAGCATCCCAGAGGGACGAGGCCTGCGGAGCGCTTCCGAGATGTGCGCAGGGGCAGGTCTGCAGCAGCCTGTCCCCGGGGACTGGGACATCAACCCCGGGGCAGCCCCAGCAACCCCCTCCCGTGCTCCGAGTGTGCGTGGGCAGGATGGAGCCGTTTCTCCCTCTCCTGGGGACAGGATCGCCCTCGTTTGCTGGGTGACCTGACCCATGAGCTGTCGGTGATTTGCACGTTGTCACAGCCCCCCGCTGCCCCCCAGGACCGCCGTGCTCTGAGCAGGACCCCTGGCAGGGGGGGGGTCTCCTCCGGCTCCCAGACTGGGTGCACCCCAGGATGCTGTGCCCCCCGCACCGCTCCCCCGCCGTCTGCAAAGCGGGAATGGTTCCAAAAGCAACGCCCTGCTCACCCCCAGGCCCCCCTGGCTCTGCCAGAAACTCCTGGGGAGGCAGGGCCACCCCTGCCCCCAGGGAGCCCTGTGCTGGGGTGGGGGGGCAGGTGGATCCATTTAAACCCTGAGCAGGAGAAGGGCTCCTGCCCTATAGCCTGCAGCCCCCAGAGCATCCAGGACACCACCGGTAAGTGCTCCCCAGCTTTGGGGCTGTGTGCTTTTGTTATTATATTGCTGTTCTCCAGGGAATGGATTATTTTTTTGTGTAACTGAGGCTGTGAAATGGGCTGAGAGGGGTTTCCTCCCCGCAGCTGCTGGCTCCTGCCTCTGCCCAAGTAGCTCAGCTGCTGGCAGCAGGGGTTTCTCTGGAAATGTTGCTGGTGAACTGCTGCTGTTAACTCCCGTTGCTGGCTGTTGAGAAACGCAGTGCGCAGCCCTCGCCTCTCCAGAGGGCTGTGGGCATGTGCTATTACTCAAAACTCTTGTTCCCAGAGTCAGGTGTTCAGACACCCCAGATAATTCCGCTTTAGTGACTCACCTCCCTGTAGGCAGGTTAGAGAATAGGAGAGTGTTGGTTCTACAGCTCCAGAGGCAAGGACAGAAAATCCCCTCCTCCTCTGTGCCCCTGTCTCTCCCTAACAGCCCTTCCCAGGGGTGGCATGGCTTACCCTGCCCCGGCACACGGCTGCACGCAGCCTTGAGGGCTGCTGCAACAAAGCAATACATATTCCTCGCTGCAATCTGTGACCAGGTAGGCTCAGGCATCCTCAGGTTTGCAACAGAGTGTTTGTACCGGTTCAAAATCAGCTTTTCCAAGCCTGTGCCTGTTGGACTGTTTACACTGAGAAGCTGATGGCCTGATCCTGCTCAGCTGTTAGTGCTGCTGGCATACTGGTCCGTGTCGGACGCAGCATTGAGGCAGAGGAAAGATGAGCTCTTTGCTGCTGTGCGGAAAGTACCTGCCGGACTCGCTCGCTGGACCAGGCACGCTTGCTTCCATGGGCTGCAAGGAGAGTAGTGGTTAGGTGCGGAGGAAACGTGTCTGTGCTGGTGATGCTTGCACAGGGGCTCACTTTTGGGGGGCCTGGGGCCGGGCATGGCTCTGGCACTGGCTCCCAGGTAGTCTGCAGGAGCAGCGACCGGGCGGTGATGCCCACGCGTGCGTGGGAGCCTCGGGGAGCCCATCTCCAACCCGCCTGTGCCCCACCGATGCGCTGCCCTGGGGGGCTGTGGAAGGGGCAGGAGCGGGTGGGGAAGCTGGGTTGCAGGCAGCATCTCCCCCCTGCCTGCCCTGCCCGCGGGCAGCACTGCAAAGCGTGGGGCCAGCTCTGCAGCACGCACGTCCGAGTGGGTTTGTTTTGCCTCTGTTGGCTGGAACGGGTCTGGAAGCAGGGCCGGGGTCTGAGCTTTGAAGCTCAGCTGCTGCTGCTGCAGGCGTGGAGAAAACAGAAACCTTTGAAGTCTGGTTGGTGCTGAAAACACTTCATTACCGTGCGCTAGTGAATGGCTGATTCTGGGAATTTGAAATTCCTCAGCGGTGATGGGTGCCTTCAGAGGGGCTCTGTCGAGAGGGCATTTCTGGGTAACGCTCCCTCCTGTGGCTCTTAATTACCCCTGGAAATACAAACAAATTCTCAACCAAACTTCGCCTTCCCCGACACAGACGTTGGCTTGTTACTGGAGGGTTGCGTGCAAGGACCAGACTCTCCATGTGCTGCTCTGTTGTTACAGGGCTGCAGCCAGCTCTTTAAAATGAGAAAGGGCTCGCAACGCGCCTCGTACATGTGGCTTTTATGTGTTGCTTGGGGAGCTGGAGCTTGAACCCAACAGGGCCGTTGGCTGGGCATGAGCTGGAGGAGAGAGCTGCACACAGGGCTGTCCGCCCTCCACGCTGGCTCAGGTAGCCCCAGATACTGGGGAGCAGCAAGAGCAAGCAAGGTCCCAGTGCAGTTCCCAGTCTGACTTGTCTTCGCAAGATCTCAGTGTTTTTAATACTGGATGCTAACCGTCACTTATACCCGCGGGCAGGATCCTGCCTTAAATCCGAGGGGCTTCACCGAGAGCGGTACGAGCAGGCAGGACGGGCAAGGTTTTTGCATCTGTTTTTAAAGGGCTTTGCAGCCTTGGGCCTGGCCCTGCGGAGCCTCGGCTCTCCGGCCGTGGGCCAACAGCCCTGCCCGCTGCCTCCCCGGGGATGTACCGGGCTGGAGGTGGGCGAGCAGGGTGCTGGGGTGGGCGAGCAGGGTGCTGGGGGAGGCGAGCAGGGTGCTGTGTTGCCAGACAAGGCGTGTTCGCTCCGAGCAGCCCATTTTGGGGGTTTTTCGGTGCAAGAACTGGACGGTGCTGCTATCTGCCGGTGGGAAGTGGCACTGGGCGGGCTGGCAGCCCGCGGCCGTGGCTCGGTGGGGGCCCGGCCCGCCCCACGCGTGTTCGGGCAGGGGTTAAGGGTGGGTGGGCAGGTGCCGGCAGCCGTGCTGGGTGGGCTGCGGGCAGAGCCCGGAGGAGCCCGGCACAGCCCGGCCTCTGCTGCGATACCGGCCGTGGTTTCCAGCTTAGGGAAAGCAGTGGTGGAGGTTTATTTGCGTGACTTGTGCGGAGGTTAATTAACTTCACGTTGTGCTAGAAAAACACGTCCCTCGGTAATGTAAACTGCTGGCAAAGAACAGGGGTTTGGGGTGGTGCGGCAGAGCTGGAAAAATCATCCATAGCCATGGAATTGTATGCGTCTGCTAGCGTGGGACAGGGATCATCCCTCAGATTGCATTAGCATTAGCCAATCTATCCATCCATCCTACAGAGTCGGCTCTGGAGCCGCAGTTGGATAGCTGATACCATTTGCAAACAGATCAGAGCGGGTCTCCGGCGCTGGCTCTGTGGCAGTGACCCTTTGGCTAATGGTACCTGCTTTCCTACTTCTCTCGAAGCTACACATGCAGCTCCATGAAAGCACACACAACTTTGGCTCCTAAATTGACACGCCAGCTTCAGTAAGCAGCTCGATGATAAGAAGTTCCTAAATGCATGGCTTGGCTGGAGTTGTCTCAGTCCCCACAGCAACAGGTTATTCAAGCTTTTTTCACTGCCATTTCTTTTCTTTTGCACTTCAAGAAATCCCATCCACGGTTACACCGAGCTTCCTTATCAAAAATACTAAATTTCCTCCTGTCTGTGACACTCTTGCTTTGATACGGTTTAGTGAACTAGGCTGGCTCTGCAAGCCCAGTTTGTGTGCTTTAAAACAGGGAGACTTTTCCCTCGCATAGCTCTTCCCACTCACCTTGAACTCAGGAATTCTCTCTCACTATTTACATGCTTTAGCCATAATACAGAAATTACTTGCATTCTTTTACTCCTGCACACTAATCTCAGTGCTCAACACCAGTGAAATCTTGCACTGAACATTTGTACTCAGCTCTTTAGGGGGTGAAATGCTTTTCTAGATGAAGCGGGCTCTGCAGATGTTTGGTCCCAGTTCTGTTCAAATACAGCAACTGTCAGTGTTATCAAGGAGACAAGGCTCCTGTTAAATAGACAAGTAGCCAGAGGCTGTTCTAGCCCCATCAGCAAAGTAATGGCTACCAGCAACATCTCATCTGTGCTACGCAGAGGCAAGAGCAACACTTGAGCAATGGGGTTATTTTATTGAAATAACATTTGTTCTCATTTACTAACCACCAGTTAAATACAAATATTCAGCATTGCATACTGGCTGTACTAACAAGACAGGGGTGCAGGTACAGAACTAAGAACACAGTACAATGGTAGCTGTCTTCTGCAAGCTGTTTCTGCATTGCTAGTAAGAGCCTGAAGTCACATGTTTAAAGTGCTGATAACACCTGACCTTGAGATGACTGGCTTTTTTTGAGTTGGATTGTTCTAAAGGCTGTCTGACCTCTAGAAAAGACATTTCATTCTACTTAGCACCAAGTCTAACTTTAATTTTACAGTAAGTATAAATATACATATTTAAAACCCATAATGTGAGTAATTTCTGAACATTTACGTAGGACAAAGTAAAAAAATCAACAAATGCTAAAAACAGCTTTTCAGTATCCTCCTATAGAGTCTACCAAAAAAACAGTCAACACTGGAGTGTGTGAATCATTTTGTAAAGTATAGCAAGTCTGAGAGCACTTGATGTGTAGTTCTGAGCCTGGTGAGGTTCAACCAAGTCTGACATCGGACTTGGGCAATGTGTGTGGGTCCCCAGGTTGCCACCTCACAGGACCCAGTGAGATCCTAAAAACGCAAGCCTCTGCCTTCTGTAACAGTGTCTGGCACCTGATGCAGCTCTTACTGATGAATGCAAACGCTCACGCAGTGGAAGCTGTCCTCTTCGCTGCTCTGCTTTTGTCCAGCAAGTTCTCAAGTCTTTCTGACCAGTTAAGTTCAACCACACCACTGAGGAGAGCAATGGTCCTCCTTTTGCTGTGGTTATTCTCCTTGGTACAAACGCGACAGTGAAATACAATGGCGACACGGGTCATTCTGTGTGCTAGTTATTGGTTAAACCATGCTAACTAGGATCAAGAGCTTGAGCTTGTAAAGCTGCGGCAGCAGGACAAGCTGCAAGCCCTGGATGTGTGGGTATGCTCCTGCAGAGGATTTCAAACTGTAGAACAGGCTTTACCGGACTTCCAGCCTAGCTCATTCTGCACCCAGGCTTTTATGACAATGAAAAGCTGCCTCTCCTAAGGCTTAAGAGCACAAACACCTCTTCAGTAACAGCACAGACAGTACCGTCATTATTAACATATTTACAACATAAGTTAAAATGGTGGGGGTAGGGGATCTGGTACCAAAGAGAAGCCAGTGTCATCCAGATAGCCTTAGCATGGCCTAGTTGCTAATAAGCTTGGAATAGACAGAGTGGCCCCTGAGGGTTACTGACACCTTTTTGTGTAAAGCAGCCTCCTGGAAAGTCACTCTTTCCTTTTAAGGAGGTGCAGAGACAAAAGCTCTTCTCTCCCACTGTTACGACAGTCCTTGCTGGCTTCAGGCTAGACTCCATTGGCGCCGGCCTTGCTGCTCTGAGATGCTTCCATTTTAGTCTAGGTGTAAGAGAAAGTTGCAGATTTTAGGCAGTACCAATACAAATGCTTCTTGAAATTCAAAACTTTTTTTGAAGAAGGTATCTTCCCATTTACTATGGGGAGCTGCTCTAGAGAATAACAGCTGACTAAGAACAAAGTTCTTCAGGGTAAAGAAGCATTCTCCTGTCGATAAAAGTCAGTCTGGACTCCCAAACTTGCCTTAAGTGGGCGTCCTAGACGTATACATAAGCAGGTAAATTGAAATCAAATATTCACAAAGGAAAATGGGCAAAAGAAAGGCAAGTCACTGTAGAAATACTTTTACAGATACAAAATAGCACTTAACGCTGTGGTGGTTCTGACGGAAAGCTGGTCTAGCCTAATGGTCCAAAGCAGATTATCACGGAAGAGTACAAGGAAAGGACATACTGCTAATTCCCCACAATGGTCTGCTACCTTCCCCGATTTGACTGCAGTCTCTGTCACACATGGTATTTTTGTATTTAACAGCCCTCAATGTAGTTCTCATCCAAAATCTCCCCAGTCGCTCCTTGAACTTCACATTCACACCATCTTGTAGCACAAATTTTCACAGTCTGTCTCCAAGCTGTGTGAAGAACTATCTCCTTTGGAAAGTCTAAGAATTTTGAAAAGCTTACCTCTCGTGGGGGAGGCTTAACTGACACTTCTGAGACTGGCAATTTCTCTGTTGGCTGAGACACAAATTCTTCATTCTTTAAGGAAAAAGTAGCTTTAAGTCACAGAACCCTCTCAGAAAACAAAGCTCTAGCTAGATCCCCTTCAGTCACTTCTCCTTTCTGAATGAAGCTGTTCCCTGCAATGCATGTTTGTGAAAGCTGTATGTCGGCATTGCCATCATTTCCCCTACGCAACTGAACGGAGCTATTTGGAAATACTTCTAGCAGTAGACACAATATTCTCCTTTAACTTCTGTTGCTGCTTTTATCAGCTTGGACTAATCTAAGGAATTCACTTCAGCCTTATGCTGAGAACCATATGGTCTGGCTTTCCTACTCTAGATATTTCGGCTCTTTTTGTCCTGGACAACTCAGCCCAAGTTCACTAGGACTGCTGAAAACAAGTCACCTTTAACTGGCTTTCTCTGAGCTAAATGTACCTGGATTGAAGTCTCTGTATTTATGTGAATAAAGCAACTTAGAAGCTTGTGAGTGCTCCTCTGTGGGAGGCCTGTAACATGGTATTGAATAACCAGCTGTTTCCAGCAAAAGGACAAGATGTGCCACAGCAGATCTCTGGACCCTTTCATTGTCTCTTAAGCCAGAGTATGCAACTGTGAAGCTCTAAGCCAAAAACATGTACACAATGCAAGAATATACATTGCTTATGTGCTCTGTGCAATGGCGTCAAACATTGGGTTTTGTCTAGCTTTGGAAAGGTTTGTTCACATGCTCTTCCCAAAGATTACAGCACACTCATTTTCCCACTTGCAGACTGCTATTTTCTAACCTTTCTTCCCTGTACAATGGGGGCAGGATCCACTAGCGTCTCTTGACCTTCAAGAACGGCTGTCATGATTTCAGCAGTTTCACCTATCTACAGAAGAACATATAGTTCAGCACAGTTATAACTTCAGTCCACTTGGAGGATCAAAGAACAAGATTCATGTCACAGGGCTTCATTTCTATAATGTGTTAATGGTTAAACTATTAACCTGAAAGATTTATTCAAACAACTCACCTTATTTTGTGGAACCGGAACAGATTGTGGCTTTATATCTATTAAGTACAAGGCACGGGAAAGCAGGAGCAGAGAAGGTGGAACATTCTCTTTTAAATGCAGATCCAGCCACTGTTGGATGAAAACAGAAGGAAAAGTTATTTCATATTGGCTCTACGTCAGTACTTTTTTATATAGCACTCTTTGTCCTCAAAGATCTTAAAGCTATCTTGAGTTTGGCTAATGCAGTTTTAAGTTACCACAATGAGAAGAAATAGTTTTGAAGAGTTAAGCACAATGTACGAAATACACACTAGAGAGGAAGTTTCCAGCTACTAGTGAGGTACCAACATCACTGCTGACAAAGAGCCAACAGTGAAAGCTAAGTACTTTGAATTACCTACAGCTTATGTGAGATACAGCATCTACAGCAGTATCTGTAATCTGTTTGAATGCTTACAAAAGACTAGAGTTGGCCCTACTACAAGTCTTGGCTACTTTAGAAGCTTAAAACATATTCCACCCCCCCACACTTCATCTTGCTTCTAGCTGGCCCTGATGCTACTTCTTGGTTTTCTCTTTAGTCTAAGACATAATCTGGATACTTCACGTCTTAATGCTCAGCTATGCAGGTGAGGATCCATCTAGAAACACTTGCATTAATTCTTAGTGAAATTGTGCCTGCTCTATCTGAACACTGCACGCCACTCTGTCCTAGGAGAACGTTGTCAAACAAGACCAGACCAAAGCATACTTGCCTGTCTGAGCTGTTCCTTTAGTTGCTCCTCCGAGAGACCCAATGATCGCATTCCTCTGGCTCTGCACGCGCTCTGCAGTTCAGACACACTTAGGCCACTGACTCCTTCCTTGGCAATCATCTGAAATGAAAAGGAATGTTCCTATCTAGGCATAGAGTAAGCCAAAACCCTGACGTACTTGATGAGCTTCAGCCCAAAGAAATGTCTGTCTAGGTAAATGTGCGTAAAGTCATACCAATACAAAGATGAGACAGAACTGACTTTGTAGACAATTTCTTCTGTCCTTGAAAGCTGACAGTCTTCAGCTACAGAGGATGAAAAACTTTGATCCTGATTATTTTGTTTCCCCCCCCCGCCCCAAGTACTGAGAATTTCACTTTTACATGTGATCCTACAGGTTTGAAGAATTCACTCAAAGGCAGGTGACCCCAAGAACTGTCAAGACTGCAGGCTTTAAAGCTGAACCTGTGGTTAGTTGCACATGCCTTTCAGTACTGGTCACCTCTTAACTAGCAAGAAGTCTTCCGGTCTTTCCTCTGTGTCATAATAGGATTCTTAACACCATTTCAAATTACATTTCCTACATAATCATAAAATGTAGGCTGGAAGGGACTTGTGGATGTCCCCAGTCCAACCTCCTGTCCAAAAGAGGGTTGACTTAAAAGTTTCTTTACATAGCTCAGCCTTTTCCATTTATGCTTTGAGCCTCTCTAGGGATGGGGATTTCACAACCTCTAGACAACCTGTTCCTCTGTTTACCCCCTCACTGATTTTAATATTTTTTCTTATCAAGTTGGAATTTCCCTTGCTGCAACTTATGACCGTTACCTGTTGTCCTTTCACTATGCACCTGTAAGTCTGGTTCCATTTTCTAAATAACCCCATTAGGCAGTTGAAAACAGCAAGCAGACTCTCCCTTGGCCTCCTCCAGGCTAAATAAATCCAGCCACTTTATAAACTAATATAAACTCATACTGAATTCAGTTGGTTAAAATCTGGTGTTTCCATACAATATTTATTCCAAAATTGGAACCTCCCTTTTTCACAAGTTCGTATGACTCCAGAATAAAAATATAAGGGTGTTCTAAAGTGACAATATCCGCAGTGCCACACTCGTTAGGGTTCACCAAAGGCAGCAAGGGTGCAGGAGGATGAACTCTGACTCTGTTTTTTTCTGGAATCTCTCATGGGGAGAATCCGACTCCCATCAATATTAAACTTTGCGTCTGAGGAGGGAGTGTGGGCTGTGACACATGCCTTACGTACAGCAGGCAGTGATTCAGAGGGCAGAACTTGAGATTGCGAAAAGCGTGCATTCCACCACAGAAGTTACATCTGTGCTATTTTAAACTTACTTCATCATCTGCCTTGATAGTTCTGAGTCTCAGCAGCAGCTGAAAGCGGAGCAGATTGTTGGTGCCAATGGGCTGCAGCTCAAGCAATTTGCAAAGAGCTACCAACTGCGGCCGTTCCAAGTGTTCCAGGGTCAGCTCATCCTCAAAGAGCTTGGAGAAGCGTACGATCTCCTGGGTACTGGGCTGATGGCCGGTGTGACGAATCTAAACAAAGCAGAGGCATCAGGGCCAAAAGCCAAACCTGAATAGAATCACAGTTTGTGAATCCTCTTCCTCCTCTAAGGAAGAAGCCCTTCCTGTTTTTCAGGCTGGTATTTGTATCTCTGGATGGAAACAGAATGATACAGTTAAAAGGCCAAAGTGAAACAGTGCTCTTGAGTGGCCACTTAAAGGATTTCACAGGGTAAAACTTTCACTGTTGTTCCAGGATGAAATTGCTCCTCTGACAGATGGGGTCAAAAGCTAGTGTCAGTAGGGTATTAGCTGCAAGAGGGTATCCAGTTAAAAGTAACACCTGACAGCTCTGTGCTGTCAGAACTCTCTGCAATCTTTGTATAAATGCCATATTCTCTGCCCAAAATGACAGCACTAAAGCTGGTGTAACTACTGTTGCTGTCATCCCCAGCACAGCCCATTTTACCTGGTGCACATAAGAAGAGAATTGTTTTCCTTGTCCTGTATCTGCTTTGTTCCTTTTGGCCATCTCTGCAACGGTCTCCTGCAGGAACTTTGCTAATTCCAGCTTTGCATTTAATTTCTTTTTCTGCTTTTCTTCCTTCATTTAGGAAATAAAACAATTAGAAATTCCACTTGAAAATCAGAAGGGAGGGGATTCTGGGAAAGAGATGAAGTAAGACTTCAGTACTGAAAGCAAACAGGCTTTGGTTAGTGTAGAAAATGAAATTGCTGCGCACTTTCCTACCAATCACTGTTTACAACACAGTCTTCGAATTCTGCTATCCTGTATAGGAATAAGCTAGGAATGTCTGACCTAGATGTGTGTGTGAGGCTGATACTCATTTACAGCAGCAGGCAGGAAACAACAGCTCTTTATGCAGCTGTACGGATGTTCTACTGAGCTGGAGTGCACAGCCTACATCTTCAGAAAGGACACAAACCTTTTTTGACTCTGTCTCAAACGTCGAGGGCAGCATTTCAGGGAAGAGTTTCAAGAACACAGGTAACAGAAATTCCATGAAGGGGACAATGACAAACACCAGGAAGGGAACCAGCCGGAAGAGATCTGCGCAAGTTCTCAGCAACTGTACAGAGAAGAGCACAGCAGATATTACTATTCAGCCAGACACAAAAAAAATGTGTTCCAAAGAAGTGTGGAAACAGAGCGGTTAAAATTCTTTCATTACAGCAAGCCTCTTAAAGCATCTTTTTAGCAAGGTGTTCGTATGTCTGGCACTTACCCTTCGTCTCTCCCTCCTAGTGAGGATCTGACCATGTAACAGCCTCCACACCATCCTGGCAGCCACCTTAGTGTCAATCCAAAGCAAGTGGAATCCATTGTAATAATGTTTCAGTTCATCCACAATTTTTTGGCGTAAAGACTTTTTGCCCACGGGACTCTCTATGACTTGTTTTGTTGGAGTTTTAGCAGGCTGAGTACCCTGGTTTACAGTACTTCGGTGGGGTGGAGGTTCATCTCGGAGCTGCTGACGCAAGCAGGCGGACGTGTGAAATGTTCGCACAACTTCAGCTGGCGAGTGAGGTAGACCAGTGCCCAACCGTGTGGAGTGCAGCAATGGCTGGTTTTCAGAGTCTCTTATGCAAGTCCGGTTTAAATGAGAATCCACTAGTTGGACAAAAGCAACTGCTGGAGCGTATGGAGAATTGGAGTGCGCAAGAAGATGGGAGCCTCTGAAACTGGAGAGGTATGTAAGCAAGTGAGAGCGCATTGTGGCTAAGGTACCCAGGCATTACGCACAAATTAACGTTCTCAGTGCCACATTAATCTTGTGAAATTGATCTTGTGGCTGCCTCAGTATCTGAGATTCTGATCCCTCAGCAACGGATAAAATATTGAGAATTTGTCCCATGCTAACAACTTGTCTATTGCGGGAGAATAACTCAAGACTTCAGACTGGCCCTAGGAAGCCCTTCTACCAATTGCGTTGGCTGAAAGTTGCCAGCTGCGAACAAAGAAAAACCAAAGCCCCTTCTCTTCTCGCCAACCGTTTAGAACAGAGTTCTGTGTATTGCCTGCGTCAGCTGGAAAAGACAGGCTGCGCACCAGAGAGGCGCAAGCGGTTAGATAGCTTGATCTCTTTTTATAAAAAAAGCTAAGACCTCGCAGACTGCTGTGCATTCCGACAGCTGCTGAAATCCCTTAGTGTTAGCTAAATCAAGCCTTGTACCTCTCACGTTTAGCCAGGGAATCTTTTGTAGAAGCAAGCGCTCTAGTTCAAAGCGTGGGTATGGCGCTGAACGCGTACACCAGCAAACATGGGAACGGCACCGTCAATAAACCGCTGAAGAAAAGCGTTCTCAGGCCCGGCAGCCCCTTTGCCCCCCCCGAGGTGCTGCGGCACGGAGCGCCCGTCAGACTCAACCCACCGCTTACCTCAACCGGGCCCTTGCCAGGAGCATGGTACAGCGGTAGAAGGGCCGGGGTGCCACGGAGTCATCGGCTCCGGCCGGACGCGGACAGCGGAGGGACCCTCATCTCCAGCGGCGGGCGGCGAGGCGGCCGTGCGGTGGGGGACGGGACGGGCCCTGGGGGGGCCCGCCAGGCCTCTGGCGCATCACCTTCCCGCCGGTGCCGGTGCCGCTGCCGTGGGTGCGAGAGGAGACGTGAGCGGGGGCGGCGGGCCGGGTCGCCCCGGGCTGGCCGGGGGACAGGGCCCGCCGGCTGCCGAGGCCGCGCCGGGGCCGGCACCGGGGGGTTCCCCGCAGGTTCCCCCGGCAGGGCCGGGCCCCGGTCCCTCCCCGCCCCCCCCGGCTGCCCCTCCCCGGTGCCGGTGCCGGTGCCGGTCCCGGCCCGCTCACCGCCCGCCCCGCTCACCGCCGGCCTCAGTCCTCCCGGGCTGTCCCATCGCGCCGCTGCCCGCGGCGGTCTAGCCCGCCGAGCGGCGCTCTATGGTTCCCTCTCCGTCGCGCCATCGCGTTGCGTCACAGCCCCTTCGGCGGGAGCCAATCAGAAAGCAGGAGTGCGAGCCTGCCGGAGGCCACCCAATGGGAGCAGGGCGGGGCGGGGCTTGACCCGAGGTGCCCTCAGGAAGGGCGGCTCATTGGCTGCGAGGGCGGCGGCGGCGACGTGCGAGAGGGCGGGCCTTGGCGGGTGATGTCACGGGCCGGTGCGTGACGCCATCGCGAGGCGGTGGGGCTGCTCGTGACGTAAGGGAGGGTGAGGAGGGGTCGCCCTCGGCAGCGGCCTGAGGAGATTAGCCCCGTGGCAGCGACCGGGGCGGCCTCTGGGCCTGAGGCCTGAGGCGAGGCCTCCTCCCGGCCCAGAGCAGGGAGCGGGCGCAGGCCGTGGGGTCGCAGGGGCCGGGGGGACCCCCGTCTATATGTCCACCCCCCCCGCCTCCCGCTCTTTATCTCACTTCTCATCAGTTTTGCTGCAGGCTGCCCCGGCGCTCTCCCAGGATCGGCAGCGCTCCTGCCCGAACGGTGAGGCCGGAGGAGCGGCGCTGGTGACGTATCGTCACCCGCGCCCTTTTCATTGTTATCTATGTAGCACCTGGAGAGCGGGAGAGAAACAGGGAGCCATGCCCGGAGACGGGCTCCTGGCCGGAAGGGAATCTCTGGTTCTGCTCTGTGCGCCTGCTGCGTCCCACGAAGGCTTGGCTGGAGTCCTGGCAAAAGGTAGGAGAGCTTGTTAAGCAGTTAACTCGCACGCTGACGTCATTTCATCGGCGGCCACGTCGGATGTTTCCTGGTGCATTTATAGGGTTTTCAAAAGGGAAAACACCGCCGGCAGTTAGTTTGGCAGCCCACGCTAGCTAGCCCACACTATCCAGCAAAACGTTGATGGTATCCCTTCATTTTTTTGTATGGAGGAAAACTTTGCTTTTATGTGAAAGGTTCCCGTTTAGGTGATTGCAGTTTGTATCTATATATAGAGCAGAACATATTCTGAGCAGCTGCGTGTACGATGTGGCATGTAAGGGTAGAGTCCTCTTTTGTGTGTTATCGCCTGAGAACAGCTTTGCATGGAATTAGGTGTCAGAAGGAAGTTTCAAGCCCTGACATGTTTGAGGCAAATGCTGTGGGTCTGCGGATCTGATGGAACACGTAGGCAGCTGGAGAAACGTTCTCGGTAGGTGACAGGAGACTCAGTCTCTCGAAACATCTTGTGTGTTTGAGAGACTAGTGGGGAAAAAAACATTTTATTGCCTACGATGAAGAAGGTTTGTGACCCTTTGACAACTTCACTAACGGGTGCCTAAACAGATGAACGATGTTTTATAAAGTAGAAAATAAAATTGGGAAAGATGGGTAAGAAACAGGGCGGAAAGCTCCTGAGGTCTGCTAGCAGAGCTCTCAGCGCGCTGCTGTGTTTTCCATCAGTTGGAAGGCACATTTCCCATAAAGGGCTGGTCTCAAAGTCCTTTACATTCTGAAAAAAACCCCACCCCACCATTAATCCAAATACTTTTTTGCTGTCAAAAACATTTCTGCATTGTTAATGCAGACCGTGTAATAGTAACATTTAGTTCCTGTGTGCTTTATTCTGCCAGAGTTGGTTCTGCTAAACCACGTCCCCCAGGATCGCAGAAAAGGGTTTTGTTTTGTTTTTCTTTTTTTGCCTTGGGAGAGGTTCTTGCTTGAGGAAGTGACAGAATAGGAAATTAAAACTGGATGAGCAGGCAAAGACAAACTCCTGTCCTCTGAACCTAGCTGAAGAAGGTGTCCTTAGTTTGTCACGCTAGAGTGGGAGATTTGCGTTACTGTACTAGTGCTCCAGCTTTCAACATCTTGGAAGCGCTGATTTCGTCTCCTCAGAGATATCTTTCCATGTGGATTTGTGAGACAGCTTCTAAGACAGTGCAGACCAGAGTCTGTTGGATGTGCTTATTTACCTCCTAGTCTTCACGGTGTTCAAAACCGTGCTTTTAACCTACTTAGATTATGTCTTCAAGAGTTCTTCCTGCATGAACGAGGGCTAGGCACCCCTGTTTCGAAGGAGACTCTTACATCGATGCTGCCTCGCTGTGTTAAACACTGGGCCTTTAGGACAGTAACTAAAGCGCTGAGGGGTCAGAGCCCCTCCTCGACACTGCCCGCTTAAAGCCCTGTTAGCGAGCGGCAGCTTCTGCGCTGCTGTTTGGAGCCCCTTCAGCATGCCACCCCTTCTTTTTGGGAACGGCACCGGGCACAGATTGTTTGTCCAGGAACGGGCGTCGGTTCTGAACTGTTCTGAAACATGCAGGCAGCACAATTTGAGGCACAGCTTCTGGAAGCCATTAGCGTGCTGCCCTTAAAGGGGAACATTCTTCAGGGAGAACACACCACCTCTTTGATTGTTCAAGAATATTGTTTTCTCTTGCGTACATCTTTGGGGTTATTGTAAAGCACTCGAGCGTGTGGCGTACGAGGAATGCTGGGGTCTGTTACTGATGGAGCTGCGGTCGCCTGCTGGCTTCAACCTCGCGCGATGATCTCCTGGAGCTGGAAATGTGGAGTCTGGCGGTGAGGTCCCAAGCGCCCGCAGAGCAACAGAAGCGCTCGTTCCAAGGGCTGGGGTCAAGTACCCACGGGTTCATCAGTGCAGGCTGAGTGGTGATCCTGGGAACAGTCGCTAATTACCGTGATTGTGTGTGCTTCTGGTAGCTGGTTACATCTTGTAGTCCCTGTGCAGGGCAAGCAAAACGGCGTGTTATGTTTCCCTTATTCCGTGTGCTCTGCTGGCCATGGCACGGATCATCCAGCCTTCCTCGGGCTGAGACAGGCGGGGTTGCTCTCGTGGTGCTTCCCTCATCTGCGCTTAGCTTTAGCTTTGCCTGCAGTTTCCCAACCAACAGATCATTTCCAGTAAAAACTATCAGGAGCAGGAAAAAGTAAAGCGGAAGAAAACTGAACAAGAGAAAAAGGGAGGGAAAACTGTAATTCCTGTCAGAACATTTGTTGGTTGTCAAAAGGAATTGGAAGGAAAATACATTCTCATCCCTTGACTACTTCAGTGGCAGGAACGTCAGGACCCCCCGTATATTAATATTAACCTTGATACTAATGCTTTATGTTAAGCATTTAGAATTTACAGAAGGGAGGAGAAGAGGGAGAGAAAGCCTTTTCTAGGTCACCTCCATTTTTGCTGCCTTATTGTGTTTAAGGAGGAGGGGAATCGCTTTTAAAATTCACTTTATTACAGCAATTCCCGCCCCCCCACCCCCGACAAGAAAAACGCCTCCTCACTGTGGGCTCTGAGCCTCTGCTTTCTGGGCAGTGGGAAATGCTGTGAATTTGGAAATCACTGCACAGCCTTTGCTCAGTGACTCGTAAAGCTCATATCTCTTCCGCTTTCACGTTGGGTCATGTCTCTCTCTCCACCTAATTCTTCTTGTTTTATTACCTGGCTTGGTTATTTTTCCTGGTAACAGATGTCATCTTATCTTCCCATCTTGCTTACTTTCCATTCTTCTGTGCTTTTCTCGCTTTCCATTTTCCTTTTTTTTTCCTTGCATGTTAATGTTTTTGCTGCAGGAAAGATTTATTGTGTGCTCTGCAGTTGTGTTTTCTTCTGCAAAAGAAAGACTTGAGGGTTGTGGAGGAGGGGAATTAATTGCAAACATATCAATGCATAATTTTTCAGCCAAAATAGGATTAGAAACTACTGAGGATGACAGCGTTTTCCTTCTCCATCCAACCAGACCTCAGCAGCTAGACCGAGCCTTGGCACGGCACACTAAGATCTCTCCGGCAGGACGGGGATTCTTCCCAGGCCACGTGCCGCCTGGCCATAGTTAAACGCGCGCGGTATGTCTCGGCCGTGCCGTCTGTCTCTCCTGACGGCGATGCGAAGGCACGGTGCGGTTTGGTGGGCCGGCTCCAGCTGCGCGGTGGGGCGGGCGATGCCTCGGCACGCGCTGGGCTTGGCGGGAACGCCTGTCCGTGCCCGACGCTCGGCGCCCGCCGGTGTCTTCATCGCTCAACCCGCCGCCGTCGTTGCGCCGGTAAACGCGGCGAGGCCCGCCGGGGCTGCTGGCACCGCCGTCCTCTCGCCACCTTCGCCCCTGCGGGTTTGTCAGCTCTTTGTGGCTTCGCCGCTCTGCGTGGCGAGGAGCGGGACGCGGCCCGACGGCTCGAAGGGCGCGCGGCCCCGCTCCCGGCAGCTGGACTCCCGGGGCGCCGGGGCACCCCGCGCGGGTTTTACTGTCGCGGCGCGTCCCCACGGGACGCTGTATTTCAAGCGCGTGGTTCCTTCGAGCGGGTCTCCGCCGCGCTCACCGCCGCGGCGGCGGCGCACCGGGCCCGGCGGGCGGGGACTACATCCCCCGTCGTGCCTTGCGGCTGAGCGCCGTCCGGGCGGCCAATGGGACGCGGGGCGGGGGCGGTGCCTGCGCGCTGCGCGCCTGCGCGCTGCGCGGCGGCAGCGGCGGCGGCCGGTGGGGCGGGGGGGGGGGGCGGGCGGAGGCGGAGGGCGCGCAAGCGGGGCCGGGAGCCGGGCAGCGCGGCACGGAGCGCCGCCTTCCCCCGCCGCCAGCGGTCGCCCGCGCCCGCCCGCGCCCCGCCGAGCGCCTCCCCTTGGCCGCACCGGCCGGGAGCTGGGCGGTGGGGGGGGCGGGCGGCCTCCCGGGGCGGAGCCCGGCGCCAGCGGCGGGGGCGCGGAAATCGAGGCCGGGGCTCCGTCGCGGCCTGCTGCTGCGGGAGGAGGCGGGGAGGCCCGCCGCCGCCGCCGCCCCCGCCGCCGGCCTTTGTCTCCGCTGGGCTGGGTGGACGCGGCGGGGGCAGTTAGAATGGAACAGACTGAAGGTGAGGGCAGCGGGCGGCCGCGGCGGCGCCGGCCCGCCCGGGCTTAAAGGGGCCGCGGCCGCCATGTTTGATGCCGGCGCTGCGGCGGCGGGGTCCCCGGGGCCGCCCCCGCGGAGGGAGGGGGCGGTGGGCCCCGGGCCGTCCCGAGGCGAGCCCGCGGGCAGGGCCGGACCGGGCCGGGCAGGGCGGCGCGGCGGTCCGCCGTCCCCGTGAGGCGCGGAGCCGGGCCGCAGAGGGCCGGGGCGGGCAGGGCTCCGTGCCGCGGAGCGGGACCCGCTCGCTTGTCCCACCCGGCTGGGTTTCGGGCAGGCGGCGGCCCCCCCCCCCAGCGCTCCTTATTCCCCGCTCCGGCCGGCGGGCGGTTCCGCGGCAGGTAACGGGGGCGAGCGGCCGGGTTTTGGAGGGGTCCGGCGGGGGGGAGCCCGTCTCGGCGAGCCCCAGACCTTCTGGTGGGGAGAAACTTGGGGTTAGAGCCTGCACCGCGCTCTTCTGAAACGGTGCAAAGCCCTCTTTGTGACCGAACCGCGTACTTGTCAACTTCTCAGATAAAAAGGTTTTCATTGCGTGCTCTTAAGAACTGCATGTAAGTGAAGGATTTGTCGTTTCTAGGAATCTTTATTTTTTGCGGTACTGTTGCATTGTATTCTACTTTGTTCTGTGTCTCACTCTGCTTTCTTTTGACTGTCAATACACTCGGCTATTTTAATACAGGTTTAAGATTTTCAATTTGTTGTTAAAAAAAAAAATCTTACTGATAACAGTTCTATATATAGTAACCAACCCAAAAGACTACATAAAGTAGTCTGTAATCGTAGCTGCAGAAAAAATGGTAGCCTGTTTTGGTGACTGTTTAGGTGTTCCAGTGGCTTATTGTAGAGATGCCCAGAGAATGTTTTGGCAGTTAGATTAAAAAAAAAAAAACAAAACGAAACTTTAATGAACTGCTTGAAAAGATTTTGCTCCAAAAAGTGAGCATGTGCTTTATGAAGCACAGAGTAAGAGTAGAGGATGATGATCAAAGACTGTATGTTTTGTTTTAATACAACTGTGTTTTGCATTTTTCAGTTCGGCAAGTTTGCCTGAGTTTGAAGTGATTCACATGAGATACACTGCAGTTATTGCGCTGGTTTTGATACGTGAAAGCATGTCACGACTCTTACAATATGTGGTATTGCCAAAGATCTGACTTCTGGTTTTACATGAATATCAATCCGTGACTTTCCCTGAAGAACAAAAGATTTTCCTCGACGTTTCCTATTTGAATCCCGAGGTTCTAAAGACAAATGAGTACTCTAAGCTCATTTTCAAGACAAACCCTTTTTCTCTTTTTTTTTCTTTCTTTTTAATGCATAGCATTTTCTTGGCTGCTGTCCGAGTTGTTTCTTTCCATGTCACCATGGGAAGCTTGTTAAAAGTGGCCTTATCAAAACCATATTACAGACATGACTATTTCTTCTGGCACTTAAAAAAACCCAAAACACAAACAAACCACCTTTAAAAAGGTATACAGGGAAGTAGTCAGCCTTACCACATGATTTAAAGTTTGTCAAGAGGCCTCTGATTCACCATCAGTGTCTGCCAGAAGAGACTGCTCAGTCCAGCTAAGTCAGTAGAAATCCACAGGCTACAGTTTTTCTGCTAATGAATCTACATGCTGTTGAAAAACTTGGCATTGTCTTAACGTATGTAAATAAAACTTTCCACGCATGATTTCTTAAGGACATCCAGAACAAAGTGGGACAAAGCAGGCTGCAAATACTGAATGCAGGAATCAGTAATAATTTTATTTCTGTCTACAGTTCATATCATTTGAACACCACAGGATGCTGTTATAGTTGATAAAGGCGGTGCTCCAGGTGATTTTTGACATGACTGTAGAAAAAGCATGGGTAATGTTCAATTCTAGTGAGGAGTTTGGTGGCAGGTGTGTATGCTGAAATTCAGCAAAAGCCAAGTTGTACATTTCATGTGGTTCCAGCTGGGCAGTCTTCAAGTTTTGAGAGGAGGAATGGAAACATGACAGCAGTCAATTGCATCACTTAAAAAAACCTGACCAACCTAGCCTGTTCCAGCCAAACAGCTGTCTGTTTGTAAAACACGTGTAGCAGTGAACTTCTATTGAGAATAGTTGCTGCGTGGATTAGACGTTTGAGATGAGCGCTACCAGCGCGGGTTAGATACAGGCATACATTGGAATGAAACAGCGTGGAAAATAGCAGTAAACATATGTGTGGTGACTCAGGTAATGAAGGGGTGGTAGGGTATGAACAGATCTTTGAATCTCTCTGATTTAGGTCTATGTGGACAGGAGCTGAGTGGTTGTTTGTGCACAAATATGGCCTAGAACTTCTGCTTTCAGGACTGTTGATAGAAAGTCCAGCTCAGGGTGACGAGGCAGTGGCACTGTTCACTGAACACATAAGGCTGACTCAAATTACTGCTTTTTCAACTCAGTCAGTGAGCCAGTAGGACAGTTTCTGTTCTCACAGCAGATACTTTCCGTCTATGTAAAATGCCTTGCCTCTAACCAAGTGCTAACCCTGCTGCTTTAGGCAGGGCTACCCACGTGGTGGTTGTCAATAGAAAAGGGTGACATTAATTCAAAAAGGTTTTGTGGAAACTTGGTTTAAAATATGTACATGCTAGACTTGTTATCAGTAGATGTTGTGGCAGCTCACCACTGTGGCGATAGCCAGCCTCAGATTCACAGGCATCTGTGCTGGTCCGAGCAGGGTTCGTCAGCTGGTAGCAGTGGGCAGAAAGCACACAGAACCCCGTGGCTCTTGGTCGTTCAGGGAAAGCACTGTTGTTCTGCACCAGCTTCTGGCTGCCTCTGGCTCGGTACGGCCAGTTTCTCCGAGTTCTGCATCATCCAGCAGGCTTTGGAGACAGTCCTCCCTCCTCATGCTTGGGATTTTTTACCTTGGGCTCCTGTTCAGTGATAGAATAGTGGAGGGTGCTTCTGACATTTAGGAAGTTTCTCTTATGCATTGCGTAGTTACTGGATCTTTTCTCGCTTTTTTTGAGCTCTTCCCAATTGAGCAATAATACAGTGGATAGATGCACGTTTGCGTATTTTATAGGTAAGTCCTACTGTGTTGCTGTATTTTGTGCAAACCTACAAAACTCCCTCTTTGGGAGGAAGAAAAGCTTCCATCAAGTGGGATCAGCATTGTTCAGAATTGTTTGATAATCTGAGAGATCAGTTATTATTTAGTCTACTGCAGCATGAAAGCAATATTTGAGAACTTTGCAAGTACCTTGTTTTCTGAGAGTGAAGTTGTGAAATACTCGTGCTAAAAATGGCTTTAGATAAGTGCAATTGTTAGTGAAAAATGTGAACCCAGAGGATTGCTAATCTTTTTGAAACTTCCCATGACTGGGCGCTCACTGTTGAAGGTGTAACTGATTTTTTCAAGTTAGGCTCAGTCAAGCTAGGAAGCCCGGGATGGGAAATGAAACAAACTTGGTGTTAATTTAAGAAAGAGCACTGTAAGAGCTCTGCTAGGTTGACCTACCTTATCTCGTAGTGCTTATATTTTTTATTTCATTTACTTGTTCCTCTGATACTTTGAATTGTGACTTTCCCATGGGCAACATGAAAATATTTGCTCAAACGGCATCCATGTGTAGAGTTGCAGTGTCTGTGAACTGTTTTCCTGCTCGGCCAGAAGATCCTACAGCTGTGGGAAAGGACAAGTACAGAATGCTGGCTACCCAGTTTTAGAGAACAAACTCTCTTTCTCTCATTAGGAAATTCAGTTGAGTTTTGAAGGTATGGTTGATTTCAAGTTGTTACCCAGCTGCTATACAGTATCCATTTCCTATAAACCTTGAAATAAATTGTTTCTTTATCTGTTGGTTGAGTTCCAAGGTCATATCGGTGCAGTATCTGTTATGGGTCATATTTGGAAGCTAAATTCTACAGCTTGCAGGAGGCTGATACTGTAATTTAATGGAGTGATCGCTGTTGTAGTGCGAAGAATTTATTCTGATATACTTTTCTGCAAGATCAACGCGTATCACTGAAAATCACATTCACTTGTGGTTTTATGTAGTGTTCCTCTGCTGAGGAAGGATAAGTACAGCTCTCTTGAGCCTGTTGTTGATATTTCAACAACAATGGGGTATTCTTTGCATTAGAGCTTGGAAGTGACTTTTACAAAGTAATCCTTCCTTAGGTTTAAATGTTGATATTCCTATGTGTTCAGGATTCATTGTTTTGTTCTATTATTTCAGTGGCTCCGGGGGCTGTCCTTTCACTGTAACGCAGCCCCGATGCCCTCTCACTGGGTAGCAACTGAGAAATGAACAAACCGATGCAGAGTTTTGGAAAGGAAGAAGGGTGGGAAAATCTGGGTGTGATGACCATGATGACAGCGAAAGACTCTGAAGGAAGAAGCTCTCGATGATGTCAGCTCTGTGGGAGTGTTTTAAGACTGTTGAGAGTAGCAATTCAGTGAAGCAATAATCCTTGCTTCTACAGCCTCTATAGGAAGATAACGAGGCAGGTGTACAAATTGTCCTGGCTATGAAGCATAGGCTGGCACCAAGAACTATTTTACACAGGTCAGCTTCAGAAAGGAATTACTTAAAAAAAAAAAAAAAAAAAAAAAAAAAATCAAAACTATTTTCTTTTACTGGTAACTCCTAAATCCGTTGTAGGTAGAGTGTTTTGAAGTTCGTTAATCCACAACTTTTGTCACGTAACAAAATGAAGCACACTGATGACCCACCCTCTTCAATTAGTGCCTGTGGAAGCGAGTGCATTGACAGCTTTAGGAACTGTCACAGCTGGGGACTGATACAGCATGGGCAGACTTTGACCTGGAGGGCTGTATGTGGCGGAGATAAGAGGGACCAGACACTGTCGTGCAGCTTTTGAATTCTGTTAATACTGTGTCTGGATCTCGTTAATACCACTTCAGTGGGATAGTCGTACCAAGGTATCAGCAGAGAACTTCTGCTTCTCAACACTAGCAAAACTGCATCTTTGCTGCTATACCTTATTTCAGCCCTTCTGAGAAAAATAAGCTGTCCTGGCAAGAGTGTTCTTTGTCTGCATACGGGTAAGGACTTTTGCTGGCTACGTTGATCAAGTATTGCATCTTGCTGTAGACCCAGATGGACGTGACCGTGACGAGAAGCCTGTAGTGTTGTCATGGCTTAGTGCTCTAGCCTTATGACAGGGAGTTCTTCCTGTTAGGGCTGAGGCTCATAAACAGTCTTTATTAAATCACTCGGCAGTCTGTAGATCATCAACTTTTGAATGTTTATAGATGGAATTAGAATGGGTGAATATGAGTAGCCTAATACTAGTACGTTGTAATCAGCCAGATGTACGCTTGTAACATCCCAGAGAATAAATAAACCTTGGTGTCCCAGTGAAATGCCGCACAAAATAGTTTAGGTTGCATCCCAACTTTTTAAAGTGTGGAGGCTCTTTTAAGAAAAGCCTGAAAGTCGCCAGTGTAATAGAAAAAGGTCTGTTCTTATTTCAAAGAAATGGGGTAGAGTAATGCTTTTTAGGGCAGAAATCTTTTGCTTAGGCTGTTGTACAATTTCAGTGCTTCTAACACTGAAGTACTTGGCTGTGGATTGTATGAACAGCTTTCTAGTGTTCTGAATGCAGCCTCACCTGATGTTGTGGCTCAATTTTAGAGAAGTCTTTAAGGAAGATTTAAGTGAATTCAAAATACCAGCTGGACAATGAATCAGAATTTCTATAACGTTGTCCACAGTGACGTGCCATTAAACGGCTGCCAAAGGAATGAACTGGTTACATGACCAAGTCGTGTAACCCACAGGTCACAGTAATGGGAGAGAGGTTTTTTTTTTTCTCCCTGATGCAACAGTTGAGGCACAAGTTATCAGTCTGTACTTTGTGAGTTTTATGACTAGAAGGTGGTTATACAGATGTACAGTTTCAAGGCAGTCTCCTGAATGTAAATATCCATTGCTGATTTGAAAACGAGAGTCTGTGGAGGCTCTAAATCTGATGGTGTTGGCTGGATGAGGATTAGTTGTTCTGGTAGCAGCAGTGAGGGGTTTTTTGCTCTTACACCATGAGATACTTGATCGTTAGAGGAACTGTACTATTTAGTGAAATGAGTGTTCTGCCTTGATATTTGACATTGTAAGTAAGGCCAAAGAACCTGCACCTGGGGAAAAAAAAGTCTTTTAAACTAATTATCATCTTTCTCTTCCCTCTGAAGAGAGAAATGAAAAGCATTTAAATTATTTTACTGCATCAGATTAGCAACCTCCAGCAGGACCCAAAACTTAAAAAGTTTCCACTCTTAGTCAGACTTATAAGCAGGAAAACATAAAGCATAATTATTCAAATACCATGTGACATTAGCAAAGTTATTCTTAACAAAGCACAGAATGCTGTATAGTTTTTTGTTTTATAAAGTTTCAATTTCTGCAAGTTGGTTTTTGCTTTTTGTAGTTTATGGTGGCCACCCCAAAGTTTGGGTCCTGGTGTGATGTACTTTAACAGAATCCTTATTTAACATTCTGGTGCTTAGTTCTACTAAACTAAATGGATGGTCTTACTTTCAGAGTATTTGGGTAAAAGAAAGTGATTTAATAACTATTAAAAGAAAACAGCAACAATAAAAGACTGGGAAGTCAAGAGTAATTCTAAAATTTCTTAACCTATTTCTGCTTTGACTCTGTCCATCCAGCAATGGATGTGCCAGGATGACTGAAGCACTGTTGCAGCTTCTCAAAATAAGTCGGGTTTTTGGGGGTTTTGTTTTTTGGGTTTTTTTTAAATATTCAGAATCAAAAAAAGATTGAACCTGGGTTTAGTAACAAATAAAAGCAGCCTAGGGTGCCATTTCTTACTAGTGTGAGAAATCTGTTGTTTGCTCTTCAGTTTGGCAGATGTAAAGTAACAATTAATTGATAAATACTACAAACAGTCCCACTTCCTCTTCCTAGAATGGGTGGTGGTTTTGTGTTTTTGACCTTGATATGCAATCCTGTTTGCTCCATATGCTGTCCCTCAAACATGCTGTCCCTCAAACATGCTGTCCCCTTGACAGTAACATTTTTGTGTTGGTTTTGTGGCTGATGTGCAGAGAGCTGCTGGAGAAAAGGGATGGTTTTACAGCCACAAGATTTAAAAGTTACTGCAATTAGTGAATTTTGCTGCATAGCATTGTGCTATTAAGTTCTTTTCCTAAGTCGCTTAATTACTGTGACAAATGTGCCCCTAGTTGATTGCACTGAATACAACCATCAATATAATCTGAGTATGAAGTCCACAAAACATACAGCAAAATTCTGGTCAAGTTCTTACTTGTTGCTGTTATTACTTCAATTTCTGTTTGCAGTCTCAGGGAGGGAAGTGTTCTTAGTGTTTTGAAAACTATTAGATAAGGTGTATTGCATTGGGAGGGTGAGAATTTAATGTGGGCAGGGTTATATGTAGATTCTTGTTATGAGAAGTATCTGTGGGATGTGTTAATGTCGTTTCAAATGCTGACCAAAAGGGCACAGTAACCCTCCTTTATGCCTACACAAAGGCAGAATAAACAATACAGGGCTATGTTTACTTTGGAAGGGCTAAACTGACCTTGCTTGGAAGCAAACTTGCATTTCTTACCTGAAGTTTAGGTCACTGTATATTTCTTCTTATTGAACATTGAGATTATTTAGGTGAATGCAAAAGCTTTCTCTGAGCCAGTAGTTGAGTTTTGGAAATCTAACTTTGATTTAGTCTGATTTTGGTGTTTTAATATGCAATGGAAAACTGAAACTGCACGACAGCTTTCTCAGCTGTAATCTAATTCTGTGAATAACCTCAGGTTTTGGAGATCTTTTGATGCCGAGGCTTTTTTTCTCTCCCTCGGAACCATGTAGTGTTTAAGCCCTAAAGCGTTTAATATTAAAACAAGGCTGGGAGTTGGGGAGTGAGGAGAATAACCCTCCTCAGCTGCTGAGAGCCAAGGAGTGCCACCTCTACTCTGCTTTTCTGGTGAGGGAACAGGTTGGGAAACTCCATCTGAGGCTGTCATATGCTATGAGCTGGTTTTCCCAGCAGCTGAGGTGGAATGACCTATTCGTTTTAATTGTGCCATTGTTCAGAAAAGCCCATGGCTTACGTCTCCTGCTGGCCTACAGGCTGCTCATCTGTCTCGAGTTTTGGCAAGGAGGTGGGGAGGAAGAGAAGAGGTTTCTCTCTTGTTTGAGTGGTCTTTCTGTGGTTTTTCTGGCTTGTTCAGTTTGCAGTGACTATGGTGTCAAGAGAACTTGGTATCTTCTGTATGCTTGAGGGTCAAAGTCTGCTGTCTTACTGCTTTGTGTTAGAATAAAGCTTCCTAACGCCAGACTAGGAGGGCTGTAGAGAGTGGTTGGAATTTTGGCACCATTATTCTGACTTTGTAACACTTGGGCTCATAGTTTTAAAGCACTTGTAGGTGCTTATAACTTTTCTTTAAATGTCTTGGAAAAGAAGAAAGTGGTCAGCCAAAAAAGCTGTTCTGCAGAAATGTGTAAATAGCCCTTTTTAAAGATGCAGTAATACCAGTCCTCTCTAAATCCAGGAGAGGGTGGTTACTGAATGGAGAGGGGGAAATTGGTCTTTAGATCTCTCTATTTTTTTCTCAACAATTTAATTTGCTTAATTATTATCTTTTGATTTACACTGACTTGTTATTTCCCTTCCCCTGCCTTTAGGCCCTATGAGAAAAAGGGAAAGCTAAGGATGCTGGAGCAGAACAATGGATTTCTCTTTCTCTTTCATGCAAGGGATCATGGGAAACACAATTCAGCAACCACCTCAACTCATTGACTCAGCCAACATCCGCCAAGAGGATGCCTTTGATGCCAGCAGTGACATTGCTGAAGATGGTGGACAAACGCCATACGAAACTGCCCTACAGCAAGGCTTTCAGTACCCTACACCCACGACAGAGGACCTTCCACCCATCACTAATGGCTACCCACCAACAATCAATATGTACGAACCTCAAGCCAAATACCAGACGTACAGTCAATATCCCAATGGTTCAGCCAATGGTTTTGGTACCGTCAGAAACTTTAGTCCCCCAGAGTATTACCAAATGGAAAACTCTAACGCAAGGCCGCACGAAGTTCTGGAAAAACCTTCCCCTCCACAGCCACCACCTCCACCACCACCATCAGTTTCACAAACGGTGATTCCAAAGAAGACTGGCTCACCAGAGATCAAATTAAAAATAACCAAAACTATCCAGAACGGCAGGGAATTGTTTGAGTCCTCTCTGTGTGGGGACCTTTTAAATGAAGTACAAGCGAGTGAGTATGCTAAGGCAAAACATGAAGGGAGAAAAGAGAAAAGGAAAAAAAGTAGCAAGCATGACTCTTCCCGATCGGAAGAGCGCAAGTCGCACAAAATTCCAAAATTAGAACCAGAGGAGCAAAATGTAAGTGGAATAATAGTTTCAGCCATCTGTATACCTGATATTGTTGATGGAGTATGCGTCTTTGGCAGTGTTTTTCCTTACTTCTAGTTGTATACATACTTAAAGTCACGAGGCTTTATTTACTTGTCAGATGCTCAATATTAGGTTGCTAGGAACTGTATTTCTAGGACAAGGCAGTTTTGGTTAAAAGACTGCATGTGAAAAATAAATGTTAGAAAAGGTTATATAATATTTTTAAATATTACTCAGTGTCTTAGCGTGTTCAGAGTTTGCTACACTTTGGACAGTGTTGAAGATGGAGCTTTTGGCCAAAAGCATACAAGCATACCCATTCCTAAAATTGCCTCTCAAAATAATGCTGGGTTATTCAGTGGAAAGTCAGGTTACTTGGAATATTCAGCACTGCAGCTTTTAATTAATTTTTGAAAGATATTCTAAATATTGTGATGTACAAAACCCAAGAGCTATGTAGCATATGTAGAAGCCAGTAGAAATTAGTATTCTAAACCAGCAAGCAAATTAGAAGTGCCAGTTGACTCGGCAAACTTCGGGAAAATTCAGTATTGATGTCTATTACCGTTTCTGTCAAGTTTTGCAATATGGTTGTACATACACAAGGTGTGTATGTATAAGTGGTGTTTTAACTTACATTCCAGGAAGTAGAGACACAAATTACTGGGCTTTGGTACTCTCAGCCATTCTTTTTTCTTCAGTTTTATAAGTCACTTCATTACTTCTGTTTCCCTTTCTCTTGCTTGTTCCTGCCAACTCTGTGACACTGGTTTCTGTATTTCCCAGTTTGAGGGCAGTGGGTAGCAGAGAGGGGTGGCGAGTGTCCGGAATGGGGAAGTTGCCATTATCAGGCCAGGACAGAAATTGCCCAGCTCAGGCTGGGCTGGGCCGTTACAGTATATAGCTGAATTTCTTGTAAGTTCCTGTGAAACCCCTTGATACTTGCTGCTTTTGGTAGGTTTGGGAGAAGATCGTGTCCTGTAGGGATCAGGACTCTGATCTAGTACAGCAGATTCATATGCTTGTAGTAGTAGTAGTATTGTTGTTGTTGCTGTTATTTTTAATGGAAGACTTGCTGATTTCACATACATAACCCTTACAAGGAATATTTACAAGTTTTGTAACTGTTGTATCTCCCTTCTAGTAAGTGGGCCTTTTCCAGAGATCAGGTTGGTGATGTATCAAGATTTTGAGCTTCTACTATATTTGATTACCATAGTTGACTCTAATGAAACTCAGTAAGATCTTAATAAACATTGTAATCCAAACTTGAAATGGACTATCCAATTAAAACACAAGCCATCCGTGACTGCATTTGTACGTCATTTGCTTGATCTCGGAAATGCCGTTTGAAGCCACTTTCAAGTGGCTGTAGCAACTGACGTGTCCAGCTGGCAGCCTGCTACCAGGAGGCAGTTATAATGGGAAGGCAATGCCCCGAATGGCATCTCCCTCGTGCTGGCATTATACCTGCGTAGAGAGAGAGAAAGAGGGGTCTGTTCTCGCGGTCAGCTCTCTGCTGAATGCCTCTGCTGCTCATATATTGTTTGTCCACCTGTCCTTTGTTTGCTGCTGTAATCATACATTTATCTCCCAAGTTTCACTTAAATCAAACCTCAGTGAGTTTGGTTCTTTCAGAGTTCAGCTACAGACACGGTCTTTTATCTAGGCTTTCTGGCCTCTTCTCCAGACTTCCGTCACCCCCACATCAGGCTGTCAGTTTTGCCGTACCACTTTGTCCTCCTTCTTACCAGGGACTCTGATTCTGCTCTTGAAGCTTCAGCTGTGCCTGTCCCTCTGTTTGACTCATGTTACCTGATTATCATAAGAACATAATCTTCTGTCTTTTCCAGCATGCTGTCTTTCCCAGATTGAACTAAAACCTTGCCTCTCAAATTCCAAGTTCCTAGTCGTATGTGTCATCCAGAGTTCACCAGAAATCTTGGTCTTGCTTTTGTCCTCCTTGTAGCTTCCATTTCCCTTTCAAAAGGTGTTGTTGCAATAAAAGCTTCCATGTTACTCACCCTTGTTTCAGACAGCAGATCACTCTGACATGAACAGGATTTTGTGCTAGTGGTTTTCATTATGAATTATCCAGCACAGTCTCAGTTTTATCCTCCCACCATTTGGCTTTCCACTACACAGTTTCATCTTCATGTAAGTTCATCATGTACACTTTTGTCATCTTTACGATTAATGGTATGAGACTTGTAACTTAGGATCATCTTAATAGGAACAAACAAAACCCCTGGTACAACTTTGGTGGTTTTACACTTTTATACTCAGCATGGGTATTTGAAAGTACCGTGATCTGCAGTTGTTTCCTCATTCTGACACTGTAATCTCTGTGGAAACCCACTGACTGTTGGGGGATGTTCATACTTGAAAGGTTGATTTGAAATGAAAATGTTATGAAAACGTTGTTGAACTTTAAGCTCTGAATACTTGTTTTAAGAATAAGCTGCTCTGCTCATTAGTTGTATTCTGTGAGGAGCTGGAAGTTTGCAATCTGTGTAATCAGCTTGGCTCTCCTGGCAGAGGTGAAGTTTCCACTAACTCACTGTAGCAAAAGAAAGGCAGGAGTCATTGCTGTGCTTTCTGCTGCACCAGGGAGGAATGATTTCTGCCCAGCAAATACTAACATGAACGGTCTTAAATGATTGCTTTCTACAGATAGCTCTAAATGAGATACTGACCTATGCCAGAACTGACCTTAATTGTTCTAGATGGTGTTTACGTGTGTGTTTCCTAGTTTCTCTGAGCTGAAGCATGCAGTATTGACTAACATGGGGTCTTCCTTTTAAATCGGCTAGGTATAATTTGGATTAACAGTATTATTAGTTTCTCACTGCATGTGTCTGACTCGTCTTTCTGCTGCTCTTTGAGTCCTTTGACTACTGACTTCTCTGCTATAGTAAAAGCAAATGTCTGGTCTCTTGTCTCATTAGATAGTTCATGGCCCACCTCTTATCTTCTCAGCTGCTGTGTCATTGCACTCCCTATCATGGCCCCTCCACCGATGGTGTTAGCTTCTGTTCAGTGGTGATCCCGCTTCTGTCAAAACCTTCTCCTGTCCTACTCTGCCAGAATAGACTGCGTGCGTGCCTCAGCCTGGCTTATAAATGCACCGTAGGCTTTATGTTGTTGACTGTTGAGCCTCCAAATATATTTGTCGACTATATGCAATTTAACATTGATTTTACAATTTTCATATTGTATGTTTAATGTGATTTTTGTAATGTAGTTTTTGCAAATAACTGGTATACAGTGAGACTCATCACGTTACTATGGATATCCTTCATATGTTCTTCTCTGTTTCTTTGAAGTTGTATATTAATTTAGGTGGAAAGGTATTTGGGTTTACTGTCCCTGAGTGTATGTTCTTCTATCACCTGTAACAGGGGAACATTGTTGTACGTAGGTGCGACAATAATGTAAATAGTGTAGGGAGAAAAGGTATTTTTTGATTGTGATGCTACTGTGCTTTGAATGGGGCTTAAGGAGTCATATTCATATTTTCTGGGTTCGTGGTTGCCTTTCTCTCTGTGAATTATTTTGTCTGCCTGGTTTCATTATTAGCTTTTTTTAGTTTTACTGTCCCCTTACCTTGTTTGTGCTTGTTTTCCTTTTTTCTCTTCATTGTTACCCATTTCCTAGAGACCAAATGAGAGGCTTAGCTTGCTATCAGAAAGACCAAGAGAAGATACAGTGTTGGAGGAAACCCCGGTTAGTACATATACTAATTAACACTTTTTGAACTTCTAGTGTGTTACTGCTTTTGGACTAATTATTACGTGGATTCTTTAATTTGTCAGATAAAGCAGTTGCCATTTCTTTGAAACTCTTATTTACTGCATCAAAACATCTCTTGTTGTACTGTATCTATTGTTTTATTTTATCCCAAAAGCAACATTCTTCATCCACTTATGAAGCACAAACTTTGGGGGGGAGGGGTTGCTGTTGTGTGTCTTGGTTTGTCAGTGACTATCTTGTGTAAATCATAGCTGTATGTAACTCCTTTCTGTCATGTTTCTAAGAAATGTTTCTCTCATATTAGATCATCAAACCTCAGGGATACCTGAGAAAAAAATAACAAGTCCCTGTGGATAGTGTGTGCATCTCTTGAGTGCACTAAATTGTCTTCTGTGGCTTTAAGCTTGCATTTTCTTTGTAGGTCCAGCAGTTCTTGCCTTCTCTTCCAACACAAGTCACCCATGACATCAAGTTTCAGGTTGGCGATCTGGTTTGGTCCAAGGTGGGAACATACCCGTGGTGGCCTTGCATGGTTTCATGTGATCCACAGCTTGATGTTCATACCAAAATTAATACAAGAGGTAAGGGAGGAAGATCTTTTCCAGAGTATATCAGGTGTCTGTAGTTCTTCCTTTATTAAAAATATCTTTGAACTCCCTTTGTGGGATGAATTCTGCTTGTGTGTATGCTAAACAGGACTATTCCTGAAATGTATAAAACTAGTACCTGTTAAATTGCCTCTGCAGATGAGCCTGTGCAAACTAGGCTTGTGCACAGATGTTCCCACTTTTCTCAAGTCAATGTATTTATGAGAAGACACCGATAAGCGTGTGAGTGTTCAGTGTGGGCAAGGTATACTTATCTTCCTATCTTAAACTGTTAGAAATCTAGGCCCATCTTATTTCTAAACTTTAGCTAGGTACTTCCATCTGCAGGATTTGAGTAATGTGGAGGACGAAAGCATAAACTAAACCAGCAAAGCGATGTTGATAAAACTGCTGACTAGAGTTTTTCATTTTCAGGTGCCCGTGAATACCATGTTCAGTTTTTTAGCAACCAGCCAGAGAGGGCGTGGGTGCACGAGAAGCGGGTTCGAGAGTACAAAGGACACAAACAGTATGAGCAATTATTGGCTGAGGCTGCTAAGCAAGCCAGCAACCACTCTGAGAAACAGAAGGTATGATGAACACTAATTGTGTAGAGGGTTATCGACAGTGCCTGTGTAAGTGAAACTCTTGTGGGACAGTTCTGAAACTCTGTAGTACTTTACCCTGTAAAGGGTGTCTGCATTTCACTGGCAGAAGTGTTTTTCACAAAGATAATGAGAATGTTTCCATACTCTTAAGACTTTCATGTGAAAAGGCTGAGAGCTGAACCTACTTTGTTGCCTCCTCATGACAGTAGTCATCCTGGCCATTTGAGATAATTTTACATCTGTATTAGAACATTGAAAACAGTGCCTGTGTGTTCACTATTCACCTGTTCTTTGGAAAATGTAGTTTTTAAAGGACACTCTTCCAGCCCCTGATACTAGTGGATATGTTCTTATCCATTTTTTTATCGGAAAGGAAGTGTTAGCTTACAGGAATTACATACTGTGTAGATGGACTACTGCAGTCCCTATTTATGCTAATCAAAATATTGATGTGGCAGGAAAAGAGTGTTTATAGAAAAACAAGGAGGATTTAAAAAGTAGATAAATTAGTATTAATTCTGTGTCTCATAACAGAATTATGGGCTTGAATACTGCCTGTTCTTGTCTGTAGTGAAGTTGTAACTCAGGGCAGACACTTTTAGTTGTGATGGTCGTCTGATCCAGCTCGAGTGTCTGCTTGTACTCTGAGCAGAGGATTCACTGTCCACCTTTCAAAAAATACACTGTAAATGGAGAGCAAACTTAAATCTGCTGCCTGAGAGATTTAAAGAACCTCAGGATTGCATTTTAAGTGCTATACGTGGCAAAATCTTCAGTGTAATTAGCTGCTTGTCTTTGTTCCTTAAGATTCGCAAACCAAGGCCGCAAAGGGAGCGTGCTCAGTGGGATATTGGTATTGCCCATGCTGAGAAAGCATTGAAAATGACTCGGGAAGAAAGGATAGAACAATACACCTTCATTTATATAGACAAAGAGCCAGAGGAGGTTTTGTCAAAAGCCAAAAAGACTGCTGCTTCTAAATCAGAGACCAAGAAGAACCGACGACCGAAGCCAGCGTTGAACACCCAACCAGAACATGCCAACGTGGTAGCGGCATCGCCTTCAAATGCTGAGGTGCGAAGACAAAGCCAACGGAGGCAGTCAAGTGTGGAAGAAGAGGAGCCACCTCCTGTAAAAATTGCATGGAAAACAGCTGCAGCTAGAAAATCCTTACCAGCTTCAATAACCATGCACAACTTGGATCTTCAAAAATGTAACATGTCTCCAGTTGTTAAAATTGAACAGGTTTTTGCCCTTCAGAATGCTGCTGGTGATGGAAAACTCATCGATCAGTTTGTTTATTCCACTAAGGTATGTACTTTGTGTAGTGACTCCTCTTTTGTTCATAAATTATCCCAAGTCTGTCTTACTGTGGAGCTTAAACTTGTGTCCATCAAGCTTTCACAATACATGTTCCTTTCATTGGAGAGATTAAATCTAACAAAGGACGGATGTGATAACAGAATCTTATAGTGCACTGAACTCTTTATTTCAGTGCATCCAAAAGTCTCTGGCAGTAACCATTTTGACTGGTGGCAGAGGAGCTCCTGACAGATGGTCACATTTTTGCTCATAACACATTCAAAATATTAAAGCTGTTTAATTCCAGCTTCCTAACTGAAATAATCCAGAAATTCTCCGTAAATCTTAAAATCAATGGATTTGTGGGAAACAGATGAGATGACAAAACTGTTAATAATGTACTAAAAAGTAATAACTACATTTTGTATAACAGACTTTTAAAATGAGTTCTGCCTCCTAGCTTCCTTCAGGTGCACAGCAGCTTCTCACAGTCAGTGTAAGGAAAAGGTTTAGGACTATTTCTCTGCCTCCTTCTTCTGCCTCTCTACCTGGAGGGTATTTATTTCATCCTAAGCATTATAGAGAAGGTAATGTTTAGAAAAGTCACTGGAGTATTTTTTTTTTTTTTTTTCCTCGTGTGTAAGGGGAGATTGAGAGGGATGGAAAGCTCTGCAGGGAAGCAGCTCAGTAGTAGATATAATCATGTGTATGTGTTGCATTGAAGAGCATTGAATGTTTCTGTTCTGAAAATTAGGAGTAGATCAATATGCCTGTTAGCAACAACACATATATAAATAGGTTAAGACAATCTTTTCTTTTTTTTCTTTTTAAGGGAGTTGGTAACAAAACAGAAATAAGCGTCAAAGGACAAGAGAAACTTAATTCTTCATTAAATCAGAGAAATGAAAAAGCAGCAGTGCAAAATGTGTCCTCTCCTGAAACAACTTCTGGGTCAACAGGTAGGCAAAATTGCAGAATCCTTGTCTGAACTTTAGCAATCTAGCATTTAAATTCAAATATCAAACCCAACATTTTCTCATTAGTTAAAAATTATTAACATCTTTCTGTTTACATAATAGTTGTAACAAGCATGGCTAATATAACACATGATGAGCCCAGATGCTTGAGAAACACCGGATGTCTTTGTGATGGGATTAGCTGGTTTGGCCTCTGAACTTCTAGCGTCTGCAATTTACAGTATCTAAGTCAACATATTAGAAAGATGGATACCTTGTGGAGAGCAGATGGCAAACTGTTTTAGAAGACAACACAGTGGATGTGTGTTAGCAGAGTATTGTAATGGCTTTTGGCACCAAATGTAAAATGCAACAGCTGGGATCAAAGGAAGAGAATCTGGAAGTGGCGTAGTGCAATAAGGAATAGCTCTGAATCAGGATGGGTGCTTTCCTAGACTTTGTTGTTGAGTTCCTGCATGACCTTTGTAAAGGATAGTGATTTTTTTAAACTGCTTCAACTAACTCCATCAGCAAAATGAGATAATGCTTGACTTCTTGAAGGCATTTTAGGGGCCCCATTATAAAGCACCAAGTTTTGAAGTAACATGTCTAAGGGAGAAGAAACACTGAAGCAGATAATGGAGGTTGAGGCTGAAAAGGGAAAGCCTGGAACAAGCTATTTGAAGTTTAATTTGTAGTACAGTAGTAGAGAAGATGAGGAAAGATAAACGGGATGAGTGCTTTCTAGACTTGGAACAGGAAAACATTTTTTTCATGTTTTGATTTTTGAGAAATAGCTAATGGGAATGCTTCCAGAGGGATTGAGCTTTTCCCCACCAGCAGAAATTTCCCTGCAGTATGTCCTCTCATCATCCTCAAGAGAAGACAGATACCCTTTGGTGAAAGGATGGAGGTTCCGAAAAGAGACGGTTTTGAGTCATCCTAAACCAAGAGCTTTTCAAGTTCCTCCAGCCCTTACAGTGACTTCTGTTTTTCAACCATAGATTTTGTGCAGGCAATGTAAAATCCCCATTAACTATTGCATGTTTGTTACTGTGCTTGTAATCATATTCTTGGCAGAGTCTCAAACATACTTAGTTTTACATTGGGTATGTAAAAATAAATTTTAGGTTGCAGCAGAACACCTTGATTTTCTGTCACAATAGGATGTACAAATGCTCATGGTATGGAAGCAAAAAAAGATGGAAGATTTATTACAGTACACATGCTGAAAAAACCCCGCTCTTTTCTTCTCGAGAAAAAAATCTCATAATGTTGCCAAGTGCCACTTCTGCTTCAACTATCCATCTGTTTGGTTATTTCTCCCTTTCCAAACATAAAATAAATTGAGATCGCCAAGTCAAAAACCTCAGTGGTCAACGTACGTGAGATCACTGTCCTCTGCAAACACGCTTCAGTTTCTGTACTTGTATAGTTTTTAGGCAGGCTTATTTTTATATGCACTGTTTTGTGGACTGTATTTGGGGACTTTACCATACAGGCTGAGTACTCCGGATATTCTGGTGCGAGTGGGGTTTCCTCTGCTGTAGTCAACAGTGGTTCTTCTTTCCAGTTTTAGTTGCTGTAGCTACTTCTGTTTTTTCAAACAGTTGCTACTTCTAATTGCCTTGCAGCAGGAGAGGTGATCGCTGTTTTGTTTCTCTCACCTGGGAACTAAAGGCTTCACCTTCACAATGGCTCTTCAGACGTAGGGGGGTGAGAATTCTGAGCCTCTCTTTTTTCATTTTCTTAGGTTTTTTGGATACGTAAAACTCCACCTGATAACACCCTATAGAGTGCATGAGCTTTACTTCAGTATACACTCCAAACAGTCACTTTCAAAGCCATTTCCAAAGTCCAGACAGTTATTGGTCCCCTCTCATGGAACATAACTGCGAAGTCCTTTTTTCAAATTTAAGGTCACCGGAACTTCAGAATACCTTTACGGTAAAGTATTTTACAGAATGACTCTGGGAGTCCTTGTTAATTACCTGCAGTTAGATATACAGAATTCCATAATGCCGGGAAAATAATTCTGTAACTTGAAAACTGATAATAAGAGAACAGATATGAGAATTCATAGTGCCTCTGGTCTCCACATACAGCTGAAACAGGATTAACCTGACCTGACCTGGCCAGTAGTGAGGTAGATTGCTGGTCTGAAATCTGTCCTGAAACTCTGGATCAAAATATGCATGAAGACGGGATAGGAGCATTGTGGAGGTGATGCACTGGATCCTTGGAGAGCGGGAAGAGGAAAAAGTGCCTGTTGCATTGATCAATATTGCTTTCAGCCATTATTAGATGCACTGATTCTGGAGCTTCTCCTCTGATACAGGGCTTGCATCTTATTTCCTTTACTACAGTTGGGCAGCACAGGGAGAAAATACCTTGTTGATTAAATGAACTGTTTGGTCACACTTGCTCAAATTTAAGCTGCTCAGAGAATTTTGGCCGAACACAAAGGTGACAAAAGATGGCCCCTAGCTTTAGTGTTGAGATCCATTGTAGTTGCATGTGTCTCTCAAAGGATGCAGCTTGTTGGAACCAAAAGTTACACGTGTGCTAACATGAAGGCTGTTGAGCTGAGTTATTAATTTCTGAATTATTAATAACTCATTGCTGTTATTAATTAGTTAATATGCTGTAAAACTTTTCTTTCCCTTCAAGAAAAACAATTTTTTTCCCCTCAGAAATACAGTTATTGTAAAACAACATCTTTTTCAGCTGTAAAGTTTAGTTACTGAGATGTTCCGGAGCCATGCAACCCTGATAAAAACGCCTATCCAATTAATCAAGATGAATTTTCATTTTGTTTCTGGAGTCCTTTTGAAAGGCTTTCTTTCAGTGTCTGATTAAAGCCTGCCTATCTCTCTAGATATTTTATCTCCTAATGAGAAGACGCAGGTTTACAACTTCTAACAGTACGTCCATCTGACACAGTAAGCTAATTCCTGGTCCCAAGAGTTTGCATTTTTGCTTGGAAGAATACAAAGTATTTTACATTCCTGTCTTTAGGTGAAACACCCCAAACTGAAAAACAAGAATAATGCTTCACAACAGATAATTGTAAATCTTCAAATTACAGTTTCCTGTCAGTACAGCATTAAGTGTGTACTTTGCTTCAAAAGTTGCGCATGGTGTTAAGTATTGTGTACGTTTCTCGATATGCCCTTTGTTACAGGTACCGTAGCATAGAAAGGTCTTCTGATTTTGCCAACCTTAGTTGTCAAAAAAACAGTAGTTCCTATTTCATCCCTTGAAATGTCATAATAACCTTCATTAATTTGAGTTTGTTTTCCATGGTAATATTTTCAAAAACTTGGTTTTTTACTTTCATTAATTATAATAACACATAATGATCACTGCTTCTGTTTGTGTTGGGTTTTTCTTCACCTCTCGAAATCTGTAATTCAGTGTTCAGATTTCATACTGATGGCACGTGTTATAGCGTGGTTCTTGCTTGAAGTTTTTGTGTTAGCCAGTTCTGATAGAAGGCCATCCCGCTGCAGAGCAGGGGGACAGAACTGGTGTTTTGAGTGAAAACTTGGAAGCTATGTTTTGCGTCTTAAATTTCTAGCTTGTTTTAGTTCAAGAAGTTGATTGTGGATACCTTCCCATAACTGCCAAAGATGGACTATTTGGTTAAAAATCAACCAAAGTGAAGACTGTGCTTGAGAGATGTGTTACGAAAATCTGTTTGCCCTAAACTGGATTCCAGCTTTTTGTTTTGCTCTGTTACTGGTGTTTTTTTTCTGAAGCTGATCTCTCTGTCTATGGAATCAGAACGTGTTGTCTGCAACCACAGCACCAGCTGGCAAATAGCTTGGAACTGAATTTAAAAATAAAACATTCAAAAGAGGAAAGAGTCTTGGTTTCGTTACTTTATCTGTTGTTTTGGTGTTGAACATCTTGCTGTACCTCAGAAATACAAGGAATCATATAATGGAAACCTTTTTCCTTCTTCAGGTTCTGTAGAAAAGAAGCAACAGAGAAGATCGATTCGAACCCGCTCAGAGTCTGAGAAATCCACTGAAGTTGTGCCAAAGAAGAAGATCAAAAAGGAGCAGGTTGGCTTCCTCCATGTAGAGAGTTAAAATATATTGTATTCATAAATGTTGTGGCTTATATTGGTGCCTTTTTATTTTTCTCCATTTTTCCCCATCGGGTTTCGTTTTGGACTATCCTTCATGAAATCCCCTTGTCAATACCATTGCTGTGACTCTGCTACTGGCATCTTCACAGTATCAGTCAGGCTATGGAAAATGGGAACTCAATGATGCAAGACTCCTAATGAACCTGCCATGTTTACTTTGAGATTTCTGTTATGAGCAAAATGATTTTGTTTCAGTAATTTCTATTTGATGGAATTGCCAACAGGTTCCTTCCTTTTGCTCTTGATTTAGCTGCTGGTTTGTATTGAGGTTTTGTTTTTCAAATGAAGTTAGACTGATTAATCTGACCAGTTTTGAAAATGGACTTTAAGAATGATTTAACTTAAAGATGAATAGTCAGACTTTTATGTTGGCAGACATCAGCAAAACAGGTCTTCTGGGATATACGGTTTTTTTTTTCCTTAAGTAGATCTAACATGTACAGGGCATTCCTTTAATCTGGATGTCAGACAGACAAATGTTGTTGCTTTAAAAAAATTTATAAAAAAATTTGCGTGGAAATGAGTAGGAAAGTTTAGTGGATGGACATTAATATTAAAAACTGAATACACTTTTTAACAAGTTTGTCAAGTTGTTGGTTCTTTTCCTTACATGGTTGATTTTCCCACTTTGAGGGCCTCTCCGCTTGAAACCTGAGAATTTTATATAAAATGTTTCATAGTATAGCTTTTGCCAGTGAGAATTTTTAAAAAGGGACAGTCAGGCTAAAGATTTATATGGGAAGGGGAAAAACTTGTTTTTATCTCTTTTATTTTAATTTATTCTTTGCCCTTTATGCTTTGTTTTGCACTTCCTTCACTTCAGAGATTGAAAGTGGACCCAGTTGCTTTCTTTTTTTTTTTTTCATGTTTTTCTTTTGATGCCATAGCATTTACATCTGTGTTCAGCAGACGAATGCTCTAACTCTGGAAAGTTTCTTGCTGAAACTTTGAAGCAACTTAAATGTTGGGCGTACGATACCTGATGTAGTCCCTTAAGCCTCTTGTCGTGAGGTGTTGCAGCCTCCCTATTTTCAAATGAGTTATTTTATGTTTGTAAATGTTTCTTAATTTAACAAAGGTATAAGAACCAACAATATGAACTTCATGGATCCCGGTTAGCTTTGCTTGCTTATATTATCTAGCTAACTAAGACTATGAACATTAAAGTGCTTTTCTCAGGAAAAGTATATGACTAAAAATTAAACACAGATGCACTGTAATGCGCATAACCTTGAATGTATTAAGTTATATTAAAAAAAAAAATCTTACTAACTTCTTACAATTATGCAACAATATTTGTTACCCAAAGTCAAGTTTTCTTGCAACTGATTCCCAAATTAGTCTGCAACAACTTGGTATAAAATTATAACTGGAACGAGTACAGTTAATGGGAAAAACAAAATGTTAATGCTACTGTTACAGTGACTAGTGGAGAAATAAAAGTGATTGTTTAGATTTTATATTTGTATTACGAAATGTATCCTATACAAATCCTTCTATTGTATGTTTTTACCTATTGTACAACAAAATAAAATATTTTTTAAAAAAATTATAGAATAATCCTTAAATATTTACTAAATGTGTTTCTACATGCATATGTAACCACATTGTAAAGAAATTACTTGTAATTCTTAAGCTTAAAAACAGGAATTTAGGCAACAGCTTTCTTCTGTAATTATTATACAGTCGCCAAATTCTCACGTGTTACATGTACATTGGCAGAACAGTTTCTAGACTTATCCTTCTGATATAGGATCGAGAACTTGAAGCTCTTTTGCAAGATTGTAAACTTGTCTGCTTAAGTGTATACTGACATTGAGTTTCCAGCTGTATAGAGCCCTGCAATGCTGTGTGCGAAGTCCGTCTCGCCATCGCTGGGCGCCTTGCAGCACTCTATACAGAGAGAAGGTCTGTTCCCAGGAGCTCAAGAGTGCATGCTTGGTGGAAGTGCCTTAAATGGCAATGCATTAAGTGTCTCACTAACCCGAGTGTCATACCTGTTAAAGGGAACTTGTGCTTACACAGGTGTGGGGTTTTACAAAAGCATCAGGGTTGGCTGCCAAAACGAACCCCGCTCCTGCCTGCTGGACACGGATAAAGCTTTCCTGTCATCTTCATGCCCAGAGGGAGTGATTGGAAAGGACCTTGCTAGTGAACGTATGGCTGCCTCGTCTCCTGGCATTCAGCATAGGCAGCTAGGATTAAATCCAACAGGACAAGAAGGCTCACGCTAAGAAGGGGATGACAGACTACATCTGAGTTCAGAGATGCTAATCGCTTAAACTTAAATGTTTTCTTTTTAATACTAGGGAGAAAAATTCCTCTGGTTTTAACTATGGATTTTCCTATTCAAACAGGTTGAAATGGTTCCACTGACAGCAGTGAAGACAGGATTGCAGAAAGGTGAGTTACATACGAAAATAAACTTCATTAAAACTTCCTGGCTCATCACACTTTGGCAATGGCTTTCGTTCTGTGTAAACTGCAGAGGTCTTAATGCTTTCTGGTGATGAACATGATAGATGCTGATCTTAATTTCTCTTGTGAGGGTTTTTGGGGGGCGGGGAGGTGGTTGTTCATTTGTGCCTTGCTAGTTGGAAAGATAGTGTTTGTTAATGGGCTGTAAGCACATAGTAAAAGTCCTTCTTCTGGATATTTCTTAAAAAAAAAAAGTCTTTGCTTAGCCATATTTTAAAGATGAATGATGAAGAGGTAATCTCCTAAGGGTTTATCCTCTGTTATAGACAATTTAGTAGCTTCCTCCACTATGTCAGCATGTTCAGAAGTTTGTCAAAAGGTCTTCCTAGGGTGGTTTTCAGTTAATTAGCTTTTCAGGGAGAATTAAACTGGTATCAAAATTGCAGACTGAAAATTAAGGCTAGCAAACAAAGTACAGTTTCAGGCTTTCTCTCATCTTTCTTTTTCCTTTACTAATTTTAAGCAAAAAGTTGCGAACATATATTAAAACTAATTTTAGTATGTTGTGTTAAGGTGCCAGCGAGATTTCAGATTCTTGTAAACCTTTAAAGAAAAGGAGTCGTGCCTCAACTGATGTAGAACTGACTAGTTCAGCTTACAGAGATACATCTGACTCTGATTCAAGAGGACTTAATGATTTACAGGTAAAGGCATATTGTTTCTCACAGGCACTTCTTCGTTTAATCTGTTAGTATAATAGGCTTTTCAGTTGCATGTTGCTAAGCATGTGAACACCGTATTTTCTACAGATTTCATGTCTTTTATTGTCTAAAAAATAAAGCCTAGTCTTTTTCTTTCTAATCCCCTCCATTGTACTGATATAAAAAAAGTTGCAATCTTTCTTTACAAATTTTCCTACTTCTTTGTCTGGCAAAACATTGGTTTAGATCACTGACTTGGTTTGCTCTTTGGAAGGTTGTTAGATTCTTTGGGAATTGGGGGATGCTGCTTTATTTGGTGTAAAACTGAGAGGTGTCTGGAAAAAGTAAGATAGATATCTTGCTTGTACAGCTAAAAGATACATCAAGAAGGCAGCACTTGTATCATTCTAACGAAGTTCAGCAACTTTCAAGGACCTTTGCATCTCTTGACATATTGAATGATCTTTTAATCAGTGGTGACATAAATATTTTTTCACAATGTGGTTGTCCTTTGGAAGCGTCTTGTTTGAGTGTCTTGGATTTTTCCTCTTTGTAGGGTAGTTTTGGAAAACGTTCAGACAGCCCATCAGCTACTGCCGATGCTGATGCTTCTGATGTGCAGTCGGTAGACTCTAGCTTGTCCAGGAGAGGAACTGGAACAAATAAAAAAGACACTGTTTGTCAGGTAAGTGATGGTACTGTAAAGAAATGAATACTAAAGATGTGTCGTCCATTTCTGTTAGTTTGAACTGAGAGACTTTTCAAATTACACTACTTTGTTTTAACCATGTCTCATAATTCGACATCTCAGATAAAATATTTAGGCTTTTAGGAGTTTTTGTGCTCTGGAAATGATTCATAGGCCCTCCCACATGCTAGAAAGCTCAAAAGCTAGAAAGTGGGATCTAATCTATACCTGGTGGAGTAAGTAGAAAAAGTAGATGCCATTTTCTGCTCCATTTGGAGATTCCAGATGTTCTTTCAAGATAGGGCAGAGTGAGAATTTTCCAGTATTTTGGAGAGAAAATCCTGGAATCTCTGGCGAGTTTCCTGGTCAGTTGTAAGGGAACAAGCTTCTCTTGCTCTTCAGGTGCATGAGAAAACGAGGAGTCCAGATAGATCCTGTAGTGCCTCTCCTATCTCTGTCCAGGCTCACACTGTTATCAGAGCAAGGTGCAGAAAGTGCTGGGATTGTCTCCAGCCCAGAGACTTTCCAGGTCTGCTGTGGGATGTAGGCCAGTTCTCTTGCTTATCTTAACTCTGAAGAGATTTCAGCCAGATTCTATGTTAACTTCTGGTAGTCATTTGCATTTAAGTCTGTCAGGTACCTTTTGTTCTCTGATTAGCTGTCTGCTTGTTTAAGATCTGCGAGAGCTCTGGCGAGTCTTTGGTGTCCTGCGAGGGCGAGTGTTGCAGCGTCTTTCATATGGAGTGTCTCGGCCTCAAGGCAATGCCCGATGAGAAGTTCATCTGCACTGAGTGTAAAAATGGTGAGTGTGTCTGAAAAAACGGTCCTGTGTCTGAAAAATGGGGAGGGATTTCCCACCTTGCTAAGGAGCCATATTCTGGTCAGAGCAAACTGAGATGGTAAGTTTCTAGGTTTGGGGAGTGGGTTTGATTTATTTTATTACTTTTTTAACCTCTGAGGCCAGATTCTCATTTCCCACTTAGCAAGTACCTGGTAAGAAAAAAAGTAATAAATGGCTTAAGGTTTTACTCAGAATAAGGGACTTTTATGTTAACAGCAATTACATAGTTATTGTGGATTATAGTAACTTGCTTACCTGTTTGAAGGGAAGGAGCCTGTGTTGCTCAAGCCAGTGTAACAGTTCGCTTCAGAATGTTTTTTTAACAACATCTATCTCAAAGAATGGGCCGTTACAGTTGGGCTTCCTTATTCTTTCTTTTACAAGGAGAACATACGTGCTTTTCATGCAAACTTCCTGGCAAAGATGTGAAGCGCTGTTCCGTCAACACATGTGGTAAATTTTATCACGAGGCCTGTGTTCGCAAGTTTGCCACTGCTCTGTTCGAGTCGCGAGGATTTCGTTGCCCGCAGCATTGCTGTAGTGCCTGCTCAATGGATAAGGATATTCATAAGGCAAGCAAAGGTGAGAACAGAGCTGGCTTTGAACAGGAGGAAACTCAAATGCGTCATCACAATAACAATGAATATAACTCTACCCTCTGTAATGCAACATGCAGCAAGGAACAAGGGTTTCCTTCTTAATGAGGTCATTAACTTAAGTCTATCATAGGTGGGGAAAAAAGCTAGCAGCCTGAGACTGCTGTTGAAGTGTACCTGGATCTGCAACACTTAAGTCATCTTTTGTTGCTGGGTTTAATGGAAGCCAAGGGTTAGTAGTGCAAGGCCAAGGAATGTTTGGGGTTTTTTTTAAAAGACAGTTGGTAGTGGCCTTTAGAGCAATTACTTTTCAAGGAAAAAAGAATCCTTTAGAAATTAACCAAAATATTTAAACAAAACAAGTAGACTGTAGAATGATTAAAACCATGTATTTTTTCTTAACAGAGTTTTAAAGTGAAAGTTAAGAGTTAATTTTTGTGGAATTTTCTAATTTTTTTTTTAAAGATGTAAATGTTTGTTTTAATCTAGTACTCTGATTGGAATAAAAATCAGCCTTGCATCTGTCTGTGGTGTCTTCTACCATATCCTGACTCCAGGGTGACATGGTGCATTTTTCTGCATTTATATTAAACAGGTCGCATGGTGAGATGTTTCAGATGTCCCATTGCCTATCACTCAGGAGATGGCTGTATTGCTGCAGGAAGCTTGTTTGTGTCATCCCACATTCTCATCTGTAGTAACCATTCCAAAAGGAATCACTCCTCATCAGCTGTAAATGTAGGCTTTTGTTTCGTTTGTGCAAGAGGTGAGCACACTTGTTTTTTCCCGTTTTATAGTTCTATGGTCACTTGTGCAGTTTAGTGATAAAAATAATGTATTTCATAAAGAACTCCTCCCTTAGGGCTCTCTGGGATTTAAATGCTGCCTGTGGTTTTTTTTTTTTTTTTTTGGTCAGCAGTTCTCATGAGACTTCCACTTGCTATTTTGGTCCATAATATTTGATATTCAGAAACAGCGATAGGTACTCAGAAGGCCTACTTGTTTTGCCAGTAGGAAAAAGTGGATGCCAAGCCTCTAATTCCAGCCATTGCAAGCTGAGAATGGATGCTGTGTTTTTATTTGCTGTCTATTAAGCAGAATGGGATTCTTTCACCACTCACAAACTTAAAACTGTTTAAATTTTTAAAGCTAAAAGGTAGGATTTACTCACGAGCTAGAAAAACTCATTTTAATTTATAACTACCATTGCATTTGAGAACTTTGAAAGAAAAGTATTTGCAATAGTGTATAAACAAGTTTCATGCTGAGATTTTCCATATGCCAAAGTTCTTGGTTTTTTCTCCCCCCCCCCCCCCCCCCTTGTTACTTTTATGGCTCTTAAGTCATTAGTCTTCTGCCAGATAGCAGGTTGAAAAGGTTTGGTGCATCAGTTGCTTTAGTCTCATAATGCAAAAATATCATTATTCTCTCAGATTAATCAAAGTGACATGGTTAGGTGTTTGAGTAAAAGTATGTATCTTATACAGTATTTCAAAAGTTTGTTAGACATATTCTTTTCAGCAGCTTTGAAAGTCACTAATAAGGAAGTGAAAATGAGATGAATCCTGAAGTTACTTGTTTTCACTTGTGTTGATTCAGTTGGAGGTTGAGTATGAGAAAGATTGCCTTGAATTTGCAAGAGCAGAGTAGTAATTAAAATCTTTGAATAGGAAGGGAAAGATGGTGCCAGAATAATTTCCTTTCTACCTCTCTCCTTTCTTCCTCTTTCCTCATTTCCAAGTAATTTAGGAGCCATCACAAAGGATCAAGTTTAAAATAAAATATTAAAAAAATCCAGAAGCTCAGAGAGAAACAGTAAGTTTCTCTTTTTTCTTTAGAAAAGCTCTTCTGAATGTGTAAAAAGATGTTTACAACATGGTTCAGTGTTTCTCCTTTTGTGGGCTTATTTAAACGTTTTGGGGCCACCCCAAAACAGGATATGTGTGATGTGACTCACATCAGCATTGCATAAATGTACACATGCAAATTTGACATTGTATGTGTCTTTATGCTCTTTTATTTTAGGTTTTTAGGTAGCCTTGTATATGTTTAGTGTTTTAATTTTGGTTGATGGTATTATTACATGTACAAATGCACAGTCTGAACAACAAAACCAGGCCAGTTGCCATGTCTTTGAAATAGAGCTAGCTGAAAATGTGTGATGTAGCATTCTGTTAGCAGATGCTTTGGGGCATTCCGCATCAGATGCGAACTCTGAGAAAAACGAATACCTATCCTTCAACATTATTAATTTAACCAATGGTTATGTCCAAAAGCCCAACCTAAATACGTAGAAAGAAGTTGTTTGTTTTCTAGAGCTAGAGTAGAATCATTAAAAACAATTTCTGTGGGAGGTAGAGCAGTTCCATAATATTTTCAGCACTTTGGTTTTATGTTTTTTATCTCAGTTGTCCGGAGTCAGTCTGGTCCCAGGATCAGATATAGGTTTATGACAGAAGAGTTTCTGTGGATCTTCCGTGGTTTGAATGTCAGAGTAGAAATGTCTCTCGGCAAGGTCCAACAGTGGCTTTAGTCTGCCCCTGTAAGTATTAACGTGAAGAATTCTGTACAGTAGGATGATGTCTTGTCCTGCTGCTCTGCGCCTACATGAGGTAGGTCATGGGATCTTAGATATTAGAGAACCATGCTGAGGCGGATGTCACTGATCTCAATTATGAAAGCTGTGTTTGTACTAAGATGTGAATGGAAAGCGATGGCAGGCTTTTGCCATTGGGCTTATCCTAAATATTTGGTTTTCTACCAATTTTAAAACACTATTAAGCTGTAGTATCAAAATATCTTGCATGATACAAACCAGCTAAATAAATTTCTTTGAAGTTGTACTTTATTAAACCTGTGGCCAGCTACTACAGATGCCTGAAGCTGACCTAAGATCCAAATATCATGGAAAAGCCTACTTAGATTATAAATCTGCAGTAGTTTGTTACAGGTACATATGAAGGTGAATCTCCTTGGGAATTTTTTCTCCAAGTTTTGGCTACTTACTCTGTGACGCAAAGGTGTAAAACAGAGGCCTCCTACTTCTCTTGAGTAGAACCTATTTAAAAGCTTTATGAAAAGGAATACCTGCTATTTGGCATCCGTCTTATATATGTGACACAGAAATCAGAATTTAGGAGTAGAATTTCAAAACTGAATTACAGTAAAGGAGTCTTATGCTTGCTGGAGATGCAGAGCTGCATTTATTTCTAAAAAATAAATGAAGTGCAGAAGAAAGTTTTCATGTTTTTTTCTTTTTTTTTTTTACTTTTTTTTCATTTGACATTGTTTTAGTAATTCTGTTTATACCTGAATCTAGCTTCATCAGAGATGAAACTACAGAAGTCTGTATTTTCTCCTGGCAATATAAGTAACCTCTGAACCCCAGCAGATGGAACTTCCTGTCCTGTATATTCACTAAGTCTTAGTAATGAGAACTTGAAAAGTTACAAACCGCTACCACTGACTGAATCCTCTGTATTTTACAGCAACTATGTACTTGTTCTTCTAGAAAATTTTTGTGGGGTTTGTTTCTACTAGGCATAGCTGGAATCAGGAGCCAGTGTGCTTCACCGAAGAAAGATTGTGCGAGGTTTACATTTAGCAAACTCCCCCGGATGGGTTGAATTGAGTCCTGTCTAGTCATATGTGGTCAGCATGAGGGACATAAGGTGAGGACAGCATCTGTGGCAGGAGCACTGAGAGTACCTGCTCAGAAAGAAATGGGGAACTGAATGCTTTAGAAATACTTGGGCATCTGTATGTGAGACTGGTTATTTAATTAGTTTTAGTTGGTGTCAGAAGGAGGAACTTTGTATTTGGATGCAAAGCATTACTGAAGTGAGAAAATGTAGATATGAGACAATCTATAAAATACACAAACTTGCTTATCATGAGGTACTTCAGATACGGTATATTTTAAGACTTCTTATTCACCTTCCTGAAATATCCTTCATTAAGCACATTATAGTTCACCTAATTGCATGCGTAGGTCATACTTGTTTTATGAATCCTCCTGAGGACATGCTTTCCAGGTAGGCTGACGCTATTCTCCTTACAGCAGTTTTTTAGGCACCCCATTTCGAAAGCTTCTCTACAGCACTCAGCTCTGCGTGTGTCCCACAAGGGGAAGAATTGGTGGCTTTCTTGGTAGCTCATCTTTCCTGCTTCTTTGGGTCTCAGTTGCTCTGCTCTTCCCATGAATTACTGGCCAAGTGCTTCTGATCTGTAGCTATGGGGCAGTCACCTGGGCTGCCTAGCTCTTTGGAGCAATGAGGAAAAACTCTTCTTGGTAGAGAAAGACAGAGAAATGCAAACACATCGTTTGAAATAAAGGTGTATAGGAGAACAGAGTGCTTGACTGCTCAAAGTAGCTGTGGGAGGGCAGGGTTGGTGGAGCTTTACTTAAAAACACACGGCGTAGGGCAGAACTTTCATCCATTCTTTCCCCTCCGGTGCCTTGCAGAATCACTGACCCCCCTTGTTATTTTTTTCCAACACAACTATAAAGGCAAAACACTTTCATAGATAAGATCTTAGAGATAGATTTGTAATAAGTGGGGTGGTGAGTTCTTGTGTACAACATCCACTTTTTCAGTTTGTAGCCCCAGCTAACAGCATGACCTCTGATGCAGTGACCATCATCCCCCCAGCTCTTCAAATTAGCTTGCTTTTTTCATTTGGGAGGGAGGGTGGGTCACAGAGATTTAAAATTGGTTGCTTTTCTTGTGCTTTTCTATAAATGCATAAATTAAGGGTAAAAGCACAATTGAAAATCCACTTAGAAGCAGCTTATTCATCGTAAGCTTTTCCAGTTAAGTTTAATTTAGTCTCTCCAACACATAACCTCTTCCTTAGTGAAGAAACTTTCTGTCAGACTTTTCTTTTTCTTCATTTTATCTTTTTTTCATTCACACATATATGCATTAGAGGTGTTCATTTGATTTATTTTATTTTCTCCTTTATGGAATCATGGGTAGTTTCATTGCAACTCATCTCTTTCTGTTTGTTTCGTATAGGGTTGGTAGTGCAGGATCATTCAGACCCCCTGTTCAGTTCATATGCCTATAAGTCCCACTACCTACTGAATGAATCAAATCGTGCTGAGTTGATGAAATTACCTATGATTCCTCCTCCTTCGTCAGCTTCCAAAAAGAAATGTGAGAAAGGTAACCAAAATAGTTTCTTTCTCTTTAATTTACTTTCGCTTTTTCTATTATTTCTCTCTCTTTAAATCAAACGAGAAATGTCTGCTTGTCAAGCACCACTTACTGCTTTTCAGTAAACTTCACTCATTGATTATTGTGAGCGTGTGTTCATGTTGTGGCAATTTTTTTATTACAAAAGGGCTTAAAATAATTGCTGTCACTAAATTCTCCTTGAAAGAGGTTAAATCATTTTGTATCTGGCCTAGGCTATTCCAGCTTCAGGGAAGCTATTTACACAGTAATGTGAAGGGGAAGCAAATAGAGCTTGATATTGTTGCAGTTTAGTACTTACCAGGATGATGTAAAACAGCTTCTTAAATTGATTTTATGTATGGAAGAAGAGGGGGGATGTTCCGTTTCAGGTCTTCTAGGTAGCTTCTGCAGAGCCTGAGAGAAGAAAGGATTTTTCAGGTTGAACGAGGGTGGATACTGTCTCCATCCAGAGGATGTCCGAAGGGGGAAGGCAGTGAGGTTTTGCCTGCATGTGCGTCCATTAGTCCTTGGGCCTCGCGTTCCGCCTCCGCTAGCCTGGGACAGCCAGTGCTCCTTCCCCTCCTTGTGGGACGGGTACTGGCTTTCTGAAGCAGTGCTGCACGTAGGAGCGGCAGGAGATGCTAGATCGCGGGCGGACAGGCTTTCTGTCCTGTGCAGAAAACCCTGCAGCTCCAGGAGAGAGGGATCATTTCATTCTGGTGTGGGTGGTGCTGTAGCATCTCAGAATACCTTATGGGGAGATAACTGTTGTCTGTATAAAATACTCAGATGTAATATTTTATTCCCCACAGAAATTTGATTTCCCAAGAGTGTTCAGAAACGGTGCCCAATTAACCATTCTAAAGTTAGGTTATTTTGAACGTTGCTAGATTGATGGCTTTCAGTAGTTCCTGTAATTCCTGAAAACAAAAATTATTTTGAGCCCTCTGCTTAGCTTGAGCAATATCTTACTAATGCATCCTGAGAGCAAAGTGTTGGGTTTTTTTCTTGCTTAGCACTGAAAGTTTTGTGTTTGATTTTGTTTGATTTTTGCATCTCTTGGCATTTTACCATGTTGGATAATGTTTCAGTAATTTACACTGGGTCTGTATTTCCTCTGAAATAACATTTGCAAAAAAATACTTTAAAAGTTAAAATTCTGTTTTGGGTTTGGGGAGCTCTGGAAAATCCACATGGCTGGATTTTACTGTTTTTAGCAGAGGAAATACAGTATTGGTCATGCAACTGATTTGTTTAAGGAATGCTTATCGTGACATGCAACAATCAATTAATGCAATGATATTTTTGAAAGTCTATAGGTGGACAAGATTTTCTGATAAATGTTTGAAAGTTACTATTCATACTTCTTTTTATATTGTGATTGAAAATTGCTTTAAATACTGTCAAGTCTATCCCAGGTTTTCCATCTGGGACACGAAAACTTGTTAATTTTTTAAAAATTTATACATCTATAAAAATGCATATATATATATTTTATATACTTACATATATAAAATATTACAATATGTGTAATGTATCAAGTCTTATTGTATGAGCTGCTTTGTTTGCTGAGGGTGGCTTAGAGATGTGCTGTGGCTCTCCACATTTAATACATCTGCCAAAATACAAGCCAGCCAAAACAACTTTTGTCCAAATAAGTGTAAACTTCAGAAATTAATGTTAACCACTATGCTAAGATTTCCTTTGTGGTCAAAAGGAACTTTTGGGATGGGGACAACTTGTGTGGTGTCTCATTCTGCATTATATACTGTGCTCATACTGGTAAACTTTTCTTTTTGTGGAATAAACAAACTTATTACAATTATTTTATAATGTCCTTGGCACAGAAAAGCATTGATCAACCTATAGGCTGCAGGGTTTTTTAATGCACACTAACTGATTGCTGGGGGATTCAGTCATAACAATGTTGATTGAAAAAGTGTTTCTTAAAAATTTGGTTATTTGTCATTGTTTTGGCTGTCACCAAAGAAATAACCCAAAGTTTTGGCCATCACTAAAGAAATAAAAGCTAGCAGTGCTGCTTTCAGATGCCGTGCTTCCTTTGGGAATGTTGCTTCTCCTGCCAGCTTACCTCGTGTTTACAAAATACTCAGCTGCTTTTTTGTGTTATCTTTGATGCAGTTAAGAGTCACAGCTTGCACAATAGATGATTGCACTGCGCAGTCTTTTTTAACCAACATTGTTAAGTTTGACTTGATCCCTTTCTTTTGCCATTTTTTTCTGTGGGGCAAACGAGAATGTAGAATGGATGATTTAAAATGAATGTCAATTGCTATGCACAGGGGGAAGCAAATCCTTACTTCTATAAACCAAGCAGGGTTTCTTTGTTTAAAGGTGGAAAACTCTTGTGCTGTGAATCCTGCCCAGCTTCCTTTCACCCTGAGTGTCTCAACATAGAAATGCCTGAAGGATGCTGGAATTGCAATGACTGTAAAGCTGGCAAGAAGCTACGTTACAAGCAGATCGTTTGGGTCAAGCTTGGAAATTACAGGCAAGTTCACTATTTTTGTTTTTTAATGCTTTGGATGTTTTTAACGTACTATTAGAATTACAGGAAGATAACTGAAAGCAGCTCAGTCTTCGTAAACAAGAACTAGAACATCTACTTTGTGTCAGACATCAATGTCGCCCTTGAAATTAAATTCTCCTGCTTTTTCCAGGCAATGATGGATAATTCATTGTGCTTATATTTGCTCTGTAGAGCATAATAGTGATATGGAAAACCAGGGGCTGTCCTATAGAACCAAGATGTCCTAGCTTGTGTTTGCTGTTAGTCACCTGCAGGAATACAAGCATTTATAGGTGATCTTAGAAATCCACTCTCAGGCCACGTATGTTCTTAAAAGGCTTTTCCAAAATTTGGATTAAGAACTTTTCTTGTGTTTTGCATGGTGCTTCCCAAGCATTGCCAGAGGGAGCCTTGATTGCATAAGGAAGGGGTTATTTCTTTAAGAAAGGAAACTGGCTTTTATTTCTCGATCCAGTTAGGCAAACTCAGGAGCTAAGGCTATGGTTCAGGGAACTTACATTCTTCTTTTTTTTTTCTGCTTCTCAGGTGGTGGCCAGCAGAGATCTGCAATCCCAGGTCTGTGCCTCTCAACATACAGGGCCTCAAACATGATATCGGGGACTTCCCAGTATTTTTCTTTGGTTCACATGACTACTATTGGGTACACCAGGGCAGAGTTTTCCCTTATGTTGAAGGAGATAAAAGCTTTGCAGAGGGGCAAACTAGTATTAACAAGACCTTCAAGAAAGGTAAAATCAAACAAAGTTTATAGTGGTTTATGACAAAAATTCCACGTGTTTGTGTCTCCATCACCACTTAACCTGCATGGGAATATTATGTGACTAGTGTTCTGTGTTCACGTAAAATTGCAAACATTATGTAGATCCCTTGACTGCAGATAAAAATGTGTTTCTTTAAGAGCCTACTCATTGTGTATTTTTGTGGGCAAATTCAATTCTTCCACAAACTGGGACATGTTAAGATGGAGCTTGGGCTCTGCTGCATGGGATCATTGTTCAGTATCTCAGTACCTACTGAAAAGTACCTGATGATAGATTCATGTTATACTGCAATAACTCATTTCTAGCTTGTGTTTTTGTTTATAGAATTCTATTCCTAGCTTTAAAAAAAAAAAAAAAAAATTAAATACATATATTTATATATTTGATTAACAGCAGCTGGTGCTAATTGCTTTCTATTTTGAACTCCCTTGCACAGCACTTGAAGAAGCGGCAAAGCGCTTCCAGGAGCTGAAAGCACAAAGAGAAAGCAAAGAGGCATTAGAAATTGAAAGGAATTCAAGGAAACCTCCACCTTACAAACACATTAAAGTGAGTTGGCTTCTTTCTTTTCCTATTTTTATTCTATGCATAAGCTAGCTATGCATTTAAACCAATATTTGTAACAATTAAAGCTTATGGAAATTCAAATAAATCATTCTGGTGTTCTTTTCAAGAATCTTTTGTTCTGTCGTATAGTACCATAAAACATTCTTTTAGCAGAGTATTTGTGAAGGAGATGGTTGAAGAACGGTTTTACCTGAAGTAGAATTTTGCTGGTTGCAAGCTCGTCTCATGTGTCTTAGATACATGCTGGCTGTTGCAACTTACTAAACTTTGTTAACACTGACCTCAGTATTAGTAGGAGTACCGGCTGCTCATCCTACTGCAGACTGCAGAGTCTACCTCTTGCCAGCAATTTTGGACACATAGGACTTGGTTTTGTTCCTTTAATGTTTTTAGTTTTAATTGGAAGAAATCCCAGTGATGTACTTGATAAACTTTGCGCGCTTTGAGTTCCTGAACCAGTAATTTTACTGGGGAGAGATTCATGCTGTACTGTCTAGAGTCACGAGTTTTAATGTCCTTTGCTTAAATTGCTTACTCTTGGCTTCTCTGAACAGTGTATGTCCCCAGTTAGCAGTTGAGTGGCAGCTACCATCTGTAAAAGTGCATGCATGTGTCTGCTGCTGAATTGCAGGAAGTATACTTGTTGTGACACACTATCCTTCAAAAGGGTCTAGAGGAAAAATAATGACATAATCATTATTTTCTTGCCTTCTCATGTCAGTTGATGATATACCTCCAATAAAGCTATTAAGTCTGTGTCCTTTGTGTATCGTCTTCATCATTTACTCTTTTTTTTCCTTTGTTCCACAGTCCAACAAGGTAATAGGGAAGGTTCAGATTCAGGTAGCTGATCTGTCAGAAATTCCTCGCTGTAACTGCAAGCCATCGGACGAGAACCCCTGTGGCCTGGAGTCAGAGTGTCTGAACAGGATGCTGCAGTATGAGTGCCATCCCCAGGTGTGCCCAGCAGGAGAGCGGTGTCAGAACCAGTGTTTCACCAAAAGACTCTACCCTGATGCTGAAATCATAAAAACTGATCGACGTGGATGGGGTCTCAGGACAAAAAGGAGCATTAAAAAGGTAGAATTACAAAAGACAAAGGTTGTGATAGCCATCAGTGTGGTTTTACATGAAAACACTGCAACTCTGTGTACCTTAAGTGAATGCATAAAAAAATTTCAGCACTTGCAAGTAAATGCTTTATGTTAAAGACATGAAACTTCTGTAGGTGAAGCAGTAATGGTGAAATCTGCTTAGCTGTTTTGACAGAAGCGTCTTAACCTGGATACTTACGGAAGAAAAGCTAGTTCCAGGTGACTGTGAATTTGTGAATTCTGTTGGTGGAGGGAAAGAGCATGCATGTGTTTTCTCACTGTCTACTGGGCAAAAAGGAAGAGAGCGGTCTTGGGAAAAAGTAGTCTGAATGATGGTTTCTTTTTGTAAATAAGGCCATTGAAGATGATGAAATCTTAGAGGGCTGGCAAAATAAGTCACCTGTGTTTTTCTCTTTTTTTTCCTTTTCTTCCCCTCATCCTTATCATAAGCCAGCAAATGACAATCACAAAATGAGAGAAGCTCAAAGGGTGGGTGGAGTCGGCTTGAATTGTGAGCGCCTTTTCAGGGGGTTATTCTTAAGTCTTTCCTTTTGCCTTTTCTTTTTATGCTGTTACACAGCAACATGCTGATGGCATTTTCCCATTAGTGGGTTGCTTGGAGTGGGGGAGTTTGCGGTATTACTCTTACAGACGTCTGGTAACGAGTCAGCTTTCTCACCCTCCTGGCATTCAAGTCTTCAGGCTGGATTTGTTTCAGAAGAACTCGCAGGGGATTATTAATGAAAGGCTTGAGGTGATCAGGCTGCATTGGACAACAAACTTTAAAGGTTCTTAGAATTTCAAGAATGCAGAGAAGAATAATGAAGATACAGAGATTTCTGTTGATGCAAATGATGCTGCTATTATAACAAAAAGCAGCAAGGACTGGTGAGCTTCAGGAAACGTTACAGACTTTGGCTTAAATACTGGAATGGCTGGCGTCTTTAAGAGGATCAGTGGGTACAATCAGTGAGGAGGGGGAGTGGGAATATTCTTCCCTGACTGTCAGAAAGCCTTTGGATGTGGATCGCTTTGGTTTGCCTTTACACTGTATTGCTGCACGCTGTATTGCTGGGGATACCAGTTGGGGATTCAGGTGGGGTACGCAACAGTTGATACGGAAAAGCAAACATTACACTTGCATATCTAAGTGTGAGAATCCTCGTCTAGCTGGATTGCAGTCTCGCTGTACTTCGAGGCAAGCGTGAGGATGATTGGCCTGGATTTCACCACTGCTTTAACTTGCCAGGCAGAGGAATGGATCTGATGGACGGATGTGTGTTTTGCTCTTACTCATGCAGGCTTCGTTGTTTCTGAACAAGGAGATGGCTGAGCGTACCTGAAGAGTCAAAGATGCAGTTATGTCCACGGATGGAATTGGACACTTTAAGACTTCAGGACAAGTTGTTTTTGTCACGTAACCCGCATCCTCAAGACTCTGCTCTAGAGAACAATTTTGCTCTTGGTTGCCTTCATATTTTCTTCAGCTTGAATTTGCAGTCGTCCTAACAGCAACAATATGCTGGAGCTCCTCATGATGAGGAAACGGGCCATAGTTTTGGTGGACTCGAACTTGATGTGAGGATTACACTGGTCTGCTCTGTAGAGAGAAAGTGGCTGCTCTCCAGACGAAATTCTGCTGCGGCGTTTTGGATTGGATGATCACTGTGGGATGCTGTGCTTAGCTTCCAGTGTAATCAGAAAGTATAGAAGAAGCAGAGAGATCCTGAACTAATTATTTTACCATTAAGCAACATGGTATTTAACTGTATGCACAGGTAGTGTGTAGGATAATCCACTGAAGAGGTCCTGCAATGTCAAGATGAAAGCTTTGGGCTTATGTATAGTAATTTCAACTGTGAATTCTTTGCTTTTGTCCCTTTTTACTAGACATCTACCTCCCTAGCTTTTTAAAATGTAGTTTACAGTCTCTAGAAATTGGAGCTAGAGAAATACTATGTAGTGGTTTGTGACAAGCATGCATGTAAGTAGGGTGATACTGCAAGTGTTTTAACAGACCAGTTTTGGTGAGGATGCCGTTAACCACTCTATCAGTTATAGGTGGAAACTTCTGACTGCGTTTGGGACTTCTTTCAACCTATGCACACCTGACTGATTTGACAACAAGTAGCTAGAGGAATAGTGGGTAGAAAAGCTGTGTTTAAAAGCCTTTCAATACACTACGATTATTCCTGTCCCAAGTACCTGGTGAATTTTTATAGCAGGTTTGGGGTTTTTTTATAGTAGAGTTCCTGTGAATTTAATATGCAAACTTTATAAATGCGTTTGTGTCCTGTAAGAGCTTTACTGAAAACTGTTGGTGGTTCTGTTGAATTGTCCAGGTGTTCCCAAACACACAGGCTGAACCGAAAGCAACTTGGCAGTGAAGGGACTTTTGTTTTGACCCTTGGATTTGGGCTAAAATTTTCAGAAGCATCTAAGTGATTTTTATCAAGTTGAATGTGTGTCAGATAAGACTTAGACTATTCCAAACTGTAAATCAGTTTTAACGAGTGCCAGGCTTCCAAATCACTTAGGCAACTTACCTCTCGGAAATGTGATGCAAGTTGCCTGATTTCCACCCTTATCCCTTTCATTTACCACTTTCTTCATTCATGTTTGGGTTGTGACAGCCACGGGCGAGGGCACGCAGGGACAGGCATTACTGCCTGGAGCCCCATCGCAACCTTCAGGGCACCTCGGAAGTCGCTTGCCCAGGTGTCTGCCCCAAGCATGGCTGACAGGGTAGCACTTGTTAATGTGTTGGTACTGTACGTTACAAGAGTTTTTCTTGAAATATCAGGTGCTTGTTGGACACTTGAATTTGAGTATTTCAAATAGCTGGTTTTAACAGTGTTTTAAACCATCAGCAACTGGCTGTCTTGATAAAGTGGTGCTCAGAGTGCTGAGTATTGACTCCCTTGTATCAAGGTATCAATCACGTCCCAGCTCTTCCGAATTCCATTAGGTAAAAGTTGGGAACACGCTGTTGGCCTGGAGGGCTACTTTTAAACATTTTTTTTTTTTTTTTTTTGCAATTAGGTTTTTTAAGTTTACAATTGTTGTATAATCTGTGTTTCATTAAAACTTTGTTACTGCAAATGTTCTGAGTTTATTGACTGTTAAAAGTCCTAATAAAAGTGAAGTATGTAGTGAAAATACTTGCCATTGTAATAGTTCACATTTCCTTAGGAGTCTATGAATATTGTCTCTGTCTTTTTTAAAAGAAAGCATGAAACTTTAAAGGATTCTAGAGAACTGACAAACATGGCTTGTGTAGCGAATACAGAAACAGTGCTTGGCTCTGCTGCCTTTTTATTTTGAGTGGGCTTATTGTTTAGACAACAAATACCTGGTGCACATATTCATGTCTTGCCTACTAGATGGTTAAAGTTTAATGCTTTTTGTGATGATCGAGTATATTTTTATAGGAAATGCTTTTTTCTGTGCTGCTTCCCTTTATCATCATCATAAGTGGTAAGCATGGATTTCTTTGTTTTCCTTTTTCAGGGTGAATTTGTGAATGAATATGTTGGTGAGCTAATTGATGAAGAAGAGTGCAGACTGCGGATCAAACGTGCACATGAAAACAGCGTAACCAATTTTTATATGTTAACTGTAACAAAGGTAAATATTATGTCTTGTCCAATATAAACTGTTTATGGTTGAAACTAGGGGCAAACTGCTGGCAGAAGCATCATTCCACCCACTGGGGTGTTGGTAGGAGGATAACATCTGTGTTTCTTTTCCAAGTGGAATGGGTGAAGAGATGAAACAGAGGTTGTGCACTCTGTGCCTATTTCAATTCTGTAAGAAGAAATATTCAGACACTTTTTCATAAAACTAACTCTGCAGGGAAAACTTACCACTTTTAACTAATTTAAAATAGGCATATTTTTTGCTGCCTTAGCCATTAGTGGTCACTTGTCAGCAGGCAACCTTTTTTTCTTTGTAAGTACTAAATACGTCTTTGTCTTTTTATTTGAAGGACCGGATAATAGATGCTGGCCCAAAGGGGAATTATTCTCGTTTTATGAACCATAGTTGTAATCCAAACTGTGAAACACAGAAATGGACAGTGAATGGTGACATTAGAGTTGGACTATTTGCTCTTTGTGATATTCCTGCAGGTAAAAAGATGGCACTACTTTGCATGTATACTTTTGTCTTGAAATGGCTAAGTTCCTAACTTGGCCACGTTTTTTTTTTTTTTCTCTGAAGTTACTTAGTACCAGTGACATTTATAGGAGCTTTGTCATTCATTGGAGACAAATATTTGAGTTGCAGTTGTAACAGGGATCTTATAGTTAGAAATAGTTTGAAGCTGAAAGCTACTGTTAAAGCTAACTACAGGTTTGCTGCTAAGTACAGTGTTAACTCTGTGTCATGTAAATGCTTACCATAGCTTTGATGCTTTCACCAGTATTGGTCTGGTGTGGTATTTTCTTTCCATGTTAAGTGTTTTACCTGATCTGTCATTTTAACTGGGTCTGTATGATAGTATAGCTGCTACTTATGTCTGATCTAGGCAGGATTTGTTACTTTCAGAGTTCGTGAAATCAATGCACTATTTCAAGCTTGCCCTTTTAAAACATATTGCTGCTAGATCTCACAGACTATGAAGAGATAAATGCTAATGAAATGTTATTGTCACAAGCCTGTCTTTCCTCAGTGTCTGTGTGGGTGAATTGTTTTTTCTTTAAATTTTAGGAATGGAGTTAACATTTAATTATAATTTGGATTGCCTGGGCAATGGTAGGACTGAATGTCATTGTGGAGCAGAAAACTGCAGTGGTTTCCTAGGAGTGCGTCCAAAGGTACGTGGATGAAAATTGAAGCTTTTCTTCCCAAATCCAGAGATCTAGTGAGAGTGGGGCAAAGAGAGGTTGTTTGTTTTATTTAACTTTTAACTTTAGTCTGTGTAATATCTTCTACCCTTGAAAGTCTCTGAAGACTTTAGTTATGCACTGTAGTGCTATAGTGTCTAGGGTGAAGTTAATTTACCAAATTGTGTTAATTCAGATACATGGGGATGGGCGTTCTGGCTTTTATACCTTAAAAACTTTGAGTGGATTTAATTTAAGCATAGTGAATGCAAAAACTAACCCAAAGTTGATTAAATTAATTTTAATGCAAGGGGTTTATAAACTGACTGTATGCTGTGATCTTTGTAATTGCTAGACAGCATTTGCAACCGCAAATGAAGAGAAGGTGAAGAATGCAAAATTAAAGCAGAAGAAACGGAAAATAAAAACAGAACAGAAGCAGATGCATGAAGACAACTGTTTCCAGTGTGGAGATGGGGGAGAACTGGTCATGTGTGATAAAAAGGACTGTCCCAAAGCATACCACCTCCTATGCCTTAACCTGACTCAACCACCTTTTGGTAAGGGCAATCGTATGGCTTCCTATTCATCTTTTCTTTCCTGCAGCAAAACAATGTTTGAGCTGAAATGCAGCATTCATTTACATTAAATGCAGCATATTTGCTTTTGCAATACCACTCATTTTTAGAAATACGTCAGGCAGCAGTGTTCCTAAATGAGAACTGATGGACAGAGAGGCATTTTAATACTTTTTAATGTTCTTGTTGCACCTCTTTCTTGGATCAAATTTTCTCCTCTTATTTTGATTGAAATATGAGCAACATCTTGATGTCCCGAAGTCACCAGGCGCAAATCAAATGACAGGTGAAATCACTGACGTAGGAAGCGTGATGTGTAGGGCTCAATTAATCAGTATATATGTTTAAATTATCTACTGTATCCTGACGGCATGTCTCTTCCATGTGAATTTTTCCATGTTAAGGCATAGCCTTTTGTAGCTAGGGCTCAAATTATTCAGCAATACGACATCTTAATCCGATTGCAGGATTTTGTAGAAGTCCTTATCTCTTTAATCTTCCTGATTCCAAAGAGTTTGGTGAAAATAATTGGAAGTCCAGATTAGTCTATGATTACATTAACCAAAAGGCTGCCATGAGTGAAGTTGAATCTGTCACATGCCTTTTCAGCAGATTAGAAACATGGAAGCTATCCTCAAAATAGCTTATTTGCTGGAGAAAGAAATGATAGCATCTTAGCACCAAGAGCAACTTCAGTTAGGTTTTTTTGTTTGGCTTTGTTTTTCTTTGAAGTTTGGGAGTGTAGGGGTTAGCCTGGCCCAGATGGGCTAGTTACAACTTCATTAGAGGTCTGGAGTCCCATCTTGGTGCTATTCTCACTCTTTGTGACGTGGGTCTTGACACACTGTAAATGCGGTGTGTCATGTCCCTATGAAGGAGAGTGCTCTCTGTTTCTCAACAGTAACCTAGCCAAAGGGGACTTCAGCAAGTCTTGGACACAGCAGCAAGAAGCTTTTGATTTTCTGTTTTTGCTATGTTCAGTATACCTTTTGCAGTCTGAGAGTTCAGCACATGGTCATACAAACACATGTCTGAATGGTTTGGGGGATCTGGGGTTTTTTTATGCTCAAACATATTTTTACACAACTACTTCTTTTCTGAGCCATTTTTCACTTATTTTTCAAAGTTAATGCATTCAGTCTTCTACATTAAAGTACACTGCAGTTGAACTAAAACTTAACTTGGAGGTGCCCATCTAAGCAAATACTGTGTCCAGATCAGTAAGAGATGTTCACAAATCAGAAAAAAGTACAAAACAAACTCTCCATCTTGCAAGGACGTTTGGTGTCTTGATGCCCAAGGAGGTTGATCTAACTATTTTAAGCTCTGGTTATGCATGCAACAATGTTTTGAGCCAAGTGAGGCCTGAAAAATGGAAAATGACTAAGAACTGTTTCCAGTCAGATTCTTGTAAATGAGAAGCAGAAGTAGCAACTACAGTAAGAGCTGATTTCTCTGAACTTCATCTGAACAATTACAACATGGAGTAAGGGTTAAAGGCCAGTGCTGTCCCCGAAATGCACTAATTTCAGCTTCCTGTCTCTCTCTCCTCCCTTCCCCTCCCATCCTCAGGAAAGTGGGAATGTCCGTGGCATCAGTGCGACGTCTGTAGCAATCCTGCAGTGTCGTTCTGTGAGTTTTGCCCTCATTCGTTCTGTAAAGATCACGAGAAGGGAGCCCTGGTGGCATCAGCATTGGATGGCCGTCTCTGCTGCTCTGCACATGACCCCACATCTCCTGTGGCACCTGAGTACTGGAGCAAGATAAAGTGCAAATTGGAATCACAGAATCCTGTAGAAGAAGCAAAGGAGTGAATTTGGTTAAAAACAAACAAGGCAGGGGAGAAGAGAGGCAAACAGGCGATGAACTTGAAGAGACTGCTATGACACATTCAGTCTTTGTCATCGGAGCCATCGTGTGTGAACTGGGAACGGGACCATTTAATCTTAGCAAGCGGAAGCAGGCAGTGGTGTTTGTTTTTTATTGTTTGGTCTTTCTTTTACCCTCGAATGTGCTACAGCAGCTCTTACTGTTGGAAACCAGGAACGTCTTGGCCTTCAAAGAAAAACATAGACCTTTTGACAGTGAAAAGAATATTCTGTTTAAAATATGTTCTTTGAGTGTAGAAAGCAAAGCATAGCAACATATTTATTTATTTAATTTTTAAAGGGTATTGAAGATCTGGTTTTGATCGGTCAGCGTGTCTTTAAAAACAAAATAGCAAAGCCAACATAACTTTTATGTCTAGTTTATGAAAACTAGTAAAGCCTCCCCACTCTGTGTAACATTGAGATGCCATAAGACAGATGTGGGTTTCAGACCAGGTGACCCTGAAATGCCTCCATTCCCGTACTTACTTTTAAAGGCATTTTGAGAAGGTAGGTTATATATCATGTTAACTTATTAATATTATTGTAAAGCTTTTCCTATAAGAAATCAGGTGTATGACTTCTTGGAAGTGCTTGTAACACGAGAGCTAGCATTGTTTAAGGAGGGAAGAAATCATGGTTCCTTGCTCGAGAGCTATAATCGGTGTTTGCAGACAGGTGGAAATTCAGAAAGAGCTTAATTGCACAATGGTTATTTCTTTATCCCGCCTAATTTGGAAAACCTTCCCAGTTAGGAGAGCCTCCCAGCCTCAATCATATACTGCAGCACGCTCAGAACTGAAGTCTTAATCCTACCAGTGGGAGCTCTGCCATTGACTTCTTTAGATGGAGGATTGTTCTGTGCGTGTGTATTTGTCATCTGCCAAGTCTGCACTTGTTTTATGGCAGTTATATTAGTGTGATTCTTTATTGCCACCTTCTCAGACTCCCGTTAGTTTCAAAGGAAATTTGAGCGCTTAAGGAATCTGACCCATGTGCGTGTTTGTTTTGATTGAATGTTTAGATTTTTTTGCTGAGAGAGATCTTCTTCTAACTTTAATCTTCATAGTTAATGGAGCTAAGAAAAATCTCAGCACTTCTTCAATGAACAGGGTATTTTCTATCTGGGTAACGGGCCGTATTCAACAGCAGCCAACTTCAGCTTCACGAGACAGTTCTGTCTTAGATTTCCTCTGTTAATCAGTAGAGAGACAGGCTCCTTCAGTGAGGCTTTTGAAGTGGCTTAGGTAGGCTCCTGCTCCAGATTTTCTTCTGAAAACCTATCTTCCTCCATTTCTTGTCCAAGGAGCCTAGGGGGACTAGTTTCCCCAGGCTGAAGTTAGTCTTTGGTGAACCTCCTCTCCTAGCCCACAGTCTTACAAAGCACTGTGCGTCTCCCCCTGCCCTGGTATAGTTAGAGTGTATTTTTGACTTGTATACTGATATTGGCTAACTTCGTGCTAGCTTTTTGCTAATGGGTATTGAAAATAATCCTGAATGAAGAGAAGTAATATCAAGTGTTGCTGGCATCTGGCTAAATTAAGCCTTTGAATTAAGAATTAAGAACCTTGTCTCTGGAAAACTGCTTACATAAACCTACAGGAACATGGTGACTTCTCAGTTCAAGAAAATAGTAGGCTGAAAAAGTACATGTGGGATTTTAGAACATGTCTTGCATCTGGCTGGTGTCCTTCTCGTCCTCAAATTTATGTACTGGGGGGAAATTTTTTCGTGTGCAATTGTAAAATTACAAAATACACTACAATCTCTTTAAGCTGCTACTGTGCCATTTAACTGATCTGGCAGTTCGTCTTCTGAACGTCTGCAGATGCCTTTCTTACAAACTTGGGGGTGTCTTGGGTGGCATAACTGCAGGTATCTTGTGGGTCAGTTCATGGTACAGAGGGCTATTGGGATCTATAAAGCACTTCATCTTGTGGTCCATACTACAGTGAATGTCTGAAACACTAATCTTGCTTGAAAGCAGTGCTATATTTTAGTATTTTTTACAAAAAAAAAATTTACAAAAAGGATTTTATTTTTCTTAACATTTTGTGTGATAAATGTCTCTTTTTAAGCTCTTACTGGGGGTGTTTAACCCTTTTCAGAAATTCCAAACATAGCTCTTGCTACAGTGTCTGTAAGGCCCGATGTGTTTACTTTATATTATTTATTAGGCTTGGTAATGTTCAAATGATTTTCTCTTAGGAAGTCAGAGCATTCTGAATATTGCAGATATGCTATTGTGTGAGTGCACCTACATGCTTTTTTATTCTGCGTCCGTGGTGACTTACTGACTGGAGGGAAATGGTGCGGTAGCACCAGAACGCCCTCATTAGCGTTTGACGTGGCAGGGAGCAGAGAAGAGCCATGGACCATCAGTCGCCACGTGAGACGTACTGCTGTGACGTGCCGGTGCGCTGAGTATCGCAGAACATGTGAAGGTTCACAGAAGGCTTTTAAAAACTTGTAAAATGCTGTGAATTGAGGCCTGCTGCTACTCCTGTGCCATGCCACTTGATGTCTTGGTTAACTTTGTTTTCAAACTTCTTACAGGTGCTCCTTTTTTCCACCAAAAAAAGATTAATAATAGCCAGCAGCTGGGCTTGGACTTAAAAGGGAAAATAGGAGATTGGTTTATAAGCTTGTACAACTTATGAACAAAAAGTCTGAACTGGATTTCACGCTATTGGAGAGAAGGTGAATCTTTCAAAAAAACTTTTAACATTCTGAGATAAGAAAATACCTAATTCAAAGTATCTTGGTAACTCTAGGGGGTTTGTTCTATATGCCAAACACAAAATGTTAAAATAGACATTTTAACCACATCTTTGCAATCTGAATAACAATAATGGAATTCCTTTGTAAGGAAAAGATTTAGCAGCTGTTTTGGTTAATTGGCATCAGCAGAGGGGGAGTCAGGTGCTGAATTAAATTTGTATGGTCTCTAGAATAAGATAAGTAGCATTGGATAGTTTGGTCGTTTCATGCTGAGGCCTGGAAGAAGTCCACAGAACTGCTGGTGATTTCAGTTGAGAACTTAAATCTGCTGTTTAAGGCCATCAGTTGTTCCTTAACGGGAACGCACTGTCACACTTTTCCCTTACTTTTGTTCTAAATTTTTGAGATAGCACCACGCTTCTGGCGAACACCTGACTTCAGCTCTGTCGCCTGTGCGCTCTCTATAGTGCAGTGTCCGAGCTGCTCTGCAAAGTTAACGGGATTTTGTTGTTTACTGGAGCTTTTTACTCTACAGTTTGCACCTTAGCACAGCGCAGACATTCTGCAGACCATGGCCAAATGGTGCAATGGCTGGTTACTACCATTTTCTAAATACATGGTGCAAGCATTAGTTATTGTAGCTTTCAGATTATTAGTATAGACTTGTCCTATCAATAGACTGTTGAAGGCATTTGCAGCTCAGGAAGGATAATGTTAAAGGCAATTTTGTGGGCAAATTACCTTCTCTGGTCACCACCATGGTCTTAGAGAATCTGTTAGAATGGAGTAATAGGGCTGGAATGTTTAATTTTGGCCTTTCTGCTAAAAAACTTATTGTATCTTAATTTCAGGATAGAATGGGAAAGACACAATTACTAGACGTAATTAACAATGAGCATAAAATCTGTATATATTGAAACTTTACAGAAATATGTGGGTGGGGTGGGGGAGGAGGGTGGGAGGGGGGATGTCCAACGCTGGTACGAAGTAGTCACTTTAACATTGAAACCTCTGCCTCATTGAATTCAGGGTTTAATGTACTTGAAGCTCTGCGGTTCCTTATACAGCTTTTTTATTTATACATAACTTTTTTTGTATACTACATTGAAAATGTCTTTGACTTCCCTGAAGTTACTTTCTGCTCCCGCTGTACAGTGAATCTATGGCAAATGGGAGAGTTTTTCAAAGCAGCTGTCTCAGACTTGTGTGTGTTCAAGAAGTGTGTTGCATGAGAGACGGCAACCTTGGAGTAATGCTGTCCGTTCGCTTTCAGTTTTCCATCAACTTTCCCTTACCACTTATCTTTGTGTAGCAAAAACATTTGCACTTATGATACACTCCTACACTTTGGATGTATTCACAATGTTGTTCTGAGGAAGAAAAGAAAAAAAAAAAAAAGAAAAAAAAAGGCAAAAAAGAAAAAAAAAAAAAGCTGTTTCCTATTATATTCTATTCCTGAGTGCCAAGCTCAGGTCCTTATTACCCCTGTGAGGGGCTATCTCACTGCTCTGGAGAGAGGGGAGTTGTTAAGCTGAAACTATCTGTGCTTTGCATAGAAGACTTCTGTAATTCATGTGAAATCAAAAAGGGAAATCGCGTATGAATTTGCCAAAGCCATTCACTCATTCACTGTTTCTCGTGTGGTACTAACTGCCCGGGGGGGTTGTGCATGAGAGAGAAGCGAGCTGCCTTCCCTAGCGCTGTCTCTTCCAGCTCCAGAAGACAAGGTGGCTGTGCGCGGTCCCCCCGTCGTCCCCCCCCAGAACGTCCTCGCACAGCCGGGCACTGGACCCTCCTGAGCAGTTCTCACTCGCTTTTGGGTTATAAAGAGACTGGATGAAAAAAAAACGTTTCCTATTCACTGGTCGAGCTGTATCTCATTTCTGGCGTCACTTTTCCTTTTCAAACAAACCGATCGCGATCGCGTTGCCACAGAAAACAAGGTGATAACTTACTGTTTCAGCTGGCTGGTAATAAGGGGTTTTGTTCCGTATAGGGGTGTGCGCATACCTGGGGTGGCTGTGAGAAACGACACCCGTTCGTTTCCACGCGAGTGATGTTGCACAACACAGATACCTGCAGATTCCGTTTCCATTCCCATGTACTCTTTATCTGTAAGGATGACCTTTGTAGAGTCGTTATTTCTGTAGACTTTGTTTATCTGTAACAAACTTTGTAGATTCTGTGAAATGTTATTTTAACGAAATCACTCGAGTCTTTAAGAGCAAAGCATCAATATTCACTGAAGTCGATATCTTAAGAGTTTTTGGAAGTTGACTAGAAGCTCTTGACACTAACGAAGTAGTGTTAAATTTCCCTGGCGATGTTCCACTGGGGCATTACTGTATTATGACTTGATGTTGCCGCATAGACTTTGAGATATACGATATTTTGGGGGTTTTGTTGTTCGGCCTATGTTCTCTTGCATAGTGTGAAACCTGTAAAGCTTGGTTAACCTGTATATAGATAGCTTACTGTCGACTAGTTATAGCGTATCTAGAATTGCCTGTAATATTTTAGCTTCTTACTGAATGTGTGTGATGGTAGGAACCTATAATTTTTGTACATTATATTTACTGAGATGTTGCCTTTTTTATTTTACAAATACTTTGGAATTCAGATGTGTTTTTGCTTCCGTGAGGATTAATTTGGAAAGGTTTTTAATGACATTCCACTGATCTGAACTTTTGCTTGAGGTTGACTTCAATAAATCGTTCTGAATGTTCCAAACGACGAGAGGCTGGTCCGTCCGTCCATCTCGGTGCCCGAGCAGGGGCTCCCCGCTGCCGGGCAGGAGCACGGGGCGGGGGCTTAAGGCCGGGGGGGGTCGCGGCGGGGGCCTGTGCCGGGGCGAGGACTCGGCAAACGCCGTCCTGCCGCCTCCCCTGCCCGGGGCCGCGCTCCTGAGGGGAGCCGGCACCCCGAGGCGGGCGGGAAGGGACGGGCAGGCCGCCCCGGCCCGGCCCGCCCCGGGGAGGGCTGTGGCGCCACGTCGGCGGGGCGGAGCGGGGCGGGGCGGCCATGCCGCGGGCGGGCGGCGCGGCCGAGCTGGCGGCGGAGGCGGCGGTGCGGGCCCTGCTGCTGGCCGCCTTCGTGTGAGTGTGTGTGTGTGGGGGGGCTCCTGGGTCCCGGCCCTCCCGCACCCCGCCGGGCGCGGGCAAGGCACCGGGAGACCCGGGTCCGCGTCCCTGTGCGGTGGGAGGGGGCAGAGCTCCCGCCCGGCCCGGCTGTCGCCCGTTGCCGGTGCTGCCTGCCCCAAAAATGCGTTTGGTTTTTTGTTTTTGTTTTTTTTTTTCTTTTTCGCCTCCAGGGTCATGGAGTTTCTGCCTCCGTTTCAGCGAGTGGTGCAGCCTGAAGAGATGTGGCTCTACAAAAACCCGTACGTAGAAGTGGACCACGTACCCACGGTACCCATGTTTGTAAGTTCGGCGGTTTCCTGCATTTACGTGTTTCTTTCTCTAATTATAAACCAGCCTTTTAAAGCGAAGCTGCTGGCTAAAAGACTTGTATCGCAAATGCCTGTAGCTCTTAATGCGTGTTACCAAAAGCGTGATGTATTACTGCAAACAAGGTAACGTTCCCAGTCAATTTGTGCCATCTTTTTAGGCTTTACCATCCAGGGGTGGCTTTGGGATCGCAACTAAGTTTATAAAAACTTGTGAGGACTTTTCGCTGTCGTTCGTAATAAATTTCAAATCCAGATTACTATGATCATGGACTAGAGCATATCTTTCACTGTCAGGGAGCATTTTGCTTGAAAGCAGCTGTTTTCAGCAAAGTTTTGTTATCATTTTATTGCAAAAATGTTTTCCCTAGGTCTCTGGGCTCTGTTAAAAGGGTTTAACATAAAACCATAAGTGGCGGATTTCAAGTAGGCAACAGTCCATTAAAGGGGTTGTCTCTTCCTCTGAAGCAGCGGTGCTTCGGTGAGACGCTGTGGCTCCTGGGTTGGGCATGACATCCACTTCATTAGTAAATAGCACTTGTGATTTTCTGCAAGAGGTGGGCACTAAACATTAAAGGACAAAACCTTGGTGTAGCGTTTGGATTTGGCGGTGTAAAGCATGACATATGCCAGACTTCAGGTGGTAGCAGACTCCTTGGGAGCCTGTCAGACACACCGTGGACGTCCCCGGGGTGAAATCCCGCAGCGGCAGTCGCCACTGAGGTGATGTGAATGGTAACTGGTTTTCTCTGAATCAGCAGCTCCTGTATTTTTTGCTGACAAGCAGCTTGGGTGCTGCTGACAAAGAGCTAATCCTTGTGCTTGCAGGGATGGGGAGAGTTGAGGTGCTGCGGCTGATACTGTGAAGGGAGGGCTTGAGGACTTGCTGGGCTTTCCTTAGAGGAGGGAAGGCTCCGCTGCTCTGCTGAGTGTGTGCACTGAGTGGGTCAAGCACAGGAAGGAGTGGGATGCAGAGAGGGGCTTTTTAGTGCACTGCATTATTTATGCTGCTTGGGGTATTTTTTTTCTCGTGCTTCGGCACAGGCAACGTCCAGCAGCCCGTGGGCTTTTGTACGTGAGGCACTGCCGTTGGATGACAGACAGGAGGAATGGCTGTGCTCTGGGGAGCACAGGGTTAGTCAGGGCTTGCTGTGACTGCAGCTGGGGTTGGATTTGCTTTCTGATGGAAATGTAATTGTGTGCAGAGAGGACAGGCTGTTGCTTGGCTTTGGCGAAGGAAAGTGTATAGTCTTCTTGAGCAACTGCTGTTGTGTTCTGATGAGAGTGCTTAAATCTGCTTTGCTAACAGACACCTAACAATCTTCTCGTTTTGTGACAGTTCATCGCATTTCTGTCTCCCTTATTGCTCATTGTCCTGGCAAGGGTGTTCATGAATGCTGACCGAGAAGACACGCGGGAAGCCTGCCTAGGTGAGCTCCTCCTTACCCCAGAGAGCTGCAGCCCCCTGAGGGGTCTGCCCTGATGCTGTGGCTGTGAGCCAGGAGTCTCACAGATGAGTCCTTTGCTCTTGCTGGGGCACAAGTGTTGTGCCAGGGGTATCAAAGCCGAGCTGTGTGGCTCCAGCTGAAGTTTGAGCACTGCCCGTGCCTGAATGTGCCTCGAAGCTGCACATTCAGGTGGGGATGATGCTGACGTGACCTCTCTGCTCTCTCCTAGCTGCCAGCCTTGCTCTTGCCCTGAACGGGGTTTTCACAAATGCCCTGAAGCTCATTGTGGGGAGGTGAGAAACTGGCTCCTTCCTAGCTGCGCCATGCGGGGAGGGGAGGCACGTCTGCGCAGTGGCAGAGCTACAGCAGCAGGACCAAGGGCTAGAAGCTGTAGTTAGACATGCTCAGCCTGGAAAGAATGTGTTTTTTCTAGCTATAAAGACAATTAAATATTAGAACAAGCACTGGTGGGGACCTGCTGTCTCCAGGCATCGTTTAGATGGGCTCATTCAGGCCAGCACCAGGGAGGAGCGCTTTGGCACGCATACAGGGAGCGGATGGGATGGTTTCATCTCCCCGGGCCAGGTGGTCAGGGTGGCAAAAAGTTACCTGTGCTGAGCCACAGCCTGAGAGGTTTGCTCCGGTGTGCCCGCAGGCTGTGCAACCCAGGCACATTAAAGCCGTGTGGGCATTTGGTTCTTGTAAGGCATTTGCTCTGCTGGGCTGGATGGGGAGGATCAGCAGAGTGCTAATCCTCAGGGTCTAAACTGGGTCTTGCCAAGCAGTGGTGGGCCAGTGAGGGTGTGCTGCTGCAGCCTGGCTCTCGTCTGCCGAGCCCTGCCTGCCCAGGCAGGAGTGGAGCTGGGTGCGATGCTCAGTTTTGCATTTCTCACAGCCTGGGTCACACCGCCTTCCCTTTGCACAACGGGGGGAGCTGTGCGAGGTAGCTGGCAACCGCATTCGTATGTGGGTGCTCCGTGGGAGGGCTGGGTGCTCAGATGTCTCCTGAGCACCGTGCTGGGAGCGCTGCACACCTGAGGGCTTATGTGCCTTGTTCTCTGCCCTAGGCCACGGCCGGACTTCTTCTATCGATGCTTCCCCGACGGACGAGCGAATGCAGAGCTGGTGTGCACAGGCGACCCTGGCATAGTGACTGAGGGACGTAAAAGCTTCCCCAGCGGACACGCTTCGTGTAAGTTTTCCGCGTCCCCTACCTGCTGCAGCCCCAGACAGCAAACCGTGGTGAGTAGATGCCCGTGGGGAGGGCAGCTTGGGTTTGCTTTCATGCACCCCGTGGCTTTGTCTACATTCATTGGTCTGTTTGGGGGTCTCAACTTTCCCTCTGCAAAGCAATGGGGTGACAATGTAATCTGAAGCTGGTTGTAGCTCCTGGGAGGAGGGATGCTTGCCAAGTACCAGCATCTATGGCTCCTCCCTCGCTCATGAGCTGGTGCTTCCCTTGGTTTGCGTGGGCAGGACAGACGTCCTCTTGCAGCCCTTCCACCCCAGCAGGGGAAAGGGTGAAGGTCTGGCTGAGGGCCCACAGCAGAGCCTGGAGCTGTTTCTGAAGCGACATGCTTCTCTTTCAGTCGCCTTCACTGGTCTTGCCTTCTCTGCCTTCTACATAGCCGGGAAGCTGCGCTGCTTTGCTCCCGGCCGCGGAGGCAGGGCTCTGCGGCTCTGCGCCTTCCTTCTCCCGCTGTTCCTCGCCACCCTCATCGCTGTGTCCCGCACCTGTGACTACAAGCACCACTGGCAAGGTGGGTCGGTGTCTGCCTGCAGACTTGGACGGGGGGCACAACCGGGTGCCCTGAGGGGGGGCACTCTGAGCATGGGGGGGTCCGCAGTGCCACAGAGGTGTTCAGAGCCCGTGATGGCAACTTGGGTTTTTTGTTTACTCCTCCGGTAGTAATTTTTTTGCTGCCTGCAAGGTGATAATGCCTTTTTCTTTGTTTTTTAAATATATGCCAAGCTTAGTTTTATAGCCAAGGGTCAAGTCGCTGATCCAGCTCAGCTCTGAGCAGGCTGAAAAGCTGCCTGCTGGAGAATTCAATCGTGAAGCTTGGGAAGGTAAGGGGAAGTTAACTCTCCTCTGGTCTTGCCCACAGATGTGTTGGTTGGCTCAGTGATCGGCTTCGTGCTTGCGTACCTCTGCTACAGGCAGTATTACCCTCCTCTGATGGACTCCATGTGCCACAAACCATTTCTGTACAAATCCAAACAACTGCCAGCGCACCAAGAAAAGCCTGCAGCTTCCAGCTTTCACCTAGATATATAGCGACGGGCTCTGTCCTGCCGGCACCTCTCCTGCTGCTCCTTCAGTGCTAGGGCAGGGGAAGGCTTTAGGGGAGTTGGTCGTGGACTGCAAGAAGTGGCTCAAATGAGGATGAACCTGAAACCCAAGCAGGCATCCTCTGCAGTGCTGGGAAGTTGTCCTGCTCAGGGGCCTGTTTTGCTTCATTAACCAAATTTTGTTAGTGTCCCTCCCTTTGGGCCTGCTGTGAAGCAAGCGAGGCAGTCGGCATGCAAGCCTGTGGGAGGACAGCCCGGTTACAAAAGGAGCTGAAGCAAGAACTGGCAAAATATGACAATTTGGTGTGCCCCATCCGGTGGGTGTTCTTGTGTCCAGTCAAGAAAGCACCATCAGTCATCTCCCTTCAATCCAGCTGAGCTGTCCCATCCCTTCTCCTGGGAAGCGTATGTCGAAATGAAGTGCAGGACCTGCTCCTGGCACCGGGTTTAAGTCTGTCTTTTCAATTACAGCTGAGCTAATTTGGAGTAATGAGTGCAAAGTTGCAGTCTTTAACCATGGATTGAGTGGGGGAGAGGGAAGATGAAACTAGTATGATCATTATTTGCGTTACTGTGCTAGCCCTGATTTTTTCTAAGTTGCCAAATAAAGGAGTTTAATTTTTTTAATGAACTGCGGTACTAAAAGCTTTACTTCAAGAAGTGGGTTTATTGCTGTATAAACCATTTCCTTTGGTGTGTCTGCAGGGTTTTCTAGATGAGTGTTCATCTTCTGTCTCTTCCCTTGCAGCTTTAATACAGTTGTAAAGAGATGACAATCAGCAGAAAATGAAATGGTGTCTGAAAGCATCGCTTCAGAGGTGCTTGTTTCTCTACACCATGCTTTGTTTTGTCAGAAAATGCAAGGGTAGAGTGCTGCTGAGAAATCCAAGGCATAGCTGTATGGCAGGACTGTTGTAAGTAGTTACTTGTCACTAGTCTCCTCCATAAATACGTGTATTCTTGATCAAGTGTACGTACACACAAACAGCAAATGTGAGGCTGTAGCAGAGGAAGGCACGTGTGCCTCTGCCGAGCTCAGGACATGACGGTAATGAAAATGCTACACCATAATCTTCCGTTTGGGCCACGTAAACCCTCTGTGACCCTGCAACTTCAGTAGAAGTTATAGAAATAGCTTCACTTTCCCCTAAAATTATGCACACGTGAATTCTTCAACCCCCTCCCCTTCCTCTCCCCCCAAACATGCACACACCACAGTCATCTACTTATTTATTTTGGCTTTTACTGGAAAAGACATTAAATAACATTTAAAATGTATTTAACTTTTTTTTTTTTTACAAAGTGCATAACTTAAAAAGCTGATCATGAGAGTGTCCCGTGTTAAGACTGTTCCTTTTCCTACTCTTGTAGGAGACGCTTTAGCAATCAGTAGTTCAGGCGCCGACTGAGCAGCATGTCTGTTTCTGCAGTCAGGTAAAAGAACAGCTTGTGTTCCTTTGGGATGGGAGGAGGGATGTAGGCTGCAAACCAAACCTTTCAAATAGTGCAAATAATGTAGTACAACGGAGGACAAACAAACAGGCTGTGGAAAAAAGGTTCCTTACCCCATGCAGGGCAAAAGTCAGCAGGAGGGAAAGTGGTTTGGCTCTTCCAAAGGCTGTCACAGCAACGACCTTACACATCACTGAAGCGTCTGCCTCAGCCCAGCCACTGAGTCAGTCTGGTTGGTTTTGGTCGCAAGGGGGGGATCGCCAGAGGATCTCTGGCCCCGTTCCCTTTGGAGCAGAGCTAGCAGGCCACAGGCAGCTCCAGACTGAACTGCCTGCAGAGCTGGTGTCCTTTTGTCAGTGGGGTCTTTGGGACACAGTGTCCAGACCCTATGGATCTGGGTTCCGACTTCGCTGGCTGCATTTTGTGTACTTAAAACCAAAAACAACGACTGGAGCCTGGCTGGCGTGAGATCCCTGTAGCCACCCTGAAAGCCACACTGCAGCAGGACAGTAGCGTTGCTCCGTGCCCCTGCAAAGCACAGGATGGCTGTCCCTCCAAGCCTCCGAATTGCCTGGACACTGCTGAGGAGCAGCTGCTTTCCCCCGGTCTAGCTGTAGTTTGAGCTTCCCTCCTGTATAGTTACACCTGGCCACTAGCTTGGTCCTACACAAGATGCAGGCAGTGCCTCAGGGAGGCCCTTGGTTTGCTGGCTGCCATGGGCTGGGTGAGGATGCTGAGAAGTCGCTACCAACACATTACAGCAGGCAGGAGTGCCTGGGTCAACTGCGCACAAACATGCCGCTCTCACGAGTCGTTTTATGGGGCAGTCCTGCCTGGCAGGGCCCACGAGTGCAGAAACCATGCAGCAGCAATTGAAGGAGATGAGAGTGGCTGGTGGACACATTCCTGCTCACCTAACAGCAGACGCCTGTGCCCTGGGCTTCACCTCCCAAAGACCGCAGTCCTTGCGCCTGGTGCTCTGTGTTACGGCAGGGAGAAGTCAGCGATCTCCTTTGCTTGACAAGGCTGCTATAGCTCTCTCCACGCTGCGTGGTTAAGGCTTTTATTCCTCAAAGTCACAAGCTGTGAGTTTCCTCGCTAAGCCAGGAGCGGAGTCAGGCCCTCAGTGTCGGTTCCTAGCCCAGACAGCTAGTCTGCTTCGGTGCTAGAGGAGCTGGTGTGATAACTTACAAGGTGGAGGGTTAAAAGTACATGTTGCCACAGGGAGTCACAGTGCAAGTGCTGTGAGTGTTTGAGCAGAAGTGTTTTCCTTTGATATATTTTCCCCCCACCCCTACCCAAAATGGAGGAAAATCATCCTTATCTCCAGGTAGCAGCAAGTACTTGGGAAGCAGCATGCGGGACACAGCAGCAGAGGAGAGAGGAAGGCAGAGAAGAAATCTGGACTTTCCTGGTGAGTACTCAGTTGAATTGGATCTAAGAAAGCAAAAGGAGAACGTAGGAATAGCTGCACTAGGGCAGACCAAAATCCACCCAGCCCAGCCTCCTGTACCCAGCAAATGACCAGCATGAGGCTTTGAGGGCAAGAAAACCTAAGGCTGTGCCTTACCCCTAGTCTACTTTGGCCAGCAATTAGCAGCAGAGGGTGAAAGCACCCCTGCAAGAACGGCAGGGCCCACGCTCTGGTTCGCGACCTGTCTGTAAGAATTGTTTAGCTCGGGAGGCTTGGATTACGGGCCACGTGTCTGGTCGTTCCCTTGGTGGACTGAACTGATCGTAACCGCGCACAGTTGCTGCTGCCTTTATCTTCAGCAGCAGTAGTTTACTGGCTCTCGTCGTGTCCAATAGTGCTTGTGTGCGGGATGAGAGGAAAGAAGCCAAACATGCTGACAAGTCAAAGAAAAAACCCAACACAAACTCCTGCCTTAGACACAGCTGTAAATAAATTCCCTCAAACGGACCAGATGTCCTCTGAGGTGTCCTAGGAAATTTGGAAGGAAGGTGTAGGCAAGGTGACTTACCTCAAGCAGCCAGAACAGTACAGGTTGGTCACTGGCTTCCTGGCAAAGGTTGATCCAGCGTAATGCCTTGTGTCTGGTAGATCTCCTTTAGAACCAGCAGAACGGTGTCTTCTGACTCCCTGGAGGAGGACATGGGAATTAGAGAGGGACACTTCCCTCCACTCTGTCAGGACATCTGCGATGGTTATGGGGTAGACACAGCACTCAGCAAATGCAGGCAGTACTAGGCAAGGAGAACTACACCAGTCCTTCCTCTGTCCCTACCCACCCTCTGTGTCTGTGCTATAGGCAGGAGCGTATCTTGTTTACTCAGTTAAGGCTTTTCTCACTACGTTGACTTTAAAAATGATGGCATTCTGCTTACATCAGACATGAATTTGAAGCTTTGACGGTTACGCAGAATCTTACCAATAGCAGAGATGCCCTTGTAGTGCAAATAAATACTCGTTAAAGCTCTCTATTGGCTTCTCCTGCAGCACGTAGTCTATGCGATTCCCTCCATTCAGCCTCCCCACATTAATGAGGGGGGCCTCTTCCTTCACTGCTGGGGGGGTCTCGTCTGGCTTTGTGTCTGAAGGAATGAAGAAGAGCAATGTGGTTCAGCCAAGGCACACCCACAGCCATGGAAATACAACAGCATCACCGTGCCCTCCCTTTGCCCTACTGTGGGCTCTTGCAGAGGAGAGGCAGCTTAAGTGCTGGGTCCTTCCCCCTCAGGGTTCTCCGACTTTTGGAAAACAGCATTGCAAGACACAGCTAGACAAGGGGGACAGGCTTCGCAGGCTTACAAAGTGGTGTGGGTGTGCTGAGACCCCCAGGAGGCCTTTACTGACCGGGCAGGTTGCCTCTTCTCCCCCTTCATCAGGCAGTAACGGGGGAAGGCCACAGCATTTGGAGAGCGAAGCACATCCGCAGCTCAAAGGCAATCCCTTTGCTGAGCACAGAAGAGGCAGCGCCTGGGTTTGACGCCAGGACGGGCACCTCGCTGGCGTGGCTGCACACTGCTCCGTGGGCAGGTCACGATGCTGCACCCCCGGCTCCCCACCACCCCCTGTGCACCACCGACCTGGCTGCTTCTCCACGCTGGCCTCTGCCTCCGCTTCGGCGTCGGTACTCGCCGCCTCCACGGCTGGCAGCGGGGCTCGAGTGAAGGACTGCCAGGCTACCCGCAGGGACCCCAGCAAGTTGTTCTTCAGGTCCACGCTCATGCGAGTCAGCCCTTCTTTCAGCTCTGAAAGGCAGGAGGGGTCGGTGTCGGGCTGGGGGCCACAGCAGCTGCCCCGGGTTGGGGGAGAGGGGCTGCCCGTTCCCTTACCTAGGTGCATTCTCTTCCTGCCCTTGTGGTGAGGCAGCAGCATGGGCTCAAACTCCAAATCTGGGACGATCATGGGCTCGATCCTGTATGCCACTGGGTCAAACTGTACGGAGGAGGGGGACAGTGAGCCAGGGCTCGTGCTCCATGCCTCTCACGCAGGAAGGCTCTGGCTCTTATACCTACGGGGTGGAAGATGTTGAAGAAGCCTTTGCAGGTGGGCAGGCTGTAGTTTGGGTTAATCCGCTTCACTCCTCGCACCGTGAGAAACATCCCGATGGGAGACCCAAAAGCAAAGAAGATGGTGGGCTTGTAGTTTAGCTGAGGATAGTTTGCCGAGACCTAGGAGGGAGGAAGATTCAGATTTGTTTCACAAGACAAACTCCATGCTGGCATTACGAGCGCCTTGTTGGAGTTAGAGCATGGTACCAAGCTCGGTAGTTACCTGTCCTAAGCCAACGTCCCGGTATTGGCAATTCCTGGCATCGTCTGTGCTGTCCGGGTCGTGCTGCGACGGGGACCCAGCCTCGGCAACATGTTCCCTGCTGTGTCCAGGAGCTGCTGTGCTCTGGTCCTGCAGCAACGCAACCGGGAAACCCTGCTAGCCCAGCTCCTGCAGCGAGCCCATACCACGGCCCGTCCTACCCACCCATGAGCAAGTATGCAAGGCAGCAAACTGCCCAGCATCCCATATCCTCCAGAACCAGAGCAGTCTTGGCAGCACCATCCTTCCCCAGCCGACCACCCCTCTAGCTGTCATCACTTAAGTTCAGTCTTTACCACCACTAACAAGTCCTCCTGCTCTGTGATCACGCTTACAGGCTACGGGATAAACTGATCCTGCAGTAGGGTAACACCCGTAACACCAGCGTAATACGCAGGAGCAGCAAGCAGCTCTGTCGCCACTGCCAAACACAAGCCCGTGAGCCGCCTGAGCAAGGATGGCCAGGAACGAGGAGGTTGGGGTGCTTGGGGACTGATCGTAAGTGGTGAAGGCTGGTCCTTGTCTGAATGGGATGTGACCTGGATGAATACAAGTCGTGCAGAAGACAAACCTGCATCTCCTCTTTGGAGCTGATGTAATGGAGTATCTTCATTCTTGGTCCTAAGGGAATTCCCATTTCTTTAAGGTTTTTCTCTGTGCACAAGAACTGGAAAATAAGCAACTCAGATATTAGTACAGGAGCAGAGAGGTGTGTGTGTGGTGAGGTATTTCTGTTCTCTGTAATTCTGTTCCTGCTGCACTCCTCGGAGACATTTCATGTGCGAATGACTCAGTACCAGGAAGATGTGCAATGGGTGGGAGGACTGGGAAGAAAAGCAAAGAAGAAACACAAGAGAAAGCAAAAGAGGAGAGCTCCTTACCAGTGCTTGCCTGTCCATTTTCTCCTTCTCAAAAACTTCACAATATTCAGACAGCTCCAGCTTCTTCAGGATTTCTCTTACTTCCTCAATACCCCTGTTGCTTGAGGTTGTCCTGGACCCCTGTGAATAGAGCCATGAGGGATCATGCTTTTTGCTCACCTATTTTCTCCTGCGCATTTTGGAGTCTCTCCCCCTTCCCCAAGCAGCCGCAGAAGCAGGAGGTCGGTACCGGCACAGCTACCCGTGCAAGTGCTGTGGGCGTACCCCACGGGTCCACGCACCGCCGGAGAGCACGTACCTCTTCGTTGTGCTCGTCCTCCTCTGGAGCAGCCTTCTGGTTCGTCAGGAGGTCAAACAAAATGAGCGACCCTAGAAACCAGGCACAGGCAGGCAGAGCATCAGCATCTCGTCGGGAAAAAGCCCCAAGCCATCTCCTTTCTGGGACAAAAGACCAGTACCCTCCCTGCTCCCACGGTACGGTGACATTCATGGGACCCACAGACGAAACCCCATACCCAAGCTGTGCCCCGCAATGGAGACCCCCCCTTTGAAGAGTGGGTTCCTCTGCAGGAAGAGCTGGTACAGGCGGTTCATTTCGGATGCCACCGTGTCCACGATGGTCTGGCAATAGGTGGAGCTGTTGTAAAAGAAAACGTCCAGGATGGTGTCGTTGATGAAGTGACGCAGGCGATTGATGCTCGGCAAAGTGATTCGCTCCAGGTCACTATGGGGGGGAAAGAGGAGAGAGGGAATTGCAGTTGGGGGTGCCAGTGAACCCCACCACGTTTCTAAAGCAAAACGTAAGTTCAGGGAAGGATTGCCACCGTCTCAAAGGACATAATGTTGTAATCTAGACCCTCAGCTCATGCCAAGACCGAAGGTAGAGCATGGCCTGTGCTCTTACACTCCAGGCAGGAGTAAGGAGCCTGGCCTTTCTTCCCAGGAGCCTAACCTGCTCTCTCCCCTTCCTAGGGCACTGCAGAGCAGTGCTTGAGTGCAGAAACACAGTACTGTTTCCAGAGGCCTTTAGCAAGGTATGGATGTCCATGGTCCCTCCTGATATTAGCCAGGGAAAGGCAGAAGCCTCTCCTCTCCAGCTGGATGCTGATCAGAGCAGGCACCTGCTGTGCTCCGCAAAATAGGGCTGCAAAAAGACGGTGGGGACAGGGTCTGGCACAGAGGTGCTCCATGGGACCCCATCCGTTCTGCTTACCCCTGCGTGCTCACAGCCCTAAGCACTCACAGCTTTCCCTTTGCCTGCAGTGGCCACCAGAAAAAGCAGAGGAGGCTGGCTGTGTGCTTTGCCATTCCCATGGACACCGGCACCGGAGGAGATGGCTGTCCGGGACACTTACACATCCACCCCGGTGGAGTGGAGGGAGCTGTGCCAGTTCACAGGTAGGAACTCCACCCGGCCGATCTGCTGCTGCTCCTGGGCTTTCTTGAAGTGTGCTTGCAGCATGCTCAGGGAAACATTCCTGAAGTCATTCACTGGAAAAGAGCATGAACTCTTACAGAGATCCACTGGGCTACAGGGCAAGCCTGCTGCATCAACAACACTTAATAAGATAAAAGAAAAGATCATTACCAGGGGAAATCCCACCAGGGTCTTTAATCTGCTGCTGCTACCCTAAGACCTTGAATCTTTAACTACAAGATCAGGGGAAGGCTCCATGTCCTTACATGTGTGTTTACTGGATTTTGCTATCCCATCTGTAACAAGCCTCTTTTCTGCATGGGCAGGGCTTTAACACAGCAGTCAGGATAAGAAAGGTACTTTAACACACCAGTCAGGGTAAGAAAGGTACTTTAAGGTATTTAAAAAAAAATCTGTTGCAAAGATACACGTGTTAGAAAGGCAATCCTAAGGGAGGAGATGAACTTGAAATTATTCAGTTCTGAGGGAGAAAGGCTGACTTCTTTCATTTCAGATGGTTAGCAGCCTTGAAAATAGTTTCAGCAGATGAACATGGAGAAGAATAGACTGCATTAAAGCAGAGGTATATTTTATAGGAACTAAAGACAGTCTACTGTGGAAAAATCTCAGCTCCCTTGATTTCTACAAGTTAAATCATGTTGGGCTTCCAGGCAGTTTCAGTGATCACCTCTCCTACAGAACTGAAGCACTCTGAGCAAATAATAATGAACAGGTCAGACCAGAGTTACTTGGTTTAGTACCCTGTCTCCAATATTGATCAACAGTGGGTGCTTAGAGGAGTGTGTAAGACCAGCAATACTTCTCACACGCTCTCCTAACCGCCAGGCATTTGCAGCTTGGGGATTTCTTAAGCCAGAAGCAGCATCCCTGGTTTTGGTCCAAAATCCGGAGGCTGCTGGATGGGGTGTTGCCTATTAGACTTCACCCAGTGAGATTAACCCATGGCAATAGACTGAGCAGGTTCCTAATTAGTTTAGCAGGTTTAGACAGTTACTTGGAAAATCTGTATCCAGTTCAGGAAACTCACTATTTTGAGCAGCAGCAGAACACAGTGATGAAAAGTGGTTGCCCAAACCCTTCCAGATGGTAGGATTTAATGGGTTAGCGAGCATTGCATTCATGCTCCCCACTGCAGTCAGCAAATTCAACCGTGCAGCTTGCCAACGTGAGTGTTGGGATGGTTTGAATGCACTCTCACAGCGTTTCACATTGTCCACACAGATGAGAGTTTACTGGCTCCGCTAAAAGCAGCATATGGAAAGAGCACCCCGGCCGGGCTCCACACTTACCGCACTGGACGATGCTCCTGAACCGAATGTCGCAAGCTGGGCCGATCCCGTGCACCACGAAAACCAGGTGATCAATTTGCAGTGGCTCTCCTAAGGAGGAAAGAAGAGTTCAGAGCACAGGCCCTGCGGGAGACATCACTTAATGGGGAAGAGTGACCTGCTGAAACCACATGCTCTGCAGGAGAGTGGAGCCTCCCCTCTTCACCTCAGCCAGGTAAAAAACCCTTGAGTTAGTGCCTGCATTTTATGCCTAAAGGGTAGTGGGATTTCTCACGTTTCTGAACTGTTTGTCCTGCTAAATTCAGCTGCCCGCCCTGAGATGGATCCAGATTGACGGGACAGTAGAGGAAGGTGAGGCGGCTCGTCCCCTCCTTCTATCACCTTCCTCGCTTCAGCAGGAGTGGCTCGTCTTCACAATTCACACCCACCAGGCTGTGGGGCACGTTCAGCAGGACCGGGAGGACTCGGTCCAGCTGCCCTGTGCCCAACCCACTTTGCTGAGCCACCCGGCCCACGCGTAGCTCCATCTCTCAGGTAGGCACCAGGTGGAGTTATGTCTTGTTCTCTACTTCCCACACACTGTAGTTTGCATACATACTTTCCTGAAGGCATGCATGCATGGAAAATGAAGGGGTTAGACAGGAGTAACTGCCTGTCCTCGCCACGGGGACAAGTCCTGAGGCCTGACCGGGAGCTCAGGGACAGCTGGGAGGGGGCAGAGCTGATGCACAGCTTCAGAGACGGGGAGAGCACGTGCACCAGAAAGTCACCTGCATGTAGGTATCCCTACCACAGAAAGAAACTCTTCCTTTGTGAACATACACGCCAAAACCTCAGGGGTAATTTCAGGCACTGCAGTGCCTTCAACAGGTCTGGTCTCAGTGCAGGAGCTGGAAGCGCACTGCATATGTCTGCCTCCTCTGCACGTTCGTTTACACTACCGTCTCTCTGGTGCTAGGAAAGTTTTTGAAAACCATTCATTTCCTTTCAGCGCAAAATTTTTAGACGTGTCCTTTGTTAAAAGGATCATGGAAGCTTCTGTCTTTTTGAGAAAACAGGCTGGAAAACAGACTCTCTAGCTTTGGACAGGTGGAGGGGAGGGAGAAGCGAGCTCACCATTGGGGATCTCGACAGCAATGTTTTCGACTCCTCTCTTCACAGTCCGAGGCCGACCTTGTTCCGTAGGAGTTGAGCCCCAGTCATCGGAGGTGGCAACTGGATGGTAGTGCACCATCAGCTTGTAAACAAGAAGAGCCTGTCATTAAGCTGCGCTGCATACCGTAGTTAAGCAGAGGAGAAATTTTGCTACAACAGCTGGTAAGTGATATGGGGTGACACCAGACCATGATGTTTAACTGCGCTGGTACGAGCCCTTTGCACAAAGAGAGTGAAAGGCGTGTTGAAAAGAAACGTTAAGGTGTAAAGCAGACTCTCTGCTAGCGTTGCCCTCTACTCTGGCGCAGGTAGGCGAGGGGAATGCCATTTGGACAGAATCGATTTCTCAGCAGACATGGTTAAAAGAAACAGCGTAAAGCCAGAGTATAAAGACAGGCCATCAAGAGAACTGAAGGGATGTCCTTGCTGGTCAACACAAAGATCACCAGGCCCTCCTCACCTTTGGGTTGTGCAAGATAATGATTTCTCTGCTAGGGGACTCCAGTTTCTTCTTCCACTCATCCAGGGTCACAGCAATCATGTAAGCTTCCTAAGGAAAAGAACACCCTGTGTGAGTCGGCTGTATTTCCATGAATATTCAACCACTTGGGATTTCCCCACCCATTTTATGGTATCTCTTATCAACACATTTTGTGAAAGAGGCAGAGAAATCAGCCAGGTCAGGCTGGAGGAGCAACAGGGTCATCTGAGTATCGCCTGCTAGAGAGTTTCCAAGAAGCCCCCACTTTAATAGCAGCAGCAGACTTCCCCATCAATTTAGAATTGTATTTTTTGGTATATCAGAATACAGGTTACTATAAAGATGTATATTTTTATACATATATCTATCTAGCTCTACATATATATGTTTCCAAAGTCTCCAGCCATTAACAATACAGACCACTGAAGTCTAACGCTGGGTCCCCATAACGATGATTTCTCTTTCTTGCATTTGCAACTCCCTTGGCTTTGGTGAAACTATGAGCGTAGTGAGGATGATTCTCACAAGGAGAGTCAAACTGAAGTCAGAGCAGACAGGGTCAGGAAAAAAAACAGAGCAAAGCTGCTAGAGCGAGGCTGCAAGCAAGGCCAGAGCCACCTGGCATGCCGAGAGCACCCGGGCACTTAAACATGTAGCAGAAGGATGCCGATGCGGCTGGATGAGGGCAGGAGGAAGGGGAAGCTGCCCAGCTACAGCAGGCTGGGAGGGAGACAGTGGCAGTGTTTACAGTTATGTTAATCAGCTGCGAAAACGCCATGCCAAAGCCTCTTTCGAGTTCATGTCCTCAGGCGTGACTGTGGTGCCAGTCGCCCCATATGGAGTTTGGGACATCAGGGCCAGTATTTGACAATGAGAAGCCAAGATGCTTCTCGGCAAGGTGGACGCTACCAGGAAAGGCGTGTATTACCTCCAGTTCTTTGCTGAAGGTCTCCGAGTACGGAATATACTTATTGTCCTTGTCTCCCTTGTAAAACCAGGTGCAGCGACGCACTTCAGATACCTCCTCCTCCCAGTACACTGCAACGCGCTGCCTCTTCTTCAGATGCACGTCGTACCTACCCCCCGATGTTGGGACAACCAGATCTTCTTTGTCTCTCCCTGCAGGAACCAAGGCCCGAAATTAATCGTGAGAGGACCAGAAAGGCATGCTACCAGAAAGCTGTATACCACACCAGAACAGAGGGATGAGACTGGAGCATCTTCTGTGGGCAGCACACACGAGCACGTATGAGCAACAGCAGTAGACACCAATGTTCTCCGTACACAAGCACAGAGAACAGCGTCAGTGGCCATCCTAGGAGAGTTGCCCCAAGTCAAACTTTCCCCAGAGGCAGAAGGTAAGATGAAGGCATTATGCTACAACTGTCTTCCTCTCTAGTTCAGGCCCAGGCTTACATGGACTCTTCCTGCCTTGCTTAGCTGGTAAAACATGAATTTGTGGCCTGCATTGCTTAATGGTGGAGGTGCTGGTCTCCAGGTCTCTAAGCTGCTCCCCTCTAAAACGGAGAACTCCGCATAGATCCCAATACGGACTTCAAATTCTGTTTGTTCTGCCGCCTTTTGGGTCTGCCCACTGGCCAGGCTCCCGGCAGAGCACCCCGTGCCAGGCTGTGCTCGGCTCGGCTGCGGCACTGAGGACCGGCGGCACGGCCTCTAATCCGAAGCTTCCTGGGAGAGGGAGGACGGGAGCAACCCCAGGGCAATTGGTGCTGTGCCCGCGGCCGTCGGCAGCAGCGGTGCTTTAAGCACCATCCTGGCAGCGGGGGTTGCACAGACGGTCGATATTTGGCAGCACGAGGGCCTCATCGCAAGCAGTGCCGCTCAGAGCAGACCCGGCTGCCGGGGCAGCACGCTCCGGGAGCAGGCAGGCAGAGCACCATGTGTCCACACGAGAGAAATCTCCCCAGCGGAATTTCTCCCCACTCTCCCGTCCACCCCAGAAGGGTGCTTTGCAGTACGATTATGTGTAATTTAGAGCATATATCAAATGAATGAGGTCAGACCGTTCAATGCACCCAAACAGTTTAGTTGTTCATGCGTTTACAGCTCTAGGAGTAGGCGCATCGCCAAAAAAAGTCCCAATTTAAAATTCCCCAAGGGAAAATTTTGCATCCCAGCCAGAAGCCGTAGATGTGTCCAGGGAATTTCCTTCTGATACCCGGATGGTGCTTCCCCTGAGCGCACACCTGATGCTCTCCCATTGACATTACCAGGCCGGTTCCTTACAGTGATTTTAAGAGCAGGGGCTAGGTATTTAAAATCAAAGGGCGATTTAAAAACGATGGGAGCTGAAGGCAAGCAGTGCTGTGAAATCCCCCGTCCGACCCGCGGAGGTGGATGGAGTTCCATCTGCGGGGGTGGGCAGCCCCCTCCCCAGGGTGTTCTCACCCTACCTGAGCCGTGAGCCTCTTCCAGCCTCTCCGAATCCTGCGTGCTGAAAGGGACCCAGCGCTCTCTGGAGTCCGTGACCTTGCAGTAAAACCAGTGGGCAACAACCGCTTCGTATCTGTTGCCGGCGTCCAGCTCTCCAGCCTCCGGGGGGGCGGCCGGGGGGGGCTGCGCCTGCTGCTGCTCCCGAGCAGACATGATTGATGGTCCTGCACAGAGACGACGGGAGCGGCGAGTGGGTGAATTTAAAAAGCCTCAGAAATGCTTATTCCCTCTTAAATGGAAAACGACAACCCCCCCCCCCCCCAAAAAAAAAAAAAAAATTAAAATCCCCGTCTCTCGCGGCGGGTGCGCAGCGGCGACGGGGGTCGGACCCTCCCCGCCCCCCCCCCTCCCCTTGCGCACACGCGTGTCCGTGGGTGTGCGACACCCGACCCCCCCCCCCCCCCCCCCAAAGCGGGCTGGCTGCCGGCGCGGCCCCCGTTACCCAGGCGGCTCCTCCGGCGGCGCGGCCCGGCCCGGGCGGCAGCGCAGGCCCCGCTCCCGGCCCCGGCGACCGCCCAGCCCGGGGCGGTGCTGCCCGCCCGGCCCGGCCCCGCCGCGCTGCCGTCACGGGCGGCGGCGGGCGGGGGCGGGAGCGGGCCCCTGCCTGCAATCGGTGCTCGCAATCCCTGCCCGCGACCCCTGCGCGCAGCCCCTGCCCGCAATCCCTGCGCACAATCCCTGCCCACAGCCCCTGCCCGCAACCCCTGCGCACAGCCCCTGCCCGCAACCCCTGCCTGCAACCCCTGCCTGAAGCCCTACCCGCAACCCCTGCCCGCAGCCCCTGCCTGCACCCCCTGCACGCAGCCACTGCCCAAAATCCCTGCCCACAATCCCTGCCTGCAGCCCCTGCCCGCAGCCGCAGCCCTCGCAGCTCGCAGCGGCGTGAGTGGATCCATGCCCAGACTCCATCGCAGGCAGGCGATGCCAGCGCTCATTAGGACTCTCCGGCCTAAGTTTTGACTTCAGGCTGGTCATTACGCCTCTAAGCCGGAGGTGGGTGGGCAGGGGTGCGCAGTGTCGGCACAGCATCGCCGGGAAGCACGTGCCTTCGTGCCAGTTGCCTCCCACGTGCGGCGTGGACAAATGCTTGAGCATAGGGCGCTCTGCAGCAGAAACCACGAGATTCTGATTTAATGTTTGTTCTTCAGTCCTTCCGTGCCCCTTTCGCCTTAGTGGAGATTGAGAAACCCTCTTCTGACGGTGGGTGCTGCTCGTAGAAGCAACAGGCAACCCCGGAATAAGAGTTTGGTTTCTGTAGAGATGAGCTTCGCGATAAATACAGAGACACGCTTTCTAATTTGGGGTTTTGTGATGTGGGTGGATGCTGTAAGATAAACCAGTTGTCATCCCAGTGCTCACCTCCACCACGGCAGTTACTGGCTAGGAAGACTGAATGGCCAGAAGAGCTAAAATCCTCAGTTCTGCATCTGTAGAGCAAACGGCTGCAAACCTTGTCCGTGCAGCCTTGCCCGCGCAGGGCCCACGCCAGCTTGGTGCTGACACAGCTCCTGCCTGCGCCTCTGCTGCAGCGTCTTTCTCCTTTCAGATCGCCGTCCGAGCCATGACCCACTTTGGTCCTGCTTTGAAGGAGATGGAAGGCGGCGGGGACGCAGCGGGGACAGATGCGGTTACATCAGCGGGAGTTTTCTGCAGGCTGCGGTGTGTAAGGTATGCCCTGATCCCTGCCCTTGGTTCGGCTCAGCTTTGGGGGAAACGGATAAAACCCACCATCTGCCCGAGGGATGCAGAAACGTCATATGCAGCCAGGTCTTGTCACAGAGCTGTTCAAATAACTGGCCCCGCTGAAATGATAACCTGCCGTTTCAGCCCACTTTTTAATGTTCTTTCATGTACTTTTAACTAGAGGTTTAGATAACCCTCTGCCAAGTCCTTCCCACATGCGGGGACTAACACTCCAGAAGAGAAAATATTGTAAAGGAATACATTACCTTGACAGGTTCAGCACCAAAACACCGAAGAAGAAGCCTTCCTTCCTCCCAGATTTTGTCTGGCTTGTATGCCACGCACATACTTTCAGTTTTTCTTATGAACAGATAGAGGTATCATTCTTACCACGTCTCCACAGCAGGAAACCTTTGTCCCAGTCCACAGAGCACTGGTGATACAGCAGCTGAGTGTACAGTTTTTTTTCTTCTCTCCTAACTGACTGCATTGCAGTGCTACTGAGTTTGCAAGGTATCAGGATTGCTCCACACTCCTTGCACAGCTAGAACCTACTTACCTCTTTTCCCTGGCAACTGAAGAGGAGGGAAATGAGTATCAGAGCAAACAGGATGCAATAAACAATGCAGTTTTGTTCCTGATGCAATTCTTGCTACTGAAACAAATACAGAAAATAAAGTTTCAGCCAGCTCCACAGATTCCAGACTAACTGAAGCTGGCTGCTGGCTTCTTTTTTTCATGTACCTCTAAGCAGTGACTTGCTGCAGCATTTCTGCTGATAACACCACGTCCTCAAAAAAGCAGCAGGGCTGACACATCAGTGCCCTGTTTGCTGTTGCCACCTTACTCAAGTGACAGTAGCAGAAAGAGCTGTGACAGCGTGTCGGTAGCGGGGAGGGAGACCTGCCCTAGGGCTGGTGGCCGTTGTGCTCGTGTAGCAGCTCTGGGGGCTGTGTGCAGGTTAAAGCTGGGCTGCAGTTCTGCCCATTCTTGGTGTGGTTTTATAACGGGGTTGGTTTGGCAAAGCAGGGGGAGACCCTGCTGTTAGGAGGGGTGTGAAGGAGGACTGCCTACACCGCAAGCTGTCCTTTACAGCTCTAGCAGCTCTCTGTGCTCTAGAAGTCAATATGCACTGATTGATGAGCTGAATGATTTCACTTTCTCTGCTGAAGTATGACTGACTTACACCATCTCTTGCAACAACAAATTTCAGACTTTAGCTAGATCCTGCACAAAGGGAATCCAAACCTTTATTTCAACAGCTGTGCCAACCAAATAAAAAACAAATGTGGTAACAGAGGAAGAAATTATCTCTTTGGTAATCCCCTAGAGAGCACAGATGCGGTGAGGCTGTGGCCTGGACTTGGTGCCGAACCTGAAATGGTCAGAGAGTGAAGCGGTGCGGTAGGGTGGTCAGACTTTTCATCAAGGCTGGCTCTATTCCCAAATATGAGTTACAGGGATCAAATGTGCATCTGCCTCCAGCAGAGAGGAGTGCCTTTGAGCCAGGTACGGGTGGTTTCAGAGCTCAGTCATGCCCCGAGCACCAAGGAGAAATGCAGCAGAGGCTGCTCCTCCCCTCCTGCATCACCAGTACTCTCCTTCCAAGCTTCCCTGTGCCTCACGAAAGCACAGCCTCCCCTGCAGCCTTGGCCTATTGCAAAGCGTGATTCGGGCTGCCACCCGCGTGCTGCAACCACAGCGGCTCGTCCCGCTGCGCCGTCTGGATTTTTCAGTTCTTTTCTAGGAAGTGACAAGCTAGGTCTCTTTGGGTACTTACATTCCTTCTTTACTTTTTCATCTCCTTTGTAGCCTTTTATAGACAAACCTTGTGGGAAGTGCTAAAGGATCAGAAGAATAGGACTCAGTAAATCTGGAATTGAGTCGGCTAGCAATCCTGTAGCGCAAGGACTCAGCTTTCTGCCCCCACCTCAAGCATTTCTTTGGAGTGGTTGATCATTTTTGTTGCCTGTATTCCCCTTCAAAAAACCTATCAAGCTAATTCAATGAGCCCACAGCAGTGTCTTAGGAAAGATTTCAGGACATTAGAGGCAGCGTTTAACAAGACTTTCAACCATAAGATAAAACAAAAGGGGTAGAGACACCACAGTGCTGCTCTTCATTCCTCTGGGTTTAAAGAGCCACCAGTAGCAAAGCTAGTTGTGTGGAAACCATCCCTACCACAAGTATTTTCACAAAAAGAAACAAACCCAAAGCACGGATTAATTCCTGGAGATGCTGCTGACACTGCTGCCTTTATCAGAGGAAGAAAGGTGGCATTCACTGGGGCTGGGCCATTGCTTTCTGTATGCAGTACAGTAACAGGGCATCAGTCTGTTTACTGTCATCTGCTTTATCTCCCACTGTAGCCACTGATGCTCAGAAGTCAGATTTCATGCTGTACCCAAAGCATGGATAGCTTGGCCCACTGCTCTCTGCCTGACAAGAGGATGGATGAAATAAAACAGCAACCAAGCATTTACCCAGCCCAGGATATTCAGTTCTTTCCTGGCTCACCTCGGACACGGCCGTTTTTGCAGGCTGACCGCCACATGTGATCACAGACACATCCAACGAGCTGCAAAGGTCAGTCCCGTGTATGCAGCCCTGTCTGGGAATGATGTGGGATCTGCCGGGTGCCTTCAGGACATCACCTGGCCGTCAGCCTGCAGAGCGCTGGGTCAGGGCACTCCTAGCCTCGGGCGTGCCAAGATCCCTTCCAAAACACGGCTACCAGCCCTAGAGCCACGGCTGAAGGCTCCCGGAGCTTCTGCACTGCTTGGGAGGTGATGGGGGACACTGTACCCTGGCACCCCCCCCCAAACAAGCATTCTTGGAGGTAACTTGCTGCATTTATCCCTAACCTCAGCTGCTGAGACAGCCTGGCTGGTGTTTTGGTTACAGGCAGGTCTAAGTTACACAACATTGCCCACAACTTCTTTTGAAAGAAAAGAGACTTTGAGACGTCTTAATTACAAAATAACATTTAAAAGTTGTCAGGGTTTATTATCTCATCACACACAGTAATGATTCACTTAACATGTTGTAACCAAAAGGTTAACAGTAGGCTGAGCTGTTCCCTTCCCCTCTGTACTGTACAGTGCCACAAGTATGGCCTTTGCAGTGGAATACAAAACTTGCAGTATGTGGAAGGACATTACAATTAAAAAGTGGATTTTTACCCAAGTGACCTGGAAAGCATTTCCAAGCATCCTGCCGTTTCCAGTTGCTCTGCTGTGACATGGTTCCTCTGCTTGTACCTATCCTTTTGAGTGGCAGAACTACGATTTCCAGGCTGTGTTCCCATGTCCACGGCGGACACCACGGACTGGCTCTTCATGACAGAGGAGGAACAGCACGACACGACATCTGCTTGCATTGATGGGCTGCCAGCGTGGTCCCTTTCTGCAGCACTTCAGTGTTGCTACTTGAGTGCACTAAAACCAAACAAAACCCCATGATGACACACAAGTTTTTACGGTGAGGAAGCTGAAGCTGAAAATACACGCAGTGACTGACAAGCCCAGAGTCTTGGTTTGTGGCTGCACATTGCAGTGCCGTTGTGACCACATCTGACAAGTGTTCCGGCTTAAAGAACTGCTGAGGCTGCAGGAGGCACCTATAGATTGGGCCTGGTTTGGGGAACTTTGTACAGTGATTTTCTTCCTGCTGATGAAGAGGATGCGGACCCCCATGGAGAACTCTACAGCATAAGTACCTCAGGTGGTTCTGCTTTTCCAAAGCCTGGAACAAACAAACAATTCAGTTTGCTGCTTCAGACCTCTCTTAATTTGTCCACTGCCAAATTATTTGTTGGGGCCGGGCTTCTGAGGGGTTTTTTTGGTGGTTTTGTTTCGTTTTGGTTTTTTTAACTCAGGGCTTATTGCTATTCCATTGTCAATAGTGCGTAGCAGAAAGAGCTGAGATTTAACAGAACTAAAACTCTTTGGAACCTCAACAACATGCTGTGTGTTGTGGCTGATGTGCTTTCACAATCCCTTTCTTTCCAGTTTTTCCAGTATGGCCTGAATTCTGTGGACGGACTCTTTCCTGGCCTGCCGAACACTGTCCTGGCCACCAGTCTCGATGGAATCCAGTTCCAACAGCAGCTTGGTCAACATCTCCTCCAGAAGCCGGTAGGATTTATCTATCTTTTTTCCTACAAATTCATCCACCTCTTGCCCCAGCTGTTCAGCCTCCCCCATAATGTGGAGGATTCTCTGAATCTCTGGCTGGACGGCTGCAGAATTTGTTGAAGGCTGGTCACCAGGTTTAAAGCCAGCCTCCCGGTTCCCAGCCAAAAGCTTCCGAGATGCAGTGTCATACATTTGGGGCTGTGCGCTGTACTGCACCTTGGCATTTGAGGGGGATGGCTTGGCATTGAGTGGAGCGGCTGGCTTGTGGTCATTCATTGTCCCAGAGTGCTGGTGATTGACATCAGAATAGTAGTTGTGTTGGTTTGCATTTTGCTCAGGTTTGTTGTAAGCAGTATCCTACAGTCAGAAGAAGAAAAAATTTCTAAGTGCATTTCTCTTAAAGCCAGGGTTTTAATCTCTCATCTTGCACTCAGAAGGCAGGCAGGCAGGGCTGAGGGAATTGGGAGACAGGTGACACCGTGACTGCTTTGAGTTGTGCATGCCTGGGAGGACAGGGCAGATCGGGTTAGGCGTGACGTTACCAGGGATCTGGGCAGCATTTTCTAGACTGTCACACACCGTGATGTCATAACACGTCATGTTCCCGTGGCCTGGTTTCTGCGAGAAGTCCCAAAGAGGAACACAAAACCCACGCTCCAGTCCCTGGCTGTTAAAGAGCAGATCCCTGGCAAGAGGCACGTGTCTAGAAGAAACAGCGTGAGCCACTGGATGCTCACTACCCGTGAATAGTGAGATGCTAACTAGATTTCAGCACGGTCCCATTTGGATATACCAGAGAAGATACTTCTCTGCAGGTAGCACGCTTTTGAGCTGTTCCCAAGTAACAGCAGCCCCCATCCCCAAATCCCCCCATCAGGGCTGCTGCTGCACATGCCAGTGCTGCTGCCTGGGGACCAAACCTCCGGAGAGTCACTTGACTCCTGATCAAACGCAGGAAAAGCTGAGTTGAACAGACCCCACCAAATGCATAATTTCCTTTATTTTTTGCTTAAAACATTCCTCAGTAGAGGATCGCTGTGCCCAGAGCAAGCACTTGTAGAGGAATACTAGAGTCTGCTATACCAGAGTCTGCAAACTGACATACAGGTTAGTCCTACACTCTGTGCTGGAGGATTTCTGACAGTGTTCACTGCTTGAGAGAGAAGAGTTGGACAAGCGAGACGAGGTCTGACCCATTTCAAGACCTGCCCTGGGACAGCTGCTATCTCCAGTACCTTTCTGGAATTACAGCCGTGGACTTTGGTCTTCTGTATGCAAATAGGAGATTTTGCTGGCAGTACTCTGGATACCTGCTGCTTTGTTTCTACCTAAACTAGCTATGCTTGGAGAAAGGGGCATTCCCAGGAGACAGAGGCAGGTTTTGAGGAAAGCCGTATAACCTAGGAGGTCTGACGGCAGCACATGCTGTAGAAGCATCAACTGTACCTTTGAGTCCCACACGGGAGGGTGGGAAGAAGCTCCGCTGCCAGTCCAGGGTGGATGCGATTCGGAGACGAAGGGGTTCCCGTGCACCGAAGCAGCCGGCCACGCGTAACGTGGCTGCACCCCGTAGACGGTGGGGGGAGCCCACGTGTCCTCTGGGGGTCTGGGCTGTGGCGGAGGCCCCTGCACCGTGACCCCTGGATTGCTGTCTCCGTATGAATACTGCGGGATGGGCATTCCTGGGGTCTGCAAGAAGAGGGGGGAACAGGCGTGACCCCTGGAGTCACTCTGAGCACCACTCCCTCCAGACAGCCCTAGGAACAGCCGCAGCATCAGGCTTGCTGCCCGATTCCTGCTTTCCTAGCCCACAGGCTTGGAGTCTCTAGAGAACAGGGTGACCACCGGTTTTTCTAAGAATAAAACCAGGCAGGGCAAGCTGCTCAAGGCACAAGAGCCATTAGGACCCACGGATCCATCAGAGGAGGCACTGTGGGCTTTCCCTCTGCTGCGTCCCCATAAAACAACTTCTTGTGCCCCAGGAACTGCAAGCCCGGCAGCTGCACTGACACCGGGGCTGGAAATTACTCTGGCCGGTGCCCGGCCTCTTACCTGCGGTGGGGAGTAGCCAGGAACCTGCTGCCTCCTGAGCGAGGATCCTTCGGCGGGACAGTCCGGTGGGGCGTAGCTCCAGGGGGGAGCCGGCGACGAGGGCCGGTACATGCCGGTGGACTCCGCAGGGTAGGGGTTCCGAGAAGGCGCGGAGCAGTAGTACCCCCGTGTCTGCGGCAGGCCGGTGTAGTGCGGGGCAGCGCCGGGAGCCGGAGGATACGGGGGGCTGTAGGCTCCGTTTGCATAGGGAGAATCCATGGCCTGGGGAGAGGGGAAGAGCAGAGAAAAGGTGATGGGCCACAGACATGGGGCAGAGGGGCTCCGGTCTGGCCCAGCAGCAGCCCGGAGAAAGAGGACTGGCCCTTCCTGCAGCATTTAACTACGGAGTTCCTTTGTCCCCAAGCTGATTTGCCCCAGTTTTATGTTTTCCTGCTCTAACGTGGCTTTCTGTTGGCCACTGTCAATAAACGCCTGTCTGCCTCACGCTTTGGTCCCACTGCCCTCGCAGCACGCTCGGGGAGACAGGCAGTGTCAGGGGCTTTGTAGGGGGATAGACTTGTCTGGAGGGTGGGAAGAGAGGGGATACACTAAGCTTAACCATGCTTCCCTCGGCTAAGCTTTGCTCAGAAACGAGCGTACAATTTCTCACAGCAAGCAACTCTTAGGAGGTTCAACCACGTCAATGTAGTCACTGACTGGTGGATGAAAAACACTTCAGGAAAGTTAATTTCCTCTTTCAGTCATGCAAACAGAAATGATGCAAGCGGACGAGATCTACCAGTTCTGGGGCCCGAGGAGCAGGGTGTTCAGATCACCGAGCCGCAGGTCATGCTGCGGCCGCGGGAGCTGTCGGGTTTGAGAACTTGTCGTATGAAAGGTCTGTACGTCCAGAACATTTGTGAGAATTTACCTGAATACATTCAGGTAATCAATGTATATTGAACGTGAGCTTCCATCTAACCACAGAGGAGACAATGAAGCGTCAGGATTTCAGGAGCGCACAGATGACTCCCTGTAGCTTTGGGCAAAGCAGTTTTTTGCCCGCGAGCTGTTTCACGGAGGAGAGATTGTATCACCTGCGTGCTGGCGTTTATGAAAGAGCCGGATCAAACCTATATGTCCCATAGGATTAAAACAAACCACAGTTATGTCGGGACAGCAGACAACCTCTTTGGAAAGAGCAAAGCCCTTCTCTTCACACGGTATTTGCGCAACAGCCCCTAAAAAAAGCTATTCCTGCAATAAAAACAACAAATAATAGATCCAGGAAGAGCAAGTCATGGGACCGGGGCACAGCGGGACCGGCAATGCTTTTTTACCCCCCTCCACCGTGAGCTGCCGGCTCCTTTCTGCTGGTGGGATCGTTGTACAAATGCCGCCGCTCCTGCGGCTGGCACCTTTAGTCTGCCGTGCCTGCAAAGAGGGGGACGTGGCGGGGATCGGATCCTCAAGCCCCACGCTCACACCGGGGAAGAGGCAGTTCTGTCTGTCGGTGACGGGCCGGTTAGCCGGGACCGGGACACGTCCTGGCCGGCAATGCCCAGCTCTCGCCAGTCATCCGGGCAGCAAACCAGCTGAGGACGGCGGCATTTCCCCGGTGATCTCTTCATTAAAATACATGCCCTAGAAATGTCACCTTGAACTGGATACGAAGGTAAAACTTTACCACGTTCGTCGTTTTAGGTATTTTTTCTCCAGTTAAAACACCTGCCCGAACCCCACGGGACGGGAGAGCGGATTTATCATGCCAATGGAAATCAAGCGACGAGAGCGAAGAAAAATAAAGAGACTGGACTTAAGGCACGGGGGTGACGATGGGGACAGTCCGTCACGGCCGGGTGCGTTTTGGGGGAACAGCCACCGGCCGCGCAGAGCTGACCGGTACCGCCGGGCTCCGTCCCCGCACTGCTGCCCGGCCCGGGGGGGGGGGGGGGGGCGGGCGGAAGCCGCCCGGTTCCGTCCGCAGGGAGGGAAACTCCGCTGCCCGTTAACGGGGAGGGGCAGGGACAAGGGCTGCAGCCCTCCTCCGCCGGACGGCCCCGGGCGGGCAGCCGGCAGCACCCGGCCGGCCAAGGCCCGCGCCCCGCGGGGCTCTGCCCCGGCCCCTCTGCGGGCCGAGGGGACGGAGAGCCGGGGCGGGCTCCGGCCCCGGTGGCTCGGCTCAACGGCCGGTATCGGGGCGGCCGCCTTCTCTCCACCCCCGCGCCCCCACCCCCGCCCCCGCCGTTACCTGCGCCGCCGGCGGGCGGGGGGACCCGGGGGGCCACGGCGGGCCCGGCTCGGCGGCGCGGTCGCGGGGCTCCATGGCCGGCCGCCCCGCCCCGCCCCGCCGCCAATGGCCGCCGCCGCCCGCCCAGTCACCAATCGGCGGTCAGATCCCGCCCGGCACCCACCAATCGGCCGCCGCCCCGCGCGCACGGCCGGCGCGGCTTAAAAGGGGAGAGCCAGGGTGGGCCCCGCCCGGCGCCGGGGCGGTTCCGGGGCGGCGGCGGCGGCGGCGGCGGCGCATGGCGGCGCTTCCGCTGGGGGCGGCGCGGCGGCACCATGAACTACATGCCCGGCACGGCCAGCCTCATCCAGGACATCGACAGTGAGTGCTCCGCGGCGCCGGGCCCCTCCGGCAGCGGCCGGCTGGGGACCCCCTTCCCCGAGGGTACCGTCTCCCGTGGGACGGCCGGTCCCCGGGGGGGGGGGGTGGACTCCCTGCTTTTCCCCAGGGACCTGCTTCTCCCCCCGCCGTGGGCACCGGTCCCGCGTGGGGCTGCAGCAGAAGGCGTCCTCACTCCCCTTGGCGCTGCTGGGGCAGTTACCCGCACGTTACTGGCTTCCACACGCCGTATTGGGGGGGGGGGGCACGACACGGTACGGGGGGTGCTGATGCCCACGCGTGGCCGTGGCTGACCCTTCCCCTCTCCCCCCTGCCGCAGAGAAGCACCTGGTCCTGCTACGGGACGGCCGGACGCTCATCGGGTACCTGCGCAGCATCGACCAGTTCGGTATGTCTGTGCTGGGGGGGGGGGGGGGGGCTGCTGGGGGGGTGCCGAAGGTTTAGGCCGGGCTTTGGATGCGCTCCGGTGCCAGCCGTATGCAGGGGCTGGCGAGGAAGAGGAGGAGAACCCCGCCGTGCCCGTTGGCATGAGCTGGGCGATGCTCCCTTGCCCACCGGGGCCGTGCTGACCGGAGCAGCTCCCTTCCCGAACGGTGACTTAACGGTAAAGGGGGAGTTTGGATTCGGTGAGAGAGTTTCTTCGTTTCGTGGTCCCCGCTTCGTGCCGCGGCTGCGCTGCCTGCGGTAACGACCCCGCCGCGTGCCCGTGCAGGAGCGCACGTTTCCTTGGCTAAAAACAACACAAGCGTTACAAGAAATCAGTTTAGTCGTGCGCAGAGTGACGTGATTGCAGGTCGTGTTTTCAGAGTGTGTTTGTGTTGTGGATTAAACACCCGCCTGCGTGTACCCCCGGACTTGGTGCTTCACAGAGACTTTCCCAGAACTGGGTGCTTCCCCCCACTTCTGACTGTGTCCAGTGTTGATGCCTTGGCATCCCTTTTTGGGCAGAAACAGCCTGAGACACGTGCGGGTGATATTTGTGCTCACAAGCGAGTGTCTTGGTCCTTGCCCAGAACCTCCAGGACCAACAGTCCTTGTTTTCTCCGCTATTTTCGGCACGTGGTGCTTGGGTGGGCTCGGGCCCCGGTGGTCTGAGCTCGCTGCCCTGCCTGCGCAGGCTGCGGGAGCTGGGGGGCAGAGGCTGCCTCGTGGCACGGGAGCTGCCCCGCTGCTCCCGAGATGCTGCGTCTGTCCCTGCAGCCGCCGCGTTTCAGCCAGGGAGGGGGGGTCGGTGCCTTCAGTGATCTGGCTCAGAGGATCTGCCGAGAAGCGTGAAAGTGCCGGTGCCATCGCTGCTCTGGGTTTTCTGCCTGGCTGGGATGAGACGCCCTTCATAGCTAGAAAACACAGCAAAATATGGATTATTTTCTCTCTCTCTTGACTGCTGCAGCAAACTTGGTGTTGCACCAGACTGTGGAGCGCATCCACGTGGGCAAGAAGTATGGGGACATCCCTCGAGGCATCTTTGTTGTGAGAGGCGAGAATGTTGTTCTGCTGGGGGAAATAGTAAGTAAGCGGCTCCTTCTGCCTGCTCTCTGCCTGCTGCCGGCCCGGGGCAGCGGCTCCGCTGCGGTCTGGGACTGAGCTGGTGTGTTTGTGGTGATGCAACTCGAAGCAGTAGTGCTGAGGCAGACACTGGAGCTGGGTGTCCATCTGTCTGTCTGCTGTGAAATACAGTCACTGTCCCGTTGCAGGGGCTGAAATTTGAGGCCCCTCCCGGGGCCGGTTCAAGCTTGAACCATCCTGAAAAATGTCCCTGTGTATCTGAGGGCGGGGGGCAGAGGTGTTGTCCCGCAGCTGCAGCTCCTCTGGGATGACGTGAGGGATAAAGAGCAACACGTGGGCTGGCGAGCGGAGGGAGATGTGGGGAAGCCCTGGCCTGTGTGTGGCATTGCTGGAGGGTGTCATTAGTGGCTGCCTGTGGGGCTGTCACCTCCCTGCTGGCTTGGCACCAGGGGACACCGTCTGGGATGGGCTTGGGAAGAGTTGAGCGCCGTCTCGCTTGCTGTTTGCTTCGGCCCTTTGGGCTGAGCTCAGCCCAGCTGCTCCCTGGGAGCCCCCTGCCATGGACAGCTGTCCCGGGTGTCCTCGGCTGTCCCGAGGGTCCCTGCCCGCATCCCCACCCGTCGGGCTGCCTCCAGCACCTCTGTTCTGCATTGCCTCCGCCTTTTGATGGGACTCGTGGAAGACGTGTGGGCACAGGCTCACCGCAGGCCGGGGGCCTCCAGGGCTGGCCTGGAGGAGACTGTCCTGCACGCACAAATCTGTGACCGTGACCCAGGGAGAACCGAGCGTTTACAGGACCAAATCCCCGGGTTGCCTTTGAGCTAGTAAGCCCAGAGCTTGAGAGGCAGACCCTGCCATGGCTCGGCTGCTCACCTTGGGAACTGTCCCACTCCAACTTTGGCGAGAGCGATGGAGCACGTTGTCTGTGGCGCAGCGATCCCTGCTCCCCCCCACCAGGAGCACGGAGCCTGGCCAGGCGCTTGTAGGAAGTGCTCGGACATCACTGAAGCCCAAGCACACGAGAGGGGTGTATGTCAGTGTCCCAGTGGAGATGTGAGTGCAGATCCACCCCAGACCTTTGCCATCCCCACTGGTTTTTGGCCCCTCCAGACCAGCCCTGCCCTCGCTGGTGAGATGCTCTCGGCAGAGGCGATGTCGGCCCGGCCCCAAGCTGCGCCGTGGGCAGAGCGGTGCCCGGAGCATCCCATGAGCAGAGCTGCGTCTCTCGGCCGTGGCGGCTCCTTTACGGTGCTAAACGGGCTGTTTCTCTTGCAGGACCTGGAAAAGGAGAGCGACACGCCACTGCAGCAGGTCTCTATTGAGGAGATCCTGGAGGAGCAGCGGGTGGAGCAGCAGGCCAAGCAGGAGTCAGAGAAGCTGAAGGTGCAGGCGCTGAAGGAGCGGGGCCTCTCCGTCCCACGGGCAGACACCCTGGACGAGTACTAGATGTGCTGCCCCTCGGACCTTTCCTCCATGGCAGAGCGAGGGGTGCTCTGTGATCCGCCCACGCATGGGCAGATCTCTTTGGAAGGGTGGTTTTTATTTTCAGATTGTGTTTTCTGTGGCGCAGATAACTAAAAAAATATCATGCCTTTGGTTTCTCCTTGCGGAGAAGGAGGAGAGAAGGCATTCGGCTGCCCTGTGAGGTGGCCAGGTGCGCTGGGGAGTGCGAGCATTTGTGTTCAGGAGGCAAATGGCTTGGTCCTTTGGGTTTGTTTGCTTTTTCCTCCTCATGTGACTCTGGGTGAGAGTTTTCCTTGACGTGTAAATAAACCCTTAATCTCAACAATGATGGTTTTGCCTGTCTTCGGGACCTGATGCTTTCTCCTCTCTTGGGACAACTGCCCTCGTGCCAACTCTTGTCCCGGCCGGGTGCTGTGCAGCGGGGAAACGGGACCCTTGGTCCTGCCATGGGGTGGGCTCGCTCCAAGGAAAAGCTAAGGATATGGCGAGATCCCTCCCTCCGGGATGGGGAGCAGGACCTGGGTACCCCCTGCACCCCAACAAGGGCTGCTGGCTCCCCCTGCCCAGCTCCCCCCAGCCAGGCTGTGGCTGCTCCCCTGCAGCTGAGCCTACTAATTAATTATGTACTGACAAAGAGCTGCTGCACCTGGGGCACCGGCAGCCTCTCTGCCTCCGCAGCATCTCCTCACCTCAGTGCTCTGGAGGAGCTGGTGCGGCTGGGGCAGGTAGGAGAGTCCTTTGTGTCGAGCTTGTCCGGATGCTGTTTGGGGTGTTTGGTGATGGCAGTGGGTGGGAGACTTCTTGTGCTGCGGCGGTGGTAGTTAGCGGCAGCGGTTGCTTTTGGGTTGGCTTTGGGCAGCTGCCAGGCCGTGGGAGCCTCCTGCGTGCAGGAAGGGAAGAGCAAACCTCGGCGGCGAGCGGAGCGGGCTTTCCCTGCGAAACCTCTTTCAGTTCATTTCCCTGCAAAGTGAAACACTCTTTTGGGGAAGTGCCTGTGCTGGGGCAGGGGGGGGGTCCCCACGAGTGGGTTTTCTCTTCCAAAGTGGCTCATTTCTTTGCAGGACGAGCCCTGCTCTGCTTGCTGGTGCATGCACTGACTACGAACTGGTCTGACTGCAGCCCTCCTGCAAAGCAAAGAGCCAACACAGACAGGCCTGGCCCCCCCCTCGCCGGCTGGGTAGCCCAGAAACGCGTTTCCCTGCACCCTGCAGCGTGGGCTTCTTGCTTCTGGGGAGAAAACGCTTCTTCCCTGTTGTGTTTACTCATGTAGGCTCGAGTGGGATATTGTGAGTTTGGTGGTAGAAAAGGCATAAACAAGGAAATGCAATTTCTTGCCTTAAAAAAAAAAAAAAAAGAAAAAAAAGGCTTTATGGAGATGGTGGTGGCTCCTGCAGCTGGAAAATCTCTGCTGGGAGGAAACGGCTTTTTTGGTTTCGTTGTTCTGCTGCCCCGCGGTGCGGGTGGGACGGGGCTCCCCTCCCTGTCGGTCCGGGGTCTCGTTTCTGGGGGCTGCAGGGTGCTGGGTGGGAGGAGGAGGAGGAGGAGGAGGAAGGCTGCTCTGCTGCAGCCTGCTGCTGGGGGTCCCGGGGTCGGTGCCGCCACCCCCATGGGGGGGGGGGGGTGCAAGGAGCCGGTGCCTCCCGACCCCCAAATGGGGGGGGGGGGGGGGAGATCCCCAAAGTGGGGTGGGCGCTCCCATGCGGCGGGGCGCGGCGCTGCCCCTTACATAAGCCCGTGACGCCAGGGGGCGGCCCGTGACGTCACGGCGGTGACGCACCCCCGGAGGCGGCCGGTTGCGGCGGGAGGCGGCCGGACCGCCCCGCGCCGCCGGGCCGGGGCAGCGCCGCGCCGGGCATGGTGTGCGGGCGGCGGGGCTGCTCCGCCGGCCCCCCCCCCCGCCCCGCGCCATGGAGCTGGAGAACATCGTGGCCAACACCGTCCTGCTGAAGGCCCGCGAAGGTACCGCGCCCCCCCGGTCCCCGTTCCCATCCCGGTCCCCGTTCCCATCCCGGTCCCCGTTCCCACGCTGCATCCCGGCTCCCCTCCCCACGCACCCTCCCCGCACCGCCACCTCCCAACGGGCACCCTCGGCCAGGGTCACTCCACGCACCCCCCCCCCCCCCCACGGGCACCCTGGGACCCCTCCGTCAGCGGTGGTGGGTGCCTGGGTGGGCTTATCCCGGTTGGCATCACCGAGCCCCCGGGAGGGGATGGCTGCACCGCCGCCGTGCCCGGTGCTGTGGGACGCGTCCGTCCGTCCCACCCACCCTGCAGACCCAGGGACACGGGGCAGAGAATTTAAAAAGCGATTGAGGTGCCGTTTCCCCAAGCGTCGCGTGTGCCGAGACACCCCGGGTCGGCCGAGAGCCGCTCTTGTGCGTCCGTCTGTCCGTCCGTGCCAGCGGGACGTGTCTGGCGTGGACGGGGCTCGCGCGAGCAAAACTTTGCTGGTGCCAGGACGGCTCGGTGCAGGCCTGAGCGAAAACGGGCGCTGCCAGGAAAAACACGGCCTTGCCGGTGCGCCGGCGGAGTCGGGGTGGTGCCGGCGCCGCCGCCCCGGTTTGAGCTCTGCCAGCAGCTGGGGTGAGGCCTGGGGGGGCGAAAGGCGACGGGCGTCCGCTCCCCTGCAAAAGCGGGGCTTGGCACGGGCTCCCGGGGGAGCGCGGGCGCCTTTGTTTGCTTTTGGTTTCCTTTGGAAAGCCGGCGCCCTCGTTGCTAAACCTTCGTGACCGAAAAGCAAACGGCCCTCAGAGCCACTGGCGCAGGCGAGGGCGGGGGACAGGGCGGCTTGGAGGTGATCCTATTTATTTTTTTTTTTTTAAATCCTCGTCTTCCAAAGGTTTCCTTACCCCCATCGCAGCTGCTTCCAGCAGCACTGGAGACACCATGGGGATGGCTCACGTGCAGGGGTCGGAGAGGTGCCAGTGCCCTCGCCAAGGCGGGAGAGGTTTGGCGATGGGAGCTCGGAGCAGCCGGCCAGGCGTTCGCACCGATGCTCCTGGCTCGGGGCCGGACCCTGCTCCTGTCCCATGGGATGCACGACGACCGCCAGCGTGAGCTGGAGCCTTGTCCGAGCCGGAGCTGGAGAAGGGGGTTTTGGCCTCAGGAGCGAGGGGAGCTCTGCTGCCATGGGCACCAAACGGGTTAATGTCGGTGTGCGATGGCTGCCGGAAGCCGGGAAGCGGAGCGGGACGAGGGCTGGGTCCTGGCCGGGCAGCTGCTTCCCTCCTGGGCAGCGTGGGGAGGACCGGAGCCGCCTCAGCGGAAAGCTGAGACCCCACCGGCCATGGCTGAGAGGTCCCCACACTTGGGGGTCGTGGGCTGGCCTCGTGCTGGAAGCCGTGGGGGGCTCGGCGAGGTCCAGCCCCGGCACCCCGGAGCAGCCGTCGCTGCTGCCTGTAATTGCATTTGGCCAAATTCCTCCATCCTCGGGGTGCGCTGGGGGGGCTCGGCCTGGGCAGGTGGCCCCGCACCCCTGGTGCTTTTTTGGGGTGCCGGCAGCAGCGGTCTCGAACCGCAGGCAGCATCAGACCCAGCGTTCGGACGCGGCGTGTGTGGGTGCCAACACCCACTGGTGTGGGTGGGCTGGGCTGTGGGTTTGGGGTCTCCGTGGCTTGAGGGGCTCCCCAAGCTGCTGCCACCCGCTGCGCCCCTCGGAAGGGCCTTGCTGTGCTGCAGGACCCCTCGCTTTGGCCTCGTGACCCTTCCTGCTGTGAACCCGGGGGCTTTGCCCCACAAAAGGTGGCCTGGGGGGGGCTTTTCCCCCCACCCGGCCCCACGAGGGCTGCAGGGGTCTCTGGCCGGCCGGACTCCCTGGGCTTCGTGTTCCGCTCTCTGCTGGGGCCGCTGGAGCTTTCGAGGGAGAACTGACGTCCCCGAGGGCTCCTAAAGCTCGGGGAGCCGAAAGGGCTTGTCCGCCCGCGGAAGTGCCCGGGATAAAAACCCAGGAGCATGCGGGCGCAGAGGAGATAACAGACGGTGAGTAAGGCTTTATGGCTCACCAGGGCGGGGGCAGCCAGGTCCACACCTCGCCGGGCATCGATGCCATCTCACCATGCACCGGCTGGCGATGGGGGACCTGGGGGGGGACACGCTCCTGCCTGCCATGGGGCTTTCGCTGCCAGCAGCTATGTTGGTGTAATGCACCTCCCCGCGTGTGCCATGCCATTTGGTACGTTGGCTCCTTTCCGCTGAGGAACGGTCTTATTTTGCTTTCAGCAGCTTTTCTGGTTGCCGCGGTCAGTTCGGTAGCATCCTCGCAGGATTTCCCGGCACGGTTCGCTGGGGGGGAGCGGGGCTGAAGCGAGCGCTGATTTCTCATTTTCTCTTTCCTGCTGCGTCCCGCTGCCTGGCAGGCGACTGGCTCTTGTTTGTACAGGCAGGGAGCAGGCAGCGGTGGGATGCCCCAGCACGGCTGCTGGCTGCTCCCCACATGTCCTCTTTCCCACATCCCTACAGAGGATGCTGTAGGAGAAGGGCTGGACATCTCCGGGATGTCCCCACGGGTGCTCTGCTGTCCATCACCAAGGGGTTCATGCTGGCCAGGGGGTGGCTGTGCCGGGGCCCCCCCGCCCTGCCTGCAGCCCCGTGCCAGGCCAGGAAGGGCTGCCAGCCCTTCGTGCGGCTCCGTCGCCTGCCGGGATCCTGCTCCACCCCGGGAAGCCGAGGCGAGGGCAGGGTCGCTTCCACAGGGGGGCTGTGGGCGGCAGTGGGGGACGTGGGCTGGGGTGGTCCTGCCCCACGGGGCGCTGGGCTTGGGGCTCAGTGCCTGCACCTCCCCACGGGTGCCCTGCCCGCAGTGGAGATGGCAACCGTGTCTCCTTTTCTGGCCGGTGTGGAAAGCCACCTGGGTTGCCATGGCATGGGGGGGGCCCCACTTCACAGGTCCAGGGCCGTGGGGTGCAGCCTGATGCTCTGGGATGAGAAGGGGGACCTGAAACCCCCGGGAGCAGCCGTGTGCGGCAGGAGCAGACTGAGCGCTCGCCGGAGCTGCCGCCTGCCCGGGGGGTTTGTGCTAGCTCAGCACAAGGATTGTATAGATTGTTTTTCTCCCTCTTTACTTTGAGGTCTTTGGGTCTCGCACAGGCTCTAGCTCCATGTCCTGGTGGGACGCATGTCTCGGCTTCCCTCGCTGCGGTGACCGGCTGGGGAGGGAACAGGACGGGTTTTGCTTTGCCTGAGCACACTACGGGGGGAGGAGCGGGTCCCATACCGAGCCCCGCTCCCCCTTTGCCCTCGGTGGGAGCCGGGGTGGCTCTGCTGCGGGTTGGTTTTGGTGCAATTTCACCCAGGGATGCACTGGGGATATGGTGCTCTTCCCCGCTCGGCCTGGCTGTGCCGTGCCTGGCACAGGGGGAACCAGACCAGGGAAGGAGGATGCTGCAGCAGGAGCCTGTGTGGACGCAAAACACTTCTGACTTGAACCTCCCCGTGTGCTCCCCTCCCCTCCTTCCCACCCGGCCCCCAGCCTTTCCCCAGTGGCACCGTCCCAGCCCGCAGCGAGCTCTGGCAGAGCCTGGCCGAGAGCATGTCCCCGGGGCTCAGCCGGGGAAGATGCGTTGGGATGCGGGTGATGAACGTTAATTTATTTTTATTGTCTCAGCAAACAAGTTGAAATTTGGAAGGAGCGCCGTAAAACGTTGGGCGGTGCAGGGTGCCCGGGGCTGATACCTGCGTAGTCTGTGGAAGAGGCAGGGAGGGAACTGCATGGGCAGCGTGCTGCTGAGCCCGGCCACGAAACTGCGGCCTCTGAGCATCCCCATGAGGTCAGATGGCTCCTGGGGCGGGCGGAGGGTCCTTGCCTGGGCATCACCCCTTTGCCAGCCCCCCGGGGGGCTCCAGCCTGGGCACCGCGGGGCGAGGGGAACGGCTGCCCCTCTTCCTCGGGCGCCGAGCGCTCAGGACCCCGTGCCGCCGGTGTCGGGGTGAGCGGGGTGCCCGGGGACCCGCGCCCTCTCGCCGCCGAGGCTGCTCCGCTGGCTGGCGCGGGGCAATTCCTGCCGGAGGAAGCGAGCCGACGACGGCAGGAAGCTCTGCCCGGCCGAAACGCCGTCCCCGCCGGAGCCCAGCACCGTGGCGTCCCGCGGGCTCGCCTCGGCGTCACCGGGGCCGGCGGCGGGCGGTGCTGGCCGGCCACCAGCTCAGAGCCGCGCTGATGTCAGGTCCCTGCAGGGATGACTTCACGCGCCAAGCATCCGCCCGTGAGCCCGGCAAGAGCGGCTGCTGCTATGGATGGGGTCATCCTTCTGCCCCCTCCTCGTCCCCGCAGGGTCCCCGTCCCCAAGGAGGCAGAGGCCGGGCTGCTGCGGCCCCGCGTGCAGGACGAGGAGCTCGGCGGGGAGATAAGGAAACCAGATGTTTACGGGAGGGTGCGACGCGATGGCCGCAGCATTGTTCGGGGAGGAAGCCTGCGCCCGCCAGGCTCGGCCTCCCCTGGCGCCGGGTGATGCCGAGGGGGATCCCGTTCCTGCCCTGGAGAGGGGCTGGGGGCTGTGACCGGGTGGGGATCCCCTCGGCTGTTTGGGGTGAGGGTCCCCTCGGGGGTCAGAGCCCTCTCCAGGGCTGAGGGTCTGTTTTGCCACGTGGCTTTAGAGTTGCCCAAAGCCCCAGTGCTGGCGGTGTGCGGGTACGTGCGTGAGCGATGGGTTTTGGGGACCAGCAGTGGTGGGATGGGGGGAAACCCCAAACCGGGCGGCTCTGCAGAACTGGGCAGGAGTTCTGTCGCCCCGTTCCCCCCCGTCGCCAGCCGGGCTGGGGCAGCGATGCCCATCCTACCTGTGTGACCTCTTTTCCCTGTCCCCCCCCCACTGCAGGAGGTGGCGGCAAGCGGAAAGGCAGGAGCAAGAAGTGGAGGGAGATCCTCCGATTCCCGCACATCAGCCAGTGCGATGAGCTGCGAAAGGGCCTGGGTGAGCCGGGGAGGGCACCGGCAACCGGCCGACGGGTCCCGACACGGCACCGGGTCGCGGCCGCGCTGGTGGCACGGCGGGCGCGCGGCCGCGGCACGTGCTCGGCACGGTGCGTGGCTCATCCCGCCTTCCCTTGCAGAGCAGGACTACGGCAGCCTGTGCCAGAAGCAGCCCATCGGCCGCCTGCTTTTCCGGCAGTTCTGCGAGACGCGGCCGGAGCTCCTGCGCTGTATCCGCTTCCTGGACGCCGTGGTGAGGGACCCCGCGGGATGCCACCGTGCCGGCTCTGCTGGGGGACGGTGACACGCAGAGGCGTTTTCCCGGGATGGGGCTGGTGGGGGTTTTGCCGAGTCCCGTGGCAGGTTTGCAGCGTGAGCCCCAGGGCAGTGGCTGGGGAGAGGTACCCGGGGGGGGGGCTGCAGGGGAGGCAGAGACCACCCCATCCCAGTGCGCTGTGGGTTTCTCTCTGGGTCGTGCCGGAGGAAAGGGAGCTCTCTGTCCCAGCAAGTTCAGAAAGCTGCCGGAGAACCCATCCACGCCTGCTGCGAGGTTTACCCCGGTGCCGGGAGATTTCAGATGCTGGCGAATGGGAAACAAGAGCCTCATAAAATGATCCGTGTTTCCCATTACTGCACGGTTTGTGTCAGCAGCGGGTGCGTACCCTGCACAGCGGGGTTGGTTTTCCAGGGGGGCCGGGGGCCTCGGGGGGAGCAGCTGGAGCCTCCCCGGTGTGCAGAGACCTGACAGCTCTGGGGGCTGCTAATGGGAAACACATGGCTGTAAAACGGCCCCTGCTTGTGCCGGCTCTTAGAGCTCTTGCAGGACATTTTCTTCCCCCTTTTGAATAAGTAGAGCTGCTGGGGCTGCAGCGGGCCTGGGTCTGGCAGCCTGCTCCCCTGCCCCGCTCCTCTACCTGCTGTGGGGAGCAGTGGGGGGACCCCCTAAGGCTGCCAGCACTGCTGTGAGCCCCCAGTACAGGCAGCTGCCTGTGGCATGGGTGCAGACAGCTCCCTTGCCCTGCGGCCGGGGCAGGCGTACCTCGTTTGGGGAGGCTGGGGGCTCGGTGGGGGGCACAGGGCAGAGCCATGCCCGGTGCCGCTGTCTGCAGCATCCTCCTCTCCCCGGGCATCCCAGGCGGACTACGAGCTCTCCCCGGATGAGAAGCGGAAAGAGATGGGGGAAGAGATCATCCGCCGGTTCCTCAAGCAGGAGGTGAGTCCCTGGGGGGCTTTTCCACCCCAGACAGCCAGAGCAGGACGGGATGAGGATGGGATGGGAGCAATGGCAGCGGCGGGGGGTCCCTTGCTGGCCACGGAGCCACGTCCCCACTCTCCGGGCATCCCGGTGGCACCCATCGCCCAGCCGGGATCGTGGGTGGGATGCAGGAGCGATGCACCCTGGGGTGTGGGTGTCCATCCATTGCTCCCCTCGGCAGTCCCCGGATTTCCTGCCCGAGGTCGGCCAGCCCCACGCCAGCCGGTGCCTGCAGGACCTGCAGAAGAGCCCCTGCAAGGACCTCTTCAGCAGCTGCCTGCGGTGAGTGCCCTGCCCGGGGACGGGCGTCTGGGGGGGCTGCGGGCAATGCCGACCATCCCCTCTCCCCCCACAGCCCCCTGCATGAGTACCTGAGCGGGGACCCCTTCGACGACTACCGGGACAGCATGTATTTTGACCGGTTCCTGCAGTGGAAGTACCTGGAGAGGTGAGCAGGGAGGTCTGGGGGGGTCCGAGGGGTCTTGGGGGGCGTCCGGGGGGGCAGCAGGGCTGATGTGCCCGGGGCTGTGTGTTTCAGGCAGTCGGTCACCAAGGACACGTTTCGGCAGTACCGGATCCTGGGCAAGGGTGGTTTCGGAGAGGTACGGCCATGGGGGGAGGAGTGGGGGGTGATGGCGGGCTGGTGGGGGCTCACCCCACCGCTGTCCCCCCCCCCCAGGTGTGCGCCTGCCAAGTTCGGGCCACGGGGAAGATGTATGCCTGCAAGAAGCTGGAGAAGAAGCGGATCAAGAAGCGGAAAGGGGAGGCGATGGCCCTGAACGAGAAGCAGATCCTGGAGAAAGTCAACAGCCGGTTCGTGGTGCGTGTCGTTCTCCCCTGGGGGGCCAAGGAGCCGGGGGGGGGCCGGGGCCGGTGCTGACGGCCGGGGTGGGCGCGCAGGTGAGCCTGGCGTACGCCTACGAGACGAAGGACGCGCTCTGCCTGGTGCTGACCATCATGAATGGCGGCGACCTCAAGTTCCACATCTACAACATGGGCAACCCTGGCTTCGAGGACGAGCGTGTGGTTTTCTACGCGGCGGAGATCTGCTGTGGGCTCCAGCACCTGCACCAGGAGGGCATCGTCTACCGGTGAGCGGGACGTAGGCATGGGGCCGGTGGGGCGGCTGGACAGGACCGCTCTGTGCTGAGCCATCCGTCTGTCCCTGCAGGGATCTGAAGCCGGAGAACATCCTGCTGGATGATGATGGTGAGGAGGGAGCTGCTGGGTCTGGCTCTGCCCATGCTCTTGGCTTTGGGGATGGGTCTCTGCGTGCCTCCTGGGGGCTCTCTGGCTGTGTTTTGGGGAGGACGTGCAGGGATGTGGGGTGGCCCTTCCCTGGGGTGCTGCCCTCAACCCCCTTCCTGCCCCAGGTCACATCAGGATCTCCGACCTGGGGCTGGCTATCAAGATCCCTGAGGGCGAGACCATCCGTGGCCGCGTGGGCACCGTCGGCTACATGGGTGAGCGTGGGGGCTGCGCCAGCTGGGCTGGCCCGGGGGTCCCCGTGCTGCGGCGTGCCTGGCCACTGATGGGTTCGGGACCGTGCCTCGCAGCCCCGGAGGTGATCAACAACGAGCGCTACGCCTTCAGCCCCGACTGGTGGGGTCTGGGCTGCCTGGTGTACGAGATGATCGAGGGGCAGTCGCCCTTCCGTGCCCGCAAGGAGCGGGTGAAGCGGGAGGAGGTGGAGAAGCGGGTGCAGGAGGACCAGGAGCTGTACTCGGACAAATTCAGCGAGGATGCTCAGGCCATCTGCAAGCTGGTGAGCTGGGGACCCGGGAACCTGCTGGTCCCCACGGCGGGGGCTGGGGTGGGCTCCATCCTCCCGCCGTGACCACCCGTCCCCCTCCCCAGCTCCTGGCCAAGGACCCCAAGCAGCGGTTGGGCTGCGGGGCCGACGGGGCGGCCGAGGTGAAGCGGCATCCCTTCTTCAGGACCATCAACTTCAAGCGCCTGGAGGCCGGCATCATGACGCCCTCCTTCGTGCCAGACGTAAGGGGCAGGGCAGGGGTGGGCACCCGCTGGGGGGGGGGGGGTGAGCCCCATTCCCCCCCCTCCGCCGACAGCTCTCCGGCTCCCGCAGCCCCGGGCGGTTTATTGCAAGGATGTGCTGGACATCGAGCAGTTCTCGACGGTGAAGGGCGTCAACCTGGACCAGACCGACAATGATTTCTACGCCAAGTTTGCCACCGGCAGCGTCTCCATCCCCTGGCAGAATGAGGTACCGGGGGTACAGGGCACGGGGGGGGTTCCACCCTGCTGCGGGGCTGCCTGTGCCTGCCCCCACGGTGACCCGACCCCCCCAGATGATCGAGACCGAGTGCTTCAAGGACCTCAATGTGTTCGGACCCAGCGGGACCCGCTCCCCCGACCTGGACTGGAGGCAGCTGCCCGAGCCCCCCAAGCGCAGCCTTCTGCAGAGGCTTTTCCGACGCCACGTAAGAGACGGGGCGGGGGGTATTTTTGGACGGAGGTTGCCCTGGGGTCTCCCCGAAACCCCCCTGGCTCACTGCTTGCCGTCTGTCTGTCTGTCCCTCGCAGCCAGCCGACTACACCATCGGCACCACCATCCACCCCTCCTACCCGGCCGCTGTGAACTCGCACCCTCCCGCGGCCAACTCCGCCTGCCGAGCCACGGCACCGGCACCGTCCTGACCCCTTTTGCCATCCCGGGGGGAGCCTCCGGGGCCAGGCAGCCCCCAGCCCCCCCCCCAGGCCCTCTCAGGGTTATCTCGGACCAGCGCTGGGGCCGGGATCTCCGGGGATGCTCGTAGAGGCGAGGCGGGATGCTGGCGCAGATGGATGCGGGCTGTGGGCATGGGCAGGGGGTGATGGAGGGGCAACGGGGCAGGAGCAGAATCTGCCCGACCCCAACCCTGGCAGCTTCCCGGCCCCCTTTCCCCCAGCCCTGCAGCGCATCCAGCCTGTTCTTGGGGGCTCCCGCTGCAGGACCAGCCCCCCCCCAGCCACTGCCAGGGGAAGGGGCCAGAGCAGGGACCTATTTTTGCTGCGTTTGAGCCCGTTATCTTATCGCTGGCTCAGTGCCTGACTTCTGCGGGCACGGGGGGGCTGCGAGTTTATCTGTGCTCTCCAAATAGAAACAAAGGCAGCCTTGGAGTGGGGGGGACACCCCCCGGCTCCCCCCGGCCATGCCACAGGAGGGATGGGGTCGCCCCGACAGAGCCCCCCCCTCTTTGGGGGAAACACAGCCTCCCCCCTCCTGCTCCGGCCATCACAATGTGTGAAACGGGCTCAGAGAAGGGAGTTTTCTCGAATGTGGCTGAACTGGGGGTGGGCGCGGGGTCGGGGGCTCCTTCCATCCTCACGGGACAGCTCAGGGCAGCCTCGGGGTGCCCCAGCCTTGCGCAGGGCTGGTGGGGTGCACAAGGGCACAGCACCCATGGGGCTGGGCGTGCGAGGAGCAGCGAGCACGTGTGGGTGTGCGAGGGGCAGGCGGTGCACGTGGGGTAGAGTGTGCAAGGGACAGCGCGTGTGGACGTGCGAGGTGGGCTGGGGGGGCTGTGCTGCGGGTGAGTGGGTGCTGCGGGCGCCCAGGCTCCCCGGCTTTTGGGTCCCGGTGAATCTCTGCCTCCGGCGCCTTTGGTTTACATTCGATCCGGTTTTGTACATTTGTAAACAGTTGTAAATATTTGTACGTTGAGCGCCTGGATGTACATTTTTAAGCAAAAAGCTGCAAACGGAGCCGTGTGGCGACTTTGTATGGGGGGTGTTTTATGGGGGTCGGGGACCCAGCGGGGGCTTTCTCAGCCGTTTTACCTCCCTCAGCGTTTTCTCCCTCCTTCTGCCTCCACGGGATGTGGGTGGGAGGGCGCTGGGTGCCCATCCCGGAGCAGGGCCTTCCCGGGCATCCCCTTGCTGGCACGCAGGATGCGGCCATGTGCTCCCCTTGCCCCCAGCTCAGCAGGGCCCAGCTCAGCATCGCCAGCCAAGGGTCCAGGTGGGTCTAGGCAGGTCCGAGCTGTTGCCGGCACCTCATCCTGCCCCGGGCAGGCGAGCGGTGCTGGAGCACGAGTGGGCTCAGCCAGCCGGACCAGCTGTGCTCCCCCCTGTCCCGATGGAGAGGCACCTTCCCGGTGCCCAAGGTAGGTGCTGGGACCTGAATGCCATCCCCGATGCCTGCGGCACCGCGCAGCGCTGCTGCTCCCCGTCCCCGGTGCCGCGGGAGGGCTGCCGTCCCTTCCCCTTGCAGGCTGGGCAGATGCAGCGGGCAGCACGGCGACAGCGTGAGACCCCTGAGGGACGTCTGGAAGAGATGCTGAGGTCACATCAGGAGTCGGTGAGTGTCCCGGGGGTGTCCCAATTAACCAGACCCTCCTGAGGGTTCTGGGTGCCTTTTCGGCACGGCTTCCCGGGGCTGTGCGTGTCTCTGTGCTGGTCTGGGGACCGGCCGCCTGGAGCATTTGCCTTGTGTGCCGTGGCACAGTGTGACTGTCCCCGTGTCCCCTCCCGAGGGGCACAGAGGGGCTTGTGCCCCTCCAGCCCCCACAGCCCGGAGCCGGAGGGGCGGCTCTGCCCGGGCTGTTTTGGTTCTTCTCACAAACAACAGCGTGTCCTTGTGCCGAGGCCTTGTGCCTGGGAGCAGCGTCTCCAGCTGGGATAACAAGTCCCAGCCGCTTCGCAGCCGGGGGGTCTCCCTGCCGTCCCGGTCCCCGGTGCTGTGTCCCCCGGCCAGGGTGCTCCAGCCTCCTTGCTGGCAAGGCGGGGGGGCTGCAGGGGACCGGGGGTGACACCTTGCCGGAGGGTCTCACCCACTCTCCCCGGGCACTGCAGAGCCGTCGGTGCTCGGCGTGCGTTTGGCACGAGCTCCAGGCTACGGGGTTGGGAGCTGCCGGCAGCGGCTCAGGGATTTCAAACCCTCCTGGTTTTTCCTCCCCGTGTGTGCAGGCATGTGGGGACCCGGCGGACGAAGCCCTGCCGGGGGGAGAGCTGCGGCAGAGATCCGGGAATCGTGCCTGCGTGGGGCTGCAGCACTGGTTGGCGAGCAGGAGCACAGCTTCGGTAGGGATTTCCCGGTAAAAACATTCAGGAAGGGGATGGTGCAGCTTTCGGCTTCCTCCTGGTCCCACCGGCACCTCCATCTAATTGCACATCGCTGACGTGAATACGAGGTGTCTCTTCTTGCCCGTGACGGAGAAGAGCAGCCCCGATGATGGAGAGGAGCAGCGGGACCGTTCCCGGGTGGCAGGTAGGACCCAAATCATCTCTCGGGGGCTCGGCAGGCGGACTGGGGGAGGCGAGGGGCTCCCTGGGGCCGGGCTGCCGGTGCAGAGAGCGGCTGACCTCCCCCTTGGCCAAGTTGTTGCAACAGCGGGGAGGAAGGTCAGGTTCCCCGCAGGAGGGTGCAGGGGCTGACGTCAAAGGAAGCAGCTGGTGATTCACGGGTTCTTGGGAGCGCTGGTCTCTGGGGCCGTAACTCATCCCAGAAATGTCATTTCATCCTTGAGTGTTATCGCTGCTCTGCTGTTGCCCGCTGCTCCCAGCCCCACGGCAGATAAACCGGCCTCTGGGTGAGCTGTGGGGGCTGTCCCTCGCTCCCAGCCCTGGGCTCGGTGACTTAGTATACTTAATATTCAGCTTTATATGGGCTGAAAGAGCAGCTGCGTTAGCGTGGCGCTGTGCGGGGCAAAGGGGAGGGCTGCACACCCTCCAAAACGCTCTTGTCCACGTGATGTGCGTGAAGTATCCCTGGTGTTCCTGCTGTGCACAGCCATCCCGGGTGCCCGCCGATCCCATGCGTATTTGCGGGTGCCAGCGATGCCGGGAGGTCCCGTTCTGCGGGGTTTGGTCTTGTGCAATGGAGCTTTAACTTGCCACCGCAGCGAGGGCTCTGCCGTGGGGTCTGGTCCCTAGGTGGGGGACAGGCTGCCCCGATTCTTGTGTCCAGCGTTAGCTGAGGCTGTGCTGAGCCTGACTCCAGTTATTCCAGGATGGTTGTGCTGTGAGACGGTGTTGTCCATCATTATCTATTGTTATCTTAGTTATCTGCCATTATCCGTGGTTACCTGTCAGAGTTGATTGTTATCCATGGCTGATGATCCATGCGGGGGCAGCCGTGCCGTGGACCCCAGGTCCATGTGCAGCGGGGTTTGTCCCTGGCGCAGGAATCACCTGCAAAGCACCATAGGAGCTGGACAGGGGGACTGTGCCTCGGTCTCTTGCCCCTGTCTCGCTGCAGGAGCTGCCCGTGCCCCCCCCACGGCTGGACCGCGGACGGGGGCTGGCCGGGCTCCATCGTGCCAGCGCGGTGTACGAGCATGCGTCCGCCCATGTGCGTGCATCTGCTCGCCGGACGCACGGCGGTGACCCGTGGCCCCCGGCAGATGCGTGAGGAGCCGAGTTTGGCCTTGGCCCCCCGGGCCCTGCTGTAAGTGATGGCTCTTATCTCCCTGCTGACAAGCCAGCATCCTTCAGCGGGCGTACTTAAGGCCGAGCACCCGGAGGGCCAGAGCAGAGGAGAACTCGCCGCAGAGACGCCCGCCCGCAGCTCCGTTTGGACCAGGAAGATGCTGCCCGCTACGTTCAAGCTCTGCGCTGCCATCTCCTACCGGCACCTGCGCAACATGACCGGTGAGGGGCCGGGGGACCGGGACGCGGGGCTGGGGGATCCCCTCTCCATGGGCTGCCTGCGGTGGGCAGCGCCGGCAGGGTTCGCAAGGCGGGAGGAGGCTGGAAGCTCCGGGGATGCTCTCCCCACCCCATGCCACGTTGCTTTCTGGGTTTCGTGCTTTACTGTCTCCACAACCCTTTTTGCTGCCAGACCTATTGCTGGGGTCCGAGGGGGATGGCTGCGTGCCTCTGCTGAATGTGGAGGGTAGCTATAGGTAACGGTCCCGCTGGCTGTGAGGATTTTGTATTCTTGTGCTCCATTTCCTACGGCCTTTCCTGGGCACCTGCATGATTGCTCCTCGGTATTTTTATGGCTGTCATCTTGCTCCCTGCGTGCTGCATGACTCGGACCTGGAGCAAAGCCCGGGTTTGTTTAGGAGAGCTTCTGTCCCAGAGCAGTGCAATGGCAGTCAACTGCTCTCTGTGCCTGTAGGAACTTCAGTGAAGGTGGCAAACAGAGGCTTTTTCAATGTCCTATGTTTAAATTGGAGAAAAAAAAAAAATAGCAAGCCCCGTGTGGTGTGGTGCCTGGTGCCGGCGAGTGATGCATTCTCTGCTCTCAGGTCTGAGAAGACAAGCTGCTGTCACCATCAGCCAGGAGCTGAGCAAGTTCGCCTGCCACAGCACGGGACCCAGCACGTGGATTAACCAGGTTCGCAGAAGAAGCTCCTTGCTCAGTAAGTGACTGGCAGGCGGGGTCTGCCCCTTTCTGCCGGGTGGTGGGTGCCATCATGGGTCAGGGCTCGGGAGAGTGGTTGGAGGAAAACCTGCTCGTGGGTAGCCTGTGCTTTTGCTAAACGAACGGTGAAGGCAGGCAAGCAGTGGGAATTGAGTTTACTTCCCTAGCCCCTGGGCATGGAGAAGCATATTTGATGCAGATAAAGCTTATCTGGTGTTATGTTAGTCAACTGTGCAGTGTTCTTACACTCACACCTGCTTTCGTCTGATCTCATGCAGGCTCAAGGCTGGAAGAGAAGCCCTTCAGCGAGATGGAAATGTCTTACGTCAAGCAAGGAGAGGAAGCCCTCCAGAAATCACTCAGCATCCTTGGGGACCAGGACGGCTGGAAGACAGAGACAGTGGTGGTAGGTGCTCTGCTTTGCGGCAGACTGACACGGTCCTCCTGTGAACATTCGTGATATTAATTCTGCCTTTCCCTCTCTAGGATAACGGCGACAAAGTGCTGAGCAAGGTGCTCCCGGACGTGGGCAAGGTGTTCCGACTCGAGGTGGTGGTGGACCAGCCCCTGGACGCGGTGTACAGTGAGCTGGTGGACAACATGGAGCAGATGGGAGACTGGAATCCCAACGTCAAAGAAGTCAAGGTAGGAAGCGCACGTCAGACCTGTCTCAGCCAGGGGTTCGCACACATGTGCTGCTCCGAGTGGCATTGGAAGGGCCAAAGAATCGCTTTGCCTGTCACAGCAGGGGCACAGGGATTTCTCCACCTGTTCTTTGGGAACAGAGTAGTAGTGCTTGTTCTGTAGTAATTGCGTTGCTGCTGCAGCAGAAGCGAGCCTGTAGCAGGCTGTCTGCTACTTTTTCTGTAGGAAACGCACTTGCGCTTTACTGCAAGGTAGCAGGCCAGTTCTGTTGTTAAATTTGCGCTGTTACTGGAGGAGAAATAGCACAGTACCCCAACGTGCAGGGAAGAGCGTTTTGCTATTCTACAGCTTGTCTAGAATAAGAGAAGTGTTAAGAGAAATACCTCCCCTTTTCAGGTATTGAAAACTCATGTTCTGCATTCTAGGATGAAGCAGATATTTGATTTTTCTCACTATAAACACTGAGGTTTCTTAAGAGCATGTGTTTGAGCACATGGTAATCAAAGCTAGCTTTTAGCTATGTTTGCAGTAAATACTTCAAATTAATGTTTTAATTCTAAACTGTCCAGATTCTCCAGAAGATTGGAAAGGACACAGTGATCACCCACGAGAAGGCGGCCGCTACCCCTGGTAACATTGTTGGACCACGGGACTTTGTGAGTGTCCGGTGCTCTAAGAGACGTGGCTCCACCTGCGTCCTGGCCGGCATGTCCACAAAATACGGAGCTATGCCAGAACAGGAAGGATTTATAAGGTAATCACCTTTTGCATTCACTTACAGCGTGTGTAATGAAAGTCAGATTCACACACTAGCTTTCAGTATGGGCTCAGAGTTGTGAGGTTTGTGTCAGTAGCAGGAACCACTAAGGAAACCCTAATTCATGAAGTGCTTCAGCACAGCTGTAATTTTTGAGGCTAAGTCAGAAAGCAATGTTCTAAGGTGTGCGTTCCTGTCCTCTTACAGAGCTGAGAACGGTCCCACATGTATGATCCTGCGCCCGCTGCCTGGCAGTCCTTCACAAACCAAGCTAACGTGGCTCCTCAGCATTGACCTGAAGGTAAGTTTTGCAGCAAACATTTCAAAGCAGAAGCAGGAGTTTATTAGAGGCAAGTTCCACTCACAGGCTCTATCTGCTCCTCTCCAGGGCTGGCTGCCGAAGACGATCATCAACCAGGTCCTGTCCCAGACGCAGGTCGACTTTGCCAACCACCTTCGGCAGCGCCTGGCCCGGACAGTGGCCCTGAACTGCTGACCACAGTGACTAGTGTTGTAATGCTTTGATCAGGGGTGAAGTAGGGAATCATGTAATTGTCAAGTCAGACAATTTAATTACAGCCTGTGCTAATTAGCCAAGACCTTTAATAGTAGATACCACTACTTAATACATGGTTTCAATAAATAAATAAAGCTGTGTTTATTGTTATTAATTAGTTAGTTAGGCCTCTGTGACCTCCCTGACAGGGACAGCACATGCTCATTGTGCAAATGCAGGACCAAAAAGTTGAGGCAAGTCCTGCATTTGCTCCCCATAATATGTGCTGGCCCAGTCAGGCTCCTGCCACCTCCCTAACTAATTACTTTCAATAAATAAATAAAGCAAGCTTTAATTAGTGGTGTCTACTATTAAAGGCCTTGGCTAATTAGTTATTAGGAATAGCAGGAGCACCAGCACAGGACTGACTTCACATTTTACTCCCCTCCTTCCCCCAAAACACAAACACAGCACACACTTACCTGGGGGTAGAAGCAGCTCTAATTTATTTTTCCTGTACAGACACACACAAAGTGTCAAATTATTTATTCATTCAAAGCTCTGTGTAACTAACTTGTCAATGCAGGGAGCAGAAGGAGATCTTCAGCTTGAGTTATCTCTAACGTGTAGCTACTTTGAGTTTAAATCTCATTCATAACAAGTCACAAGACAAAAAAAAAAAAACCACAAAAGAAAGAGTTAAAGCCTTTATTTTTAAACTGGTTTCCAGTTTGTGGGGAAAAAAATACAGTTTGGACGGAAGCCCAAATTTCAGTCTTACATGCAGTAGTCTTGTTACAACACAATCCTTCTGGCTGGAAGCTGTTGTTTACAATTAGCCAAACACAGGTCAGCAGAAGTGTCAATGTTCCTTCTGCAAGTGTACATAGAGCAGGTCTATCCAATTACAGCCTGCTCTCACTGAACAAATTGACTGTTACAACCCAGGTACATCACATGAGAAGTTACCTCAACACAATACTTGCTTCTTCAGCTAGCTACACTGTAAACATTACTGAAGACTCCGAGATGCCCACAAATAGCACAATACATACTAGAACTGCATTCACTTAGACTCCAGCGTAGTGGTAGAGCATGAATCTTCAGCAGGTAACAAATATACATAAGGCCTGCCATCAAGAGCTGCGTTGGCTTCAGCTTGTTTGCTTGTTGGCTGATCGCTCTGAGTGATGCATGTTCCTCTATAATAAAAACCACTTGACTGGATACCCACCACATCATTTTTGTTAACGCTGCGCCACCACTTCATTTATGGCTCCCAGGGTGGACTTCGTCTTCCATCAACTTCTGTCTCTACATGATACAGTACATCTGCCAGTGTGTGTTCTACAACAGCACCCCAGCCCATGTCACTCATCTGCAAAGGGAATGAAAGACAGTTAGCTTGAGTCATGAAGTACAGGCTCAGGACAAAGAGTGACTAGCCCTGCTGTACAGCAGCATTCCAGGACTGTTCCCCTCCTGAAAACATTGGGGGGGGGGGGGAATTTCCAAGCGTTTCCTTAAAAAAAAGAATTCAGCCCTCTTACTGATAAAAAGAAGCTAACATAGGCAAGAACAGGGACTTTACAATCTGTCAAGAGGAACAAGACAGCATCTAGTATTTAGTTAAAATTTAGTTATTTGTTAGGCTATCAGTCCTTACATATTTTTGAATACTGTAGCCAAAGGGATTGTATTTAAGTACAAAGAGTGAAGAGGACAGATACAAGCTTGGTATAAATCAACTCCCACCACCACCACAAAATCTCAACCACCTTTTGTTTAAATATTGTGAGGCTATCACAAAGTGGGGGGTAATAAGCTTCCGTTATTACTTACTGGACGGTAAGTGATATCTCTAGGTGGATACTTGAAATATGGCCCAAAGTTTATAGAAACCTGTGGAAGACACATTTGTCATTAGATCAAAAAAAAGGAGGGGGGCAAATGTCTTTACTCTTCAGTCCTCATCCTCTCCTACTCCTGAGCCTACCAGCACCCTGTGCAAGACCACATGAACAAACATCCTTGGCATGAAAGGAGAGCATTCGTTCAGTGGTTTGATAAAGTTACATCACACAAGTGAACCAGCAGCATTGTTCTAGAGTCACTTCACTAAAATAATTCCCATCTTTCCTCTTCACTTGCTTGACATGTTCCCAGAGCGCCCACACTCTATGCATTACTAAAACTATGATGGACTTTGAAAGATAATTCCTAAGATATGTTACTTGCCGTGCAGCCTTTGTACAAAGAAATAGCAGGAAAATAAACTCCTTCAAAGATGTCTTTAAAGGCAATGCCTTGGCTGGCACCATTCTTGAAGAATATTATCTGAAAAGAAAAAAGAAGGTTTTTTCCATTGAGGCTAACTTTCATGACCTTACTTGTGAACTACAAAGCAATCCTCAAGAGGCAGCTTAACCTACACTCCCCTTTACTTGATGCCAGACAATTACTTAAGTGAAAGCAATAACATGGCAAGCAAAGGGCGCAGCTGGTTTGTTAAGTTTGTGTTTATTGTTGCTTTAATAAAAGCATTCTTGGTTTTGATGAAGAACTAATGATCAGCCTCCCTTTGTGTTCATTAAATGCAAGCGATTAATACATACAATAAGCCAGTCTCAGCAGGCTCTCCATTCTTCCTGGAGTTCTACATCCTCCCACTCACTCCACCTACCAAGGCTTAACTTACCTGGCTTCCGGGTGCTTGCTTTAGGCTCTTCTCCGCTTTGTCCACAAAGTCCTTCTCTTCAAAGTACAAGTAGCTTTTGAATTTGATCAAAGCCTGAAATATTAGAAGAAAACCACTTCAGAAGTAAGCCAGAAAAACTGTTACCTTTAGTGACATATTAAAGAACGGCAGACCTACAGGAGGAGCCCTGCTGTGGGATAGGCGTGCCTGTTGTGTCAGAAAAAGAGCGATTCACACATCTCAAATATTTGAGAACCAGAAGGGGAAGAGAAGATGAAATGAGATATGGGCAATCTCATTCAGTAGTCCATGCAGAGTCTTCCCTCCTTGCAGAACCTCTGGGTAGTTCTAGGTATTTTCTTTTCTGGAGATCAACACTTTGGACCTCTTTGCTATGAACTGCACTGGTACCCAGAGGTAGGATGGAAAGGATGCAATCAAAGGGGGCAAAAGTGAGGCTAGAGCAACCTGTTTTCCACTTGTCCAACTAGCCAACACTTAATCCAATAGTGAACTCCACACCTCACCTTATCTTTGTAAGTGTCAGGCAGTGATTTGGCAGTCTCAGTATCTTCTGGAAGACAGATGTAAAATCCCAGTATATCACCCTGTCCATAGCCAGATGAATAGTGTTTCCCTATCGACTGGTGAAACTTTGTCCCCTTTTTGCTGCGCCAGGAGTAACTGAACTTGTCATATCCCAGAGGCGCCTGGAGGTTCCCTGCAGAAACCAACGTTTCTTCATGAACATACACAGCGTAGCAGGAGCACCTTTGTGTGTCCCACTTCAAGTTTTGGAACAGTAATTACATTCAGTTAACAAATACGACTGCCATTAGTACAAATGTGTTGACTACAGTGTTAAGCAAGGCCAAGCATGCAACAGCATAAAGGATCCACCCGTACTGCAGTTCTGCAGAATTTAGATCACCTGCAGAAAGAGTTTCCCCTTAAGAAAAGCAGTGAAGAAGCAGGCAAGCTGAACATGACTTATGCTCCTTAGGTCTAAATTACTAGGGAAAGAAATATAGGAACCAGGTGGAATACACTGATAAGAAATATTGGGTAAAATTATTTACCTAACGGCTGTGACCAGCCTAATCTGGCAGCTGTGTCTGGAGGCATCTCATCCATGGATATTTCAAAGTACCACGCTCCTTTCCGCACTCCATGCGAGGCTCGTACCATTGAATAGCCCTTTTCACCAATAACAGTCAGTCTGTCATCAGAAATCTTTAACTGAGGAGCTGTGGTAGGTGAGAGAAGATGGTATGAGCAGTTCATTTGGGATACCTAATGCGCAGCGATGTCAAAAGGTAAGTGAACATGGAGAAGTGGATTTAACATTTGCACCTCTTAAAGCAATTACGTCTGAAACTTCAATAACCAGTAACAAGAGGTTCCAGAAGATGGCCCCTCATAAGAAGAGCTGGCTATACAACTTGCATACAATCAGCAAGCTTTGTACCTCGGTCATGCAGTGCTAGGAGGACTCGTTCATACAGGCAGGCTCTGTAGAGGTCCCCAGGAATAGGCTTTCCTGCCCAACAGTCTAGCTCCAATTTTTCTGGGTCAGGTGCGTGGGGGTCAGGCTCAGCCAAGATGTAACGATATCCATCTTTATTAAAGGGGTGTTCCAAAGGATAACCGTGGGGTGGTAAGCGCTGAGCAGAAAACAACGGGTCACTGCGAAACACAAAAACTACAGGTTGGCATCTCTCGGCAGCTACGGTTCAGTCACAAGTCATCCCAGGACAACCTCTTACAGAGCTGTACCTGCAGTGCTCACGGCCTGCACACTGCTTTGCTTCCAAGAGTCTGTGCAAAATGAGCACAGACTCATCTACGAAATGAGTGTATACCCACCTATTTCAAATAATTTCTAGCATGTGACCTATCAGTAACATCACAGGGTTATGGCATGACTCCCCATAAATCTACCAAGGGCAGAGACAGGTGGGAGGCAGCTTAAGGCATCAAAAGCAAAGTTGTCCCTCTGACTAGCGTACAACACCTCACTACAGATGCTCATCACTCTGCCACTGCGTCATCTTTCCTCTTACCTTCTGGTTTTCTTGGCTGTTCCTGTGGTCCCTCCATCTTGCTGCTTGCGCTTTGCTCCCCGTCCCTTCCCACTGCCTCCTGCAGCAATTCCCCCTTAACACAGAAACCACGGCGTATTAAGCAGCTGATGATCAGAGAGAGCCCGTGAGCATGGAATCTCCACAAATAGAGAGGGGCAGAAGCAGCCAAATTAAAATCAGTTCATGAGCTCAAGTACATTCTTCCACAGTTCGGTGTGAAACAGACTTTACTGAAAATGAGCACAGCGAAATCCAGAACTTTTATGTAGCTTCTAGTCAACTTTTGAAATGTCTAAATTTAGAGTGGAAGCTAAGTGAGATTTATCAATAAAATGAGCTCAACTCAAGCTTTTAAGGTGAGAATTAAGAATCTTTTCTGTCATCAAAAGATCTACAGACAGCAGCATTGGGATCCACTTCAAAAGCATTATTATTTGCTTTCATGGAGATTCCAGTCACAGTTCAAATTTATTTCTGCAAAAGTAGCAGAAAACCCAACCTACAGCACACAGTGGCTGATTTTAAGCAAAGTCATCATCCCAGTGACACACTATGCTGGAGAAACACTCTGACACCAATAAGTGCTTAACATTAAATTTCCATCTATAAAATAAAATACACCAAAGTTGAGGAAAAATGAAAAGCAATAGAGGTGTTTCTCTCCAGTATTACCAAAATCAGTACTACAATTGAACAGTGTATCATTTTGTATTACAGCACCCAATTTTTCTCGTAAATAAAACTATAGTATAGGAAAAGCTACATGTCAAGTGTAATCAAACTAATATCAGTATAACATTTTAATACATTAAAATGTATATGCATTTTATCATTACACTATTTCAAAAAAGATCGCTGTTGATTTACAAGCAAAACTACAGAATTTTTAAGTACTGTAGATAAACACCTTTACAAACCGCATACTGTGTCGTAACTAAAAATATAGTCAGCTTTTAAATTATCAGCATTCCCCTTACAGTGTAAGGGATTCAAAACATTGAAGGAATACCATATTCTGCACAAACATGACATGATCTCAGCTGCACTTGCTAGTCTAAGTGCAGATAAACATATAGGCTCTCCAGTTTGTCATCACTTATTTGCCTAAACAATCACAATATCCTATCAGCTCACGGATTCAGACCACTTATTTAGGTGTTAAGATTTAAAACTACAACAATATCAGGTCAAATCGTACAAAGTAAAAATAAACATAAGTGAAAATAAAACTTTAAACCAGTCAAGTGGGGCAGAATATGATAATTAAAAGCTTCTAACTGCTGAAGATTAAAAAGTGAAATTGTTGTTTTGTATTAAAGTATTATTGCAATCACATCAAGGCACGCTTTTTATTTTTAATCGACTTTAGCTTCTAAGATAATTGAGCAAAAAAGCTTTGCAAACAATAATACTTAAGTTTTAGAAGCTGAAAGGTAAATATTCACCTCCCAAAGAGGCTCCACCTGTAAGAACAGAAGTGGCACCACATATTTGTCAATCTTCCAGAAATTAAATAAAAAACAACCAGTGCATGAAATGGAGACAACGCAGCCTTAGATATCTATAACCTTGTTTTAAAAGGCCTAAAACACCTCCTGTTAGGTACTACTTGAAGGTGTTTAATATAGAATGGTGCAGCCTTGTGCACAAAGAAATCTCATGGGCAGTTAACATTACTACAGTAAGATTTCTGTAAGTAATCTCATCAGAGAGCTAGGCAAAGTTGTTAGCACAGCTGTCATTCCGCAAAAACACTACTAAACGAACAACACTAAAATGCAAGCAGTGATTATAAGGAATAATATATACTTTCCCCAACTACTTTCAAATCCCAGACTGCGGGAAACAGGAAGTCTGAATAATACAAGTAGGTAAATTAAAATCATTCAGGAAGAAAACTGACAAGCTCAGCTTTCTTGCAAGCATCTTGATTTAGCTGGCCACCGTGAAGAAAAAAGTTGAACCTTCACAAGAAGGTAAAGTTAATCTATCTTTAGAAAGCCACAGTGAGACTGGCTGAACATGTTTTGACCATAATAAGCATGACCTCAGTTCACACAACAACTTTAACTGCAGCATCTCAACTGATGTAACTGCACAGCCACCCAGCTATATGACTGGGAAAATACAGCCTGGTCCCAAATATTCAAAAACCGCCTGATCAAAGAACTTGCCGTTTAAGCTTCCGCTTGTGGATACAGCATTGTTCTGTTTCTGGTTATCGTATGCAGGACCAATATTGGCAAGATCCTGAAAGAGATAAAAAACCTGATGTATAGACTCGGTCAAACTTACCACCCAAAGCCTGAACAAGGCAATTCCAGGTGCTGGAGTACTCCAACACATTGCTTGGCACAACACAGGCTCACAGCGTGACTTGGCTAAGTTTTGCTCATTTGACTGAGTGTAAGCCACCAGCAAAAAGAACCCTCGCCCCTTCCTCCCAATGCCCCACGGTGCACTTTCCTTCCATCTCTAATTACGTACTTGGTCTAGAAGTCCAAACTTGGGGTAATCTTCTTCTGGGTCTTTACTCCCTGGGTCCGGATGCTCTTTCACCAAGAATACATCTCTTTCTTTACACTAAAATAGGAGGAGGAGTTTAAGTGACACAAGGTAAGATCATATCAAGTTCATTAAGAAGTGTTTAAATCCTAGTGTTTACTATTAATATATAGTATGCATATCAACTACCTAAGAAGCATTAGAATCGTTACCATTTTGCTAAGGTCTGGACTTAGAACTAACACGAATGTCAGACAACTGTACCATTCGCAGAAAATCCTCCATGAATTTAACTCTTGAATACTTACCATAGTTTTGACAATATTATTAGGCCAAGTCATTTTCCCAGGTCTCTGTCGTGTTGTCATACACTCCCAGTATTTATCAATAAATGGAATAATATCCTGTAAAAAAATAAAATAAAATAGAGTCTTAAGAGTGCGGGTCTGAAAGTCTTGCTGCCAATATTTGTTTGAACTTGCTCTTCACTGAAATCATAGCTTGCGTAAATCCGTGATGATTTTTATAACAGCGATACCTTATCTTTTGAGAACATAGTTTTCGGGTGCTCATCTTGTGTCCTTGACTGCCACGTTAAGTTGGCCAGAGCACTAAGGCACATTTCCTTGAGATCTTCAAAACAAAAACATACCAGAGCTAGAATTACACTTCATGGGAAGATCAAACATACACCCACATACACAGCAATTACTAACCACAGAGCACCCATGCTATATAATAACAGTGAAACCCTCACAAGTTCTGTCCTAACTCAGCAGCCCTCATTAAACAGAAGATTTTCACCACCTTAATAAGTTAGTAGCAAAACATTTTTAGAAAAAAACCACACATGCTTGTTGACCAAAAAATCCCGTATTAGCATTTCTGAAAAGCTTCGGCAGGACCCTCCCACCAACTTTAGATAAAATGAAGCCTCTAGGACTATCTTGCCCAAAATTTCAACAAACTTCATGCTTTCACACTTACTGGCTTGTTTTCTTAAGAAATACGTGTTCCCACTGTGATGGCAAACATTGCAATGGAAACTGTAGTTGGTCATGAAAGGCAGACATGATCTGGAAAAGAGCATGCTGATTTGTAAGTTCTGGCGTACACCTTACTTACTACATCAGGTTAAGAAAGTAATTATTCCAGGTTAACAAATTAATTGTTCTCTCTCTCTCCAAAACCAGAAACATCCGACGGGTTCAATGATATTTTCATCAAATTAGGTTTATCACGGGCATCAAGAAAAGCCACAAAGCTCTTGAGAAAAACATAAGCAAGCCAAGTGTCATCTTGTTTTAGACGAGTCCTGAAATTCATTCAGCAAAATAAAGAGAGACAACAATCCAGAAGCTCTGGACAAGAAGCTCCATCTGAGTCAATTAATTAATTTTAATTGGAAGTCTAGAGTACTTTTTAGGGACAAAACACAACCAAAAAAGTTGAGTTTTTGATAAGTCTAAGGTCAGTACCACATTCATTCTAGAAAGAAAGCTGAATTTACTTTTCACTTACAGGAAGATTTTATTTTTTGTTCACCCTAATTGCAAATGTCTGTTGAAGCCCCCTCTGTTTTTCAAATAACATTTACAGGCCTCTAAGGCACCAGGTCCAGTCCTGAGGTCTGGACAAAGAGTGTTTAAAGTTGAAATGTACAAACATAAATACTTCCTGCTGTGTTGGGTACAGCTTTTGTTATTCACATAACACACCCGTTTACAAGTGTCCAAGGACCTGGACAGGGTCCTGGTCCTTGGGAACTCACACTCTAAATACTTCCATTTTTGCTAACCAAAGTTGCGTGCCCAGCATTAAGGAGAGCTTACATACGTGGTATCAATGCCAAACGTGTCTGCTGTGAACCACTTTGTACAAATTCCACACTGCAGCTCTATCTCTCCAAGCTGCCGTCCATTCTCTTCATCCACTGAGCCTGCCTGAGCGTCCAAGACTTCGGAGTTGTCCCCAGCAGCTTCCTACAACCAGAGCAGATCAGCAAACTTGGACTGGCTTAAAGATTGACTGAATCAGACAGGAAAGAAGTTTTGTGCAGTAACCTGTCAAGACAGGAGAATTTAGAGGGAATGAATTTTTTTTCCCTTAATACACAGCCATGCTGTGAGCGAGCTGAAACTATTTTGTACATTCAGCTAGTTAGAACTGGTCAGATGGGTGAGGATTTAATTTCCAAAATAATTCTTTAAAGAACTAAAACTGCAGCTAGCAGGATGGAAAGTCCTTCTCGTCCGAACCACAGGAACATGTTCAGATTGGTTTTGAATAACTACCTTCCCACCTTCTATGTCTCTGTCTTACCCCGACTTAGTAATCTTGAAAAATTGAGGATGCTTATTAATCCTAACACACCAAGCATTGCCAAACATCTATTTGTCAAGCAAAAACATTTTATCTTCTGAAAAAAAAATTCTACACTTGCCCTTTTTCTACACCACATACAACCCAGGACTATCTTACACCTTTGCATCTCCCATCATCTATGCAAAGACAGCAGGTCGCTACCAAAAAAAAAAAAAAAAAAAAACAAACCAAAAACAAATGGGAGAAGGGAGAGGGCTAGCAGTCTGATGCACAGGTATCCCAGGAATAAGCCTCAACCTCAGCCTGCAAAGACACACAAGAGGGAAGGGCAATTCCCAAGCCCAGGATCCCTAGCTCTCTCAGACTCCACCACGAGCACAGCTCAGCTGCAGGGACGAGCAAATTGCAGCGTCCAGCAGCAAGGGCAGACAGGCAGCACCCTCACCAAGAGGCTGCACCTTCAGCTTCGGGTGCTCTCACGTTCTCTACCCCTCCCAGCTCCGCAAAACTCTCCCCCGGGGGCCGGGTCTCTCCCAGCCAGCCCCGGCTGCCCGCAGCCACCTACCAGGGGGTCTTTTCCGTTGGCGGACTCTGTCTCCAGAGCTGTGGTGACATCGACCAGGGCGGCATCCCCCCTGAGAGAGCAGAAATACGAGTTCTTGGCGGGGGGAGGACTGACCCCACCTCGGCCCCGCTGTGACCGCAGCCTGGCCCCGGGGCAGCCCCACTGTCGCTGGGGCAAAAGGACCACCCGGAACCCCATGGTTTCCCTGGGGAAGGGATGCCCCCCCCCCCCCGTACCCTCACGGTTTCCAGGGTAACGGGGGAGGAGGGAGCGGCCCACCATCACCCTCACGGTTTCCAGGGCTGGGGGGGGTTGGGCCTGCGCCGGCGGGCCGGGCCCGCGGGTAGGGAAGAGCATACCCGGTCTCGGCGTCGGTTGCTCCCGGTTCGGGCGGGGCCGGAGGCTCCGCGGCGGGAGGGTCCGGGGCGGGCTCCGCGCTCTCGGGCGCAGGAGCAACGATCCCGGCCGCGGCCGCCGCGGGCGCTGCCGCCATTTTCCCCCGCCGCCCCCGCTCTCGCGAGACAACCACCGCCGCGGCGAGCTCTCGCGAGACTCCCCGCTTTAAAGGGCGATGCTCGCTGGTGGGGCCCACCCCGGGAGGAGCGGCGCCACCTGCCGGCGGCAGCCGGGAAGGACGGAGCCGTGGCGTCACGCTCGCTCGGCCGTGACGTCACCCAGCCAAAGCCCCGCAGCTAGGCGCGGGGTTCACTTGGGGGTAATGAACCCCACGTCAGCACACAGGCCCCCGCCGGCAGCAGGTCCCAGGCCCCCGGTGCCCGCGCGGGGTGGGGGGGTGCCGCCAGCAGCGCTCGGGGGCTCCTCTCTGACACCGGCCCCACGCCGCGGGGGGGGGGGGGGGGGGGTCCCGCGTCAAAATTTAGCACGTTTCGTTCCCCCCCCCGGAAAGGAGAAGCGTCGCCTGGCCAGCCGCCGCCCTGCGAAACCCTCTCGCTGGGAGGGCCGGCGGAGGCGTGGGACCCCCCCCCCTCGCTCGGCTCCCCGCACGGCCGGGGGCCGGGCACAGCTGTGCGGGGGCGGGGGGGGGGGGGCAAGCGCGCAGCCATGTGTCCCCACGGCCGCTCGCCCTCGCTCTGCAGCATGAAAGGCTCGCGGCAGAAGGGTTCACCCATCGCACCCCACTGAGCACCTCTGCCCCAGCAGCATCGCGTCCCCCCGAGGCTGGACCTTGTGCAAAGTCCCCCCCCACCACCCCCAAAGACGGTGCCGTTCCCCCTGCGCTGCTCGGCTGGCATCCCCCCCCCCTCCCCCGGCCCGCACCCAGCTGTACGAGTCCCGTTGTCCCTCAGCGGGGAGGGGCGGTGGGTGCTCAGCACCCTCTGCCCTGGTCCTGCTCCGGATTGCGCTGGGAGAAGGGGAAGCCAAGGGGGGGGGGGGGGCACAGCCCCTGCCTGGACGGGGCTGGGGGGATGACGGGGACGATGTGCACGGGTACCCCAGGTCCTGGTCCCTTCTCTAAGGAGCAGGACAGGATTGCTGGGGGGGGGTGCTGGGGCCACCCGTCCCCAGGAATCCCAGGTGCCAGGCAGTGCAGGGTGCTGGGGACAGCGGTGTCCCCGAACAGGGAGGGGGTGGCCGCCCCCCTCCCCCGGCAGGGCAGGGCCGGAGGGAGCTGGTGGTGGGGACGATCCCAGGAGGGATGGATGGAGAGAGGGACGGGGAGGAGGAGAAGAGATGGGGAGATGGAGGGATGAGGCAGGGAGGGAAGGATGGGGAGAAGGAGGGAGGCAGAAAGGGAGGAACGGGGAGATGGAAATGGGGAGGGCTGGCGGGGGGGCAGATGGGGGGGTGGAGGGGAGGGAGGACAGAGATAGGGACGGGGGGGGATGGAGCCGGGGACGGAGGGATGGGAAGAGGGATGGGAAGAGGGACGGGGAGAAGAGGGGAGGGCGGGCGGGAGGGGGGGACTGCCGTGGCCGCCCGGGGCGGTGCTCGGGGCCACTGTACAAATAGGGCGGCTGCGGGCGGCCCCTGCAGCCATGCGGGTCCCGCTGCCCTCCGCGCCCGCCTTGATGCTCTGCGCCCTCGCCCTGCTCCGCCTGGGCTGCGCACCCACCCGCGCCCCGCCGCGCTGCCCCCCGCTGATGCTGCAGCTGCTCCGCGCCCCTCCCGCACCGCTCCGCGCCGCCGCCGCTGCTGCCCTCAGCCTCTCCCCGCACGGTGAGTGGGGCCGCGGCCCCGGGCATCCCTGTCCTGGGACCCGCACAGTCCCCGGGCATCCCTGACTCCGGGACCGGCACTGGCCCCGGGACCCGCACAGTCCCCGAGCATCCCCGTCCTGGGACCGGCACTGTCCCCAAGCATCCCTCTCCCTGGGACCGGCGCTGTCCCCGGGACCCACACCATCTCCGGGACCCGCATCAGCCCCGAGCATCCCCGTCCTGGGACCCGCACAGTCTCCGGGAGCGGCACTGTCCCCAGGCATCCCTGTCCCCGGGACCCACACCATCCCTGAGCATCCCTGTCCTGGGATCCACACAATCCCCAGGATCAGCACTGTCCCCAAGCATCCCTCTTCCCAGGACTGGCACTCTCCGGTGGTCTCCCCGGGTCTCGGAGTGGACCTGGCTACTTTCCCCCGACCCTCGGGGTCCCACAGCAGGGACCGTGCCCCAGCAGCACGTGAGGGCACCGTCCCCTCTGGCGCTGGCACTTGCTGGCAAAGCCGGCGGTCCCCTCACCATGCCCCTTGGGTTTCAGGCTCCCTGCAGAACGGCTCCCGCTGGGCGATCTCCTTCGACATGTCCTCCCTCTCCAGCAGCCAGGAGGTCAGCCTGGCTGAGCTCCGTGTCCACCTGCCCAGCTTCTCCCCAGCCCGCGACGTCTCCCTGGACATCTACCACAGCCAGCGGCAGAGGTGCCGGGGCGATGGGACCTGCGCCCACCAGCTTTTCCTGGGCACGGTGGCTGGCAGCCCTTTTTCCACCCAAGCCTCCTGGAAAATCTTTGAGGTCACCAGCCTGCTCCGGTCCTGGCTCCACCAAGCCGTGGACCCTGGGCTCCATGGTCCCACGGGAGGGGAGCGATGGGAGGCGAGTGGGTTGGCTGCCCCGGCCACCACCGCCATGCGCTCGCCCACCTCAAGCGACACTGGCCACGGGGAGCCAGCCCTGCCCCAGGACGTGACGGACGGAGTCCTGCTGCTTGTCTTCTCCAAGGACAAGTCTCCAGGAGACCACAGCCTCATCAGGACAGCAGAGACCTCCAAGCATGTCATGCGTGACAGCGGCTCCCAGGGTGTGGGGACCCGCCGGCACCGCAGGAACAGGAAGGAGAAGCAAAGAATCAAAGTGAGCGATGCTGCCGCTGCTGTCCCGGGGGAGGAGGGCAGGTCCTTGTGCAGGAGGGTGGACATGATGGTGGATTTCGAGCAGACCGGCTGGGGCAGCTGGATTGTCTACCCCAAAAAGTACAACGCCTACCGGTGTGAAGGGCAGTGTCCGTCACCCGTGGACGAGACCTTCAAGCCCACCAACCACGCTTACATACAGGTAAGAGGGGTTTGCTGCCTCCGCTCCCCCGCGCACCCCAGCCCCGCCGGCCTGCGGCAGGGGGGGATGCTTTGCTCTTCCCGTGTCTCCCCACAGAGTTTGCTGCAGCTCTACAAGCCCAACCAGGTGCCCTGCCCTGCGTGCTCCCCGGTCAGGATGAGTCCCCTCTCCATGCTCTACTATGAGAAGGGTGAAATCGTCGTCCGCCACCACGAGGACATGATCATCGAGGAGTGCGGCTGCAACTGAGGCCAGCTTGTCCCCTGCTGGGAAGGGCCACGTGTCTGCCCAGAAAGCGTCCCCGAGGACTGGCCGCCCAACCCACGACCAACGCGCAGACTGGCGTGTCTCTGAAGCCCACGTGCCCGTGGGTCAGCGAAGCTCTGGCTGTGCCAGGGGAGGAGTGGGGTGCCCGGGCGTTAGCAGTTCTGCAGCACTGCATGGCCACGGTGCATGGTTGGATCCAGGCTCCGCACAGGAAAGGCCATCAGACACCTCCCTGCGGTGCTGGTGGCAGCACCGGGGTGGTGGGTGCCCGACGGCTGCGTTTATCTGGGACCCATGGCACTGGCAGCCGGTGTGTGCCAGGGTAGCCAAGGGCTGGTGCTGCTCCACAGAGGCAGGAGCCGGGGTGCAGGGCTGGAGCCACAGCAGCATTGCTCCCTGCCACGACACACTGCCCACGGCGACGCTCCTTTTGCCCGCCATAGGAATTGCCGGCAGCTCCAGGCTCTCGGCGGGACACTGCAGGACTGGTGTTTGGCCACGCCGAGCATCTGCTCCATTGGGATTTTCAATCTCCCTGGGGTTTAGGCATTTCTCTTAAGACTTCTATTATATTTCTATTAAAACTCTACCAGATTTCTATCACAATTAAGCCAAGTTAACGTGTTAGCCCAGTGTCTAGACCCCCGCACCAGCAGCACACACGGGCAGCAGCAGACAGGGGTTTGTCACAGCCCACTGCTGCCCTGAGCCGCAGGGCTGAGCGTGGCCCTGGGAAGGATGGACCCAGGAGGAACTGGCCGGCAGCAGGCAGGGAGGCAATGACCTCCATCTTATACGCTCCTCACCCAGGACCACACAGGGAGTGATGCAAAAGGCGGACCTGAGGCTCCCACATCCCTCTCCAAAGCATCATCCCTTCACCAGGAGCCAGAGAGAGTTTGCACAGGCAAACGAGGTGCCCCTGGCAATTAGGCAGCCCTGTGGTCGGTCTCGGTGGGTCTAAGCCCCCCCCAGCCCTCCTACCTGCCCTGAACATCTTGGCTCACACACTGCTTTCCTCTGTAAAACCATGGCTTTGCTCAAACCTTTTCCACCACCCACTGGATGGGGCAGTAGTGAAAGGGTCATGGCTGTATAATTCATCAATAAATTTTATATATTAACAATGCCTGGTAGATTCTGCTGATTTCCACTGCCCATTTTTGCTATTGAATTGTCTGTCAGGGCACGATTTCCCCCTGTTTCTCTGTGCATCTGCTGCACCCAGAGGTTCTCCCTGCTCCAGGATTGTTTCTGGCTGCAGCCATATGGCTTGCTGGCAAAACCAGCAATGCCGGGTGGTAGCAGCCAGGGCAGGTGGGCTGCTACCATAACTTGCTAGAGCAAGCGGGTCCCCTCAAATGGTGCAAAACATACTCAACAGCTCTGTGAATAGGAAAGTTCATGTGAGATAATGAAGAAGCTGTTCCCACCCTGATAGGCGGTTGCTCAAGAGCAAGCAGGGAAGCACCTGCAGGCGTTGAAAAGAAGGGCTGAGGGGATTTTCCACCTTTATTTACACCTTGGAGATAAGGGGAAGGGCCATGTTCTCTAATAGCAATGAATTTTAAGCCATGTGCAGCGGCCTGTGCAGGCAGCTCTCCTTTGGGTCACCCACCCGAACGGGTGACGGGGCTGGGAGCCCGAGTGGGAGACCTCCAGCCGCAGGTGATGCCCAGGGTCTCGAGTGTCCCTGGGGATGACCGTGCCCCCCTGTGTGCCACGCTCCTCCTGGGGCAGCGAGGGCCAGTCCCTGGGTTTGGCCAAGCTCACCCCATTGCAGCCCCGGCCGTGGGTCTGGGCTCCCCCAAGGCTCCCAGTTGCCCCCTCCCACGGCCTTGGACGGGGACACGGCACACGCGTGGGGACCCACTGCCGGTCCCCAGGTACACGCGATGGAGGGGATGAGCAGGACCATGGGCATTAGGGCTGGCAGCGGGTGGCCATCCCCATCCCTCCCCTCCTGGGACCAGCAGCCCCGACTCCACATCCCCAGCCCAGCCTGATTATCCCCAATCCACATCCCAACCGGCAGATAAACAAAGCGTGTCTGGGTGTCCCCGTCCCCCCCCCTCCGCACAGACCCTCCCCTGGGCTGCTTACATATTCCAACAGCGTTTCACACTGGGACCATCCCGTCATTAGAGGGTCATTTGCAGGAGTTGTCAAGGGTGGGCAGGGAGGTGTGGGGCTAACTCCTGGCAGGAGGCAGACACACACAGAAATCTAGAGATCTGGGCTTTTGATGAAATGAAATAATTTTTTTTTTTGCCTCTTCCTCTGCAGGTTTGCTGCTCCCTCTTAAAAATTGTTGTCACACCAGCAGTGAAGCCAGGAGGTTCCACTCTCCCAAGCTCACCAGTTCCTCACCCCCCAGGGTCCCCCCTCACTCTCCCCAGCCCCCTGCGTCCATCAGCCTTGCTGGAAGCTGTATCTTTGCGATCTCTGCCCCTCCATCAAGCCTGTTTGAAATCGAACAGCGGGTTCAAAAGTTGTCGTGGGGCAGGGGAAGGCAGGCAGCCGTTCCCTGGGAAGAGCCGGGTGGAAAAATAAAGGCTGAGATTCTAGGGCTGTAAGGAAAACATCAAAGTGTGGACAGTGACAATAAAGCTGCACCGCCGTGCTTAGGCAAGGTATCTGCTAGCAAGCCTGGCTTTGCAAGGCTTGGCCTGTGAGCGGACACCTAATCTCTGAGCAGAGTGAGCTCTGCTGCCTGGCTCTTCTCCTGCCCCAATACACACCAGCTGCGTGACAGAGGGAGCCCAGACACGCAGGACAATAAAGCAGGGGGACAGCTCCAGCCTTGCCATGGGGGTCCTGCCCGGCACGGGCTGCCCTCCTGCAGGCATCCCCAGGCCCAGCGCTTGGCACCCTTCCAGCGACCGGCAGGACCCTTCAGCATCCCAGGGCCAGAGACGCTGCACAGGCAGTGGGACAGCAGGAATGGGACACAGAGGCTTTTGTCCAACTCCCGCTGCACAGCCAGGGAACAGTCTGGCTGGCACGCGCGGCCAGACCCTACTCTTGTACTCAGAGATGCTCCTGTGAGCCTTGCCTGGGCAGAAGCTATCAGTTTTTGCACCAGTTTCTCAGTGGGAGTTTTGCTGCAGAGCAGAAACCCTGCCGCGAGCGCTCGGGCAGTGGAGCATCTCGTTGCCCTCCCAGAGATGCCGGGGAACTGGCAGGGTCTCTGCTTTTGAAAGGGCTTTAGCATGCTTACACATTGGCATAGGAAAGATGGAGCCTTCCCGATGCAGGGAAGGTTTTCCAGCAGGGAAAGTGCCCGGGGTTTTACGGGAGTGCTGCCTACCAATGCTGCAAGACTTGGATGCAAGGCAGCGACTGCTTGGGGAGCACTAGAGCACGGGGCAGCTGCAGCCTGGCTGGGATCAGGATGGGGACCTGCGACCCTGCCTGCCTCCCAGCTTCCCTCACCATGCGCAGGGCCAGACCCTTGCAGCCCACACACTCTCCTCAGAACACGAGCAAGAGCAGCGTCTGCTGCCAGCAACGGCAGCAAGTCACAGCCACCACCTGCCCGCGCCTCGGGAGGAACAGCACATGGTCAGGGAGGGAAGATAGGCACGGTTTACTTTGGACGCATGAGGGAAGAGCGAGTGAGAACAAACAGACCAAAGGGCTTATCAAAGGCCCAGGGTAATATTTGTACAAATGGTGGATTAAGGCACTAGCTGGGTCAGGCGAGTATTGTTCGTCCCGTGACCGGGATGCGGAGCAGGACGCAGGCACGCTGGGCGCGCTGCTCTGCCCTGCTCGAGACAAAAAGGGGCAGGGATGGAAAATGCAATGACAAAGCCAACACTTGTCCCTCGGACCTCCCTGGAGCATCCCAGCTGTGCGAGGCAGCCACCCACAGCTGCTTCCCCTCCTGCCGTGCGTGCAAGGGCAGCCAAGCAGCAGCCTGCGCTCGCCTGGGGGCTCAGCCCATGGCAAAAGCAGTTCCTCAGCCTTTTAGTGCAAATGCTGGGTGAGGAACAAACCCCACTCAAGCAGGGATCTGCCGTGGAAACGCTGATCTGCTCCTTACATGGCTTAGGTGAGCTTGGAGCGCTAGCAACATGAATGCGTACAGGAGGTGGATCCAAAAATGCCCGGCAGAAGGATGCGGCACTGGCTGGAGGTGTAAGGGAAGGAGGTGAACTGCAAAGTACCGGACCAGGGGACGCTGAGACCGCACAGTCCCACGCCACCGTTGGTGGAGAAGTTCCGGGCATGAGCTTGGGACAAATTGCACCAGAGCAGATGCACACAAGCACCACATCACCGCATTACGGGTTCACAGCTTTGGTAGCAACTTGCTCTGCCCCCAGTGACTGCACTGATGTGCCCATGGCCCCAGGGCCCTGCGCTGAGAAGCCAGCAGGAGCCCTGACCCTCCCGGACCCCCTCTCGCACCTGGCCGGGTGCTTTGCAGGGTGCTCTCCATCCCTCCGAATTATCGGCTATGAATTGCTTTTGGAGGCACCTGGCGCTTTGATGCTCCCCCCAGATCTACATAAGCATGCAGATACCAATGCAAAGCTGTCGAGGGCATGGACTAAATACTTAACACTCACAGCACTTGTTACCCTCTAGTACAGGGGTGGGAGGGAACAGGATTTAAAAGCAGTACTTGCAATAGCTGACACTCACACCCAAAAAGCCAGGCAGCCGCTTTTGTACCGACATAAAACCCTGACACCATGAGGCTCCCGTTCACGTCTGGGCCACTGCGGGTCAGAAACTCACAGCAAAAAAAGCAGCAAGGCTGAAATCAGCTTGTTTCTCCCCAGAACGCTGCCTGGACATGCAGCCCTTAGCTCAGGATGGCACCACCACAGGGGCACCCGGACAGCTCTGCCACCCAGGTCAGCCAGGGTCACCGGCACCGCATCCCCCATCGAAATCTCAACCCCAGTAATGCAGCAGGACACTGCCCAGTAAAGGGAGCAGGCGCAGAGCGAGCGCCAGATCTCACAGCTGCTTTGCAAACAGCAGCCCTTGGCCCCTGCCCGCCATCCTGCACCAGCCCAGCGCCCTGGCTGGGTACATCCAAGCCACGCAGGCAGGCTGCCAGAAGGACAAGCATGTGGCAGGGTCTGTCTGTTGCACAGACACCTCTATCATTTTCAGTATTTTAAAGGTAGATAAAGTGGGCATTATAGTTGTGGAAGGGTGTCTCAGGAGACTAAGAGGCATAAAACCCCATCCTGTTTATAGAGGTCCTTTTCCAGCGAAACCTATTTGCCAAGGGTTACATCAATACAACTCCTCCAGTTGTAAAGCCACACTCAAGCAATAATTACAAACATTTTGGTTAGGACAGAGCAGGAAAACAAGCCTCAGCACTGAGTGCATAGACTGTTATTGCAAACACCCCACAAGTCTGTCACAGCTTTTTCAGTCTTCCCTAAAGTAAGTGGCTTTGGACAAATTAACGTCAATATGGTAAGTTTTCTTAAAACCACATTTTCTGCTGCCTTCCCCAGAAATCAAAGCTGTAGGTTGCTGTGATGTGTGGTAACCAGAGCAGGAGGGCTCCGAGGACCTGAACTGCTGCGCAATGCTGTCAGCAATACAACAGCCTAGTAGTGCCATTTCTACCTGAAAATATTAATTTAGCAAGGAAGTCAGTCTCAGCTGCAGGTCACAGCACATATTCCAGCAGCCACAGCAGCTCCCTTCTAAGTGCACATCATAACAAAACCCAGCAACTGGTACAGTGTTGCAAGACTGATAAAGTGACACCTGAGGGCAATAAATTTGAATCTGTTCCCATTAAGGTTTCAGAGAAACACTTAATCTTATCTTAAAGAAATGCAAGTTTATCTGCAGCAATTGCTTTGTCTCCCTTTGTTCTGTTACTCATTATTAAAGGCTTACATATCATGATGTCACAATTGAGCTTAATCAGCAGATATTTAAATGCTGTCTACCAAGACTGATTTGAACAGTCATTGTCTTTTAGGAAGTCTGAGGTTTAGGCCATGTCCCAATATGCATTCTCCTTCTTTGAGATGCCTCAACCACCATCACCACCAGATGCCACCATCCACACCACCTCCAAAGCAGTTATGGAGCAGTCTCTAACACTGCTGTGTAACACATTTATTAAACTGCACTGAGAGTAAAAATGTAGATACTTGCCCTGGCAGCCCATGTTGAACACTCCCACAGTAAAGTTACTTTGTCATATGAAAATTCCCCTCTCAAAACCAAACAGGCTTATTTCTAACCTCCCAGTTAAACCCTCTCTTTTCTTAATCCCTGCCCACCAAGTTACAAAAAGGAGAAACAAGCGTAAAGCAGCATGAAAGTTCCAGCACAGATCAAAAACCTAGCAGAACACATAGTTAAGCACTCACCTGCATGCTGGAAGAGATCTGCTATTCTGGGAAGTGGGGATTGCAGCACAGGAGCTGGAGGCTCAGTTTTTTCCCTGGCAGGACAGGAGAAGGCAGCTCAGACTCAGGGACCCTCTCTGCAGTGCTCAGCTACAGGTGGCTCCTATTGAACCAATTTCAATCACTTCCACCTGTAGCCTGGCTGAGCCCTGCCCCTCATCAGGGATGGTAAGAAAAGGAGCTCAAACACCTGCACCATGACCTTGCAAAAGAACCATCTGGAAACACACAGTGGACAGTTTTTGCTAGCTATTTCTGGAAGCACACTCAGAGCACATTGAAACTTCCTGCAGTGACCAGGTGTTGCACATGGGACATACACAGATGTTTTGCCAACAGGGCTTAAGGCATCTCAGCCTTTGTCTTTCAGGGGAAACCCAAAAGCACAGTGTTTATCTGAAGGCTATACACAGGACCACCCAATCATTTTTTCTGCAACAGGTTGGTAGTTTCTTGCTGGAATGAATAAAGGACAGAAGCCACATTTATTGCATTAATCTCCGTACCAGGAGACTCAAAATGATTTTTATTTCTCCCTTATATTGCGTTTCTGTAACTTTTACAGTATTAAAATGATTAACAAAAGCATAAAACTGGAAACAAAAACAATCATTGAGAGTGTCTCCTCCGGCACTCCAAGGCCCATCATCAGCAGGGGCTGCGCTTGTGTATTCGCACCCACACAGAGAGGCTGAGACTCAGTCCTTCTAACAGGACGCACTCTGTTCTCAGAAGGGAATAAACTGCCTTTCCCAGGAAGCAGGAAGGCACTCAAGGCATGGGCTACTTTTAAGCCTGGCTGGTGGGAATCCTCAAGACAAGGTCCTGGTTCTTCACTGGATAAGCACTCTCAGGGCACGTGCTTTAGATATCCATGTCAAACTGCTCTTCCTCACCTGTTGAGGGGGACAAAAACCACAAATGAGTCCTCAAAGTTTCACATTAGACACCAAATATTTTATTGAAGAAACAACCATCAGCTGTGCTTCAGAAACATGACAGTTTGGACTTCGCATTGATGACAATCACTGGTTCTGTTACCAAAGACACAAAAGCATATTTCACAACTTATTATCTGTACAGCTGTTACCACAGCTCACACAATTTGACAGGATGCCAACATGAGCAGCGATGATCTATTCCTGAGACAGGGCTTCTTTGGAAGAGTCATACCCAAGCTGGCATCCAGCATGCAGCCTGCATTTCAGTTTGCCAGAGAATCCAGTGAGCCACTAAAGGTCACAACTGTGTGTAGAAAAACATTAAGCAATACTGACTCTGGAAAGATTTTGCTTAGACTGAGCATGGAAGCCAACTAATGAGCATTCAGATCTTTATTTTTAGACAGAAGATAATCGTACTCAGTAGTTTCAGGTTGCTTCAAGAAGTGATCTCACATAACTTTAAAAAAAACATTCAAGAGCAATACTTTCTCATGTTGCTACTACAGTGCCTTTAGTTAAGTGTTTGTGTGCACAGAGTGGCCAACAACCTCTGTTCTGTGGACTAACCTCTACCTTGCTATCTTACACACTCCTGCAAGCTTCTACTGAACCCACTAAAGACAACAACGAATACTGGATAACTGATATATACAAAGAAGGTATTATATCCTAGCTACATAATTGAGCTCACTTGTATACCAGAAGCCTCGGTGTCAAAAAAAGAGCAGAAGGAATTTACAAGTCAGGCTGATATTAAAAACCCCAAGCAAATCCTACTCTGAATTGTAAGCTGATCTTTTTGAAAAATGCAAAGCAGCTGTGAAACAGTCCAGTACAGAGGCAGGCAGCAACAGCTGCACCCATTCTCTCACCACAGAATTATTAATCCAGTAGCAGTTTCCCAAATGCTAAATTAATGAGAATTAAGTGATTATAGTAAATTATACTTAACTAACTGAAAAAAGTCACATTACTGGGAACCACAGCAGACCCTAATAGCCATGAGAACCTAATTACCTAGTAACATCAAGCACACTTTAATTTTGCAAGAAGTTATCAGAGTATTGACCATAGCTCATAGGGATTTCCTGGCTCCATTCCATGTGTAAACTTTGGTATTTCTAGGAACCAGCAGTGCACTTCACCAGTTTTTTGCCTGTGCTCACCTGTGCTCACTTTCTCATCACAGTTTTGGACATGGTTGTTCTCAATCTTCAACTCCTCCACATTTGGGCTTGTAACTCCTGGAATGTCCGGAAGGTGAGAAGGTGGTGTTTTGGCAACTGGAGAATTGCGGCACTCCATCAAAAACTTACGATCATAAATAATCCTGGTACCTGGGGGGAGACAAAAACACCGTCAGATTTTAGCATTTTGACACATGAATACAGCTGGGCCATCTTCACAGCTAGATGTGTAGAGCAACAGCAGGAGTCATATTTAAAGTGTTACCTATTATTTAGTACTTACTCTGTTCATTTTGTGCTACCTTACAAGAAAGCCAGATACCATTAACACTGTATTTGCCAAAAAAAGGTATGAAGTATCAGGTAGCCAAGTAATAGCTAATGCTACCAGTCTGCTGCACAGAAAGAACAAGACTCCAAAACCCGGACCGGTGCCACATGCAGCAGATCCAGCCCTTTCTACCTAACCCAAGGTCACAACACCACCCACAGAAACCAGAGTAGATTGAATTGAATTTCTGCTCATGAACATAACAGGCTTTTGTAAGTTGTCAGGAGCTGAAAACTGTAGGTAGACACAAGCATCAGGTATACATCAGGTAAAAGGACAAGGCAGTGCCTCCTTATGTCACTCTGACCATTGCCCAGCAGAAATTCCTGTACAGGCATTTGCTTTTGCATACGAGGTGCTGGCTGTCCAGCACAGTTACATGGCACCTTTCAAAAGGCTTGAATACAGAGAGCTGTTAATGCCCATCTGTTTTAATGGTTAACCAGACCGCAGCCTACCCTCCCTGCCCTGTGTGGAACAAGCCAGCTCCAGCACATTACAGCAAGCCTCTGCAGGAATAGAGCTCGGCTCCGGGCATGGATTTCTAGGAATACCACTGGACTGAACAGCCTGTTCCTTATAAAGGAATTGCATTGGAAGAAGCACAGAAACCACACACAGAAAAGGGATCCCTCCAAACAGACCGCAGCCTTAGCCCATAAAGTACTGGAAAACAATTTTTTCTTTCCCCAAGAGGAGGACTGCAAACCCTCTCTCTGGATCAGGCCCTTACTGCTCTGCTCCTGTTCCAGCAAGAGGGAAAGGCAACTTCTTGTGCACTCCCTGAAAAGCATTAACTAAAAGTACATAGGTGCAAGCAAACAAGCTCCCATTAATATCTGTCCTGGAACATTAAACTCACTTTATTTTGAAGCATGGCTATAAAATAATGTAACTGGGTATCGTGTTTCAAGAAAGTTCTGCTAGTGAGTTCCCAGAACACTGAAAACCTTTTCACTAAAAGATTTTGAATTTGAGTTGCTTCACTATATCCAAGAGGAGATCTAACCCAACACAGAACTGTGCTCTAGCAGTTCACTGGATTTGAGAAGGCAGGCAGCTCATCTGTGAGTTCCTGTTAAATTCCTGGGAGGTTCACAGAGGCGAGGACGGGGCTTCCTAGAACTGCAGCTCACGTACCCAGTATTAGGAGCACAGTTCAGGCGGACAAGAGCTTCCACGCCTGGTTCACGTTCCTCTGACAGTCACATGCCCAGAGCTTATGAAAGCAAACACCCTGCAGACAGCCGGAGAAGGACACCCAGCCTGGGCTGTCAACAGGCACAGCCCAAGGCCATAAATGGGCTCCTTCCAACACGTAAAGCTGAGTTAATAGCAGCTCTCCTCCTGTTGTAAGGGAGGTTAGTATGTATTTAGTAGGAAAGACTACACCCCATGGGGACTGCTCTGCTCCCTGAAAGCCCTGGTTATACCATGGCTTCAACACCCAAGTGCCTCGCTGTGCAGCTTGGGAAGTCTGGATGAGAAGTTGGTTCACTTTGAGTATTTTCATCGGGATGAAACACTAGGTTTGAAGAAGTGTGCAGTACATTTTTCCTTTCCTGCCAAATACACCCCTGTTGCTCCAGCCCTGACAGAGCACAGGCACTGTGAGCTGCGCTGCTCTAAGGGCCACCCCATCCCCATTGAAAGAGCCAACACCTCCGTGGCCAAGCCAGCAGCGCTGGAGGCAGCTCCTTCTGCGACAGGCACTGCGAGCACCAGCAGATCACCACTCACTCTGCCTTGCTCACGGCAAGCACCACAAGCACTGCAGCTCACCATGCATCTCAGCTCTGACAGTCTGAGCTGGCAGGACTCCCCAGATACTACTGCACGTGGGCTTTACTTAAAGACAATGTGTGTGCGTGCCCTCGGCAAGTGGGCGAGAAGCCAGGACAGGCACAAAGGGAATACTGAGAACAGACTATGCTTAAAGGTCACACATCACCTTTACATGCTCTTCTGTGCTCCTTCACACTGGGTTTTTTTTTACCTCTGCTGACTGCTGTAAGAAAAACAGCTACTGCATGTGGTGGCAGAGGACAGGGAATTTCTTCCCTTCCAGAGGGGTTCACAGAACCCAGAGAGATCTGTGAAGGTAGCTGAAAAAGGAAAATCACGTCCTTTTCTCCAATTGCTGGCATCAAACCAAGGCCCAGAAACCACAGGGAAACACTGCTCACTCACATCAGTCCCACGGTGGCCTGTGCTGCTCCCTTACTACTGGGATTAGAGGGAGGACGCTTCAGAGCATCACAACATGTGACTTGTCTGCCCTCCTCAGAAGGGCCCCTTTTATCCAAACCGCATTTTAGGGTGTCACTTCAACACTTCTGGAGACTCAAAAGCAGCCAACCCTGAGAACTTCATCTCAGCATTGTGCAGAGGAGGAAAATCTTGTGGTTTTGACCACAAGCAGCAAAGCCAGACCAGAGTAAAGGTGGTAATGAAAAAGCTGATCTACAAGTGCCTGACGACTGGAAAAAGGAAGTGTTCCCCTGCTCTTTCCAAGTCAATACACTTGGCTGTTAGATGCACGTAACTTAACATACTGTAGCTGTGCAGTACCATCTTTTCAAAAGCCTTCAGTCACCCGGCACTGCTGCTGTGGGTTTCTGGCTCGGGCACCAAGCCCTTTTTCCATCACTCACATGCCCAGTGCTGCCTACAGCCAAAGGGATGACTTCAGAGATTACAGTCCTCAATTCTTCTCCGAAATTAGTCAGAGGTTTCACACAACAAACTTGATTTGCTTTTCTTCTGATTCTTCAGATTTAACCTACTGCTTTGCAGGAAATCTCAGACTTTTTTCAGTGGGCTACATATGCTGAACATTTTCAACAACAGGACCTAAACTGAGTGCTTCTGAAACACAAGATTATTTATTTTTACAGCAGTCAGGGCTTACATGCAAAGGAGTAATGCAAAGTATTCTGCCCAAATCAGTGGCTACATGGGTTAGCAGTAAACAGATGAAGAGAGCACAGCCCAGGAAGCACAGAGGCTCTCCAAGTCCAAGGTGGCCTGGCCCCAGCACTCTTTAAAAAAAGTGATACTTCAGTGCATTCATCTGGGGAGTTTGGTGTGAAATGTATTGATAATGTTTTCATGAGAGCTCTTCCAGACTGTACGGGACAAGGAATTCTTTCCAATAGTGACCACAAAGGCAGACCAACAACCCAAGGCTAACAGCTCCCCACCCTGCCCCAGTCCTTCAGGAGTTTTAAATCATTCCTCCTTTCAGCACCCAAATCCAACACCTGAAGGCAAACAGCCAGCACCCACAGCCAAGCCTCAGCAGCACAAGCTGGGGACAGACTAAAGCACCACGCAGTCACAAGAGCACTGTGGATTTTGCCAGGTGCGCACACCCTAACAATAAACACAATTTGTGTTTCTCCTCCACACTCCAGACATTCATTAACTCTCCAGAGAGAGAGATGATAATCCTGGAAGGCTCATTACACTGTACAACACTGTTAATTGTTCATTTCTATTCTGTTACTCAGAGCACATGAATATAGCTGAGAAAGTCATTCTCATTCTCCTATCTTCCATGGCATAATTACTCTAAGTGCTATTTAAGTACTTCAGTTATTTGCTGCTTTCAGAAGAGAGAGAACATATGGCAAAAATAACACAAGAACTTCAGTTCCCCAACCAAGCTTTTCTGCACAAACACAAAAAAACCAAGTGAGTCAGCAATGATGACTTCCCCCTTCTCTCTGAATTTTAACCCCTTAAATATTGTGCTGTAAAGAGACCAGTAGGTCTGAGGAACAAACAAAACATCATCCACTGCCTCCCATTTAGTTTGTTCTTTTGGCTGAACTTCAAGTACAGTTTCATCATTCCTGCTGCTCACATTGATCTTTTATGTAGCAGTATGGGGGAAAAAATTCTTAAAGGTATGGAAAAAATTATCTCAAACCACTGATCAGCAGGCACACAGGCAGCTGCCGTAGCTGGAAATACACACAACTGATCTGGTGCCCGGTGTCATCACCTGGAACAGCAGCCACTTGTCTCGAAAGCCAAATTACTCAAAATAAACAGACACTCACTCAAGCAAGCGATGCGGACGCAAAACCTTTCAGGTGGACAAGCCCTTTAGGGAGCTTTGCACATTACGTCCCTGCCGTAGTGTGTGGAGACAGAAGACACATGAGGCATAGCTAAGATAAATGCTAAGCTTACAGGTTGTGTACTTGGAGCCCCCCTTAGCTGCCTCCACTCCGAGCAGGCAGCAAGCATAGTTAAATCCCTCAATCAGTTTATTTTTCTTACTTGAAGATCAAATCCCTGAAAGATACCACTCCTGGCAGTCACACACAGCATGGCTATCAGGGCTGCACAACAAGACTTGCAGCAAAGAAAGAGGGAACCAACCCACTGTCTTTCTGCAGTAGTGGAGCATGGCACTGTCAGAAATTAGAGTAACTTGGGACAAGAAAAAAAAAAAAAGGCCCCAGGGTTTACTTACTGCCAGAGGAAACAACAAATATTAGAGATTAGAATTAATAAGTAACCCAAATCAGAGGATGGGTTTGCTCCCTGCAAGGCTACCCAGGAGCACACACCGCAGCCTTGTTTTTCAGCACAGGCACCCAGGCAGATGCTGTTTCGCTGCACCAGCTCCAGCACGCTCTTGGGAAGGTGGAAGCTCCCCAGCTCCTTTATTTTCCCTCACAGTGCAGCAGTGGCCAAGCTCCCAGGGAAAAGCCTGGCCCTGGGAGAGGAAACCCACCCCCAGCCAACACATGGGGCTCCCAGGTCACCCCCACAAGATGAGAGCCCCCAGCTCCACGTCAGCCCTGGAGTGAGAATGCCCACGCAACTGCTGCTGCCCAAATGGGGGTCCTTCCCCCCCCACACCACCTGCAGAAGAGCCCCCCCCCCGTATACTCCCCAATCAGAGCAAAAGCCTAACCCCCCAAACACTTAGTCAACGTGGGAGCCACCCCCCCATGTCCCCATCTGAGTAAGAGCCCCCCCAAGCCCCCGGGCAAAGCAAGGCCTCCCCCGCGCCGCTCCCAGCAGACCTCCGGACAAAATGAGAGCCCCCCCGCTTCCCTGCACGATCCCTCGGTCAAACCGAGAGCCCCCCCGCACCGGAACAGGACCCCCCCAGCTCCCCACACGCCGCCGTGCCAACACAAGGGCCTCCCTCCGGTAACCCCGCACCGGGGCAAGAGCCCCCCCTCCCTCCCCCGAACAAGGGCCCGTCCGGTTCCCACCACAAAACCGGGGCCACACCCGAAGGGCTCCCACTCGAGCATCCCCCTCCCCCCCCCCCCGTGGGGAGAGGCCTGGCCCCGGCCCGCCGCTCACCGCCCGGCGTGGTCCCGAAGACGGTGCCCCCCGGCGTGGTGCTGTAGTCACCGGGCGGCAGCGGGGCACCGTCGGGCAGGGCGAGGCACTTGCCGGGGCCCGGGATATCGCGACTCGGCGTCTGCCCCTGACAGCAGCGGCCCGACATGGCGCCGGGACCGGGGCGCTGCTACTGCTGCTGCTGCTGCCGCCGCCCTGCCCGCCCTGCCCGCCGCTTCCGCCCCCGGACACGCCCCTTCCGCCGTGGGGCGCGACGGGAAATAGAGTGAAGGGCGGGGTAGGGGGCGGGGACGAGGGCGGGGTTTGGGCTGAGCGTGGGCGGGGCTTGAAGGGGCAGGGCTTGGGTGGGGCGGGGCAGGGGGCGGGGCGCGCCCGGGCGCAACGGCGGGTCCCTGTGCCCCCCCGATCCTCCCCCCCCCTCCAGCGCCTGTGCCCCCCCCCGCCGTGCCGTGCACCCAGCGCCATGCAGTGACCCCACGGGGTCCGCAGGGGGATGCTGACAGCGCTACCCCCTGCCTGCTCCTGACGGGGGTCCTAGCCCCCCTGTCGTCGTCCCCCGGGAGTGCCCCCCCCGCTTAGTGACCCCCGCCTGCCCCACGGGGGGCGTGCAGCTGGGGTGGCCTCTGTGGGAGGTCCCGGGTGGTCCCCGTGTGAACCCTGCGGGGACAGATGTCTGCCCGCCTGGGTGGCAGCCCCCCATCCCAAATGGCTCTGCCGCCTCCGGGGCGGGGGGCAGGGAGAAAACGCGGGAGGGGCCGGGGGGGGGCACCCAGTGCCTGCACATGTGGCCGGCACCCCCCACGCCGTGCCCCCGAGGGGTGCTGGGACCCACCCTGAGCAAGACTGCGGCTGGGCTGCCCAAGCCTCCGGGCAGTGAAAAAAAAAAAGTTTTTTTTTTCTTAAAACTTTGTTAAATAAAATATTTAAAGAGAAGCTGAAGTGCAGAAGGAGAGCAGGGTGGGTTGGACTCGCTGTGTGGGACCCCCCAGGCTGGGCAGGGGGGCAGAGCTGGGGTGCCCAGGGATGAAGCCCTGGCACAAAGCCTCTCTGAGCAACCCTGGGCAGGGCAGAGCCTGGCCCCCCCCCCGAGCAGGACCACCCTGCTCACAAGTGTGATGAGTGCTGGCATCTCAGCCCTGCCTGCCAGACAGAGGGAGAGGGGCTCCCTGAGCTTGTCAGAAGGGTGGCATGGCCGGGAAGGAGGCAGACCCTCACCAGTGCCCCCGCTATCCCAGCCCGGGGCTTTGCACCCAAGGCAGCCAATGCCAACCCCTCACCGTTTATAAGCCGAGGGCCTGACCCTGCCTCTGCTCCTTGTTCTCCCACCGCAAGCTGTGTTACCTGCTGGAAAAAAGCCCTTCAGTTCTTCTTTGCTCCCCCAGCAGTGACCGCAGAGCTCCGCTGACCCATACAGGGACACTGCTCCAGTGCTGACATCTGCCGATGGCAGGGAAGCAGGGAGCCAGCATGGATGCCAGCAGCGTTTCACCAGCGTTTTCGCCTGAGTTGGAGAGCCATGGTGGTGGCCGGGACTGTGGCAATAAGCAATCATCCCTGGAAAGGGGCCTGGGGCTGCTCTCCTGGCCCAGGCGGTGGTGGGACACAGCCAGCCCCTCTCCTGCCCAAACCCCTCCAGCACCCCGGCTCCAACGGATGGAGCTCGGCTGCCGCACGCCGCACCGGACCCTGGCCCAGGGCCTGCAGCCGGGCACGGCCAAACGGGCAGCACCTCGCTGCCCTCCATCCTTCCCTGCCTGCTTTGGTCCATGCCTGGCTGGGGCAGCCCCCGGCCAGCCAGGGCTGAGCCAGCTCCTGCAGCTCCCCGACCACTGCCCCATCCCTGTGGGATGAAACCTCATCCCTGCGGAGCCATGGTCCGGCCCTGGGGTGCTGCGGGGTCCCCAGGGGGGCTCTGAGCCCTTTCTCCTGGGCAGCATTTGTGTGGCCAGGGCAGTGGTCTCCTGCCAGGTTGGGGTATGGAGAGGGGTGCTTCAAGGGCTCTGCTCCCCAAGGAGCCCCGGGACCCCGAGCAGGCTGCAGTGTCCCCCAAGGATCTCCGGGACCCCAGACAGGCTGCGGTGCACCCCAAGGACCCCCGAGACCCCAGACTGGCTGTGGTGCCCCCCAAGGACCCCTGGGACCCTGGGCAGTCTGCGGTGCTCCCCAAGGACCCTCGGGACCCCAGGCAGGCTGCGGTGCCCCCCAAGGACCCCGGGCAGGCAGCCCTCACCCTGTGCCAGCTGCTGAATCGATTACCGGGTGCTGGGGCAGGAAAATAACATATCCGGCCGTGCCGAATGACATCAGCAGTGACCCCCAACCCAGCAAGGCATCCCGCCACCAAATAACAAGGTCCACTGCTATTTCCTCCTCCTCCTCCCAGAGAATGGACCATTACGGGGTCAAGGAGCCGGGGGGGAGGTCAGGGTTTAAGGGCACATCCTGGCTGGGACGGAGCAGGGGGCCATGAGCCCCCGCTTCATCGGGGCATCTGCCCTGGGTGTCTGCAGCAGGTCAGGGAGTGGGCAAGGACTGACTGCAACAGTAAGTGGGGGGAGAACCCTCCAGGGGGGTCAAAATCCCCACAAAATGCCCTTTCTGGAGATGCCCCTTCAGGAGACCGGACGCTTTCTGTCCTGCAGAGATGGCTTCTCCACGCCCTGAGACCTTCAGGCACGTCCCCATGGAGGGGTGGGGGGCTCCCACACGGCACTTGGGGTGCCCAGGAGACCCCAAAAGGCTGCAGCAGAGCTGGGCAGCACAAGATGTCCAGTCCCCATCCTGGACCAAGGATGCAGATGCGCATCTCTTGCTGCCTTTGGTGAACTCTGCAGAGTTCCAGCCCATTGTAGAGAACACGCTGCTCTCCCGGGCTGGCAGCGATGTCCTTCCTGGACTCTGCTGATACCATCTTCCCCGCTGGAGAGACCTCCCCAGAAAATAGCTGGCACCAAGCAAGTTGGTCCGGGATGCACAGCTCAGAGCCCTAACAATAGCCTTTCCTCCTCATCTGTCTGTGTCTCCCATTTCCCACACAGGCTGGAGATGAAAAAAAAAAGCAAGAAGAAAGAAAGGGGAAACCACCTGGACCCAGGGCCAGGGAACAACCAGCCCCAGGCAATAAATCGGTGATGTCTCCCGGGGGGAGGCAGGACCCCTGTGCTGCCTCTCGCTGGGATGTCCGGCATTTCTCTGCGGTTCTGTGCATGGGGATGGCACCGACAACCACCAAGAAAAGAGACGAAGGGGGACGTGGGGAGCCCAGCCCTGCCACAGCATGACTGTCCCAGCGCCTGTCGGAGCTTGGTGCTCCCAGCAGCATGCTGGGGATTAGGGATGCTCCTGGCCGGGGGGTTTGTGAGATGCCGCCGGACTCCAGCTCCTGCTGCCCTGGTGCTGCCCGCTCTGTGCTGGCAGGCAGGGAAGAGGCATCGGGTCCTGGTGTTTGCCTGCCCATGCTACCAGCACTTGCTGGTTACAGTATATTCATGTCTAGGGCATTTTATCTGCTCTTTCCCTGGGCAGCTTTGTCATCCTCATGTGATACAAGGTTATCGCCTTATTGCCTTCTAAATCAGAACAGAAGTGCTTCTCATAGGTGTCTGTCTCTTCCCCCACTCACCAGCAATTGCAGTGTCTTTGCTACTGACCTGGTTTAAATCACTTTTAGCTGAGCAGGGGTGGCTTTTTGTAAAACACTTGTTCCCCTAGCAGCTCCCGGGAAGGGAAATCTGTCTTATAAGTCATGAAATACTCAAGTTCACATTGCACGCGCGACGACTGGGGGCTGCCGAGGTGAGCAGCCCCCTTCTCCGCTGCCCTGGCGTGAGAGCAGCCTCCCGGGACGGGCAGCGAGGGGCAGTTCCTGCCCATCCCCGGGCTATCACCGGTGGCACTTCCACCAATACTAACCAGGCTGCTGATTACAGGAGGGTTTGCTGCAGACAGGAAGAAAATAAACTGAGGGGAGGATAAACTTCTGCATGGTGGGCAGCGGGGACTGGCGGCTTTCATCTCGCCCCATCCATCATCTCCCCATCTGCATGGCTCCCATGCAGGAGGACTCGTCTCCAGCCCAACACTGCACCCCGTCTCTCCTGTGGCTGGGAAACCCAGCTCCAGCCCCACGCAGGGTGACGGTGGGTCCCTGGGTGCTGCTGCCCACGGCCCCAGCGACCCCCCGACGAGGATGTCCCTGTGCCTCGGCATTTCCACCCCATCCGTGTTTACATTCCCCTCCGATTGCCAGCGGAGATAACGACAAACCCATATCCACTTTGCCCGCCCAAGGGCTGTTTGTGCAGATAAAAGTTGCCCCTGGTAAACAAATCCATCCTGCCCTCCGCCCTGACCGCAGCGCTCGGGCAGGAAAACCCTCACCAGAGCTCGGCAGGACCGTGGCCCCCAGTGTCCCTGTCCCCTGGGCACGGGTCAGGACTGGCACTTGCTGGGGGTGTTCAGCACCCCAAAACGCACCCGTGGGACATGTCGCAGCACCCCGGTTCATGCTTTTGCAAAGGAAATTTGGCAGAGGTGGGGACGTCTCTGCGGGCTGGCACAGCATGGGCACGCTTGCCACCAGTTTCTCGCACAAGGCACGGTTCTGCTCACACCCACACCAAGCTCTGCCCCAGACCAAGGGGCTGCAGGGACTCTCCGGCACTGGGAACTGGGGCTCTCCAGCTGCTTGTGGGGGGAAAGACTGGCAGAAATGACTGCAAGGGAAAAACAGAGCAGGGAGAGCAGATGGCACTGAGTCAGACTCCTGGGATGCATCTCTGGGTTGGGAGGGAAGCCTTTGCCCATCGGCCGCGAGCTCACATCTGTGCCCTTTGCACGGCACCCGGCATCCCTCTGCCATGTGCCGTTTGGCTCCAGCCTGCTCCGTAGATGGGGCTGGAAGCTGGCCTGGAGACGGAAAGTATTCCTGAGCAATCTGCCTGCCCTTCGGTACGGATCCTGTGCTCTTCCCTGGGGCAGAAGCAGGCAAGAGGCAGTGTGGTTGGGCAGGCTATGGAGAGGACACAGGTCCCTGCGCAGCCACCCCGGCCCTGGGGTCCCAGCACCCGGAGCCCTCTCACTGCCCTTGCTCACGCTTCAAGTCACTTCTGGGAGCCAAAAGGCCCATGTGCCAGTTGGGAAAAAAATATTCACTGGACCTTTCCTGACCTCGGAGGGGCTCGGTCCCTCTGCCAGCCTGGCAGCTCCTCCTGGCAAGCTCCCCGTTCTTACAACACCCTGCCCTGCCCGGGCAAGCCACCGCTGCCCTTCGTATCCACAGAAATGCCTGGACAGGGAAAGGTTTTCATTCCCTGCCTGCACTGGGAGTAATGTGCCCTCGGCAGCCCGGCCGCCCCGCGGCTGTGCCGAATCCCATGTGAACCGGGATGCTCAGGCAGGTCTGCTGCAGGAGGTGAGGCTGAGCTGCCAGTGCGGGTTCTGTCTTCAAGGTTTGGAAACTGGCTTAGCTTCTGTCTCCTCCTCCTCCTCCTGGCTCCCACCGCATCCCCCACTGCTTTCGCGGCAGCCACAGAACCTCCTCATTCATCTTCTCGTCTCTCCCCATCTAAGGCACGCGGGAGTGACCGAACAACAAGCTGTTTGCAGTGCTTATTGCTTAAGCATAAAAGCTGAGCTCTGAGTGTGATGTGAACTATGTGCCGATGGAAACACCCACCTGCGTGGCATGCCAAGAGAAACGGCTGGGCTGAAGGTGCTGTGGGTGCTGGAGCCGGGCTGGGAGAGAGATGGGCTGTGAAAGGTGGCTCTGGGCAGCGATGAGGGCACCTGGAGCTGTGAAATCTTGCTCAGCTCCCAGTCCAGGGGAGGGAGTTTCACCTGCCTGGGGGGCAGAGGGACCCGGACCCCCTCGCCGCCCCGGGGTTCTCCATCCCGGTGGGCTGGGTGCTGGGACAAGGTGTGGGGGTAGCCGCTTCTCCCAGCACCTGGACTTGAGCTTCGGGATGCAGTCTGAGGGGAGGAACCTTTTCCCCATTTGCTTCCCTCAAGAAGGAGGTTTCTGAGACGTGCCAGGGAGGCAGGAGGAATGCATGGGTTAAAAATAACCACCATGGCATGGGAGCCACCGCGGCGGCCATGGCCAGAGCTGCAGGGGAAGCGCCTGACCTCCTTCTCCTTGTTGTTGTTGTTGTTGTTGTTTTTCCACCCTGCAAACATCACGGGCTGGAAGCAAACACAGCCCAGGGGCTGCGCAAGCAGAGGCCAGCCCTTGCATGGGCACGATGGGTGCAGGGTCAGGCCCAGGAGGGGACCGGGGTGCTGGGAAGCAGGAATGCTGTTAGGCGGTGGGGGTACAGCTGGGGGCTTCAGCGGATAGTGCCGGGGCAGGGAAGGGGGCAAAGGAGGGGCAGAGGGATGCTCTGCGGGAGTCAGCCGTGGGCAGCACCGGGGGTCTGACACCGAGGTGGCACGTGTCGGTTTGGCCGGTGTCCTGTGGCCGTGGCCGGGCTGGCAGGCAGCTCCGTTCGGGGCTGCTGACGCTCGCTCCCTCCCCGCAGGAGGCCTCCCTCCCTGCCCGGCTTCGCCCAAAACACGCTTCTCTCCCCAAAGCGGGGCCGCACCCTCACCCTCCTGCCCTGCGGCCAGGGGCAGAGCTGGGGAAAACCACCGTCGGGATGCTCCTCTCTTCCTCGGAAATCTCTGCCTGAAAGCACAGCTACTCTCAGATATTATTTTTGTTGCTGACGTTTTTTCACGACAGTTTCCACACTTTTTGTGAAATCAGTACCAATGTTATTGCAAACTTCTCCCTCCTTCCCTCCCACCCCATTTTTCTTTAGCAATAGCTGCAGGAAAACCAGAAACGATGGAGTATGAGTTGTGAAAACTTCTGTAAAACCTTTGCAGATCCCGGCAGCAGCACAAGGACTCTCACTTCTCCGGGTACCTGCGGCTGGAGGGAGATGGGAAATGTCGGAAACGAAGTCCTGCTGCGAGGTGTGTTAAAAATGTCAGAAATTGGGAATAACTGCCTGCAGGCATTGCTCTTGCTGCAGGCTTTCCTCACAGCAACATGGGAAAGAAAACAACTTTATTATGATTTTTTTTTTTTTAAATCTAAAAACATAATTGCACAGGGATTTGGGGGGCAGGAGAAGGACCTGAGATTGCTTTAGTGTAGCCTTTGACACTGGCTGGGTTTCAGGATCTTGATGCCCCTTTCCCTAATTCTCACAACGCTGCCGTAGCCTCGGGAAGAGCCGCAGCCCCAGGACGGCGAGCGGCCGTGCCCGGCCTCGGGGCTGCCCGCTCTGGGCAGGACACGATCGGCCTCAGCAGTGAGATCCGTGCCTCCATCTCCTCTCCGGTGGGCAACGATGCTGCTCACCACTGCAGGGGGTCACAAGCTGCGTTCACCACATGAGGTTTCCCACCCTTCCAGCCCTGTCTGTCCCCCCAAAAGCCACGCCGGGGTGCCCCAGGCGAGGAGAAGGGATCCCACCAGCCCTGCCCGGCCCCATCCTTCGCCCCGGAGGGCACCACGGCTCCCTCCACCAAAACCGTATGTCCGTAGGGCAAAACACTGTGGGAACGGGCTAATAAACAGCAAATCGAGTGACCTCAGCCCTGCCTGCGCAGGCAGCCAGCAGCGGGCTTTGACCTTCTCGGTACCCAGGGTACACTCTGCCTCTTTCATCATTATCGATGCATTTGCTCCCAGGAGCTTCGCTTGGAAAACAGGATGTGAGCGTGTGAGATGGCTGCTCGCCCTCCCAAATACGTAGGAGCTCGGAGCCTGCCGGGATGCTCCCGTGCCCACTGCTGCGGGAAGCAGGGCTTGCCCCGAGCCGGGACGGCAGTGCTGGGGCGCGTGTGCCGGCCGGGGGACCAGGATTACCCCCGTGCTCTGCCGTGGGCTGCCGGGGAGACTGTGCTAGGGTGGCAGCCAGGTCAAATGAGTTATGAGACATGTGATGGGTTATAAGCTGCCCCAGATGCAAAGCACGAACCTTGCTTAAACCCCCGTAAAGGTGATATATATGCTGCCCTGCACATATTTTTTTTTTTTATTGTTCTGACACAGAGAATTTTTGCCTTCCTGCCACTGCCTGTGCCTGAGCCCCAGCTGACACGATGCTATGGCTCTCAGAGCTGCGGTTGCATTTACCAGGGGAGGAGAGTTTATATAGAGCCGAGAGTTTATGTAGAGCTTCCTCCAGCCTTCCTGGGACAGGCAGTACCCAGCGGGTTAAAGCTTCATCACAGCGTGTTTATGTGCTGACAAGGAAACATGATGACAGATAATCCCAAACAACTTCAAAGCAAGATTTGTGAATCTGATATGGAAACTATTCCTAAAGTCTCAGTGTGGAGAACCCCAGACTAATTACCGCTGTGGACATTAAAGGCAGAGCAGGACCCATTGCCAAAAGCCCAGTGCCTGGCCTGGCCCCGTGCCCACCCCGCCGAATCCCAGGCTCCCGCCCCGTGCCGCACCGGGCGGCCAAGGGGATTTGGGGTAAAATGATGCTCCTTGAGCAGCTCTTGCTTAAGCAGAGGGTAGAGCATCACATGGTCCTCACCGACCTCCTGTGCTGTCCCCAAGTGTCCCCCGTGGCCCTGGGTGGGTGGGCAGGGTCTTCCCTGCAGCCAGGACAGCCCCATGTCACCCCTTGGCTGTGCCAGCCCGCCCAGCAAGAGGGGGTTAATGCTGAACTGGAATGCAGCCCCCTCCACTTGGGAGGCATTTAGGGCTTAGGGAGGGAGGGAAAAAAGAGGCTGGGGAGGTGGTGGGACCTTGGTGGCAGCCAGCAGTATGGTGGGTACTGGTGCAGGTACTGGTATGGTGTGTGGCTTTGTGTTGTGGATGGTTCTGAGCCCGGGTGGGTTTGCTGCAGAGGGGATGTCTCATCAGCCCCACGTAGCATTGCAGGGTGATGTGGGTCTGTGGGGTCTCTGGGCAGGGCTTGCTCAGAGCCCTTGTGCTGATGGGGATGTGGGGAAGCTGCGGGGTCCTGGGCTGGTGGGACTTCTATGCTGTGCAGGGAAAGTTCGCAGCGGTGTTAGTCCTGCCTGCAGAGCCTGAGCCTGCTGCCCTATACCTGCCTGGGTGCTTCCCCAGAGGGTTTGCATAAGTAAATCATATCTCAAAGTTCTTGAGGGCTTTAGTGGTCGCTCAGGCTGCTCTGGCTAGGCTGGGGCATGTGAGCCAGGAGGAAGGGTGCTGTCATGTTCCTAGAGTGTGTGTGGTTTCTTGGCAAAATGCTTTTTGGAAACCTGGTGGGGGAATGAGTGCTGACGAGGCTGTAGAGGTGTGGTGCCCATCCCAGAGGTGCTGGGACTTGCGGCTCTCCCAGGCTGTGGTGGTGAACCCCTCCAGCTGCCCTTGCCCTTTGCTCTGGGCTGGGGACTTGCGCCAGCACAGCTCTGGCTCTGAATTCCATGCACAGGCAATGCTTTGCAACACAAGCCTGGCTCAAGAGGGGCTCTGGCACGGTCTCTTACTGATGCAAAGCTGAGCTGCATCTCTCTGGCTGCAGTAGTGCCTCTCCCCTGCTCCGTTCCCTGCACCTGCGTTCCAGGGAAGGGCTGGGGATGGACAGGTAAAACCCGTCAAATGGTCTGTTGATGGTTTCAGTACAAACACTTGCTGCACTGGGTTTGCTTTCTGACCTTCTGCTGCAATGGGGAAGCTGAGGAAGGCTGAACCAAAGGCGAGAGCAGTGAGGCCCCTGGGAGAGAGGAATGCCCATGTCCCTGCCGTCGGTGTGCCTGCAGCGGTGATGGCAGTGAGCAGCAATGCTGCTGTGACTCCTGCCGTGTGCTGGTTTTTTATCACTTGTTCTGTAATGGCAAGTATGCAAACAGCATGCCAGGGGAGAGAGCAAGAGTTCCCAGCTATAAAAAGCTTTTGTTTTATCCTAGTGTGGCATCAGCCTGGCTCAGCCTTGGCAGAATCTGAATGTGTTGTGTTTAATGATGCTGGGAGGCAAAGCTGGCGCTTGCCCGTCACTGCCCGGTCTCTCCTCTCCTCGCATCGAGCCTCAGCCCCTCCTCGGTGCCTGCCTGCCCTCTTGGGGCCCAGCCAGCTTTGGTGAGCTCACAGATGCAATTATGAATTGAACATAAGGGATAGAGGATTAAAACTGTGCTTAATATCTGAGGTGGCAGGTCATGGGAGCTTGGGCAGGGATCTGATAGCCGGTGCCCTCCTCCCTGCCAGCTGCCCATACACAGGCTCGTGCACCGCTTGCCCAGGCTGGGTTTGTCTCTTGGGCAGGCAGAACTAATCCGTCCTTCTTTGAACAGTGTTGTCCCAGTGCACATCTGCACAGGCACGCTGGGGTACCTTGGGTTTGGTCAAGGTCCGGCTCTCCGGTTTGCAGGTGAGAGGGTCAGCACCGCAGCTCTGGCTCTCTCTGCAGTTCCGAGGCAGGCTGCACCCGGACAGTGTGACCGACACCAGCACGTCATCACTCGGGGTGCATTGCCCTTCCCCTGAGCGGGCTGGAGCCAGACCTTGGATTTGCCAAGCTCCTGCAGCCATCACAAGCTCCCCTCTATCTGCTAAATGCCAGGCGCTGATTTATCTGCTTTACATGTCTCGGATCATGCCTCACCCACACCCTCGGTGAGGGTGATTAATAGAACTGGAACTGTATGTGTGAACCTGAAACACTTAATGAGGGTGGTTGTGTGCATGCAGCCTGGTTGGGGTGGATAAGGCTGTGGGACAGGGATTAAACAGTGCAGGGACTTTACATCCACTTAAGCTGGAGTGCCAGCATGCAAAAACTTTAAGATTGGGGAGGGTGATTTACACCTTACATAGGCTCAGGATGCCAGTGCCAGCCAAAGCAGGTTGTTCTGACCCTGCATGGGGGGCTATGCTCGTGCACCAGCTGGAGAAAGGTGGGCTTGTGTCCAGCTGTCTCTAAATGACCCCAAGTTATTTCGCCAGGAATCTACAAAAGGGTGTTTGAGCTCCTTGCAGGAGAAACACTGGCACAGAGGAAGCCCCTGCTCCATCCTCCCCTGGTCTAAGGGATGGCTCCTACTCACTGCCACAGCAGTGCTGGGCATAGGTGGGCACGGGGGAGCCTGTTGCTGCAGGATGGTATGCAGCCCCTCGCCCTCAGCATTGCCTTGGGAGGAATCCAGGACCTTGCAGGCATCTTACTCTGGTGCTAGGCTCTGTTTGCAGGGGAAAATGCCCCATGATGAGGCATCCTCCAGGAGCTGCTAAACACCCGCTGCAAAGGGCTCCATAGCTGCTACTTGAGCTGCCTCACACCTCCACCTCCATGGCCAGGCAGACCCTGTGCCCCCTCAGATGTGTCTGGGACCAGCTCAGGCATCTCTTTCCTCTCTCCAAACACATCTGTGGGCAGCAGGAACTCCATGTGCTATCCAGCAAGGAGAGCTGCACTGCTTGTTCCCTGCATCCCATCTCTCCCCAAGTAGGGATCTTCCCTAATCCATCCTGACTTTCTCTCTATGTATAAAGAAGTATTTTTAAATATCCATTGTTTATTCTGTGGCAACAGCCAAAGGAGCTGCTCTGATTCATGGCATAAACATATTTTCCCAGAGTTTTCTAAACAGCCAGTTGACCCGCTGGCCAGCACTTCCCCGCAGGATCTCTCCGGGGCCGGCTCTGCCTCCCCCTGCCCGTGGCAGCAGCGGCTGTGCAGGTAGAGAGCCGGGCCTATGGTTCCGGCCCATGGCAGGGATGGGCAAGGGGAGAGGATGCTTTCCCTGGTGACAGCCCTGGGCTGGAAGGTGCAGTCGGGGTCTCCAGCACCGTGGGGGCTCGGGTCGAGGCTCTAGAGCAGCAGGGATGGGGGTCAGGGCTGTGCGAGACCCAGCATCTCTGTGCTTCAGCTTTTCCAGCTGTAAAACTGGGACAAAGATACTGGGCCACGTTACTTCCCCTGCCTTGATGAAACGCCTGGGACTCTCCCTTCCTTTCCCCAGTCGGGTCGGCTCCCTGGGAAGGGAGGAGGGCACTGAGCTCTCCTGTCTGGGAGTGGGAGGAAAAGTCTCATTTAAGTGCCAGAGAGAAGACATCAGAAGTGGTGTTTTGGAAGCCTGCTTTGGCACCTCAAGAAAGCCTGGCTGTTTGTCCTGCCATGGGCAGTGTCCGTCTGTTATTCACTTTGAATGCGGTGGGAGATCCCCTGCAGGGCACAGAGATGGTCTGAAGGTGCCGTGAAGGACTGGCTGCAGGAGAATAGCCTGTAAACCCCCCCGGGCTGAGTCCTGCAGCCCTTTCGGTGCCCAGGAGCCGCACACAGCCCAGCTCTGCTGGGTGGGCACACATTGGGCAACTGGGGAGGCAGAGGCGAGGATGGTAAGCGGAGGCGAGGATGGGAAGCAGAGGCAAGGATGGGAAGCCACCAGCCCCTGGTCACCCAGCAGGGTGGTGGCAGAGCTGGGAACAATCAGGCATCCTGCCCCTGTGCCGGGCCTCTGCCAGATCCATGGAGCCAAGCCCAACGTCCTCGTTACCCATGGACATTCCCACAGATGCTCTTGCTTTACTTTTCCGGCACAAAATCCAGCGGCGGCTCCGTGTGCTGATGCACGCTGGAGTTACATGTGCAGCGACATTGAAAAGATGACAACTTCCCTGTACGCATCTTGTTTGTGCTGTGTACCGTTCCAGTGGAGGGACAAATCGCGCTGTAAATAGCAAGTCCAGGGCTTGGTCCAAGCCAGCAATTAATGCCAGAGCTGGGAGCTAAAAGGGGTTGCATCAAGCCCGCATCTGACTGCTTTGAAAAACCAAAACAATCTTGTAAAGATCAAGCTTGTAAAAATGGGGCTCTGTTTTGCTATCTCATGAATGGGAAGAAATGCCAACTGGATAATTTTTTACACATATTTTTTTCCTCTTTGTCAACATTCCCCCATTTGGCTGAAACTTCAAAATGCCATATTTGGAGAGCGCCTGTCTTAGAAGTTCCAGTATTTGTATAAATAGCTGATAGTGAAAAAATTACCCGCTCTGGAGTCTGCCCAGGGGCCCTCAGGAGGAGTGGAGCTGGGGGCAGTGATGGGGCCGAGGCTGCTGGGGCTCTGGAGCAGCCCAGTGCCTTCCAGTCTGAGGTGGCTCCCTGCCACCATGTGTGAGTGGAGAAGGAATTGTGGGTGGGGGTCTCCAGAACACCAGCACCCACCCAAATTCAGGAGGGGGAACAACAAAGGTCAGCCCGTTCTCCTCCATCAGCTGGGAAGGAGTTTTGGGCAATAAATGTGGAAGTGAAATGGTGACTGTGAGATGCCCTGGGTGCCGTCTTTTGGAGCGGGGCTGTCATCTTGTCATCCCTCTGCTGATGTTGGGGGGACAGGGCTGTTGTCCCCACCAGGGACAGCCTCTCCTGCCCAGGGAGAGCCTGAGCACAGTGAGGGGTGTACGCAGAGAGACACGTAGCAAAGTCCTGGGATGCACGGTGAGGGGTTTAGAGCAAGGGATGCAGGGCAAGACGCTGAGGTGCATGGAGAAGGACCAGAGCACACGGTGAGGGGTGTGCAAAGGGAATGGAGGGATGCAGGGTGAGGGGTGCACAGAGAAGGACCCGGGCGCATGGTGAGGGGCTGGTATGAGCATGGCATGGTGCAGGGTGTGTGGAGAACAAGGACAGATGGTGTGGGACCGGGGCGAGAGGCTGAAGCGCAGGGTGAGGGGTGCAGGGAGAGGGACGGGAGCGCACAGTGAGGGGCGCAGGGCGAGGGACGGGAACGCAGGGCGAGGGACGGGAACGCAGGGCGAGGGGCTAGAGCGCACGGTGAGGGGCTGGAGCGCACGGTGAGGGGCTGCAGCGCACAGTGAGGGGCGCAGGGAGAGGGGCTGGAGCGCAGGGTGAGGGGCGCAGGGAGAGGGACGGGAACGCAGGGCGAGGGGCTGGAGCGCAGGGAGAATTGCGCAGGGCGAGGGGCTGGAGCGCAGGGTGAGGGGCGCAGGGCGAGGGACAGGAGCGCACAGTGAGGGGCTGGAGCGCAGGGTGAAGAGCGCAGGGCGAGGGGCTGGAGCGCAGGGTGAGGGGCTGGGAGGCGGGGGAAGGGTGCGCGGCGAGGGGCCGGGGCGCACCGTGGGGATACCGGAGGGAGCGGGGCGGTCCGGGGGGCGCCCGGCCGGGGGTGGGGTGGGGAGGGTGGGGGGAGGCGGTGCCGCAGCCCTCTCCTCTTTCATTGATGTCCGGAGCGGGGCAGCCCGGGGCCGCCCCGCTCCTTTAAAGGCTCCTCCTCCCAGCAGCGGCCCGGGGAGCGCCGCCGAGGGGAGCCCGGCCCCGCCGCAGCCCCGCCGGTCCGCCCCGAGGGCTGCTCCGGGCTCCGGCGGCCGCGGGGAGGGAGCGGGGCCGCGCACGTCGGGGGTGCCGGAGCCGTGCCCCCCCCCCTCCCTCCCTCCCACCAAGGCCGGCGGAGATGAGTCCCCCGCCCGCGGGCAACGGCAGCGCCTGGGGGGCTGCAGCGCTGGGCGCCGGCGGCAACTGCAGCGGGGCCGCCAGCCTGAGCCGGCAGTGGGTGGTGGGGGCCGCCCTGAGCCTCACCGTGCTGGTCATCGTGGCCGGCAACTTGCTGGTGATCGTGGCCATCGCCAAGACGCCGCGGCTGCAGACCATGACCAACGTTTTCGTCACCTCGCTGGCTTGCGCCGACCTCATCATGGGCTTGCTGGTGGTGCCGCCGGGGGCCACCATCCTGCTGAGCGGCCACTGGCCCTACGGCACGATGGCGTGCGAGCTGTGGACCTCGCTGGACGTGCTGTGCGTCACGGCCAGCATCGAGACGCTGTGCGCCATCGCCGTGGATCGCTACCTCGCCATCACGTCGCCGCTGCAGTACGAGGCGCTGGTGACCAAAAGCAGGGCGCGGGCCGTGGTGTGCCTGGTGTGGGCCATCTCTGCCTTCATCTCCTTCTTGCCCATCATGAACCACTGGTGGCGGGACGGGGCGGACGAGCAGGCGGTGCGCTGCTACGACGACCCGCGCTGCTGCGACTTTGTCACCAACGTGACCTACGCCATCATCTCCTCCACCATCTCCTTCTACGTGCCCCTGCTCGTCATGATCTTCGTCTACGTCCGCGTCTTCGCCGTGGCCACGCGGCACGTCCAGATCATCGGCAAGGACAAGGTGAGGTTCCTGCAGGAGCCCCCCAGGCGCAGCTCCAGGAGCAGCCGGCGGAGACGGCCCTCCCGTCTGCTGGCTATCAAGGAGCACAAGGCGCTCAAGACCCTGGGCATCATCATGGGCACCTTCACGCTCTGCTGGCTGCCCTTCTTCGTGGCCAACATCATCAAGGTCTTCTGCCGGCCGCTGGTGTCGGATCAGCTCTTCCTTTTCCTCAACTGGCTGGGCTACGTCAACTCAGCCTTCAACCCCATCATCTACTGCCGCAGCCCCGACTTCAGAAGCGCCTTCCGCAAGCTGCTGTGCTGTCCGCGCCGTGCAGACCGCCGGCTCCACGCCGTCTCGCAGGACCTGCAGCGCTGCCCCTGTGCCTTCAGCCCCCGGGGGGGACCCTCAGAGGACAGCAAGGCGGCAGCCCCTGGACACCCCGGGGAGGACGCCGAGGCTGGGGGCAGCAGCAGCCGCTGCAGCAGCTGGATGGAGGAGACCAGCCTGTCCCAGGGCAGCGGCCACCGGCAGCGGCCCCTGGGCGAGTCCCGGCCGCAGGGCACCCAGACCACGCTGTGCTCACAGCTTGACGAGTAAGTACCCGCAGGCGCTCGCTCGGGGGGCTCCGGGGGACCAGCCCTTTGGGGTGCGACCAGGGGCGCTGTCGATGGTGGGGCCGCGGTCTGATGGCACAGCATGAAGCCGGAGGGCAGGCAGACACCGGAGCTGGAGGGCAGGCAGACCCTGGTGTGCGTGGGAGAGGTGCTGGGGTGCGGGGCTGGGAATCACTGCCGTCTGCCTTTAGGTTCCCCTAAAACCTTGGCCCCTCCACTGGGCTGCAAAACTGGGGTCCCAGCCCAGTCCTGCCTTGTCCCTTCCCGGGGAACACCCCAGCCTGCCAGGATGGGGTCTGCTGTTCCTGGGTAAAGAAAAACACTGGTGGTGAATAGGGAAGCAAGCCAGCCAAACAGGAATGCATCCCAAAGCCTGGGATTCCCCTCCTTCTCCCCCCACTCCCGCTTTCTGCTGTTAAAGAAGGAAAACGTGGGACACCCCCCCCCCCCCGCAGTGAGGCAGCTGGGGGCCACTGTTGCCAGCCTGGGTTCTGTGGGTCACTTTGCCCTCCGACAGAGCGTAAATCTGGGAAGGAAATTTATTTCTTCACCCTCTGTCCCTCACTGCTGTCAGCCCTGTGGATGGGAGATGGGCTTCCCGTAGCTGGCAGCCCCATGCCAGGGCAGAGGGCTGGCAGGGACGCCCGTGCTGTGGTTCTGCCCTGCCAGCCTGCTGCCTGCACCCTTATGTGGGTTTATACCTCCTTCTGCAAACTACAGGGTGGGGGTTTTTCCCCCTGAGTTTTTTATTAGTATGACAAAATTTGAATTATTCTGGTTACTGTGGATTTTAACTGGCTTTCTCTGGTCTGAAACCCCTCCTGATGCCCAAAGGCAGGAGATGTTCCTGCCAGCACGCACAGGAAGAGCTGCCGTCGGCAGAGATGTGCAGAAAGAGGTGCCAGAAAGTGTTTGCTGAACTCGCATGTTCTGAGGAAGGATTTATCCATGCTAGGAACACGGGATGGTAAATAGTGGGAAAGGTCTGGGCTCTTCATGCACTGTGCTGTCCTGTTTAAGGTTTTCCGGCAGAGAGATGCCAGCTGGTCCTTCCATCTGACTGGGAGCAGCCGAGAGCCGGGAAGAGAGTGAGTGTGCTTCCCCTCAGCCAGCACTGCAGCGGTGTCGGGGCGATCATCCCTCGCAGCGTCTCCTCTGCCCGCTTTGGCCGCTGCCTTCCCTGGGGGAGCGCAGCCTTTGGCCAGCCCGCAGGCAGCTGCCTGCTTTCGGGCACGTGAGCCTGGCATCAGCCCGGCCATCTGCTGACACCTCCCTGCCTGCCCCGGGATGCTTAACCCCCATGGGGGCGGCTGCTTCTGCCGTGTTGGCTTACGTACTGCTGGAGCTCCAGACCTCATGCATGGCGCTTTTTGCCCAGCTCCAGTCCTGGATCCCCTTCCGTGCCCACCGCTGCCCTTTCTCCTGGGCGGTGGCTTTGGGTCCCCATCCCCGGTGCTATGCAGGCTGTGAGGCTTGAGCCCGGTGGGTGATGCTGCGTCACCTCCCACCCTCTTCTTGCAGGGCCGGGTGTCGCGAAGTGGACGGAGGAGCGGCGCTGGGGACAATGGTGCTGGAAGGACCCTCCGGTGCACGCACTGACCCGGAGAGGAGAGGGGCTATCCCTTGGGAGCGCTCGCAATCACAGCAGGGCCCGAGGAGCCAGCTCCTCCATGCTGTTGGTGCTGGAGAGCTGGAACCAGCTAGGAAAAAGCTCCCACGCTGCTGGCCAAGAGGCAGCGCAGCCTCGGGGACGTGCCTGCGCTCGCTGTGTGGACAGGGGACCAGCTCCCACCCGGGGGTGCTTCCTGGCACGGCTGGTGGCAGGAGGCTGTGGCTGGCGGCTCTGCTTTCTCGAAGAACCTTGTCATTCCAGGCTTGGCCGGGTTTTGGACAGCCCCTTGGGAAGGGGAGAAGAGCCTCCTGCAGGCACAAGCCCTTTCCAGGATCTCCGCTCCATCCCTGTCCCAGCCACTGCATTCCCAGGGCTGGGTGCGATCCCGGGAACTCCAGCGATACCTTTAGCAAAGGAAAAGCACAAGGGAGCAAGGGGAGCTCCAAGCATGGGGGACTGGGCAAAAAAAGTGAATTATGCTCTTGTCAAATCTCCTTCTGTTTCTCCCTCTCTGTTTGGGGCAGATGTCCATGTTTCTGTGCCATTCGAGGGTGGGAGGTTGGATGGATCAAGCTGGAGGAGCAGCAGCAGCGGGGTCAAGTGGGGAGAGCATTGTAGAAGGGCGGTTTTCATCCTGAGGCCCCTGCATGCTGGTCTGGGTACGTGGGGCAGTGGGGTGAGGGCAGGGAGGTTAAGCTCTTGCTTTAAACCCTTTTGCACTGCCAGCGTGTTGGGAGGTGGCAGCAGGGCCAATCCAGCCCCGAGACGCTGCAGTGGCTCCTCCGTGCACGCTGCGGTGCCAGCAGAGCTCGGGGTGCGTGTACAGATGGGCGCTCACATTCGTGGCCGTGCCCACGCCACACTGCCACGCAGTGACTTTGGGGATAATGTTGGTTGTAAATAAGTCACGGTGACTGTAAAGTTTTTGTACTGTTTTGTCTCCCCCCACCCTCTGTGCGAAATAAACCTTCGAAACTCTGCGATGCCTTCGAATCTGTGCCGAGCAGAGGGATGCTTCTTCCATGTGCTCTTCCCGAGGGGCTGCCCGAGGCTCGGGGGTGCATCCCCCTCCTGGGCTCCTGGGGCTGTGGCTGGCAGGGACCAGCTGAGCAGGCAGGCAGGGAAAAGCCGGGCTCTGGGCATGCCATGGTGCCAGCCCCCAGCCCTGCCACGTCTCCCCGCACCCCGAAAGGGCAGGCAGAGCCTGGTGCTGCTGCGGCTCCCTGGCAGGCAGGGCCATCCCTCCTCAGGGTCTGGCACAGCACCTGCCAGCCCTGTGCCCCAGGAGAGAGCTTTGTGCCCCCCTGGGGGTTTACCAGCCTGGGGGTGCACCAGAAAGTAGGCACCGCCATCCCACTGTAATTCAGGATTTTTTTACCAGTGTGAACTTGGGAGTTTACAAGCAGTGAACATTTGCTTGGGAGAGGCAGAGAGCCCTGTGCCGAGATGATGCCCGAAGCACTGGGGCACCCCACGCACCTGCAGCCCCCCAAGCTGCCCCGACTGGCCACCGTGTCCCTGCCAGGGAGCCTGTGCAGAAGCGCCCAGTGCCACCTCCTGGTGCTGGGGAAGTCCCAGCTCCCACATAGAGTCTGCGGGGTCTGGCTGCAGCCCCAGGGACCAGGGTGCTGGGGGTTTCCACTGCTGGGATCCTCCCTTGGCGCGTTTTGCTTTTAATACCCAGCAAGGGTGAAATCGCTAAATAAAGAGAAAAATTAAGCTCTTGCCAACTGTTTCCATTTTAGAGTTTCAGATGTCGGTTTGGTGGGTCTTGCCAGACTGGTGTCTGTTCCCTGCAGCTGACTGAGCACAAGCAGGTCCTGTGTGCCCCCAAGCCCCCCCATGGCCTCATCCTCCCCAGGGTACCCTCAGTGACCCGCTGAGGGGACACAGTCCAACACCAGCCCAGGAGTTGTTTGTTAGTCCCCCAAGAGCCACGGTGTTAACGAGTAACTTCCCAAACCACAGGCAAGCCCCAGACAGGGGTAAAGGGGGATCCTGGGTCTCTGCATGTCCCGCTCACAGGGCTGGCATCCTCGTCTCCAATCAAGCTGCTGGCTCATCTTGTCTAGACTGTGCTTTTGCCAAGGAAGTTTGGACCAGATGATTCTTGAAGTCCCTTCCAACCTGGTATTCTATGAATCTATGATAAAGTTTGCTCAAATGGAGCTGCTTCTGCCTTCAGGCTTAATTCCTTGCTGTAGGTCCTCCTGGGGGTGTGCAGTGATGAGGGGGTCGTGGGTGCATTGGTGCCACCTGCCCCCCCAAGCACCTGCACTGCATTGCCAAGCCGCACCTCCCTCAGTGTCCCCCTTTTCTTTATTAGCACCCGGTGCCAGGTGCTGGTGCTTGTTGCTCTCTCGGTGCTGCTCTCCTTTGCTGGGTGCGGGCTGCTGGGCAGCGTGTGGGGAGGGATGTGTCCTGCGGTCCCCCGGGGCTGCTGCTGTGTGTGGGGCAGGGGGCAGCTCGCTCTGACACCCCAGTCCCTGTGCTGGGTTGTGCTGCTGGATTAAACACTGATGCTGACCAAGTCCTTGGTGCTAGCGTGGCGTTTGGAGGCCTCCAAGTGTTCTCTCCATACTAAATGCTTCTCGGAGGATTTAGCTGCTCTGGCTCGCTGAAACTGCTCTGTGTAGGAGGGTGCACCAACTGCCCTGAGCTGCTTACGGTGCTCCCTTGCTGCAGGGAGGCTGCTCATCCTCTTAGAGCTGACTTTGTCTGTAAAGGCATTTAACTGTCTTTTGTTTTCCCTAGGGATGCACAAGCAGCTAGGTGTTTTTAATCCTTCACCTAGCAATGCTATCCTCGCCGAAGGGATGCTGGTCCAGCTGCTGTCCTGGTGTGAGCTGCTGGCATGCTGCTGTCCCGGCTCTAGGCTTTTGGTAGCAGAGAGTTTGCTCTCAGTGCTCCAAAGTCACATTTCTTCCATGTATTTCTACTCCAGAGCAGCCGAATGCTGTTTTCTCTGGTGTTTGTCTCACAGGAGCTGGTTCCTGCTGCTGCCGTTGGATCTGCCGTGGAGGATGAGCACCTCTTCTTCCTTCTCCAGGTCACTGTCGGAGGAGAGGCCCATTGCTGCCCTGTGGGGTACGGAGCTGCACGCCCTGGGCTGCTTTGGTGGAACCTGCAGGCAGGAGCGGTTGGGGGGGGGACAGTGGCTGTGCCCTGCAGCACCTGGGGTGGGTGTGCATGAAGGGTGTTTCCCCCTTTCCCATGGAGTGTGCTCCCAGGAAAGCCTCCCCTTTGCTTTCAAGGCTTGCACAGCTTGGGCAGCTCACGTGTCCACAGACGATGCTGTGTTCCCGCAGGCTGCCAGCTGAACACGGGCACCCGGACCTGTGTGGTGAAGGAGGACGATGACTTACTGGAGCATCTGGTCCTGCTGAAAACAGTGAGATCCGAGGCTTGCCGAAGAGCCCGTCAGAGCGAGCCTATGCCCCAGCAGCTGGGCTCCCTGCCACGGGGTCTCTGCTTGGCTCTGCAGATCTGCCTGGGAGCTGAGGCCAGGGATGAGCTGCACGTGGTGGCCGTTGATTCAAAAAACACCTACGGAGACCAAAAGCCGGTGCCCATCGTGGCACTGCGGACCTCGGTGCTCCCCATGGTAAGGGCAGCTGAACGCGCAGCATGCAGCCCCCGGCTGTGGGGTGATAATTTCACCCCGGACTGGGGTCAGGGGTCTCTGACTTCCAACTCTTTGCAGATCAGCCTCAAAGGTCTGGAGCTGGTCCCTCCCGTCACCTTCGTGCTCAAGTGTGGAGCTGGACCGGTCTACCTTAGTGGGCAGCACATCACCCGTGAGTGCTGCGGGGCCAGGGCGAGTGTGGGCTAGGGGCTGCACTGGGGATGGTCCCGTGGGTCCCATGGTGGCTTTAGTGGCACCTGGTGCCCTCAACAGGGCTGCTTCGCCCCAGGGACGGAGGGAGCACTGGTCTGTGGGGCAGACTAGTGCTTGTTTGCATTTGTGGGCTCAACATGATGTTTCGAGCCAGCTCTCTGCTCTGCCTTTGCTGCTGTGGGGTGGGATGGTGTCCGTGCTCCCACTCGCAGCGTGGGGTGGGATTGCTGGCTGTGTTTGCAGCTGGGGGGGGGTTTGCCTCCCCTCGGTGGGTCAGGGCCACCCCATCCTGCTGCAGCCCTGCATCCCCTCTCCCCAGTGGAAGATGATGCCAAGTACGAAGCCCACAAGGAAGAGTTCTCAAAGGAAGACACAGGTGATGAGGATGATGCTAGAGCATCATAGAATAGCTGCAGCTCAGAGAAGACTTTGCAGCTCTGGGAGTGGAGCTGGCGTGATGGTGATGGTGGGGATGCCCTGTGCCAGGATGATCCTTGAATGGGACAGATCTTTGGACGGGGACACAAGCTGTCTGGGCTTTGAATGTCATCCCTTGTCTCCTCTCCCTGCCCCCTCCATTCCTACTATGCTCCTAGAAATGCTCTTTTTTCCTTTTATTGCAATAACAATGGGAAAGTGCAAATACCCTGGAGTTAGTCTGGACTGTGCTCTGGTACTCCTGCGCCAGCCTGCTGTCGCCTGCTGTCCTGTCCCTGCCTGCCTGCTGCCTCCGGCGGTTCCCTGCCTCCTCTTGGGTGCAATCGCCGCGATGTTCTGGGTCACCCCACTAACCCGTGGGTCTGGGGGGCCGGGGGTCCCAGCAAGCAACCCCTGGGGAGCTGCAGGCTGCTGCCTGCTGCTGCCTGCTCCCCTGCCTACTGCCAGGACAGGAGGCTCAGGGGATCTCCTAGCCTCAGTGTGTCTGGAGGAGGAAGGCTGCACCGTGCTCTGGCTTGAGGCTGGTGTGTCCACATAAGCTCAGCTGCCTCTTCAGGGGGAGGACACGATGCTCTGAGGCCAAGGCGCTTGTGCCTGGCATCAGTTATCCTGTGTGCTCCCTTCTAATGGTCCTTTTGTTCCAGTAGGAATCGTTCTGACCATCGTCTGTTTGGCTCAACAGGACTAAGTTGTGTTGCCATCTTCATGGCAGCCCAATGAAATGGAGCCAAAAGCTGCCCAGAACAAGCAGCCGCTGAAATAATATAATCAAAACTCCTAATTGAGAAAATTGCCCAAATCCATTACATGCATGATATTAGCTGGCAGCGAGGTTGACTTTAAAGGGGAGCCCTGAATCTGCAGGCGGGGTGGGCTGGGAAGGGAGCACACGGGTCTCTCTTTATTTTCCCCACTTATAATAGAAAAGGCCACAGAGATGAGCCGATCGGTGCGCAGAGGGAAGATTGCTGTCGTCACGCTGTAATGGCTTGGGAGAGGCCGGAGATGGGTCTGGGTGAAACCAGCTGCCAGCCCTGATGGGCTGCAGCCTGGCAGCACGTCAGCCGCTGGCGTGGGCTGTGCCTGGCCGTGGGCTCAGGGACACAAGGGGACAGGATCGCAGGGCGATCGCATGCAGCCTTTGCCCTGGCAAGGGGTTTCTCAGGCATCGCCTCCTGCAAGGCAAGTGTGCGTCCCGAGCCCCTTCCCTGCCTCGCGGGTTTGAGATGTGCCCTGGGATGGGGAGCAGAAAGCTGCTGCGGTGCAGAATCCCAAGCTCTGGGGGTGAAAGAGTGGGGAGAGCAAAACTATAATGAGGAATTAACTCATCCAGCTTTTCCCTGCCCTCGCCTCACTCCCAGCACACAAGACTGCTGGAGAGAGGATCAGAGCCACAACCATTGCATTTGTCATTGAAACAGGTGATTCTGGCTTATTTTCCCCACCGGGATCAGCTCTGGGACCTGTCTCTGTGACAATGCATTGCCTGGGGGAGTGAGGGCTCTCGCTTGCACGCTGCTGCCAGGGCTGATCGGGTTGAAGGTGCCTCGTGGGGGCCAGAGCGTCCCGCGTGAGCCTGGGGGTAATGCAGCCCCCCACTGCCCATCCCGGAGGTGTTCTGCAGGCCCTGGGCACAGGCAGGGGTGCCAGCTGGGCAGGAGCAGAAATAAAGGCTGATGAATTCATTGCTCCTAATTCCTCAGGCGGGAATGAAACACGCTGTTAGTTGGAAAGCTCGCTGAATGCCGGCAGCTCAGTGTGATCCAGCAGCCGCATTAAGACATCTCGCTGGGTGCAGATTAAGCCCTGTAAAGAAATACAGGAAGAAAAGAAACGCAAAGCAGATTAAGGTCAGTGCCAGTGAATTTGCACAGTGGCCTCTTCAACTCCCAGCGTGTGTCAGGGGAGCGTCCGGCAGCAAAGTGCACAAACCGCCGCCGTGGTGCTGGCTGACTTGCCGGTGCTTGCCGGTGGGTGCGTGGGGACAGAGCTGTCACCCCACACCAGCCACAAGCCCCTTGCTGGAGCCTGGTCTGCAGGATAGCGTGCCCAGCCCCGGCCACAAATGCAGCGTGGGACCCTGGAGAGCCACAGCCCGTGGCTGGAGCTGGTGTAGACCCAACGGTGGGAAGGGTGGGTGCCTTGGGGGAGATACTCTCGTCTCCCTTCCCACAGCCCCTGGCAGCGGTACGCTCGCCCCATCCTGCATCCTGTGTGGCAGCATCTCCTGGACAGCTTTGGCATTACCATGGCAACTGCCAGGTAGTTAATAGAGGAGTCTTAATGTCATGGAGAGAAAACGGGCACAAATAGAGCACGCCAGGTGTGGGGCTGCACGCCTGCCCAGCCGGGCATGGAGGGCACCGGTGCAGGATGCGGCCCCCGGGCACGCTGCGTGTGGCTGGTGCTGTGTCCACCCAGCCGGCACCAAAACGGGCTCTGTTCCCCCGTGGCAGGGATGTCCCCTCGTCACCCTGCTGCGAGGGTGGCACGTGGCAGCCAGCATCCCATGGGCAGGACAGGGCTCTGCACGCTTTGGGAAGGAAGAGGCAGCCCCGAGCTCCTCATAGAATTCATATGCAGGATGGATGCCAGCCTGTGACACAAAAGCAGGACTGTCAGTTCTGAGTGCCTGGTGGCTTAAAGACTCTTTTGGGAATAACTGAGATGAATTTTGGCAGAGAATGGGGATGTGAGAATGACATTTTAATGCAGAAGATGCTCCCGTCAGGCTAAAAGCTGCTTCAGAGATTTCTTTCAGGCTAACTTGTTCCCCAGGAGTTTGTGGGCTTTGCACAGGGCGATGGGTACGACGGTCCTGGGCTCAGTGGGGAGTCAGTCACAGCCCCAAGCATTCGCAGCATCACAGCCTGGCAGGGCTGGGAGCTGTTTTGGCGTGGCTTTGCTGGGTACCTGGTACCATATAGCTCCAGCTGGGTGCATGCCCTCCCGATGTTCACAGTCACACCCCAAAGCCCAGGGGAGATGTACGAGACCCCCCCAGAGGGCTGGGGCTCACCCCAGGCTTTGCCTGTGCAGAAATGTTTGTGCCTTCCCCTGCTCAGGGATGGTCCCTGCACTTTCAGTGGGTGCAAGTCGCATCCTCTCCCGCCTTTTTGCTCAAGCAAATTCCAATTAATAAATGCAGGAATGCCCTTTTATTTTGTGCGTAAGTGGGCAATTGTTCGATGCATGAGCACCCCATCAGCTCACTCACCCAACTAACTGCATGAGGGGTTAAATAGCGCAAACCTGAGCACCCAGTGAGTGCACGTGTGAGCACCCCGTCAATGTCCTTGGGTGCCCAGCTGGTGTGGGTGCATGCCTGGCTAGTGCTGGTATGAACCCCACTATCTCAGGAGTCCGGAGTGGGGCAGAAAGGGCAAGAGGAGGCCTGAGCTTGGGGACGGGGGAGGCATTTCCCCAAATACCTTTTAATTATTTACATTTTTACTTGTCTCAATACCCATGCCAAGGATGGGAAGCTTGCATTAATTGCAATAAACTAAATTAAGTAAAACTTCCCCCCCGTTGAAAATATTTTGCCCCAGTCCCCCTCCTCGCCAGAAGGACTGGATCCAGCCCCGTTCCCAGAGCGGGGACTGAAACCACCACGGTCTCACTGCACCCCAGTAGCAGGTGAGAGGGGCACTGGGATGGGGGGGGGTCCGCTCCCCTCTGCATCCCCAGGTCAACCCCTGAGCAGGAGCCTGCCCAGCCCGTGGGAAGGCGGCTGCCGCTAATCACTGCTGGGTGGCACAACTTAATTCTTTGCTGCGGGCGCTTCATGTGGAAAAGCGGCCCTTGGCCTAGGGAGGCGTGCGGGGCTGAGGATGTGTGTCAGGAGGAGGCTTCTGCACACGGTAACGTATTTACAGGGGGATTTTTACCTGCTGATGCTCAGCTTGCAAAATCCCTCCCTGAGCAGAATAAAGAGCGGGGCTGGCTGTGGGGGGAGGTGGTTGCACGGCTTCGGATTCAGCAGCAAATGTTTGATAAGAGGGACTTTATTCTGAAACATCTCTTCTGTTTCCAAATGCATCCTTTGAAGCAGGGTGCCTTGCAAACTTGTGGGGTGAAGCAGGCAGGGTGCATGGCAGTTGATCTAAAAACCCAGTTAATGCAAATTTGGAATATCGAGCTTTTGGGGGGCTGCTGAGATACGTTACAAAACGGTGGCTGGGTGCAGCTCTCCATTGGTTCCCCTGGGGACTTCCAAAACCTGCCGGATGGGCTTTGGTCTTACTAGCTCTGGTGTGTGAGGGCTTAAGGGTGAAATAACGTCTGGTACAGAGAGAAATAAACAGGGTGGCAAGTCCTGTGCTGCGAAAGAGTGGGAGATAATATTATGGAAATAGCCCAGGAAATTGGATTGCAGAGGGTGGTGAGATGATTCGGTGGGCAGGAGGGAGGCAGGGGATGTGGGAGCAGCCCAGGAGAGAGGACTGCGCTGGGCAGGGGGTCCTGGGGGTCTGGCAGTGAGCACTGTGTGCCGGGAATGGGAAAGGTGCTGCCTGCACTCCCCCGAGGCCGGCTGCCAACGAGGGGCTCCTGGCAGGACCTGGCTGCTAGTGGGAAGCAGCCCAGGCAGGCAGGGACCTGTCTTCCAGGACTGATCTAATTTTTGCCCCTGAATTTTCTCCTTGCCCCCCCATCCCATTCCCTTCATGGCTGATGACATGAAAACCTGGTGTTGCTTTCGGCAGGACTGTGCTGGGGGTCTATGAAAACATCTCATCTGAGCCCTCTGAATTGCAACGACTGCTGCCAGACTTAGCGTTTGAGGAGAACCTGGTTAATCTCCTTAGAGGGATAGATGAGCGGGGTGCAGGCTGAGGCAGTGCAAAAGTAGCAGACCATCTTTATTCATTTACCCATTAATGTCCTTTGTTATTTCCAGAAACATTAGGAGCTATTTTCTGGCTCAGCTGCCGCTTCCCTTTTCCTTCTGCCAGCAGCTGCCCCTCCGCGCCGGCTGGGCTGGGGCAGAGGCAAGATTGCTGCAAATGCTTCGTTTAAAGGGGTGTTGATGAGAGCAGGTTTCGGTAAGTGCTTTCCCTGAGCTCATGGTCAGCCCCGCTGCTTTTCTCCTTCTCCTCTTCCCCCCCAAGCCTGCTGTTGAGCCCAGGGCTGTCTCTCCCTCCCGATGCAGGGCTGCTCGCCAGCATCACCCCTTTTCTGAGCCTGATTTTCCATTTCCCTCCCCAGGAGCCCGCAGGACGAAGCTGCCGTCCCGAGGAGCCTCCCCAGGTGTGGAGCAGGGTCCTGTGCAGCTGGGGGGGGGGACAGCCACAGCAAAACCGTGACGAGGAGAAGGATGCACCCCGTGGACACCTGAAACCCACGACCGCCGGATTTTGGGGTGCCGAAGCTGATTGAGACAGGGGTTTTCTCACCTGCCTGCGGGCAGTGGGGCTTAGCCACAGCCATGGAGGGGGACGGGGCCAACGCCACCATCTACGAGCTCACCCTGCGGAACCGCTCCAACACCAGCATGCAGTTCACCGGCGTGCAGCTCATCCAGTCCTTCAAACCCCTCATCATCCCCTGCTACGCCCTGGTCGTCCTCGTCGGCATCTTCGGCAACTACCTGCTCCTCTATGTCATCTGCAAGACGAAGAAGATGCACAACGTCACCAACTTCTTCATCGGGAACCTGGCTTTCTCCGACATGCTGATGTGTGCCACGTGCGTGCCCTTCACCCTGGCCTACGCCTTCAACCCCCAGGGCTGGGTTTTTGGGAAGTTTTTGTGCTACTTCGTCTTCCTGATGCAGCCCATGACTGTCTACGTCTCTGTCTTCACGCTCACGGCCATTGCGGTTGACAGGTAAGTGCCAGCGGGGTGGATGATTTGGGGGTCCGCGTCTGTTCCCCCCCCGGTCCCTTCAAGCTGCTGCTTGCTCAGCTCAGGGTGTTAAGTCCCAAAGACTCACAACTGGAAAAGGAAAAATCCAGGGGATCTTTGCAGCCTCTCTGCAGCCTTTTCTTTAGCATCAGGACTCGGCCTCGGGTGGAGGAAGCGCAGTGGGGGTGTTCGGCCGGCTGTTGGTTTGCATGGGGAAATGATGTTGTGCAGTTTCATGCCTGCCTGTATGAAGTCACCTCTATCGAAATCTAGTCTGCCCGCGGCCAGGTCTGTGCTCCCGGCAGGCGCTGCTCCTGCACAAGGGCTTGTTGGAGTTTGCACCCAGTTCTTCCTACTTTGCTGGATAAATTTGCACCCAAATCACCCTGTGTTCTGGCCCCTGGGTGGAGAGCACTTGTGCCTCCCTGAGTGCGCCCAGGCAGGGTCTGATGGGGGGTGGTTTTTAAAACCTGTGTTTCCATAGAGACCTCCTCTCATGAAAGATGCTCCAAACCCTGCAGGGACGGGTGCGATGCTGGCAGCGCCCACGGCAGCGCCCAAGAGTGCCTCTCATGCCTCTCACGCTCGTTTGCCTCTGGCTCTGGGGGAGAGCGGGGCAGGACCATGATGGGAAGGGAAAAAAAAAAAAAAAAAAAAAAAGGGAATATTTGAGCAGAATAGCTGAGAAGGCCTGGACTGCTGGCAGAGCCTTGCTGCCTTCACCAGGGGCTTGAAATGTCCCTAGGAGTGCTGGCATTCTTCTTTTGCTCTTCAGCAAAGCCCTTTTTTGGGGGGGTAAAAACCATTTGCTTGTTTCTCCTGCTAAAGAGGCAGCCACCAAGTTATACTGTCCTCAGCACTTTCATAAAACGTCTTTGGGATTTATCGCAAAGGGACGATTTTACCCCAAATCCTCCAGCTCCAATGAGGGGGGAGCATGCGGCCGCACCGGGGCTCTGCTGGTCAAGGACTTCAGCACAAGCCCGCGAGCAAAGCACACCAAGAGCTGTCGGTGCCCAAATATTGCAATATTAAACATTGCAATAGCAAACGCTGCGATACCAAGCAGCAGGTGGTGCGGGCTGTGGTGGGGGGCAGAGCATTTAGTACGTGAAAAAGCTGCAAAAAATCAAATTACAGTCGCTGGAGATACCTCACTGGGAGCTCATTTAGGGCCAGTCCTTGGTCATAAGCTAAGGCAGCGTGGAGAGGAGTGGAAGATGCTCAGGGGAGGAGGAAGTAAAAGAGGAATTGCTGGTTTTTATTGTCATTCACTCAGTGCTGCCTGCGGTCCCCAAGGCAGGTTCGGAGACAGGTTGTGGGAGGGATGCTCCGTGCCCGGCCCTGCCAGGCACCCCACTTCCCAAACCAGCAGAATTGTCCTGCTGCTTCCCTGGGCCCCATGGCAAAGCGAGGGGATGCCGTTGTCCCCCATGTCCCCAGCCAGCCTTTTCCCAGCAGCCGCTCGGGGCTGTGCCCCTGCTGCCGGAGCTTGGCAGGGCTCTGCCTCCCGTGGCCCCAGCCCTACTGCCAGCCACCCCTTGCCCTGGGCTGCCGGGGGGATGCTCTGGGGCTCAGGCTCCCCCGTTTCTCTCCCCGCAGGTACTACGCCACCGTGCACCCCCTGAAGAAGCGCATCTCGGTCACCAGCTGCATCTCTGTGGTGGGGGGCATCTGGCTGCTCTCCTGCGGGCTGGTGGCCCCCGCCATCGCCCACACGTACCACGTGGAGTTTCGGCAGGAGGGTTTCACCATCTGCGAGGAGTTCTGGATGGAGAAGGAGACGCAGCGCCTGGCCTATGCCTACGGCACCCTGATCGTCACCTACATCCTGCCCCTCTCCGCCGTCTCCCTCTCCTACATCTGCATCTCGGTGAAGCTGAGGAACCGAGTGGTGCCTGGTCACCCCACGCAGAGCCAAGCCGAGTTCGACCGCCTGAGGAAGAGGAAGATCTTCCGCCTCATCGTGCTGGTGGTGGCAGCCTTTGGGGTCTGCTGGCTCCCCATCCACGTCTTCAACATCATCCGTGACATCGACATCAATCTCATCAACAAGCACTACTTCCTCCTCATCCAGCTGCTCTGCCACTGGTTTGCCATGAGCTCCTCCTGCTGCAACCCCTTCCTCTACGCCTGGCTGCACGACCGCTTCCGCGGGGAGCTCCGGAAGATGTTCACCTGCAAGAGGAAGACTATCCCCGCCAAGAACTGTGGGGCTGCCAGTGGCGTGCTCTGAGGCTGGGGTCCCGCTCCCCGGACCCTCCACGGCCGTGCGCTTCATCCCATGCACGGCAGAGCTCTCCTTGCTGCCGAGGGATTGGGGAATGCCGGTCCTGCCCGTGGGACTGGAGGCAAACGGGGTCCTCCTGCCTGCCCAGGGGTTTGCAGCACTCGCTGCAGCATCCTTCCCTACGCCTGCCCTGCATCGGGGTGCTCAGCTCCCTGCCGGCATGCCCTGAGCTCCCTTCGCCTCCAGGACGGCAGCTGTCAAGAGCAAAAATGCATTTGCTGCACCTTTTCCCTGCAAAGTCGCCCCAGCTGTCCCCGACTGCGCACTCGCGACCCCGCTAGCCCTGGCAAAACCCATCCCTCCCGCGAGGGTCCCGTAGGTGAACCTGCACCTCCCTGGGGGGCACGGGCTGTGCCCATGCAGGGCTGCCTTCTCCCCTCCCGGCTGCAGGCAGCCCCCCAGGGCAGCACGCATGGCTCAAGGGCTGTCCCTATCCCCAGGGCTGGCTGCTTCCCGGCAGGTCCTGCTCAGTGCGTCGCCCCGAGATGCTGTGGTCCCAAAGGGCTGGTGTAGCCTCACGATGAGGCTGTCAGGCTTCGGAGGAGGCAAGGAGGGGGACCAGAGCCTTGCCAGCATTGCTGGGTGCAGGGTGGATGCTCCCGGGGAGCAGGGGAGGGGATGGGTTGGGTTGGGATGGGGGAGAAAAGCTTCCAGAGGGCACAGCGCCCAGCCCCGTGGGAGGGCTGCATGCTTTGCTTTGAGACCTCGCGGTGTCATTATTCTAAATTAATGAAGGAATGGACCCGTGGGAGTGCGAGGAAGGGGTGAAAAGTATTTTGCTGGAGTGACAGCTGGAAGTAGTTGTCCCTTTCATTAAATGACTCATACAGTTCTCATTAAATTGATTCTCGGGTTTTGGAAATGGTGTTTCTCCTGTGAGATTGTTGCTGCTCAGCCTTACACACCCCTGGTCACCCTGCATGCGCCCCCCCCCGACCCCCCAACCTGTACCCCTGGACACGCACCCGCCTGTAGGCACAGGCACCTGTGTACCCTCCGCAACACCCACCCACACTGCCCTGTGCAGACATGCACAGGCCTATATGTGCACAAAACCACACATGCCCGTCCACACACACGCCCATTCGCACACCCCTGTACACATACACACATCCCTGTGCACACACAGAGCTGTATATACACACACACATGCCCATTCACACACCTCTGTACCCACGCATGCACCCCATACACACACTGCACATACACACAGACACCTGTACACACACCCCTGTATGCATGCAGCTGTGCACACACGCTCATTCACGCTCATGTACACCCCTATACACACCTGAACACACCTGTACATACACCTGTACACCCTTGCACACACCCCTGTACACCCCTGCACACACCTGTACACACCCATACATGCCACACACACCTGTACAACCTGCACGCACCTGTACACACCTGTACATGCCACACACACACACGTACAACCTGCATGCACCTGTACATACACCTGTACACACCTGTACACCTCTGCACACACCTGTACACACCCCTACATGCCACACACACACCTGTACAACCTGCACACACCTGTACACACCCCTACATGCCCCCCCACACCTGTACACCCTGCATACACCTGTACATACACCTGTACACACCCCTACATGCCACACACACCTGTACACCCTGCACACACCTGTACGACCCAGGCCCCGCCCCTATCCCCAGGCCCCGCCCCTATCCCCCAGGCCCCGCCCGCCCCGGCCCCGCCCCATGCTCTCGCGAGAGGGGAGGGGCGGGGCGGGAGCGCACCGGGCAGCGCACCGGGTGGCGCCGCTCCCGCTCCCGCTCCCGTTCCCGTTCCCGCTCCCGCTCCCGTTCCCGCTCCCGCCGCCATGTCGGGCCTGGGCCCGGCCCCGGCCTGGGTGCCCACCCACGTGCAGGTGACGGTGCTGCGGGCGCGGGGTCTGCGGGCCAAGGCGGCGGCGGGCGGCGGCGGCAGCGACGCCTACACCGTGATGGCGCTGGGCCGCGACAAGTTCTCCACCTCGGTGGCGGAGCGGTGCCAGGGGCAGCCGCTCTGGCGGGAGGAGGCCACCTTCGAGTTGCCGCCGCCGCCGCGGCCCGCCGCCCTCCGCCTCACCGTCCTGCACCGCGCCCTCGTCGGCCTCGACAAGTTCCTGGGACGCGCCGAGGTGGACCTGGCGGCACTGCGGGCCGACGGCGGCCGGCGGCACACCAGGTGGGGCCGGGGGCGGCCGGGAGACCTCGGGGGACACGGGCTGGGGGGGGGCTGTGCCCCACGGGGGCCCGGGAGAGGGGTGGGGGGGGACCCTCCGTGCCCCACGGGGGCTGGGGAGAGGGATTGGGGGGGGTATCAGTGCTCCACGGGGGCCAGGGAGAGGGATGGGGGGGTGTCTGTGCCCCACGGGGGCCCGAGAGAGGGTTGGGGGGACCCTCTGTGCCCCAGGGGGGCTGGGGAGAGGGATTGGGGGGAGGGTCTGTGCCCCACGGGGGCCGGAGAGAGGGTTGGGGGGGGTATCAGTGCTCCACGGGGGCCGGGGAGAGGGATGGGGGGGTGTCTGTGCCCCACGGGGGCCAGGGAGAGGGTTGGGGGGACCCTCTGTGCCCCAGGGGGGCTGGGGAGAGGGATTGGGGGGTGTGTCTGTGCCCCACGGGGGCCGGGCAGAGGGTTGCGGGGGGTGTCTGTGCCCCACGGGGGCCGGGGAGAGGGTTGGAGGGGGTATCAGTGCTCCACGGGGGCCAGGGAGAGGGATGGGGGGGTGTCTGTGCCCCACGGGGGCCAGGGAGAGGGTTGGGGGGACCCTCTGTGCCCCAGGGGGGCTGGGGAGAGGGATTGGGGGGTGTGTCTGTGCCCCACGGGGGCCGGGCAGAGGGTTGCAGGGGGTGTCTGTGCCCCACGGGGGCTGGGGAGAGGGATGGGGGGGGTATCAGTGCCCCATGGGGGCCGGGGAGAGCGTTGGGGGGGCCCTCTGGGTCCCACAGGCGTATGGGAGAGGGATGGGGGGGCCCGAGGCTCTGGTGGGGGACCCCAGTTCCCCATGGGATATCCCTGTTCTCCATGGAGATCTCTTTGCCCCACAGGTGTGTGTGGATCTGTGGGGGACCCCCGTGCCCCATAGGGGTGGGGGGAATCTGGTGGGGGACCCCTATGGCCCGTGCGATGTCCCTTTGCCCCACGGAGAACCCAGTGCCCCACAGAGGTGTGAGGATCTGCCAGGGAAGCCCTGTGCCCCACGGGGACCCCTCAAGCCCCCTGAGGGCCCATGGGGTGACCCCTCGGGGCAGGGTCCCTCCTGGTGTGGGTCAGCCCCCCCATAGCTCCAGGGTGCCTGTCCCCTGGAAGAGGCTGGGGGGTCCTGGCACCTGTGGCTGCCGGGCCGGCCGGGGAAACGCAGCCAGTGCTGCCTCGTGCTTGGCTTTGATTTTTAAATATTTACATGCGAGTGCTAACAGCGTACACTGGGAACAGCCAGATTGACCCAAGGAACTTAATGTACTTGAAGTACCTTCGCCTTCTGACAGAGAATGAACACAGGCTACAGCCAGCTGTTTATGTATTTTTCTTAATAAATACTTAGCAGAGCCTAAGCATGCATAAGAGTAGATAATTCAGTGTTATATGGGCTGGCTTCGCTGTTGTCAGCAGGACACTGCGCTGGAAGACTTTTCCTTTAATACCAACTGCCAGCTCTGTGTCATACTTGCTCCTTTGAACATAAACACTGGGACAGTGCGCTGAATTCCTGGGGGTGGTTACTGGGAGGGTTTTACTGGGAGTCAGCGGCCTTGTAATGTGGCTTGAGGTGGCCTGTGAGTCACCTTCCTCTTCTCACTCACCTGAGCAGATCCAGGTATTAACACCGGCTCGGCCAAAGCCAAGATCTGCGTCGTGTTTCTTGACAAAGCCATCAGTGAAGCCTTAATTATAACGTGGCTGTCATTAAGGTCATGTCGCTAATGTGTTTACATGGCAGAGCATAATGTGCCTTCAGTCAGCAGAGTTCAGGGAGTCAGCCTGGGTCCTCCCGGGCTGGTTTCTTTGTGTCTGGGCCAAAGGAAAATAGAGGGGGGGGGCAGGGGGAACCAACTTTGATGCTCCTGGGAAAACTTCTGATATTTCCAATTGTTAGTGTTGTCCTCCCAGCCTGTTGTCATCGCTTAGCTGCTGTGGTGAAGTATAGCCATAAAGGGCTGGGTTTTTTTGGAAAATAAATGCATGTTGGTTGACAGGGGCATGCTAACATAATAAATGAAAATAAGATTTTGTAGTTTTGAGGGGGAGGTTGTCAGTACATTATTTACTTTCAGCTGCTCAAAGTGAGGCGGACATAGTGCTGTGCTTCTCAAAGCAATGGCTGTGTTTCGGGCAGCGCTAAGCTGCCTTTCGCTGAACACGTAGTTTGTGTTTTGGATGCTGTTCGAACAGGGCCTGCTCTTTCCCCAGGGCAGAGAGCACGCAGAATAAATTGTTGTGGCACTGTACAAATGCAGGATGCTCCTAGAAATCACGCGGTTTGGAACAAAAGTGCCCGGTGCTGGCTTGCATTAAAGGCAAAGGATTCATGCTTCCCTTGCTGCTGCCACTGCGGGACTGCAGCTTTAGGGACCTGACAAAGCCTAACATCTCCCTATAAGATCCCTTCCCTGGTGCTGGTGTCTTGTAACTTCAGGTCTGAACATCTAACTGTAGCATGGTGCTTGAGCATTCATTTCCCTCTGTGTTTCTCTGTAGCAGATTTCTGAATTCTTCTCCTTCAGTTAATGCTCATTAGCTTTGAATTTTCTCTGAAGCAAATTACCTTTTCCCATTCTCTTTCATTGCTTCCAGTGCACCTTCAAAGGAATGAAGTGCAAATTTGATGGAGAGGCAGATTTGCATGCTCTGTTCACTTCCTTTATTTTCATGTAGCAGCTGGTGAGGAGGAAGAAGCCGGTGTTTTCCAGGCGGCCTTTCCTATCGGTTCTGTGGAGTCGGGAAGTCTGCAGCTCCAGCAATAGACAAAGTATTGGTGTGCAGTGCTGATAATCTTCTTTGCTGGCCCTAAAGTGGTTTGAATGTTATTGAGTGGTAATTGAGCACATGCGGTACCGGCGTGTAGATGGTGGTTTTGCAGTTTAGGATACCCTGAGCACTGACTTAACACGCAGTGCTTAATATTCTGGAGCTGCATTTCAGAAAAGGGATGAGGTTCAGTCTGTAACGAATGTCCTTCCTGGTGCACTTCAGTCACGAGCTCGTGGAGGTGAGTGGAAATCCCCAGACGGTCTGTAAGGCTTGGTTTGGCTCTCGTGTTGATTAGGGGTTCCTTAGCTTAAGAGGCATTAAGATAGCAACTGAAAAGCTGGAATGCAAGGTATGAGGGTGTGGGACGTGTGTGCAAGCGCTCTGGTACCAGTGTCAGCTCTCTGAGGCTGCTTCTTTCTCATCTACTTCAAAGTCGTAGCCTCTGCAGATTTCAGGAGGCCAGATAAAAACACAGAAGAGAGTGCCTGAGCTGAAATGCAGGAATTCCATGTTGGTTTTTTTTTTTCTTTTTTTTTAACTCTTCCTGGTCTGGGTTTTAAAACAAATTTTACTAATAACTTTCCATTTACAATAAGAAATGTTTTCCTTGGCACCTGGAGGCATATGACCGTGACGTTGTTGTAAGATTAAAGGCTTTCCTTTTCTTTTTTTTTCCTACGCTGTAGGGTTATTTGATTTTTTTAAAACAAAAACACCTTCTGTTCTAAATTACCTGTGCCTCTCAAGAACTGGTTTGTAAAAGAAATCTCTTTGTTTCTGCAGGTGGTACAAGCTTCGCTCCAAACCAGGGAAAAAGGAAAAGGAGAGAGGTGAGATTGAAGTGGATATCCAGTTTATGAGGAGCAACATGACAGCCAGTATGTTTGATCTGTCCATGAAAGACAAGTCTCGCTCTCCCTTTGGCAAGCTCAAAGACAAGCTCAAGGGGAAGAGGAGCAGCGGCCTTTCTGACACGGCATCGGCAATCATTCCCAGCACGACTCACTCCCCCGCTGACAGTGAAGATGAGTCCATTGAGAAGGAAAAGAAGAAATCAAAGTTCAAAACCCTGTTTTCCAAACCTGGCCTGCAGAAGACCTCCCTCTCCCAGTCCATGTCAGTCCTTCCGACACAGCAGCCTGTCACCGAGAGGGTTCGGCTTCGGCCCAGCGACTTCCAGTCGCAATGGGACGATGAGGAGTCTGAGACCTCTCCAACCTCAGAAAGTGAGTATTGGCACTCACTGCACTGATGAAGCACAAAGCCTTTCTCAAAGGTTTGCTTGCGCTTTTCACGCTTTTTAGAGTACTAGTTAAATTCTTCTTACTGAATGAATCCAGAGAAAGTCACTTGTGTCCACGGTGGCGGGTATGCATGTAGGATGTTAGACACTCACAGCTAAGCTTACCTTGGGATAGCATAGAAACTGTGCGCAAGCAATGTCTGCACGCATTGGCGGTGCAGCTTCACAGTAAGTGATCTGTGGTGGTTTTAGGTCATTGAATGGTGCGTGCGATCCGGTCTGCCGAGGGCTGGCAGTGGTAGGGGACCCAGAAGGTTTAGAAGTGGCTGGTATAGTCACGCTTGCAGTGTATCTGTTGCTGCAGTCCATTAATGACTGTGAAGCACTGAGGTTATCAGTAGGGAGTGTCAGAGGAAAGGATGTTCTTGCATCTGGAATTTCTCCCTGTTTATTTTTTCCAGAAGCCTTTGGAAATGCCCTGGAAGAGAAGTCCTCTCCTTCTCCTGTATTTAAATCTCGTAAAACAGCAACTTTGGACAGCAGGCAACTAAACCAAGTAACCACTAACCACACCAAGAAAGAAGGGCTCTCTTTATTCAGTGGCCTCAAATCCAAAAGCGATCCCATTTCCAAGTCTAGTCTGTGTATCAATGGCAGTCATGTTTATATGGAAGAGAGCGTGAAGAAGGACAACACTCCAGCCTCTTCCCCCTCTCCTCACAACTTCAGGAGAAAGCAGCTCTTTGCTTCAGAAGAGAACCTGTCTTCCGGATCTACTAAAGGACCTGAAGAGACGGGAAGAACATCTCCTAGTCATGCTTTCTCTGGGTCTGCATCTCTGGAGACCTTTAAATCTATGACTTTGCCGTCATACAAATTGCTTAGCAGTGAAGAGTACCTGGAAACCAGTGTTCCTCCGAGTGTCGAGGTTATTAAAGAGACCAAAAAAACAGACCACAAAAAGTCTGCCTTGCTGTCTCTGGTCACTGGGAAGAAAGAAGCAGTGAAGACCAGTGATGCTGAGAATGTTCCCGACAGGACCCTGCACGATGAAGAAAACAAAGTTCCAGAAGAGAAGAGTGAACAAGAGGCTAAACGTCTTGAACTTCCAGCAAATTTAAGCAGAGGGAATCCTTCAGAAGACAGTCACCGCGCAGAAGGCGTCTTTGCAAATAAGCAGCCGCTCAACCCGTTTGAGGAAGAACGGAAACCTGAAAAAGCTACTGCACCGGTGAAGACCAAAGCTGTCAAGCCCAGGTCAGTCACTTTTGCTTCAGAGGCTGACATAAATAGCGATGTGCAGCGGTGGTGGCCGGCTTTAACTAGGCTGCTTCCTGCCCCAGAGCAGCGCTTCTCAACTTGGCATCCTGTGTGAGGCAGAAGCGTGTTACTGTGCAGGGTACCTGGTGGTTTTAAGCTGGCCATTGGGTGCTTTGATAACAAATAATAACTCCGAGTTCTTTCTCGGTATGAAAAAGAGATTGATATAGGGATGTTCCTTATAATTGATGCTGAAATAGTGGTTCTCTGAGTGCAGGCATCTTTGCAGGTACTGCAGGGGTGACTTTTCTTGCTGGATCTCTTGCAAAAACTAACTTCTTATGAGCTGTGCGACTTCAATGTACCCAGGGTCTGAAATACCGGTTCTAACATCTCTACTTTTCTGTATTTGGCTGTGGTCTTCAAAAGTGGTAATCTTGGAGCCCTTCTGCTTTTGGCGTTGTTCACAGCAACATGAAGGACATTTGTGTGAATTTGTACACAAGGCTTTTTTGGAAATTCTGCTCCTTTATCCTTCATATATATATATGTGTGTATATATATATAAAATGTGTCTGGTTTTATATATATATGGGTGTGTCCTACTAATAAGGCTACGTTTTGCGTCTCTAACTCCTTATTTTCAGTGCTTCTCATGTTTAAACGTCTTGCATATGAAGTGTCTTACCTACTAATAAAATTGCTTGGGGTGCAAAAGATGAGATAGTGCTTAAGCAGCTACCGCAGTAACGTCTGCAAACTCTACAGCAGAAGTGTTCTGACATAAATTGAGTGCTTTGTAAAGACGCCTTTAAGTACATAAAGCCTATCAGATAGGCTCTGAGGTCTCTTGGAAGTATAATTCAACTCCAGTGTTAGGAGTTGATGGAGTCTGGTGCTAAAGCTTGTCTGTTCCTGCCTCGTATTGCATCCGCAAGTGACATGCGAGTTTTTTGTCCCTTTTTGCAGACTGGGCGTGTCTTCAGAGGAGGAAACCAAAGCCACGCTTCCTACTCTTGCACCTGATTCCCTTCCTGCTTTTCTTTCTGTACACCATATCAGTAGTGACAATAATCCTTTTATTTCTAAAATGGGACAAAAAGTCCAAGTGCCAGACTCTGAAAACATTACTAGTTCTCCTGCATCTCTTACTTCTCCTCCTCCTTTTGCTGCAGAGCTTTTGAATGGCAAGAACCCCTTTACTCCCGAGTGGGGCAGGGCATCCGCAGCCCTGGATCCCAAAGGCACTGCCCGTTTCCCTTCGTCCCATCATCTTGCAGCCTCTGTTCCCAAAATGACTCTTCCTGGGCAGGTCTCTGGTAGCGGTAATAATCCTTTTGCTTCTGAATGGGGGCAGAGCTCATGGGGCCAGGGTCCTGAAAGCTCTGATACGCGGGCTTCCTGGGGTCTCTCTCGCCCACCTGCACCTTCTCTCCCCTCTGATTGTCATTTTAATGACAATAATCCCTTTGCATCCAAGCTTGGGTGGGAAGCAGATGCGCCAGGTTTCAAAGCTGTTGCTAGTTCTTCCCCTTTCTGCCTTCCGTGTGATGAAGACTGTTCCTCAGCAGAACGCCCTGCTGAGCTGAAACACTCTGGTTGTGATGCTTCAGGGAGCTCTTCAGATGTGGCTTTAACTAGTAATGTCAAAGCTATGTCAAACCCCCTTGGCACTCTTTCTGACAACCCTGGTGTGGCTCCAAAGAAGCAGTGTGATTCTCCCCAGCTTCAGGTTGAGACTTCTTTGAAAACAAGTGGGCTAGACCACAGGAAATCGGTGTCCTTTTTCCTCGATGGATCGGAGGGTGTTACTTCAGGTGATGAGGATTCGGGTGGGCAGGAATGTGAAAAGCAGCACTCTGATTTCGGTGAAATGTTACTTATGGGTTCAGATGCAACAGGAGAGCATGCAGGGTTTACTCGTGAACTGGAAGCAGCGTGCTACCCGTCGTCAAAACTCTCTAGTGACAGCATAGGTCCCATCCGAAAGAGCGAGTCTGCTGTTCCGGGTGGTGTGGAACTAGGCAGTGTAAATACTGAACCCTGTGCAAAGGACAACAAAGGCTTTGCATCTGTCTCAAAGTATAATAATAGCCTCTTGCCAGGGATCGGTGCTGAACAGCCACCTTCCCCCAAGAGTGAGCTGAAAGAGAAGGAGGAGATCTTTGGTGAAAAGAGATGGAAAGAACATGCACCCACATTAGAGCCCCAAGCAACTCCACTTGATAAAAATGACTCATTTTCTCAAGTAGGACCTGCCAAATCAACCTTGGGAGCTTGCACGCAGTCCCCTCAGGAAGCCGATGTAGGGAGGGCTGGCAGTGACGGGTTAGTCACTCCAAAGCCAGCACCACGGCTGTCTTTAACACTGAAAAAGTGCCCACTGGTTTCTCAGGCCGATGAGTTAAGTGGTGATGTGCCTTCTTCAGGCGATAGTGTAAAATCTGCACCTGGACTCCTGTTACCTAATGATAAAGCCTCAGATGCTCGTGGGTGCCTCCCCCAAAGTGGCTCATTAGAGACTATCACTCCACCAGTGATGCTCGGAGATGACAGCAATAATAGGCATTTAAAAAATGAAGGTGGCGATTTATTTGACTGTCTTACAAATCTAAAGTCTGCCATTCCTGTTACCGGAGACCGTGGTTTGAAACTGGCCGCTCTTCCAGTTATTCCGGAGGGAGGTTCCGATGATGAGCTGCTGGGTGACTGTCAGGAGAACCGTGGTGTCGCTGCAGGTGATAATGTTTCAGAGACTGGAAAGCAGTCCCTAGATTTAATCCCTTTGCATGAAGAACTGAAAGAGCACTCCGATAGCTCTGCTGCAGCCCAAGTAACCCCAGCTGCTCTGGGAGGAGGAGGAGGAGGAGGAAGTGCTCCTGGTACTTGTAAGCCAAGCAAATCGCCCATGCTGCCTGCCAGAGTAGATGTTCACAGTGTCAATAACCAGGTAGCTGACTCAGGCTTAGGTACGATGTCTCATTCCAGGGAGCGTAATAGTCATTTTGAGAAACAAGAACTGAAAATAAGTGCGGGTGTTGAGGAGCGTGCAGAGTGTGACTTCTTTGAGCCTTCTGTTTCCTCTTCCTCCCTGTCAAGTCCTTCCCAGCCCTACTCTTCCTCTCATTCCCTTCTCTCTGACGCCCCAAGTCGTAGAGCAGAGTCTCCGAAAAAGCCAACAGCCGAGGGCTTCGCAGATAAAGCAGGAAATTCTGGCAAGAAGAAGCTTCTTCAGGCATGGGTTTCACCCTCTGAAACATATCCTAACCAAACTCAGCAGAGTGGTGAAACCGTGTCTCCTAAGCACAGGTGAGAGAATATGGGAAATACACAGAAAGTACCTCAGTGCTGATGTGAGCCTTGCTTTTTTCTTCCTGTGAGCGCAGATCTGTCTCTCCAGCTGCAGAAATTTACTGCACTTTGCAGTGATGTGGCATCGTACAGCCTTAACTTCCTCCGGCCCGTGGATTTGTTGGGGCCTGAGTCCTGTCACGCCAGCGTAGGATCATTGCTGGCACCAAATAAATCTGTATGGCTACTAAGGATGCCCAGAGCACTCGAGGGGACCTGATGTTCATAACAATGCTACCTCTTAGGAAAACTGTTAGGGAAACTTGGCAGCAGTTTAGGAAATAGGGTCGTTTCATCAGATTGGGGAAATGGACTGCAATTCATCCATTTTTCAGAAATGGGAGTGTTGTGGTTTAATAGAACAGAAAAGAAGAAACTAATAATGATAACACTAATAAAATGGCAACAGTAATAGTAAAAGGATTGGAATGTACAAATGATGCACAGTGCAATTGCTCACCACCCGCCGATCGATGCCCAGTTAGTCCCCAAGCGGCAACCCCCCCTGCCCCCACTCCCCCCAGTTTATATACTGGGCATGACGTCACATGGTATGGAATACCCCGTTGGCCAGTTTGGGCCAGCTGCCCTGGCTGTGTCCTGTGCCAACTTCTTGTACCCCTCCAGCTTTCTCTCTGGCTGGGCATGAGAAGCTGAAAAATCCTTGACTTTACACTAAACATTACTTACCAACAACTGAAAACATCAATGTTATCAACATTCTTCTCATACTGAACTCAAAACATAGCACTGTACCAGCTACTAGGAAGGCAATTAACTCCATCCCAGCTGAAACCAGGACAGGGATAATGGTCACAGGAAGCTTGATAAACTGGGATGCTTCCTTTCCTGGCCAAACTGGGCTCCTGAGCCTCGAAGTGAATCGCAGCAAGCGATGCAGCTAAAGCCTCTCTCTCCCAAGAACGAGTGGCTGCTTTCCAGAGCTGTCTGCAGCTCCTCCTGCCTGCTGGGCTACTGTTGTCCGTGGAGTAGTGCCGCTGACCTGTCAGCCCTCAGTAATTTATCTGCAGAACTCCATCTAGGGTGCAGGACGCTTCTGGGCTGGCATTTGCTGAGATACAAGTAAAATTTTCTTCCTGTATTGAAATTGGCAATATAAATCCTGCTCGAGCAGATAAAGATAGCACTTTTTGGCAGCTTATGGCAAAAGTTCAGATTGGAAAAGGTGTAATACATGTTTGTCCCAGGATAGAAGTAGTATTTGATGTGTTGCAAGAACCACAAATGTGTTCTCATTAGGAAAGTCAGGCTCAAATACTAGTGTGTGAGAGATCAGAGTAACTACTGCTGTGTAGTGCCTTCTCTGCTTTTCTTTTGTGACATACCATTCAGGATGTATTTCCCTTGTTACTGCTTCTTTACCTTCAATGCCTTAAGTCAATAAAGATAGTAGAAAGGGAACTGGAGTATACTTATAAAAAGCCTATAGCTCAGACAGAAATGCCTTGTCTTCCCAAAGCTGAACCTCTTATCTCTCTGGAGATAGAGAAGGGTAGGAATTTTCCCCAATTTCTTGCTATATTTGCTTTTAGTCTGAAGATCTGTGTAGTGCTGGTGTTGTATGTACTGCCTAAGTAACATGAGCCTGTTTTAATGTTACAGACTCCATCCTGTGAAGCCAATGAATGCCACAGCAAACAAGTCTCAAAGTAAAAACCTGAATGTCATCAGCACTATGAATGAAAAGCTGCTCGAGATGAACATGAAGGTATGGACAAAAGTGGCACTTTAAACCAAAGCTTAAGCAGTAAATTGAACAGAGTTTGTGTATTCAAGATAGTTTGCCTAGGCTTATATCTCACATATCCTGAGCAGAAAAAGAACAGTGGTTATTAGACAGCAGGGGATATGAACTTTCCTTTTCCTTTTGTCAGTCCCCAAAGGTGGGGACAGTCTTTAAATATTCTTTTTCTTGCACACTGATCTGTAGTAGAATTGGTGCCTCTTGTTTGTGGAGGGTTTCTCAGTGGAAAGGAGTGCGGGGTGCTGTCTGACTCCCCAGCGGTGAGCAGGTTGTGTGTGAGCCATGCCGTGGCTGTGACAGGAACGACGGGTGACTCATGGATGGTGCTACCCCTGGAAGATAGTCCTGTCGGTGACGTGTGGGAGCTGCGTAACTTGGGTCTGCACAGAAGACTGGACAAATTAGTCACTGTTTATTGTCAGACGTGATTAGTCCCCAAAACTCAGTTTCACCCTGAAATAAGCATGTGGTTCTTAAAGCTGAGAAGGTGGGAAAAGGAACCTTGGGGTGGCTGTTGCCTTGTAATGCATTGCATTAATACCCTGTGCAGATTGAGAGACCAGGTGCCTGCCATTAAAGCACAGATGCTTCCTAAGAGTGTAGCTGTGCAGCTTGCGTAATCACTCAGATTTAAAGGAGCTTTTTGCATAATCTTGGCCTCAAAAGAGACCTCTAGGCTTGAGGCATAACTTAAAAGTCATGCTGATCAGAATGGCTAGAAGCATCTCTGGGTCAGCAGGGAAAAACCCTGGGTACTGTTATTGTCTCTAAGGTTTTTTTGGGGAACGTGAAAAGTTAGTACCAAAATAACTGTAGTGCCTCCTTCTGGTGTAAGTGGAAAAGAAGAAAATGTGAGTGAAATGATTCAAACTGACATGTTGCTATTTTGAATGAGATGAAAACTTGTAATTAGTATTCTGGTGTGGTGCTCTGATTCCACTTAAGAAATTATGCTTGATGTAGTCACGTGAGCCTGTTGTATGCATACTCTCTTCGAAAGAAAAGCCTGGGCTGGCATTCTGGTTTAGGGTCTGAGAAGGTAGCTGGAGGAATTGGCAGAAGCTGCTAAGTACCTGTCAAGTTTGCTTAAGGGTTAAAAGCAGACCTTTCAGAGAAGCTGTGTTGTGATGTGTTTTCACAGTGATAAGGACAATAAGAGGAAAATGCCAAAGGTGGGTGGGTGTTTCTTGCTGTTTAACCTGAATTTGGCTTTCGTAGTCTTTGGTATGTTTTAAACAATAGCTATCCCAGTGCTCATCTATAAATGATGGTAGTTGATGGTGTGTGGCTGTAATTTCTATGCATCTTCGCTAAGCTGGGTAGGCTGCTGCCTGGAGTCAACATGACATTCTTTCAGCATAAATTGGAGAGGAGTTGAATTACAGAACTGACATTATGCAAAGATTTTTATGCTAAAACCGATGGCCTGGTTACCATCCATAATGTCTGTCTTGCTCTGAGCCTGCCTTCTGTTTGGGAGAAGACTGCTTAAGCTCTGTAAAGTGTGTCACTGTGCCATAAGTAGCATGCACTTACTCCAGGACAGTTGCTCTTTTTTTCTCCAAATACTTCCAAAAAGTTATTCTGTGTTCTGGAAGTGCATGGATAGATAGTGTTTTGTATGAATCTTTCCAGGCTAGATTTGTTAATAGCCCAAAAGGTGCTTTGTAGCAGAAAGCTTGCCTGGCCTGCCAGCCTCTCCCTGTCATCGTTAATGCCTTGGCCATTGCGCAGCTTGGCTCTGAGCAGCCTGCTCTTCTTGATCCTAAAGTGCTGATGACTGACATTCTGAACTGTCGATTGGATGGAACTTATTTTTAAAAAGATAACAAGCACAGTAATACTTTTGAAGAGCAGCTGTGGTTTTGCAGATGCTGTGTGTAAAGTTGTTCATTGGTATTTTAAATCCCCCCAGCCAGCTACCAGATAGCGTTCTGTTGCTATTTTGAAATGCCTGTTTGTCTGTAATGACCCTGCCTTTCTTCTCTCTTGAAGAAATATGATCCTTCAGATCCTGCGTATGCTTATGCTCAGCTAACACACGATGAGCTGATCCAGCTGGTCTTGAAACAGAAGGATACAATTACCAAGAAAGATCTCCAGGTGCGTGAGCTTGAAGACTACATTGATAACTTGCTTGTCAGAGTCATGGAAGAAACCCCAAACATTCTTCGTGTTTCAACGTCTGGAAACAAAAAAGCTGGAAAGATGTAAAAGCTCTCGGGACATTGGTTGAACAAAGGACTGAATTCCCGCCAGTGGAGTTTGATTAATAAGGAGATGATGTGAAGTAGGTGGTACCAGTTGTGCTGCCCACAGAAAATGACCTCTTTCCTGCTTCTGCCTTGAGCAACTCTCAGTTTGATTAGTAGTTACATCAGGTCTTGTATATGGAGTCCAGAAGTGGAGTCAACTTATCATATTTATTTTTTGGTTTCTTTCCATTATTTGGGAAGATTTGTTCAGGCATCTAATCCAAAGGCTGATTGCGATAGGAGGGATGAAGGGTTTTTGATGTGTTTTGCTTGCCAGCAAGGCACTGATAATCCTTTATGAAGATTTTTTTTTTTAATGGTTTTGTTTTATAGCAGCTTTGATAGATCAATTACTCTTCTTTCCATATCTTAAGTTTTAGTGCAATATAAAATCTTGTACAGTAGAGCTTGAGGATTTGATTGTTTTAAAAAAAAAAAATTAATAACTACACTGGAGAAGTCCAAAGATGTGTGCTTCAGACCAGGGCTGTGTGGGCTGTATTTTAAAAGTAATGAATGCCCTAAAAGTTGAATGCAAGTTAAACCTTAGATTGGAAAGGAAGAAGCAAAGCTTAGTTAATCTCATAAAGTACATATTGTTTCAAAGCAGTTCTCCAAGGGGAAGGTTTACAGGGTTTTTTTGGTATAGGGAACACTGAGATGTTATGGTACGTTTGTCTACCATAGGAATGGTAGTAATGCATTTGGGCCGAAGGTGCATTTTAAATCAGAAGCTGTTCTCTTGCAGATTTCAAATTCCTGATTTGAAGGTCATTCAAACGAGGGAGGCAAAGGTACACCTGGTTTCTGTTCTGTAGTCTTAAATAGGTGTGGATTTCACGGCACACGTGCGTGGCCCATGTCTCTTGCTGTATGGGAGTTCTGTGACAATTTTTCTTTTAGATCATTGCAGTTTATTAAACGTAAATACCTTGGATTTTGGAGCCGGGGCTTACCTTGGAATGACCTTAAAAGGTGATCAGTCTTATGTTTCCTTTTGTGCATTCCTTATACAGCCAAGAGAGGAACCAAATCGCCCTCTCCTGGGGATGGGAGCAGTCACAACGCTAGTGCTCAAATCTGATTTGGTTTTCTTTGTGACTTGCTGCTCAGAATGGAATGAAAGTTTTATGTAGCTGAGAAAGAGTGCTGCTTTTGCTAGACAATCGATACCTCTCGGTCTGCTTCCTTAATGTGTGGCTGCTTTGCAGCTTGATAGAGACAGGTATGTCCTCCTCCCCATCTCATGGGACAGCAAATAATAGCATAGTGCTATCAAGCAGCCACCATAACAGGCTTCTTCCACTGAAAAACTAAACGTGGCTTTTTTTTGCTGAGCTCTTGTCAAAGATCAAAACAATCAGATGCCTCTTTGCATCTCTGGGATTTATCAGGGTTGCAGGTATCCATAAAAGGCTTAGAAGAAAGTTGAAATACCAAAAGAGTTGGCAGCAGAGGACCAAAGCAAGCACTCCTACCTTTGGAGGTTGAAGGGGTCTATTGGGTCACTCCTGGCTTAGCTTGAAAGGGGTGAGTTTCTAACTCAATTTTTCTACAGCAAAGCACTTTACTGAGGGACTAGACCAGCTGGATTGACTATCAACCTGTTAGTAGTCTGCTTACTATTTTCATAAAACACTGAAAACTACTGGAGACTTCTCAAATACTGTATTTTTGTAGTGAAGAGTAGTTTAATATATTTGCCTAGAGATGTATACATTTATTGGAAAATTTAAAAAATGCTGTTAATTACATTTTTATTACTGTAAACTGACTACCAAAGTCTGGAGCTTTTCTGACAGAGCTATCCTTCATGGGAAGCTTGAGTTGAAACAAGCCTTAAGCATTAAGAGTCTTCTAAGACTTCAGGTACTTTTTTCTAATTTTACTTTTATTTGAGCAGATGTCTTCAGTGAAGGGGTTATTTCTTTCCTACTGTACCCTCTTCTGTGAATGAAGGGTCTGAAACACAGAAGGTCCTAGCGGCATCTTTAGCTCTTGGCTGGTGGTTTTAATTTTGAGTGGTACTGTTTGGCCTTACTGAAAACTGCTGCTGCTTCTCCTGCCTTGAAATAGTGAGGAAGATGAAGGATTTGTTTGTTTCTTCCTTGTGCCTCAGTGGATCTCTGGAAGGAAGCGGTTGCCTATACCTCACTAGTAAACTTGTCTTCTAGACTTTATTCCACAGCTTTCTGATGTTCTAGGTCAGAGAGTCAGAAAAACCGGTTGTGCCTTTGAACAGTGACTTAATGGTTCAAAAAATCAAAAATGGTATTATCGGTAGTCATAACTGGACAGATGGGAAGTAAGACTGGACTCTTGCTTTTTGCTGGCCTCATTGTAAAACAATATAGGTACTACTGAGTGGCTGGCTGCTGAAGGTGCCACGGTGCTGTGTGCGATGCTTTTGGAGTATGGATTATAAGAAGTTTGGATCACGTACGTTCCTGTTGGCAAGAAAGTGCCTCTTGAAGTTACATGCACAGAAACAAAGCGGTGATACGCGCTCTTAGTGGTCTCCTTAGACATGAAGCCTTAAAACTTGTAATGTCCTCTCCTGGCAGCCTTTTTTGCCAGTTACAGCTGTGTCCGTTGAGGTAGACCCTGAGTTGTGTCTGGCTTTTGCCGCTGGGCTTGTTCTCTCCCGTGGTTGCAGGTGTCGAGCCTCCTGCCAGAGCAAGACGGGCGCTGCTGCAGGGTCACAGTCCGGCGACTTCCGTGGCTGTGAAAGCATTGCACAAACCTCGTACCTCAGTCTTTTACTGGCAATACTAGTTAAAGCCTTTCTTTGGTGTAAGGGGACTGGCATTTTATGTCCAGCAAGGTGCTTCACCCTGACTCTAAGGGCCTTAAGAATCAAATGTATTGTTTTATTATTGAAGGATCTGAATGTGTTTTTCCCTGTTTATACTGTCTGCTTTTAGCCTGGGTACCTATTTGTTTTTAAATGCCTTTTGGTTTCATGGAACACTAAAATAAAAATACCTTAAATCCAGTGCTCTGATCACTTTGTCTTTTTTTCTGAAAGAGCAGTTGCAAAAGGGCCTCATTCCCTCCTCGTGACCACCTCTGCTGCCCGAAACTACTCATCCTCAAGGTATTTTTGGGCTAGTTCCATCCCTGCGAGCTACCCGTGCAGGAGGTTCATGGTAAACACCTCCCGGGGTGGGGAAACCTGATGGACGAGCTCATCCGCATCACAAGAATCGAGAGTTTCTGTGAAGCAAAAAAGAAGAATACTTGCGAAAGGTTCTTGGCCAGGAGCCAGTTCAGTCACCCCCAGTCACAGCACCGGTGTCCCGCCTCCCCCCGGCCCCTAATTGTAATGGCCCCCTAATTGTCATGGCCTTCCAGTTGTGGGCAGCAGATGAGAAGAGAGGAAATCAGCCTCCCGCTGTCTCGGGGCCATTTAGCCCGAAACCCATCTGCGCCACGGGAGCCCTGAGTGCTGTTATCGCCCTCATCCTCCTCTGGTGATGAAAGGCGGGTGGGTGGGGGGCACCCAGACCCCCCCCCCCCCCCCCCAGCACATCGCGGGAGGTCAGCTGCGGCTGATGAGCCTCCCGAGGGGAAGGTTTTTACGATTTCACGGTTCCCCGCTGAGCGAGGGAGCGCGTTGTCCCCTCGCTCCCCCTCCGCGGCTGCCCGGGAGCCGCCGCCGCCGCCTCCTCCTGCCCCGGGGCCGGTTCGTCTGCCCGGGGCGGAACTCACGTCACCCGGAACGCGGTGTACGGGGGGGGCGGCGCCTCGACCGGGCGGGCTGGGACGGACCGCGGGCCGCGTCGCTATTGGTGGGCGGCGGTGCGCCCGCCTCAGCGCTCCCCCTCCGCGGCGGCGGCGGTAATGGCGGCCCGGGGCAGCTGCCCCAGCTGCGGTTCAGCGGCGTTGGTGGAGGACGCGCACTACGCGCAGCAGCAGCTGGTCTGCGCCGCCTGCGGCTGCGTCCTCGCCGAGGGGCTCCTCACCACCACCTACACGGAGGAGGAGCACCTGCGAGGTGCGGCCGGGCCCGGGCCCGGTGGGGTTCAGGCCCCCCGGGGGGGGTGGTGGTGGTCACCGACAGGCAGGGCGGGTCGCGGGGCGAGCGTCCCGGCAGCGTTTGTATTCGGTCTGGTGCAAAACCGTCGGTGAAAAGCTTGTTTTGAGCGTACTGAGTCGGTCTGAGCAGCGAAGCAGTCCCCCAAGCAGCCATTTTAGTCAGCCCCGGGGCCGTTGTCCTTCCACACCCTGCACGGCTGCGGGTGTCTTGGTGTCAGAAAGGGCTCAGGGTGTGGGGCGAGGCTGGGTGCTGCCAGGATTAGAGCAGATGCTTTCCCCCTCTTTCTCTAAGCAGAAGACCACCATGTTTTTTCCATTATAGGGTCAGACCGACAGCACTTCTCTGCCAGGTTTTAGGCTTGGAACCGGTGGTGTGCTGCTCTTTGGCGTTTAAATCTCTTACAAGTGTAGTGGAGTAGCCCCGAGGCCGTTTGTTGGTTCTGTTTGTGGAGAAGCAATGGCTTGAAGGGATCCTGCTCCTCGCTATTACTTAACCTGTGCTGCCAGACCTTGTTTAGTGGCCTCAAAGACCTGTCAATTCTGATAATTGAAATCCAGTACCATGGGCATCTGGTTGCCCAAAATCTAAATGACACAGTACCCCAGAGTCGCTGCGAGACTATCTGGCCTAACACTGACTGTTTTTCAGAGGTGACGTATTCCCAGAGCACTGGCCAGAAAGAGCAGCTGAGCCGCTGCCTGCAGCGAGGTAAGAGCGTGCCGTTCCGTTTCCTTCACACACCGATTCCCTCTTGCTGATACTCTAGTTTGTTTAACATGTTTCTGATGCTCTCTAAAATGGTAAAAGCTTTCAGAACTGCAAGTAAAGCATGAAGGAGGCAGTTAGCTCTGCATCCAGCCAGTGCTTGCCTTCAGCAAACTGCCTCACCTGCACTAAGGGACTTGGGAGATATTTTCACGCTGTCTGCAGGGCTGCAGGAACTGGGCTGCTCTCGTGCCTTTGCCCGGGGCTGGATGAATGCTGGCTGCACTGGAATATTGAGGAGAGGTGTGTATCAGAAGCTGCTTGAGCTGATCCTTAAGGGTGGTGTCTTCTCACAGGGATCAAGCGGGTCCAGGATCTCTGTAAAGTCCTCCAGCTCCCGACGGTGTTTGAGGAGACGGCGGTGTCGTACTTCCAGAGAGCTCTCCAGCACGCCTCCTTCCGCCTGGTCAGTCTGGAGAAGAAGGAGCTGCTGGGGGGCTGCTGCGTCTTCGTGACTTGCCGACAGCACAACTGGCCCCTGACAATGGGGACGATCTGCTCCCTCCTTTACGCAAAGCAGGAGCTCTTTGCCAGCGTCTACCTGAGCCTTCAGAAAGAGCTCGGGCTCCCTGTGCCAGCCCTGAGCCTGGCGGATCTGGTGAAGACGCACCTGAACAGGTAACGGGGCCCCTTTCAGCCATTGCAGAGTCCTGTGTGTGATGCCGGTGGGTGGAAAACCTTCTGAAACTCAGCCGTGGCCAGGGCAGAAGTCCACAAGCACAGACAGTGTGACCTGTGCTTTTACACAGCCATGTTGTTGCTGAGTGCTCTAAGGCAAAACCAGATCATCTGGAAAAGTATTCCCTTGGATGGTTCGCAGCCCTGTGTGCTAAGGGGGGGCATACCTACTGGGAGCCCGTTAGGCTGGGTGGCAGTACTGGTGCAGCAGCATCTAAAACTCGTGATCTGGGAGTGCGCTCTGTTGTCCCTTGAATGACAAACTTCATCGGGTTCTTGCTCCATCCGGCGATCATAGTACAACAGAGTGGCCTGGAGGCAGATGTCAGCAGGACTGGTGTTTGCTGATGCGCTGGGGGGACGGCCCACGTGTGTGCTGGGGATTTTACAGAATTGCAATGGCTTTTTTGCCTCCCTTGTCACAATCTGGACTATGATTCTTCTCTTCCTGCCCCTTTCTCCTCAGTTTGGAGACAGCAGCGAGGCACTTAGCTAGGTAACATAAGCAGAAGCCCAGTGCAGGAGCAGGGTGTGTTTGTCCTAAAGAACCTTACTGCAGCCAGCTCCCACATCGAGCTGGATTACTGAGGCGTTGTGTTGTGCTTGCTGCTAATGATGGGCTCTTTGCTCTTTCAGTTTTCGGCTGTTCCAGCACGCGGCCGACATCCCTGCCCCGTTCGTGGAGGACAAGGAGAAGATGGTCGCCCGAACGATGCAGATCGTGGAGCTAGCCAGTGAGACTTGGCTAGTCACCGGCCGTCACCCTGTTCCCATCGTCACGGCTGCAGCCTTCCTGTCGTGGCAGTCGCTGCAGCCTGCTGCCCGCCTCACCTGCACTTTTGCGCGGTTCTGCAAGCTGGCGGGTGTTGATCTGCCACCGCCGGCGCACCTGAGGCTGAAGGAGCTTCTCGAGATCCTCCTGAGAATGGCCTCCAAGCTTGCTTGGCTCAGGGTGTTTAACATGGACAAGAAAACAGTGGTCAAGCACATCGGGGACCTGCTGCAACACCGAATTTTCCTGCTGAAAAATGCCTTCTGTCTGGAGGATGAGGAGGAGCAGTGTGCCGCGGCCCCGAGTGAGGGCTCCCCCGGCTCTCCTCTGGCAGCAGGAGGGGCAGCGCAGGAGAAGGGCCGTCCCTTGGAAGGGAAACGCCAGCGTGAGGGCAGCCCGAGGCCCTTGCTGCCGCCCTGCCTTATCAATCCGAGGAAGAGACTGCGGACGGCAGCCCTGAGTGCTTCAGACTCTGCCATCACCGGCGATGAGCCCATCTCTGACAGTGAAATTGAGCAGTACCTGCGAGGCCCGGAGGAGATCCGAGCCTTCAGGAAGGCCAAGGCGTGGCAGTGAAGATGGTCATCTCCGGCGTGGTCCAGAGGATGGTGCTGCCAGACACTGGGGCAGCAGGGACTGTGGGACCAAAAGCATGAAATCCATCAGTGACAGAGCCATCACACGGTGCAGGGACAGTCACCCAAGGGAGCAGGGCTGTAGGGAGGGAGTGGGCTGTGTCATCTTTCATGTTCTGGGCCAAAACGGGGCTTTTTAATGGAGTGACTGCTTTAGGTTGTGTTACGTTTCTGTTAGAAATGAGTAGAAGCGCAGGTGCCAGGCCTGGTTTCTGGATTCTCTCTCATTGCAGACTCTAGTAAAAGGTGTTTTGGTGCGGCCCAGTCCTGCAGGGCAGCGTCACGAGCAAGTCTGGTGAGCCCATGGACTTACACTGGGAGTGATGCCCAGGGGAAGGTCTCCAGCACCTTCCTTGGCGCTGGTTTTCCATAGCACTGCTCCGGCTTTTCCGGGCCAGTCTCACCTTGTGCTTCACCTCCTTCGGCAGAATGGGTTTGTGAGAGCCAAGGAGACACCTTAGGTTGCTGAGAGAAAACTACTCCATCCTTGGTTAAATAAGGGATGTGAAGCTGCTGGAAACTGCCAAAGGTGCAGCTTTGGATTGTGTGCATACAGTGCTGCTGGCTGTTCACGGCAGCATGCTGCTCGCTCAATAAAACAATGCCCTCTCCGTGCCTGGTGACCTGTTGTATTTGAACACGAAGTCTGTGAGAAATAACAATAGATCTTGGCAGATTGGCAAATCTTTAATATATTAAACAAAACATATCTGCTGGAAACATTCTATTTATATAAAAATGCAAAAAGACCCCTTTAAAGACATTTCTTTGGCATACTTTCCCCTCCCTCCCCCACGTATATTGCAAGAAGCTCTCTGTTGATATGTCATTTGCTTGTAATGTAAACAGACAAAAAAAAAATGTAATTAATAATACAAAGCTTTTTATATAATACTGTCACAGTGCAGCAAGCATATATAACAACTCAGCATCAGCAAGACCGTGTAGGCTGCAGTATCGACAATAAGGATTTAAATTGTATTAAATAACCAGGTGCAGTGAAACGTGGTTTAAGCTGTCGGTTGGGCAGAGAAGTCAAGGCAGGTGGGGAGCGGCAGAACCGCATTAAGCCCAGGCTGCCCCTGCCCTGCGGGGTGAGGGTTCCCCCAGGGTTTCTGCAGGTGAGACAAATCCACCACTAAGTGCCTTTTCCTCCACTGCCCGTGGCTCCCCCTCCCCGCCGGCCCCTGCCTGGTCCTGGTGACCCCTCGGGAGGTAGCTAAATAATTAAACTCATTTGCACACAGGAGGAAACTGAGGCAAGGGGAGGCTGGAAAGGGCAGAGGAGGCACCAGGCTCCCATCCCACCTCCTCTGCATCACTTTTACAGTTGGGGTTGGCGTCAGCCGGGCTCAATGCCGGACGAGGGGTGAAATACAGCCCCGGTCCAGTGTGGGCAGGGGCAGGCAGCAGGTAGAGCTGTACCGTACCAGCACGGTGATGGGGTGCTCCTTGCCCGGCTGCAGGGTAAGCAACCTTCTCTTGTTTTAAGAAACCTTCAAGACCTGGCAGGGGACGGCTCCTAGAGCCTGCTGCTGTCTGCAGTGTGGCTTTTTTATATGCATGCTAGAAAAAAAGAGGGGACTTCTTTTTAAATGGGGAAAAATAAGTGCTTATCCAAGTTCCAGCCCTTTGAACATATCCTGTTAACTGTCCAAGGAAGGTCCCTAATTAATTGGCATCGTTCTCCCACTCTCCCAGGAACGGCCCCTGCTCCCCGGCAGTTTCATCTTACACAAGTGCGAGGCCGGGAGCCGGGGGGTTTCTCTGCCTTCCTAAGAGCAAACCCAAGTATTTTCTGAGCGTGCAGCCCTGGGTTAAGGACGAGGACCTGCTTTGGGTCTCTGCCCACAGCTCGGCTCTTTGGTGCTTTGGTGGAGAGGGTCAGTCTCGGCTCCGGCAGCAGCACGGCTCCACCAGCCCACCCCATTGCATAGCTTATGCCTCTGAGGGCTTGGGAGCCTTTTCTGGCCGTGATTTTAGTGTCTGGCATTAGAACAGTGCAGACAATCGCCTCGCCTTGGAGCTGAGGCTCCTCTTACCTTGTGCTTGCTTTGCAATATGGCTTTTACTTTGGCAGCCGCGTAACCCACAGGGCTGAATGCTGGCGTCTAACACACGCGGATAAAAACTTTTGCATGTAAAAACATTTCAGACGGAGAAGCTGCTCTCCGACTTGCTCAGAAGCAGCTTGCTCAGGCTGGGGTCACACAGGCATCGGTGCTATAGTGCCTGTACGTAAAGGGCACTTGGTGGGGTCCCCTCGGCGGGAATATTGCAGTCGTGGCACGAGCGGGCTATTGCCAAAGCGCCCGGGGGCATGCCCGCTCCCGGAGAACACTGGTTGGTAACGAGGCACTCGCATCACTTACTTACTGATCTGTCTATACATATATACATTCAATAATATAGCTTTGAAAAATAGACATTTGTTTCCTCTGTATATTATAAAATAGCATTTAGGATCAGTCTTAAGTGACATGCAGGAGTGATTAAAGTACAGCTGCAATTCAGGCTGCTGAAGAGCAAGGATTGCCTTTCACATCGAGATCCCGGTGTTGCCGTGGGAAGCTTTGAGCCTCCACAGGGGACGGGTCGGGCTCGGCATTGCCTTCCACCCGGGGAGAGCCGGAGCCCCCGGCCATGCCGCCCGTCCCCGCTAGTGCACGTGGCGATTCCCGCAGCATCGCCTCTTCGCAGATGCCCTGAGCTCTGCCTTCGCAGATGCTCCGGCCGCGGCTCCCAGAGGAAAATGCTGCGGTGCTGCGGCCATCCGGTCCTTCCCCACCTTTACACGGTGGTTTCGCTCTTCCAGAGGCCGGTCTTCATCCCGGCCACGCTGTCGGCGCTGGCCAGGTTGATGTCGTATTTGCTGCCCTTGAAGCCGCCGTTATGGCTGGCCACGTTGAGCGGGTAGGACCGGCGCTTCGCCTCCTTCTCGGCGGCGCTGGCCTGCCGCAGGTTGTCCCTGCTGGCGCTTCTCCGGCGAGCCTCGGCAAAGTCGGGCGCCCGCCGACCGCCGTCGCTGCCCTCCGAGTGGCTGGGCACCGTCTCCCCATCCTGGGGGGGCCGCGGCCCCACACGGCCACTGCTGACGGGGCTGTTCCTGCCGCTGTGGTAGCTCTCGGAGTGGCTGTTGTGGAGGCTCCCGCTCTCGCTGGAGGGATGCTCCGAGGAGGGGCCCCGCAGCATTTTCAAGCGGTGGTGCTTTCCGTCCCGGCAGGGTTTAGTTCTGCCCCGGTGGTTCCTGCGGCCGTGGAGGTTGCTGGTGTGCCTGCTGGCACCGGTGATCTTGCCATCAGTGGGGTCCGGCTCCGGGCAGGCGGCCGGGCGGGCGTCCGCCTGGCTCTGGGCTACTTGCAGGTTGGTGAGCTTGCAGCGGCCCCCGGCCGAGCTGGCGCTGCTGGGCGAGGAGGAGGAGGAGGCAGCGGAGTGAGCCGCCTCTGGGTCGCAGCCGATGAAGACCTGCGAGCCGTCCTCCGGCACCAGCCCGGGGTGGACATACGCCTGCATGGGCAGCGCGTTCCTGTAGGAGGGGCAGCAGGAGAACCAGGAGTTGAGGACGTCCCGGCGCCGGACGCAGTGGTGGATGAAGATGAAGAATCCCAGCACCACGGCGGTGACGCCGTAGAGGCAGCTGAAGACGATGTTCAGGTACCAGCGCTGGGACACGGCCATGGCACCGAATGTCCACAGGGCGATGTACAAGGCGTGGGTGGTCACCAGTGCCCAGAATTGCACCTGCAGAGAGTAGACGCCATCCGCCTCGGGGCAGGGCGGCCCTGAGTTCAGCGTGACCGAGATGGACCCGGAGTCTGTCAGGAGGTCACCGGTACCCCCCAGCCGCGGTGGCGGCTCCAGCGGCTCAGGGATGTCTTTCCGTCGCGACGGTTGGCACTGGAGGCTGAGCCCGGCGCAGAGAAAGTAAATCCAGGTGACAAGCAAAATGAAAGCCACGGGGACGTAGAAAGCCCCCAAGCTGGGCCGCCACACCAGCCAGCAGCTGTACGGGAGAAAAGGGGCTTTGATGAGCAGACCTGGGTGCCTGTGCAGCCGGCAGCCATGCATCGTGGTACCGTGATGCTCAGCCTCCCTGGCCCGATGGCACGGGCTCTGCGGAGGCATGCTGGCTGCCTGGCTGTTGTTTTCCCAATATAGGGATAGCTCTTGGGAAAGATCTCACCAGCCTTTCCCAAGCTTGCCTGGATTCCTGGCACTGCTGGTTCCCCTTGCCCAGGTGGAAGAAGGCCACCTGTTTTGGGGAGGAAGGCACGGTCGAGCAGGGACACTTACTAGGGGTTGTTGTCATGGTAGTTGTGGATGTTGACGGCTGCTGTGATCCCGCAGATGATGAGGGGGATCCCGCCGGCGATCAGGTAGAACCTGCACGGGGGGGACGGTGTCACCGCACACCCAGAGCGAGCCCTCAGGAGAGCACGGCACGGCTGCGGGTGGAATGGGCTTGTACGGCAGAGCAAGTCCTGCCCAGCCTCTGGACGTGGGGCAGGGGCAGCTCTCCCAGCTCCCTGCTCCCCCGTGGGGCCGGGGCGAGGGGAAGGGGCATTCGTACCGTAGCATGGGTCTGGGGGCCGGCTGGGATGCTTCCCCGTCTGGCTGCTGCGGTGCCTTCCACGTCGCTTCCTTGTAAAGCACTCGGGCTTTCACGGCCATCCACAGCAGGGTGGAGAGGGAGGAGTAGTGCAAGATGATGCCGACCTGCGGGGCAGAGGCAACGGTCGGGAAGGGAGATGCTGCAGACACGGCTGCGTCCCCACCGGTCACCGTCCTGCAGGGTGAAACCTCGCCGTGCTGGGCTCTGCAAATTGCAAAGCAGCCCCGGGCAGCGTGTGGTGGCTGTTCCCTCTCCCCTGGTACCAACCGCTTGGCAGACGATCAGGTAGCCGGTGAGGGTGATGCCTCCCGCGAAGATGGCGGCCGTCATGGCGATGTGGAAGCAGAGGTTAAGCAGCATGTGCCAGCCCTTCCGCGGGATGAGGATGGTGCTGGAAGAGAGGCACAACGGGCGCCCGTGAGCTCCTGCCCGGCCCTGAGAGGGACAGTTATTTGCGGCATGTGAGAGAGCCACAGCTCCTGCCAGCACAAATCCTGCCTCCGCTGCTTTGGAGGGATGCTCCGACACAGCCTGTCCCCAGCCAGGCAATGGAGAAGCCATGCACATAAGTGCATGCATGTGGGTGAAGGACTGCTCGTAGCTGCTGGCAACGTGTCCATCACCGGGCTCTCGGCAGGGAGGCACCGGTGCTGGGATGCAGGGAAGGGGACGGCAGGAGCTGGGCTGGAGGTAAGGGATGCTCTTCTAGTGCCCCTGGCTCTGGGTTGTTCCTGCCTTTGGCTGGGCAGCATCGCGTTTCCATCGCGAGACGTGGGCTGATAGCACCGCCCGGCTTTGCTGGTGTTTGGTTCACTTATAGCAACAGGAATGGCTTGGCCTTATAGTTATCTAAATAAGTACTTGTTCAGTGTTAGATATTATAATTATTATCGGGTTCTTCCAACCAGGTAGCAGTTAGATGTGGACTGATAGTGTTGCTTGGCTTTAACTGTTAATACTGGTTTCACTTATAAATCGAATGGCTTGGCCTTATATGTATCTCATTAAGTAGTGTTAAGTATTTGATATAATAATTACTGTTGGGTTCTTCCAAGTAGGTGATAGCTAGATGTGGACTGATAGTGTTGCTTGACTTTTTGTTAGTGTTTGTTTCACTTACAGTAAGGGGAACGGTTTGGCCGCCTGTGCATCTCATTAAGTGCTTGTTAAGTGTTAAATACAATACTTATTATTGGGGTTTTTTTCTGAGAAAATGGTAATAGATGTGGGCTAATAATGCTGCTTGAATTTGTTAGTGTTTGTTTCACTTATTGTAAGAGGAATGGTTTGGCCTTATATTTATCTCATTAAGTACTTGTTAGATATAATACTTATTATTGGGTTCTTCCTGAGAAATAGATAATAGATTTAGCTAACAATGTTGATTGACTTTATTAGTATTTGTTTCACTTATAGTAAGAGGAATGTTTTGGCCTTGTATGTATCTCATTAAATGCTTGTTAAGTGTTAGATATAATCGTTCCTGTTGGGGTCTTCCAACAGGGTAACAGATGTGGACCGAGAGCAATGCTTGGCTTCGTTACTGTTTGTTTCACTTAGAGTGAAAGGCTCTTACTTTGGCCTTATGTGCGTCTCATCAAGTACTCGTTAAGTGTTAGATATAACTATTGCTGTGTTCTTTTCGCTTTAAAGAAGGCAGCTTGTTGGTAAGTGGCCTGCTGAGAAGGTCTCACCCTGGCTCATGCAGCGACTGTTGCCCTGGACCCCTCTGCATCCTGGTCGGGGGGCGGAGGGTGGGCTCGGTGTTAACTGGGGCAGTGAGGGGCTGCTGCTGCACCTGGGGCTCTGCGCAGGACCCGCTGCTGAGCTCTGCTTGCTGCTGCCTTGCAGGGGTGATGGAGGAGCGGTGGAGAGCCTTTGCCCCTGGAGGGAGCCCAGCACCAGCCTGGGATGAGGCTCTGGCAGCACGGCTGGCCCTGCTCCTGCCCTTTGCTAAGTGTCCTGTTCGCTCCATCCTGCTTGCTCATGGGGCACTGCTTTTGTGGAGGGAAGGTCCTCCCGCTCCTGTCCAGCCCACCGCTCCGCTGCCCAGCGCCCCACTGTCCCCTCGCCTGGGGGCTCACTGGCCCCAGATATGGGGCGATCCCATCCCTGAGCCCCAGCTGTTCACCATTTCTGACCCAACGAGGTCTCAGGGGGTCTTCACTCCCACCCTCAAAGTCCCACTCACCTCCTCCATGCCTCACGTTGCAGGACAAGACACAGCCAACCAGCCCAAGGCCCCCATTGCCATAAAGGCAGGACGCATCCAGCCATCGCCCCAAACCGGCTCCTGTGGCAGAGCCACTTGCCAGGCAACATGTTCCTGGAGGGCTACCTCCTGAAAACCCATGTCCTAAAGGGCCACGTCCTAGAGGGCCATCTCCTGAAAGCCCCTCTCCTGGAGGGCCATCTCCTGAAGGGTCATCCCTTGGATGGTCATCTCCTGGACAGCCATCCCCGCGCACCTTCCCCCCAGCCGTTGGCAGCAACTGGGGAGCTCCTCCAGCTGCCCACAGAGACATCCACGCAAGCACAGCCCCTCCAACCATCACCACGGCCAAGGCTGGCACCAAGACGCTCACTCACCCGTGGTTGACGATGTAGGTGATGATGGTGGTGAAGAGGCAGAGCAGCAGCACGGCCGTGCAAGTGTACATGGCCGGGTGCAGCACCTCCACCGCGCCTCGCGCCTCGCTGGGGAAACCGCTCAGCTCCTGCATAGCACAGCACAGCCCGTCAGACCCCGTGCCACCCGTCCCCGTCCTCCCATCCCACCCCACCACCCCCCTGCAGCCCTCAGGCTCTGCACCCCTGCCCCGGGCAAGGCTCTCAACGCCGTTGCTCAAGCCCCACCTACCATGAGCACAGCCACGTTGCTGAGGTGCCGGCAGTGCAGGGAGGTGACGTTGGGCTCCCAGGCGGCCAGCTGGCACCCCTCGGCGCTCCAGCCCCCCATGCCCCCCAGCACCTCGAAGTTCCAGTATGCGGCCACCGGGTCCGCACCCTCCCCGGGGTGCCGCAGCGACACGGCCACCGGCTCTGACAGGTTTCCCACTCCGCAGCCGTCTGCAGCAACAGAGAAATCTGGTCAGCAGGACGAGAGACACCCCTCTGCCTGCACCCTCAAAGGGGGCTGGGCATAGGGGACCCCCCACAGCATCCCATAAGCACACTGCCACCTCCCCATGAAGACCCCCAGGGATGGCTTTGCTCTGCAGGAGCACCCGGGCACAGCCCAAGGACCCCCATGGAGCTCCATCCCCCAAGAAAAGCCCCACATGGGGCACCCCAGCCCCCCTGATAACAGGCAGCCCTTACAGGTCCCGGCGTAGATGACCGGCGTAGCCACGCTGCGGCGCTTGCCGTCGTCGGCCAAGCGGGAGGAGTTGCCCGTGCTGCAGAAAAGCTTGCCGTTGCGGAAGACCAGCAGCTGGAGCTTGCAGTCGGCCAGCGGCGTGGACGGGACAGGGCTGGCGAAGAGGCTGGGCGGCAGCTGGATGGAGGCCAGGGCGATGCTGTTCTGTGGGTGCATGGTCACTGGTGAGCAAGGGCCAAGTCCCCCCCGCCCAGGACCCCCCCTGGGTCCCCTGGCTTACCCATACCTTGATGTGGAAGCTGGTCAGGGAGACATTGGGGCGCCCCGTGGTGCAGCGCAGCCTCAGCTGCTGGTCGGGCACGGGCTCGGCCCCCCGCTCAGCTGGGGGGGGACGCCCAGCCAGACCCCCGTCTCGCCGCTGGAAAGCCACGCAGCTCAGCCCCACGTAGCTCTCGGGCTTCACCACGTACGCCTCGAAGGCGATGTTGCGTGAGTTCTGCCAGGCACAGCGCCGCGGGGTGGCCATCAGCCCTGGCACGGCCAAAGACCCCCCCGGCATGGCCAGAGACCCCCCAGCATGGATAAGAGACCCCCAGCTCGGGCAGAGACCCCCAGCACAGGCAGAGACCCCCAGCACAGGCAGACCCCACACCAGCAGCCCAACCACCTCCTCCTCCCCCCTCTCAGCCCCCCATCTCCAGGCAGCCCCCCTTGCCCCCCACTCACCACCGCCATGTGCTGGGAGTTGCTGCTGAGTGTGTGGGCAGCGATCTTCTCCAGGGAGCGGACGATGCTGGTGCAAGCCTTCTCCTCCTTCTGCGACATCCACAGGATGTGGTCGTCCACCAGCATGATGTTGCTGGCCATCTCCACGATCACGTCCGTCAGCTGCGAGGACAGCAAGCGGCTCCACAAAGAGCTACTGCCATCCCCAGCGGCAAACACCCCAATTCATGCTTTTCAACCCCAAAAACACTCGGTAGGACTGGGGCAAGCAGGGGACAGGAGCAGCGCTCGTTACCTGCTTGATCTGGTCCACGTAGCCAATAAACTTCTCTATCATCTGGGCCACGTAGAGGACATCAACCATGTCCGAGAAGTTGGCCGCCTCGGCCGTGTAGACGCGGAGCTGGTGAGCCAGGGTCAGGGCGTTGGAGGCATTGATGGGCATCTGCAGAGCGGCACGGCCACGGTGGGGGGACGGTCACCGGCTGCGCCAGCCCCCCGGCACGGCCAAGCTCCCCCTGGTCCCCGGCTCACCAGCACGAAGGTGTAGAGGACGCGGGTGATGTCGTTGGTGTAGAGGCAGTGGGAGTAGTCGCCCTCTTCCCAGCGCCCGGCGCGGTCGCAGCGCCGCCATGCCTGCTTCTCCGCCGCCGAGCCCCCGCCAGCCGGCCCCGCGGCGAAGGGGTACTGCAGGCAGGGCTGGTAGGCGGTGATGCCTGCCAGGGTGCGGGGCCACCTGCGGATGCCGATAGACGGTGACCGCGGGGCGCTTGCCACCAGCAGCCCCCTCCTGCTGCAGATGGGCACCCACACCCCGCCCCAGCCTGCTCCCCCTGCACGGACCCTGCCCAGCACCATGCCACGGCCCATGGGCACCGCAGCCCCCAAATCCCTCCCAAAAGCCCCTGCCTCCCCTTGGCTCCAGGGGGGCTGAGGGCGATGCTCCCTAGAAAGCTGCCGCCCCCTCCCCAATCTTGTAGCCCGCTCGGCTCAGCACAGCCCAGAGGGAAGCAGCGGGCGGCAGGGGGGGCACCGCTAATTTAAGCCACATTGACTGTACCAGTAATTTATATTCCGTAACGGCCCCGCTGGGGTTACAGCGGGCGCCCGGAGCCTTTCGTCTCATGCCAGAGAAATTCCAACACCTCTGCTGCTGGAGCCGGGCTGCGCCGTCGGCACGGGAAACCCTTCAAAAGCGCTCGCGCTCCCTGCAGCCACTAATCGCTACCAGACGCCCGGTCACCTGCGGCGAGCCCCCCGCCCTGGCACGCACCGTTCACGCTGTACGTGGCACGCACCACGCAGACCCCCACCCTGCCGCGGCACCCACCCTGTGGCCAGGCCACCGCCGGTCCCTACCTGAAGTCCCCACGGTTGTTGGTGACCCGCTCGGCAGGGCAGTAGGACGCGGATGTCTCCAGCACCACGATCTCCACCTTCTTGCTGACGTTGCCCTGGGAGGTGGAGACGGAACACTCCCACTCGCCGTTGGCAGAGATGTGGATGTTGGAGAGGATGAGCTCGCTGCGGGCAGAGGGGACGGGCTGGCACGGTGGGTCTGCCCCGCAGCGAACCCACAGCAGCGGTCCCCCAAGCTTGGACACGTGGGGACACACACCATGAAGCACAGGAGGGGCCCACACTTGGCATCCCACCCATGGCACTTGGTACCCGCAAACCAGCAAGCCATGCAGCCACGAGTGTCCGTCCCCATCCCCATCTCGTCTCCCTTGCTGTCCCTATCCTATCTCCATCCCTGTCCCCACCCCATCTCCATCACTGTCCCCATCTCATCTCCATGCCCACCTCACCTCCATCTCCATCCCATCTCCATCACTGTCCTCATCCCATCTCCATCCCCATCCCATCTCTATCACTGTTTCTATCTCTATCAGTGTCCTCATCTCATCTCCTTCCCCATCTCCAGCTCCATCACTGTCCTCATCTCATCTCCATCACCATCTCCAGCTCCATCACTGTCCCCATCTCCATCTCTACCCCCATCTCCATCACCATTCCCATCCCCATCCCTGACCTGGTGATGAAGGTGCAGTCGTGGATGAGGCTCTCCTCCACGATGACGCCCGTCCGCTCGTCCTCCTCCACCAGCTCGCGGTTGTGATACCATCGGATCTGGGTGCTGTTGTCCAAGTAAGTGGCGGTGCACTGGAAGGGCAGCCGGTCGCCCTGGAAAACCACCTGGCGCAGCGACGGGATGAGGTGGTGGGTGTGCAGCTCCGGGGCGCCCGCTGCGGGGGACACAGCCGGCCGGGTGAGCCCGCGCCCCCGCCTGCCCCCGCCGCCCCCGCCCCGGCCCCGGCTCACCGCAACGGAGCTGGTTCTCCCGCGCGCTGCGCAGGGGGAAGGCGTGGAGCTGCCGGGGGTAAACGCACGCCGTCCGCTCCGAGATCTGCGCCGAGCGGTTGCGAGCCCAGGGCAGCACCCAGCGCAGGTTGCAGTCGCACGTCAGGTACTCGGTGGCAAAGTCCCTGCAAGGGCCGGCGTCACGGGGCGCCCGCGGGGCCAGGGCACGCCACCAGCCCTGAGACGCTCCGGCAGGGATGCCCCTGGGTGCCAAAATCCTGGGGCACAAACTCACACGACTTTCAGGGAGGGGAGCTCGTCGAAGACGCCAGGCGGGAGGCTGGAGAAAATGTTCCCGGACATGTTCCTGCGGGACAGAAGAGAAAGGCGGCGTGGAGGGGACCGGGGACCTGCCAGGAGACGAAACACCTCCCAGGCCCCTCGCTGTGCCTGCACACCCCACCATGGCACCTGACGAAGGTGGGCATGGGGCAGCCGCAGCTTAACGAGCCCCTTAACGTGCCGGCTGGAGGCAAAGGGTAGGAGCTGGCCTCGGGATGCAGCATGGGGTGCAAAACTGCCAGCGATGCCCCGGGGCAGCCCCGGGGGCTCCTCTCGAGAGCCAGGGGACGGGGCTGGCGAGGGGCTCCCCAGGGAGCTACTTACAGCCTGAGGAGGTTGGGGAGCCCCTGGAAGACGCTGGCGCTCAGGCAGCCGATGCGGTTGTTGGAGAGGTCCCTGCAAAGCAAGCGGAGGGGCCGTCAGGGCTGGGGACGCCCCGTTGTGCCCGTTCCCTCCGGGCCAGCCCCGGGTGCTCCCTCGGGGGCTGCGCCGGCACTTACAGACGCTTCAGCTCGGGGAGGCCGAGGAAGGCGCCCGGCTGGACCGTGCTGATCAGGTTGTTCTTCAGGTCCCTGCGGGGAGACAGACACAGACCTCAGGGTGTGCAGCGGGGAGCCCCATCCACAGGAGACACGACGCCGTGGGGCCGAGGGCACGAGAGCAGCCCGATGCCCTCCCAGCCTCCATCTCCCATGCGCGGGTTCCTCAGCAGCCCCAGGCGCTGCAAAACCCCGTGCAAGAGCCTCATTAGCAGCTTTCCGTCCCATTTCCCTCTCGTTATCTCTCCAAAGGGCGCAGGGAAGGCGTGAGGCTCCCCGCTGCTCGCGGGGGGGGATGCCAGCCCCTCTGCACACTCTGACCGCGCACCGCAGAGCATCGCGTGCCCGTGCACGCTGGCGGTGGCTGCCATCCCTCCTGCGCGTTGTTTCTGGAGCAGCCGTATCCCGGCGGGTTATCTCCTGCGTGCGGGATAAGACCATGCTGCAATTGCCAGCATGGCCCCAAAAGGGCTTTGCGGCCCGCAGGAAGCTTGTTTGGGTTATTAGCCTGATTGAAGGCACGTATCTAATCAGAGGCAAGCAAGGCGTGCGCCGGTGCGGCGTGGCTGCCATCATGGTGGGGAGCACCGGTGGCATTGGCCACTCCGTCCAGCCCAGGGGACCGGTAAGACAGCTCCTGTCGAGCACCAGTGCTGGCCGGGAGAGGAAATGGGATCCATATGGCAATGCCGTGTTTATTTATAGCTGTCTCCACGGTGCTCCTTGCTGGGTTGCCCACTGCTCTGCGTGCGGCACTGGGGACACCTCGTGAGCCGCAGCCCTTGTTTCAAGGCTACAAGCTGACAGCCGGGATGGGGGAGCGGTGCAAACCCTCCTGCAAAAGTCCTGGGGTGTGGGGGTTCCACTGGTGAGACACGAGGGGCCACGCAGGGAGAGGAAACCCAGGCGATGCTGCCCGCACACCGTAAACACGCAGACAAGCTTTGCTTCCAGACTAAAACTTACACACGTGGCTCCTGCGGGTCCCCAGCTGACCCCAAACAGGCAGGGGTCTGTGCAGAGCTGCACGGCCCCACGGTGCAAACCAGGGGAAGGGAAGAGAAATGCGGTGTGACACCTTCCCGGCCGGTGTCATCCTGGCCCCGCTCGGCCAACACAACAACTCTGCCCACGCCTGCCTTCCCCAATCTCCTGCAATGGGCAAAAGCATGTCCTGCCAGCTCCGATGGCCAGGTGCCCGGCCGGGTGTGCAGGCAGGTGTGCAGGCAGGAGTGCAGGCAGGAGTGCAGGCAGGTGTGCACAGGGGCCAGGTGAGCACCGGTGCTGAAGGAACAGCTCCGCTCACCTGCACCGCCAACGCCGCCAACACCCGCTGCACGAACACCCGTCCTGCAGACACCCGTCCTGAAAACACTCATCCTGGAGACACCCGTCCTGCAGACACCCATCCTGAAAACACCCGTCCATACACGTCCAGGGAGACCATCCCCGCCGGGGCCCAGCCGGAGGTCCCCAGGGACCCCCGCGTCCCGGACACCCACCCAGCACACACCACCAGCACGGCCCGTGGCAGTCGGGGATGAAGCGGCCAAAACACGTCCGCTGGCAAAACTCAGCGCCCCTGGCTCTGGTCCGCCTGCAGCCGGGGGCTGGGGGCTGCAGGGGACCACCGGCCAGGGATGGGACCCACTGGGGACCGTGCTGGGACTGGGGGCTCACGGCCAGCCCGGCGCACGGCCCCGCGGGGAGCCTTCCTCGCTCAGTCACTTCCTCCCCGCTGGCCGGGGGCCCGGAGCTGCTGCTGCTGCTGATTTACGATAAGGCTCTTCTCTCAGCACTGCGGTTGTTTGCCTTCGCGTTTCCGCCGGTCCTGGACCCCCTCCTCCCCCTGCCCCGGCGGGGTGACGTGCTGCAGGCACGAGAGCCGGCAGCGGCACAGTGCCACGTGTGCACAGGGACCCCCCCTGCCACCGTGCATGCATGGGGACCCTGCAAAGCAACTGCCTCCTGCCCCGAGGAGCGAGCCTCGATGCGCACAGCAAATCCCGGCACAGAGGGCCTGATCCAGCCCAGTGCAGCTGCAAGGAGCCCAGCATGCCGGGGCTGAGCTCGCAGCCACACACGCAGCTCCCTGTGCACAGCAGCACCTGCCGCAGCCCGGTGTAGACAGACAGATGGACAGACTCCATCCCCATCACTGCTGTCACCCAGCCGAGCCCCCTTGCAGCCCGAAGCCCCAAGGTGGGAAGCACTGGCCCGGCCGAGGGCAGGACGTTCCCAAGCGGGGCTGCGCTAATGAGCGCGGCCGCCTCGGCTGCATACCGGCCCCGCTCAGACTCATTAATCTCATTACGCTGCTACAAATCACTGGAGATGCCAAGCTGCAAGCTCGGAGGGGCGGTGGTCTGTGGGGGCACCCTGCACACCGCTGAGACCCCGGGAACGGGTTTCTCCCCATCATGTTGGGATGCCGAAGCACCCACGGTGGGCAGCCAGGGTGGGCAGGGGCCCCACAAGCCCCAGGACGAGAAGCGAGGGGCCCCGGAGCCCCCACTGCATCCCCGCCACACCAGCGCGGTTCCTCCACGGGGCACGTCTGCGCCGCGGCCCCAAACCGACCCGATGAAAACAATTACGGCTCCTGTCGAGAGCAATCAGGCGCGGTGCAGCGTGATGCTGGCCGGCCCAGGATGGGGGAGCGCTGCCTACAGCCCCCCCCAGACACGCTGGCGCTCCCCCTCTGACCCGCGTGGGGTTTCGGCACGGCAGAGGTGAGCGGGAGGTGACATGGGGTGGCTGCTCTCCCAGAGCACGGAGACTTTTAAGGGGACCCCAGGCACCCCAGGGGCTGCAAAATCACGGTCCCCCTGGGGTGCCAGCCCCCCGGCTCCACCGCAGCCCTTCCCAGTGAGCGCAGCGCCCAGGGCAGCCCCAGCTGCTCCCTGCCTGTGTGCATATTAATCCCTCCTGTTAATGAAGGCTCGGTGCCAGGAGCAGGAAGAGGTGACCCCACGCCTGGAACCGCGCTGGGGAGGACTCGGCCATGGGAGACTACAGGGACACAGGGTCCCCAAGGACCTGCTTCCCACTCACCCCCTAAAACAGGCCCACGGGGATTTCCACCGCTTCTAAATCCCAAACCAGCCCCAACGCCATGCATCAGGCACTGCATGCTCTGTCATGCCTGCTCCCCATCCCAGCGCCGTGCACCCCAACCGCAGTGCCACGCACCAGGCGCCGTGCACCCCGGGGTGCCCGCACCCCCACCCGACACCGTGCACCCCACGCACAGCGCTGCGCACCCAACGCTGCCCAGGGGCTGGCACCCACCGGAGGCTGCGCACCCCAGAGCAATGCCACGAGTGGGCACTGTGCACCCCGGGCCCCACGGTGTGGCCCTGCAGCCCCCGTGCCCACCGGAGCAGCTGGGCTCTGCTGCGGGTCGGGGCAGGTGCATGCCCTGTAACTCGAACAAGATCTGCGTTAATAAACGCTTCCTTGTTCGGGCTAATGAAACGCAGGCGGTTGGGGGTCCCGCTGCCCCTGGGGAGCCCCCACGAGCCCCACGAGCCCCACAAGCCCCTCGGCTGACAGGGCTGGCATCCCAGGGCTGTCCCAAACCCTCGGCTGGGCTGTAACCCTCCCCAGACCCGCCGCCGGCCGAATGCGCCGGTGCGGTTGCAGAGTGGCTCAGGCAGTGCCTGCCCGGGTAGGTCCCCACAACCCCGGGCACGCTGCCTGCCCCTGCCTGCCGCTGCCTTCACCTCCCCACTGCCTTGCCCATCTGCACCCAAAGTGGTGCCCTGCGGGAAAACGCGAGGCCAGGCGCTGCGGGGCAGGGACCCGCCACCCAACAGAAGGGGACCCCACAACCGTGTGCCACAGAGGACGCCAGGGAAGAAGCCGGCTGCGGTGCACAGTGCCCGTGGACGCCGGCAGCTGGGCCACCATCGCACCGGGTGAGCATCCCACGGCGGGAGCCCACCCGGCCCCGCTCGGCGCAGGAATGCACGAGACCCTCGCGGGGCCGCGGTGGGGAACAAAACGCCCTCAGTGCGCTGGTCCCCGCTCCTGCATACCTACAGATCAAACCCATATGGGGGCCATAAATCTCCCCTTATTACAGCTCCCTCCATAGAGATGCCTTTCATGGAGAGATAAGAAAGTTGACTTTGTTCAGGGGGACAATGTCGCTTTTCATACCGGCCCCCACGGAGCGCGGCCCCCCCCGTTGCCTCCTGCCCCGGCGTAGCTCCCGGGGTCCCTGGGATGCCCGTGGGTGCCGGCAGCAAACCCCGCTGCAGCACCCGGGAGCGACGTCGGGAGCAGGACCCAGACGGTGCTGCCGGCACCCGTCCCGCTCGCACCCCATGGAAGCTCTGCCTGCATCCTGCTGCCCACCCCTCCTTCCATGACCCCCCAGCTGCCCGCCGGGCACTCACAGCTTCTCCAGAGCCCGCAGCCCGAAGAAGGAGCCGTTCTCCAGCACCGTGATCTTGTTGTTACTCAGCAGCCTGTGGGAAGAGCAGAAGAAGAGGGGAAGCCCCGTTACTCGACCTGCCAGGCAGCCCTGTCCGTGCCCCGGTGACCTGCGGGGCTGGAGGGCAAGTGGGGAAGGCCAGACCTGCCACGAGAAGTGGCAGCCCTGGCTATGCCGCCGGGATGGTGGCGATGGTGAAGTCTCAGGGACAGGCTTGCACGGCCGGGTGGGGACATAGGATGCAACGGCCATGTCGGGATGCCGTGCCGTGGCCCACGTGCATGGCGGCACCGGGCTGGAGGTGCCCGGGGCTGTGCCAGCTCTTGGGGCATCGCTCCTGTACCTGGGTGCAAGGAGCTGCACATGCGGGCGATGAGATCCCCACCCCAGCACCCACACCGAGAGTGCACCCCAAGGACCTGCAGCCAGGAGGGGACCCCATGGCACCCCCAGGTCTTGCCCTCCACCAGCCTGACCCCCTGCGGTCATGGCATTGTGGCCATCCCGGGAGCCTCCCAGCACTGAGATTTCATCCCAAAATAAAGAGCTTTGCTGGCCAAAGGGGCCCTTGTGGGGTAACAGGAGAGGGAGGGAGGGCACAAGCACCCGACAATTCAGCCAGAAGCTCATTAAAGCGCATCAGTGGCAATTAGCAGAGCCAGAACCTGGCCTGGGGACGGGAGCCGGCTCTCAGGGACCAGAGGTTCTTCCCGGGAGCTCCTGGGCGGCCGCGTGGGCACCGGCGACGCTCCCGCCGGCAAACGTGATCCAAAAGCGGAGCGGGGGCAGCCGCCAGCCGGGGCCGGGAGGGCACCCTGGAGCCCCGGCCAGAGGAGAGGCGCGGGGGAAAAAAGGGCTCATTGAGGGCCGGAGCCGGGGCTGTTTACACACGGGCGGGCTCTGCAGCCGGGCTGAATGGTGGCTGTGTGCTGCAGAGCTCCGTCTCCTCCAAACACCCAGCCTGTGGCAGCCATCACCAGCCACGCTCGGTTCTCCCTGGCCGGGCTCCCGCATTGGGGCTGCCCGGGGAGCGGACAAGACCGGGACCGGGACCTGGCTCAGGGGGGGCTGCATTGCAGCGGGGGGCAGCTGCCAAACCCCCAAAGGGTGGTGGGGATGGAAGGGTTGGGGGGCAGCCCCCCCACCTTGTGCTGCATCCTGTGCTAATGAGGAGCCACCACCGGGCACTGCCGTGTCCGTGGGGCCCTGCGACCTGGCCGGCGGCGGGGAGCGGAAGCGTCCGGCAGCCCCGCCAGCCTGCAAATTGCTTCCACACGCTGTCGGCCGGAGCCGTCGTGGCCAGGGCCATGTCTCGCCCTTTCCTCCCTGCGGGGACCCTGCTTTCGCAGGGCTTGGCTCACCCCAGCACTGCAGCAGCGAGGACCAGTGCCGATCGACGGCGCTCATAGCCCCGGGATCCCACCCGGAGCGGGGGGCAGCAGGGATGCTCCCAGAGCAGCATCGCTCCTGGAGCAGCCCCGGCTCCCGGGCACGGCAGCCCCATGGCGCGCCTTGATTCCCCGTCACGTTGTCGGTGGGGGCTGTTGCTCAAGGCCGTGCCGGCCCCAACGGCTCCAGAAGGTTTTAATTCCAGCGGCAGCAGATTTCACAACCCGGCAAAGCCTCCGCAGGCTGCGCGCGCATGGGGGGACCTCGGGGGGTCCCTGCTAAAGCTTAGGGCAAGCAGAAACCCCCTGGCTTGGGGGCCAAGTTGAGATGCAGGACGGACCCTGCTGAAATGGTCCTTGGGGCTGCACGAGCTGCAAATGCAGAAACTAGACGAGTGCAGGAGACTCCGGTCTCAGACCTCCTGTGATTGCTCCTGCACCCCGGCCCCAGGGTGGCAGGGGGGTCCCCGGCATGGCCAAGGACACGTGGAGCCTTTGGGCAGGGGGGACGCCGGGCACCTCCGGCATGCTGGAGCCAGCTATGCCAAAGCCTCCTCCCAGGGCATGGGCTTTGCAAGGGGTTACAACCACGGACATGCCACCAGCACGGCAGGCAGAGAGCAGGCAGCCGGCTGCCTGCATCGGGGAGCCAGCGCACTGGAGAGCTGCGCCCAGCTGGGAACGCAGTCTCCGGTCCCCCCCCCAAGGGCTGAGCCCCGATGCCGCGGATGCTGGCTTTGTTCGCGGACCCCTGGGACCATCTGCGCCTCTGCCATAAAAACAGAACTCCCCGCCTTAAAAGGCAACGCTCCCGCGGCCCCCATGCCATCGGCCTCCCCTGTGATCTGCAGCCAGGCGGCCGGGCCAGCAACCCGCCCGCCGACGGCCGGGAAAACAGCCGTGGGACACCCTCCCCGTGGGGTACTTTGGCCAAGGGCGAAGCCACCCCCGGAGCCACCGGCCCCTTGGGGAGCACGGGAATGTCCGGGACCCCGGCACGGTGTGGGGGGACCCCGAGCTGTGGGCACTGCCCACCCCTGCGACACCCCGCTGCTTGGCGCCTGGTCTGCCCTTCCTTAAGGAAAAGAGGTCCTCGACCAAAATGAGCGGTCGGCACATGAAAATTGCACTGACAGTAACGATCTGACTGAAAGGTTTTTTTCCTGGTAAAACTTTTTCTGGGTAGCCACCCTGGCTCTTCTTCTCCCCATCCTGTAGAAGCCAGCCAGGTCACGCTCCCCCGTTACAACTCACATCCTCAAACACGGTTTTATTTTGTTTTCTCTAGTTTTATGGATTTTATGTTCCAAAATGCTTTCTGGTTTTTTTTTCCAGGAAGTTCTCATCAGGCTCCACAGGATTTTCCGTTCCCGCGCGTCTGCAGGCGGCAGAGCCGTGTGCGGGTCCCCAGCATTATCCCCTTACAGGACATTAACTCAGAAACCCCAAAATACAATGGAATAAGTGTGCCTGCAAGACCACCCCGACCCAGCACACGGGGGTCACAGGCGAGCAGCCCCCGAGCCGCACTGGGGCAGCATGGCCCCACACTGGGACCCAGCCCTCGGCATGCAGGACCGGGGCTGGACCCAAACCCCTCAGCTGGATTTCAAACTCCAAGAGCTGCCCCTGCTCCTGCACCCGGCCAGGAGGAGGGATCGGCTGGGGGGGGGAAGGGGATGGGGGGCTGGAAGCAAACCCCGCTGCCCCCCAATCCCCCCGGCTCGCCGTGGCCAAGGTGGCTGTTGCCGCCGGTGGGCTGGGGAGCGTGCCGGGCAGGGGTTGCGGTGGCTCCCCGGATGCTCGCTGTGGTCCGCACGGGGCCGGGGGTGCAGAGGGGACGTGATGCCCCCATGTCCCAGCCGTCCACAGGTTTGGCAGGCCATGAAAGCACAGCTGTGCTCCTCCAGAGCCGCCGCTCGGCCGTGCCTTGGCTCCGGCCCAGGCTGGGACTCCTCACCTCGGCAGCGCCGGCAAACACCCCACCAAGAGGTACCCCCCAAGCCGGGTTCGGAGCGATTCGCCCGGCACGCACCCCCAGCCCTCGACGCCCGATCGCCCTCATGCCACTCCAGCATCCTCCCATCCGAAATGATGCCTTCAGCCCACCCGGCCGCCCCGAGACCCTCCGGCATAGCGGTGGGTGGGTGGGTGGGTGGGCTCCCGTCGCCTGCCGGGGACAGCCCCGCCACTGGGACAATAATCGGCTAATTGAGCGATGGCTGGAAAAGTCTCTCCGGACAATGCGGGGATTAAGGACCAGAGCATCGAGTCAAACAGAAATGATGGGGGGATGCGTGGTGGGGACGGGGGCGGACGGGCGGCAGGAGGGAGCATCCTCCCATCCTGGGGGGATTCAGCCTTGGAAGGGGTTCAGCATCCCTGCTCCAACCCGCCTGCGCTGGGGCTCTCAGGGCTTGGACCTCAGGAGGCTGCAGGCAGAGAGATAGAGAGATCCCTTCTTCTTTTTTTCACCTCAAAAAGAGGAGCCAAAAACGAAAAAAACAAGATTGTTTTTTCAAGCGTGCTGGAATCCACTTGGATAAATAACGGCTCCAGAAACTGGGCTGCTGAAACAATAAACTTCCTCTGGACCCAACCAAAAAAGGACGTGGGGAGACGGTGGCTCCCCAGCCCGTGCAGGCAGGGGAAAGGCACAGGCAGCGGCACGGAGGTTAATAAGGGGGGGCCGCGGTGGGGGCGGGGAGGCCGGCTATGCTTTGCTCTCCAAGTGCATTAATTCAAAGCATATGCTCGCAGCAGATACGGCGCAGGCTGCGCCCCGACCAGAGCTCGCCAGTTTGCAGAGGGATTTTAGGAAGAGAAAAGAGGGGCCCCAGGGCTGGTGAGAGGTGCTGAGGGCTCCGGCACTGGGAAGGGCTCTGGAGGCGGCAGCATCCCAGAGGGACCCTGCAGCTCCCACCCCAATGGGGCTGAAGACCCCCCGACATGGCCGGGGCCACCCTCTCCCCACTTTGTTTGGGTGCTCGGGGGCTCTTCCCCTCCCCACGACGTGCGCGGGGCGTTGCCTCCAGCCTCGCGTCACGCCGGGCTATTTCGGACGGTGAAAATTATTGTTCCAACCCTCGGCTTTTGTTAGCACAGGAAAAATAAGCCCCGGAGAGAGGGCGAAACCTCCAGAGCTGGCACAGGGCGGCAGGGCCGGGGTGCTCCGATGCACCGGGCAGCACCACGACCCACTGCCCCTGGAAAAACCAAATCCGCCGGACCTGCAGCCCAATAAATAACAAATAAAAAGCTGAAAAAGGTTTGGGAAAGAAACCATCTGCAGGGCCCAGGATAAACCAGCCTTGGAGAGGGGAGTTCAAGTAGAACTGGAAATTGGTCATAAGTCAAAGCCCTCTATTCCCTGCAGACAATCTGTAATTTCAGTGCAATCAAGCTGTGCACATAAATGAGGCCTGTGCTGGGATTCCACATCTGGAAGAGGTTTGGGCTCCTGCCCGTGTGACAGCGGGGCTGGCCGCGGCCGGCACAGCTATCTGCGTCTCGTTAGGGATACAGTGCTTTTTCCATTAGGCGATTAGCACAGGGGTCAGCTGGAGGGGGAGGGAATTAAAGCCTTGTTAATACACGTCTGCAGAGCCCCAGCACCTCGCAGCCATGTTGGAGGGATGTCCCCGAGAGGTGCCAAATCCCCCAGCCCCGAACCACGGGAAGACCACAGTCCTGGGAGGCTGGACCACGATGGAGGGGCTGGGGGAAGCACTGTGCCCCAGGCTGCATCGGTGCAAACTCTGCTGAGACAGCTGCAGCCGGGTGAGTTCTGCAGGGCTACGAGTCAAAAAGGGGCGACAAGTCAGTCTGTGAGGGTTGGCATCCCTCCTTCCTCCCTGCGACGAGCTGGGGGCAAGAATTAACCTCTAGGTATAAAACGGGGCAGGTGTCAGAGAGCACAGGCCTTGTAAAGTCTGCTGGGGTTGCACGGGGATATCGCACCCCTGTGAGCATCATCCTGCTAGCCGGACCCCACACACGTCCCCATGCCGACTCCCTGCTCCGTGATGAAGGCAGCACTTCTGCCTGCACCGGTCCCGGCAGGCCGCTCTGTACCCACTGGCTGCAGGTCTCCCCACGGCACGAGTTTCTCAGGTAGGACCAAAGACCGGCAGGAGATGGCCGGCATGGCTGTGGATATTTAGGCAAGAAGCGAAGCGCCCGGTCTCCCTGTCCTGCCGCTACCCCACAGCTCGAGGGGCTCCAGCGCCATGGCCCCAGCCGTCACACCCATCACCAGGATGGAGCAGGGCCGCCGGTTCCCAGCACCCCCGGCCGTGCCGGGTCTGTTCCCTGCCACCGCGGTTTCCCCACATGGAGTTAATTTCTGCAGCTCCACATCTGCGGGCACTGGTTTGCTCTCTCCCAAAGCAGCGATCCCTGAGAGGGGCTGAGGGAAGAGAAAAGGAGCTGCGGCTCCGCTCAGCAGGCGGCTCGCCGTGAGAAACTGCCACGTCCCCCGGGATGCCGGGACGCCACGGCCGAGGCCAGCGCTGGCTGAAGGGCAGGTCCCCGGTGCCACGGGCATCCCTCGTCCCTCGTCCCCTACTCTGCCCATCCGCAGGCTGCGATGCCAGCGAGTGTTTCTCAGGCGCGGGGGGTAAATAAGCAGCAGCTGCCGCAGAGGCAGCCTTGGATTCCTCAGCGCAGGCCTAATAATTAAAGATAAATAAAGAAGTAAATCGAGAGTGTGGGAAAAAGCCCAATAAGAGCCGGGGTGAGGGACCCGCAGGGTAGCAGACCTCCTCCGGCCGCCCGACCTCCTCCAGCCGCCCGCGTGTCCCCAGCCATCGCCCAGGAGGCCGGAGCTGCGGCCGGGACAGCAGCCGGCAGCTGCTGGGAAGAGCCTCCCCCCATGCGCAGCATCAGCGCTGCTCGTTAGCACTAATGCACGCCTGCTTCCAGGCTGGACCGGACGAAGACTGGAACAGGGCTCCGCTTTTAAGCGTTGCTCTGCACAAAACACATTACGTGTTTCCTGCGACTGGGACAAGAGTGATGCTGAGCATCCCCGGGGGCACAGACGGGACCTGAGCATCCCCAGGGCACGCGAAGGAGCCCTGCTCAGACCCAGCTCACCCGCGGGGCTCCAAATTTGGCTGTCCCCAGCGGGGTGTCCCCCAAGGCACGTGCAGCCCTTGCCACATGCCCAGGCCCCGCTGACTCCTCCGCTCCCTGCCCGCACCCCAGCGGCTCCAGGAGACTCTCCTGAAGCCGGAGCCTCTGGTTTTGATTGTTCCATCTGGAAAGGGTTTAGAATAAATCATGTTTACTGCACGAGAGCAGAGCCCAGGGTCACCGCATATTTGTAGGTTTCTGCCTACGCCTGTAGGTTTCATGTCACGTTTTAGTGGGATCGTGTAATGCCCTAATGCTTCTGCACGGTCATCCCAGCCCCTCCGAGGGAGCCGTCCCCGGCACGGACGGCTCCAAACCGCCCTGTCCCACCAGACACAGCCCGCCTCGGCTGCTCTGCCGGCTCGGGGCTGCGGTGGGGCTCAACTCGTGCTCAACTTTGCAGTTACACTCGCTCACGCTGGAGAAAGCACCAGAGCAGGCAACTAATCGGATGCTTTTCGCAAATACAGATTGACAAAGGACTCAAACATCCCCATGGGTATTTGCGAGGGGCTGACGTAAAAGAAAGGGCCGTAGGAGGAAAGAAATGAAGAGCAAAGCCTGTCCGAGGGAGAGTGTGACTGGAGAGCCCAGCCTCCACCTGCCCTGCAGCCCCCCAGCGTCCCCCCACCAAGGGAAGCCCAGGACACACATCGGAGTTGCTGCTCCAGGATGATTTACGCTTTTATTACGACAGTCGCGCTTCAGACCCTGCTTGTGGCACCCACGCACCACAGGCGTGTTTCACGGCTACACTCCACGTGTGGGACGGTGGCGTCAGCTGGGTCCCCTTCACAGCCACCCCATTTTCACAAAGCAGACATTGTCACCCCAAAATGAAGCCCCTTTGCAGCGAGCGGCACAGCACATGGAGGACCAAGAGATGCTTAGAAATAGCAGCGACTCTGGCGCGTGAGTGGCAACGCGACCGAGCGGGTTCAAGCACATGAGAGCGGATGGGACCAGGAGCGTGGCAGCCCCCAGCCCAGCCCTGCGCAGCCCCAATCCTCCACAGCGTCCAACAAAACCCACCCAAGAAGCAGAAGGCGGAGAGCCGAGGCCGTGGGCACGCTCGCGTGGGCGGGCGGGCGGGCAAGCAGGCACGGCCGCCCTCACGGGACGACACTCCGGGCAAAAGCAACGTTCCCTCCAGCAACGGCACTGCCGGCCCTGCCTTCCAAACCAGATTTTAATTCAAACATCTCCTCCGGAGTTATAAATAAACCCTGCAATCCGCTGCTGCAGTGAGCAGGCGTGCCGGCTGCCAGCGTCGGCCAAAACCCCAACCCTCCCCGGCACCGAGGGTGCGAGGAAGTTTTTAGGAAGCAAGCGGCAGCTGTGGAGCCTTTGCACAAACCCGAAACCCGCTCACTGCTCTCGATCTCTTTTCAGCAAATATTTCCACTTTCAAACAAAAACATCCTTCCCAGCACTCAGGCAGCAAACCCTGCGGAGGGAAGCGTGGAGAAGGAGCCTGTTTCCTGGATTTCCAGCTCACGTCCACACTTTAAACCCGTGCTGCTGCCGCGCCGTGGGGAGAGCGGGGTCCTTTCCGTTATTCTATAGCCGCAACACCCCGCATTCATGCAATTTAAACAAAGTTACGCAGAACCGAGCAACGCGTTTGTTGGGACGGATTCCCTTCCGAAGTGACAAAATAAGTGAAAAAAGTCACCGTTTGCGCTGCGCTCCCCGACACCGCGGGGCTTTGCCCCCCCCGCCCCATCTCCCTTAGCCCCACCAGCACCTGCCCGCCCGTGGGAGCACGGCTCCGGGGAGCGGTACCCGCCGCCGTGGGGGGGGGGGGGGGGGTACGGGGGTCTCCCCGCTGCTCGCTGCTCCAGCCCCCCCCCCCAGCTCCCCTCCTCCCCAGGGGGGCCGCCGAGCGGCACGGGGCGGGCTGGCCGCGACCCACGCGTGGGCTCCCATCCTTTTCGCAAGGCGGGGGGCGATACCCGTGGACCGGGGGCGATGCCCGGGGAGCGCGGTACTCACAGCGTGGCGGTGCCGTCGGGCAGCAGGCGCGGCTCGGGGGGCACCGGGAGCCCCCCGCCGCTGCAGACCACCCGTCGCCGGGGAGCGGCGGGGCCGCCGGACGCTTTGGGCCGTTCGGCCCCGCACTTACAGCCCAGGCTCTGAACGGGGCAGCTCCGCGCCGCCCCCCCGCCGCTCAGCGCCGCCGCCAGCAGCACCAGCGCCGCCGCCCGCCGCATGGCCCCGGCCCCGGGCCACGGGCTCCGGGCTCTCGGGCTCCGGCTCCGCGCCCGCCGCCGCCCCGCTCCCCGGGGCGGCTCCGGCGGCGCCGCCTCCCCCCGCTCGCCGCGCTCCGCCGCCGGGCCTGGCGCCTCCCCCGGCCCGCCCCGCCCCGCCCCGCCCCGGCCCCGCCGAGGGCATCGGCTCGCCTCCACACCCCCCCCTTTCCCCACCCGGAGCGGGAGCCTGCGTGGAAGAGAGCTGGAGTCCCCCCGTGGGCAGGGGCTGGAGCTCGGAGCGGTCCTGGAAAGCTGGAGCCTGCGTGGGAGAACGCTGGAGTCCCCCCCCGTGGGCAGGGGCTGGAGCTCCGTGGGGTCCCACAGGGACCCCGGGCTACGGCCCCCGTGGGTCAGAGCATCCTCCCAGAGGGCGAGAAGCTCCGGCCCCGCCTGGAGCCCTGGGCATCAGCGGGGAGGGCTGGAGCTCGTGGTCCGTACGGGCCGCGACGCGATGCCTCGCTGTAGCATCCCAGCTGCGACAAGTACAAGGTGCTGCATCCCGGGTGGGCACACACACGTGGCCCCACCAGCCCTCCTGCGCGTCGTCGGGGCTCTGCGGCCTCCCACCGCCTGCTGGGACCCCGGAGGAACCCCCTGCACAAACTCACACAGTTCCCTTCATGGTCACACCGTTCCATCCCCTCCCGGCCTCCGCTCCGCAGTTAACACTCTTCCCTTTTTGCCTTCCCTGTTTGCTTCACTGGTTTTCACACCAAGTTCAATATTTTCCTTCCCGCTCCCCCCTCCCACGTCCCCGCTGCCTCTTGCGCTGCCCCCGGCCCTCTCTCCCCCCGGGGCTCGACGTTTCTGAGGCCACGGCTCACACAGCTTCAAACCAGAAGGGATCAAAAGCAGGCAATGAAGTCTCCAGGACCCCGTGCCAGGGAGCGGAGGAAGAGGGTCATGGAAGGACGACAAGAGACGACTCTGGGAATGTGGTTTCTCCCCAGGACCAATAGTTCCTGGAGGGGAAAAGAAATTTACTCCTTTCTCCAAATAAATACAACTTGCTGTGGCAGTGGGCGTCGGAAAGAGGAGATACTCATCAGCACACACTCCCAAGCTGTTTCCACATGCGCTTTTGTTTGGGAGCATAAGCAGCCCAGTTCCCGCACAGCTCGTTAGCCGCTTAACCAGTGGTTGCCTCAATTCCATCTCTTCCCTGCCTGGGCGCTTGCTGCCTCCAGCCAGGCAGGGACAAGGAGCACGGCCCCAAGGGCTCTTCCGTGGCCTGTCGCACCCCTGTAGGGGTCGTAGGACCCCAGAGCCCTGGAGACCAGCATCATCGTGTTAGTATAAAAACCAACAATCATCAGCAGCGTACCCACATCTTCCCTCTTTCTTTTTTCCTTTTTTTTTTTTTTTCTCCTTTTTTCCACTGAGCAAAATTTCCACTGCAGAAATTACCCGCCCGTGCTCAGCACTGCGGGATGCTGGTCCCAGACCCTGCAGCTGAAGCTGGAAGAGCAACAGGAAACCGCTTGTGTCCAGTATCCGCTCAGAGATCCTGCGAGCATCTGCACAGCATGAAACCCCTCCCAAAACCCAGAATGGTGAGCTGTGCCTCCCACTTTAAACATCGCCGAAACCAAGAGTGGTTTTCCCTCCTTCTTCTGGAGAAGATGAGTCTGCAGGCTGGAGCCCGCTGCTCTCCCCGGGTGTCCCCACCAACATGGAGAAGAGACTGCTTGTCTGACATCCGATTTAGACCGCAGGCACTCACAGCACACCAAACCTAGCACCAAAGAGGGATGTGATCCCGAATGCCGCAGTGCACAGGGCTCAGCCACCTTCTTTTGCTGGATCAAGCCCTAAATTAAGAAATCCTTGTCTCCAAGAACTCCAGCACTTGCAAGGACCCTAGCAGCCACCGTGCAGCACCGCTCGCCTCTGTGCCCATCAGCGCAAGAGCTGGGAGCAAGACACAAGATTTCAGCAGCTCGTCCCTGAGGGAACGGCCCAATGCTGCCGCACCAAGTGGCTGGAGGGACCTCGAGCAGAGCCGGGGCTCGCACCTCGCTGCGGGTGGCCCTGCTGCTCCAGACCACTCTCACCCTCGGGTTATTTGGTGTTGCCTTAATGGCCCGTTTCATTTCTTCTCTGCAGGAAGAGCCAGGGAGCTGCTTGCACTCCTGTTCCTACCGAGTGCAGCTCTGACTCTGATCCAAACCACAGCCACTGCCCCTCTTCTTCCCCTTCCTCAGGGCAGCAGCTCTACAACTGAGCTAGAAGGGGTCCTGGGAAACCCCAGCATTAAGCCAAGAGCTCCCCGTGCGTGGACAGGAACGGGACTTGGCACGGATCTCAGGCCCTGGAGGATGTTGGTCAGTGCTGGCAGCATCCAAGGGTAGTCAGAGCTCTGGAGTTGTCTCCACGACACATTGAAGCAATCAAGCCACTGTACGTGGTCTTCAGAATTTCAATCTCCTATAAAATTACCTCCAAGAACAGTCAAAACCTTGTCCAAACTAGTAACAAATGTGAAAAACCCGGCCCCAGCCCCGCTACAAGGAGAGGAGCTCAAGCAACACTTCCCACATGCTTCGGGCCCAACGGAGTTCAGATTCTTTCAACTAGTTCCAAGCCCCTCTCCGTGCTTTCCCAGCCCTGACCCCTCCTGATGCCTCCTGCCCGGGAGACAACAAGGCAACCTGTTTGAAACTCCATCACCACAGACGTGCCGGTGCCGGATGCCAAATCCCCGTGCCCCTCACTCCCATTCAAAGGTAAGAATGCTCCTTAACCACTGCAGGCACAGGGAAAGACAACAAGCACGGGACTCTCTAAATTCCTTTCACTGGGATCCAATAAAAACCTTGGCAGTTGCCGGCCTTCCTGCCGGAAACCCGATATCCCAGGAATAAACACGCTTTCCACTTTGAAAGGCTGCAGCGGGCTCTGCCTCCGGGTCAAGCTGCTCCCGGCCGTCCCAGGGCTCTCACCTGCCCGCAGCATCCCTGGCAGCAGCAGGAGCCTGAGGCAGAGCAGGGAACTTACCCAAATCTCTTGATTTTCTCATGCAGGCTAAGCACCCTGCGCCTGCCCAAAGACGGCGGGGTGCTGAGCACCGGGACCAGGCCTGGCTACGGCACTGAGTGCCCCGCATCGGGGAGCAGAGGCTTTCGTGTCCCTCCAAGCCCTCCCTGCTCACAGAGCTGGCCTCGGCACCCACCGCCTCCCTGCACATCTGCTGTGTGCATCGCGCACCCAGCTTGCGCTGCGATTTGGCAGGGAGGCCAAGCTCGGCTCCAGACGCTTTGCAACACAAAGGATATTATCTGATAAAAAAATAAATCAAGCCTGGCTTTGTGGAAGAAGGGAAGCGAACGATGCCTGGACTCTCACCTAACAGGTAACCGGAGCCTGCGGACCTCAGCAACTTCAGAGAGTGCCTCTAACCGGAGAGGCTGCTGCTTTGGCACCGGCGCTTCCCTGAGGATGAGGATGGCCTCAGGCAGCTAGCCCATCTCCTCAGGAGCCAGGAAAGGAGAAGCAGCAGCACATCAGCCCGTCCAGCATTATCGACGGTTTTATTCCTTTTAGGGGTAGCCAAGTCTGCCCACAGATGCTCCCCAAGCCCTTGGGAAAAGTTTTGCTCCACAGCGCAGGCGAAGTCCTGCTCCGTGTGCCAGCATGGCTCTGGGGGGGTCAGCCTGGCCAGCCCCCACCCAAGGGACAGTGTGGAAACAAGGGTCACCTCCGGGGACTGCTGGGAAACCCGGGGCCGTGCCTTTGCTCCGGGAGGTGACGGCGCCTGCGCCATCGGCCAGCAGCAAGGGCTGTAAGTCACGAGGGAGGAGTCGTCCCTCTCTGGCCGCAAAACAAGCCTTCATCTGCTGGATGCATTCCTCCAAGGCAAATATTGACAGTGACATTGCCCCGAGGAGTGGGGAGCGAGAGCACTGCTGCTTCAATAAACCGGCCAAGTGCTTTTAATAGATGTAAATAAAGCTTGTGTTGCAGGGGGCCGAGGTGCCTGCGCGGGGAGTGGTTCATTAAGAGGCCAGGGAGCCTTTCATCTCCAACTCGTTGGCTCCACTCCAGTGACCAACAGTTACCATCTGCCGGGTGACCTCTGTGGAAGGAGTGGGTGGTCTGCACTCTGCTCCCTCCCGGACAGGTGTCCGGCATCACCGACACGGCGGCTCTGCACCCTCCCAGCTTGGGCTCGAAGTGGGTGCCTCAAGGAGGAACAGAAGGTGCCGTCGGGCACTGCCCGCTGCACCGGCTTCCGGAAGGCTCGGCCACAGGAGGAGCAGGGCAAAGCTCTCAGGGACGAGGCAGTCAGAAGAAAAGAGCCAGTTGGAAGCAGGACGGGTGAGAGAAACAGCTGCAGAGGAAGGGAGCAGAAGCTCACGCTGCTCTCCTCTCCAGCGCCTTGTCACAGCCCAACACCGGCCACCGCAGCTGCAGCCGGCGCTGCCGTTCAGGCACAGCACCCAAGCTGCTCCATGCAGGCCAGCTGCGCGGCCCGCACACAGCCCGGCTGGAGGGGAGACGTGTCCCACAGCCGAGAGCATCCCCAGCACCACGCGGCACGGCTCTCCAGAACCACCAAGATGCACGCAGCTCGGCCACGGTCTCACGCAGGAGGCCACCACCAAAGCTGATGGAACCTTAAATGTTTTAGCAGACGGTATATGCAGGGAGATCAGAAAACCAGAAGACCACACGCTTTTGTGAGCCAGTCTGCTCCTAAAATACTGCTGTGCCGAGCCAGAGCTCCAGGGCATGGAAGCCAGGACAAGCCTTGCCCTGCCCCACATCCACCGGTGTGCACTCGCCTCCCAGTTTACACCAGTTACGACTTCATTAAGCTTGGCTAGCACCCAGGTTCAACTCGGGAAATAAACACAAAATGCCTGAGAGAGGAAAAGCAAGAGGGGAGGTGAGCCACAGCGCAAGATAATTCTCAATGTAAACCTGCTCCGCTGTTCTGTGCTCGAACAGAAAGAAGTGCGGCAGCACAGCTGGTTTTGGAACCGCAGGCTGGTGAGAAAGGGCTGTCAGCAAGGGGTGAGCAGAGCAGAGGTCCCCCATCACCCCCTCAGGCTCAGAACCGCCTGCTCCGGGGCTGGGCTAGCTCTGTAAGCTCAGGTAGCAGATCACTTTCGTCCCTCACTTGCTATGGAGAGCTCTAGCCAACATTTTACAAGTAGCAAACAAACACTGCAGGGACACCAGCAGTCTTTGCACGTCAGAATCAAATTCAGACAGAACGGGTGTCCTGACTTTGTTCTGTAAAATAAACAAAAGGCTTTTAAAGTTGTGAAATTTGTGAACACGAGGATCTGTGGTCAGTGCGTGGTGCTGAAATTCTGGGAAGAGAGAGGTGGAAGGGATTCACTTCAGCCATCAGATGGGAAATAGAGTTATTTTTGAGACTCATTATTGAGCCGTACCGAGGAGCTGTTGTCCCTCCTTCGGTGGACCAGGAACCCTGCCCCGGACCTGGGGAGCAGTGCCACCCAGAGGGCTTCTCCAGAAATAGCTCACACCATCTGACATCTCGCCCAACGCGGCAGCTATTTTTTTCCCCTCCTGATCAAAGAAAAGCTTCACTTTCTCTGCCAGCTCTGTCTCAGCTGTCTTTCAAACCACCCTCCTCCCTCCACCCCAAGACAAGCAAGTCTTGCTCAACAGCAGCTCCAGGTTAGGGAAATAGCTTCAACGACAACTCAGGGCGTTTATTCACAACGCTGGAACATAAAAATAACATCTTTAATAGCTTTATAGTTGGCACAGATGGTATTAAAATTCACCACTTTTTATTAATAGACTATGAAACAACACATGGTGCAGTGCCGAGGAGGGCAGCTCAGACTGCATGTTGCTTCTAAACCGTGTAGCTATGACAGGTTGGTGTTAAGAGTTGACTCTTTTCTTTTACATTCAGCATTAATAGTCAGAGAATAAAACCAACAGCTAGATTTAACCACACGCACACAGAGAAAAGCCTGGGAAGGATGTTTCTGCTGGCAACCGGTGTCTCCTCCTCTTAGCAGCACACAAAAGCCCAAAAATGTAGTTGTAACACAGGTTACAAGAGAGACTTGCCATAGCTACCGTTGGCCAAATAGCACGTGACAATGCAGGAGCTTCTGCTCACATCTGAATGAAACAGTTACTGCAGTGAGAGAGTCTCGTTTCCCTCTTTCAGGAGAAGCGACAGCTAGACCAGCGCTTAAGATATTAAGACATAGCCTAGAAGCTTTGTCAGTGGCAACAGGACTTTTTTTCAGGAACCTAGAACACATGGAACGATAACACCTTAACTTTCTGAAGTACTTTTCCTGAAGGGCCTCTAGCAAACCTCACTGCTGCCCTGTGAGACAAGCAAGTACTATTATCCTCATACAGATGCAGATGGGATGGTGGAAGCACCAAATGGTTAAGTGGCTTGCCTTGGAAAGCAACAGCAAGCTGACAGACCGAGGACCTTGCTGAAAAGCCCCATTCTGACCAAAAACAACTTGCAGTGTCAAAAACTACTACGCAGGATGAAAATAACTCCCAACAACACTTCACAAGAGGGGAAGGTTGAAAGCATCCCAGAAGATCTGAGCAGACACGGAACCAATGGGAAAAGTTAGCAGTGTCAGCCTGAAAAGAACAAATACAAAATTCAGCTGAAAAGACACTCCCACACTTACGATCTGCATCCAAAACATTACGCCATGAATTCATGTTGGCAACTGTGTTCCTTATCCATCCTTGTGTGCTTGCTATTTGTCCTCTGTTTAAATGGATATAGTCTCTCCAGCGTCACAGTATGTCTCTATCACAGTTTCTATGTAAGCATCCCTCAGTAGTGACCACGTGCAAAACTTTTATTTGGGGAAGCATTTATAGGTCTCTGGCAAGATTATAACTTGTTTAATGAAGAATTTAGTCCTCAGTGAAAACACAGTCACCGACACTGCTGCAGATACATCTTGCTCATTAGCAACTCCATCCTGAAAAGTATTTAGTTTGTTCAACCTAGTTATCCAAAAGTCACTGTTCTTAATGACCCTGAAGGAGCCAAGATACCACAGTCACTTTCAACCATAAATTTTCTTATAATTTGTTGGTTATTAAAATTTCCAGTTTCTATGGGTACTCTATAATCACAATAAATTATGAGGCATATCTGGCCTCTGTTCTGTTACAGGGAATTCCCTCTCACCATCATGATCGGGTACCGACGTGGAGGGAGGTAAGAATGCATAGTGAGGTCTCCCATCATCTGTCCTCTGTTGAGGCCACTTTTTTTCCCATCTAATGACCTTGCGCCGTCAAGGTCTCCATTTTGCCTTTAGTTTCAGCAGGGGCCTTGCCATCGACTGCTTTGTTGGAATAATCTCGCTCTCCAAAAATAGTGCTTCCAATCCTGACATTTGTGGATCCAACCTCTATCTACAAAGAGACAGAAAGGAGGAGTTCAGGGCAGGGTTGCCACCCACACCTGCCAACACAGTCCACTCGCCATGTCACAGAAGGACGGTTCCCCACGTACTCGCCATCTGCAGCTACAGCTAGGGTCTGTTTGGAACCCCAGAACTCTATCCCAGGTCCAGGAGAGATGTTTTTCATGGAACAGCACCATCAGTACCTCCAGCCAAGGGGAGGCCTAAGAGGCCTGTTTGGATGACACGTGGGCTGGACTTTGGGTTGCCTACTGCTGGTGCTGGTATGTTTGTTTCCCGAGAGAAGGGGTGGCAGAAGGAAACCAGACTTACTGCGTGCTGGAAGTCTGTGGACATGCCCATGCTCAGCTCCACCTTCTCAACGGGGAGATTGAGCTTTTCACACACTTCCTGCCGCAAAGATAGCAGCATCTAGAAGGGAGGAGGAAAGAGGAGAGGATCACATACTTGACAGCCATGCCAGCTCCGTTACAGGGTTTCACAGATCACGATTTCTGCCTTTCTTTGAAGTCTCCTTCACACAGAATGTGAAATTCCCGCACTTCCCACTGAAGCTTGCTCTGCAGCACTGTAACAGCACCTGGAGATTTCCCATTACAGGCTACGTTACTGACAACACACGTACTTACAAGTCTACACATCTTCTGAAGATATCCAATTATCACACCAGCATGACAGACGAGGAACGCAGACCCAGTTCCTCTGCCTGATGCAGCCCTGTGCACACAGTGTGTGAAGGAAGGCTGACTGAAACCTCATCTGAAAGCAGGACCAGAGGATCCAGGACAGTAATTGCTGCACAAGGTGCCCCTGCCAATATCCTGGCTACAGCTTCAGAGAACCACATACATATGGGCACCTGGCCTCTGCAGAAATGAGCCTCACAGCTGCATTAACACTGATACTTCACAGACCTCTGAACAAGGCATTTCTACTGACAATGTACAGTCAGACTTGCAGCTTGACAGCATACTGGTGTGGCTGGGACAGACAGACTACAACAGGAGGCCAGCCAACAGTTGACATTTTCTTCCAGAAAATCTTACCTGGAAGTCAGGATTTGGGCCCTTACTAAGGTCATGCCCAATGCTGCCGATTGTCATCAGCCCCACAAATTCCAGGCTTGGACACTTGTTGATGACATGCTCCACAGCGGCTGTGGTGTCTCCAGGAGGAAGGCCATGCTTACCTGGCAAAAAGCAGGGAGATTTGTGCCAAGCTCTGCCAGAGACCTCCCCTCCCTGCAGCCAGGCAGAAGCTAACAGAGGAGCAAGTTTCATCCTAGCTTAGATAAACACTTTAGGAGCTCAAACCAACCCATCCCATTCAGGTTGTTTCTGTCAAGTCAGCAGGACAAACCTGCATATCATCAGAAAAAGCCACTTACTGTCTTCTCCACTCGTGTTAACTTGCACCATGACCTTCAGCTTCTGAGACGACCCTTTTTTCTGCCATGAGCTGTTGACTCTGTCTGCCAGTTTCACAGAATCCACTGTTTCCAACATGAACAGGTTAGGGACAGCTGGGGAGGAAACACAGGCTGAGGGCAATTCTGCTGGCACAGAAATTTTTGTACCTACAACTCAGCTCGCTCACAGAGACAGGCACTGGTGAGTTAATGTACATGGAGGTTGTTATTACTTGAACATTGGAAGACTATTGCCCACAGGGCCACTGCACATAAAATTAAATAGAGTTTACCGATCAACTTGTTGACGTTATTTTTCTGCAGATGGCCAATAAAATGCCACTTAATCTCTGGACAAGAGGACAGAATCTAAAAGCAGAGAGGAACAGTTAGGTCTGAATGACAATTCCCTCTCCCCCACATAGTACTGAAGCCTTAGTTTGCCCACAAACAAAATACCAGGTACCCAATCTTCTTTTGTTTACCCTGAAAGACACAGCTCAAGCAGTGCTTGTGATGTGTAGTGAGATTGCTTCACAGTCTGGAGAGGAACGGGGCTGTGGCTGCAGAACATTACAAGGTGAGCGGGGAAGGCAAAGGTCTTTTGTAACTGAACAGTCATAAAATGATATTTTCCCCAAACTGAGTGTTACCATTTTTTTGAAATGAAGACTGTGTATCTCCTACAGCAGAAAGCACAAAAGGTGAAGCACTGTTCAGACAAATACTTTACGACTAAGGCACACGTATTCACAGAACCCTCTGGAGCCAGCAAGGCAAGGAGGGGGAATGGAGCAGAGGCAAAGAGCTAAGAATAACCCCACCATTTATCTGAAAAGACAAGGATCAAACAGCCTCCATTACCAAATCCCTAACAAAAACCAGGACTTCTGCTGAACAGCTCTCAGGACACAGCTATACAGGGAGACAGAACATATAAGGAACTGCGTACTTACTCTGGAGTCTGATGCTTTTTCTAGCAACTCTTGAACCTAGGAGAATTCAAGACAGTCTCTCGTTAAAACCACACCAGACGTGCCTGCACCGTAAGAACGGTCTCTCCGGAATGCATGTTCCTGGGACCAATGCGTGCCTCATAAACACAACGCCAGGAGCCTGACACTATAACCAAGGCTAGCTCCCCACATGCACTGGGCTGGCTGGTGCCTGCCTTTGGCGTGGGGGCCCACTCACAGACCCGTGGGGCCCAACCAACTCACGTAGTTCTCCCCGAAGCTGCGCTGCCCATGGCTGTAGGCGTCGATCACCATCTCTGCTGGCTTCGTCTTGCTGACAGCCACCAGCCGTGGCTGCACGGCCGGGAGACCCTGCAGAAGCACCGGAGGGTGAGGGGGACGTCCGGGGGAGGCTCCAACCTGCCCCACGCTCTCCCCAGTGTCCTGCAGCGTCCAGCCAGGCCCCCCGGCCCCAGCTCAGGTCACCCCACAGCCTGAGGCTGCCATGGGGGGGGGTCAGGGCGGCCTCCACGGTAATGGGGGGCCGGTCCCTATGTCGGGGGGAGGCCTATCTCTAAGGACGATGATGGGGTCCCGTCTCCTTCGCTGGGGGGAACACTTAGCCGCCTCCACTGTGGGCCCGTCTCTGTGGCGATGGGGGGCTGTCTCCATGGTGACGGAGGACCTGCCCTCACGATGCGGGGACCGTCTCTATGGTGACGGAGGACCCGCCGCCACGGCGAGCGGGCCTACCCCCGGCAGGGTAAGGGCACCCTCCCGCGACCCCGGCCTCCTCCGCGCCCCGGCGGGCGGCCCCGCCGCCCCTCACCTGCGGCCTCCGCGCTGCCGCCTGCTGCACCTGCTCGGTGACGGCCCGCAGCGCCGGGCCCAAACCCTCCCCGGCGGCCATGCCCGCTCTCCACATCCCCGGTCGGCCCCGCCGCCTTCCGCCACACACACACACCGGCGCGCCGCTCCTCCCCGCCCCGCGGCCAATAGGATCGCTCCGCCGCGCATCGCCGACCAATGGCAGCGGAGGGGCGGGCCCGGCTGCTGCGGCGGCGCCATGTTGGGAAGGTCGGCGGGCGCCATGGCGGTCAGCGCGGAGGGCAACGTGAAGGCCCGGCCGCGGGGCTCGGGGCCGGCCGCCGGCCTCCACGGGCTCCTGAGGGGAAAGGCTGGGCCGCAGGGCCTAGCTAGGGCTGCCTGCAATGCATACACCTCCCCTCCCTCCCTCCCCTAGCGCCTTTGGTGGGTTTTGGCCAAAATTGGTGACAAATCCAGGCACCCACCTGCACCGCGGGTAACGGGACCGAGTGGCTGGCCCCGCTGCCACCCGGAGCTGCCCAAACTCACCTACCTCCCCGTGTGATGGCTGGGATGGAGGCCCGATGCCGCTCCGAGGGGCGGTGAGGAGAGCTGGGGGGTCCCGGCTGCAACGAACAAGAGCAGCGTCAGCACGGCGTAACGCTGCCCTGGCACCCCACCGGCACCCCAACGTCCCCTCTGCGGGCGAGCGGGGAAAGGAAGAGGTTTCCACCAGCTGCAGCTTTTGAGAGGTCTGGGCAAGAGCCTTCGCTCGGCTCTGAGGAAGGCAGGCATCCACAGAAACCCTTGGCCCTCATGACTGGAAAGAAAATCTGGCAGCCAGCAGCCTTGTTTGTTCAGTGGGCAAGTACTACCCATCACGATGATACTCCTGAACTAATTTTGACCCACATACCTCACATACTCCAAGAAAAAACACCCCCAAAACAAAAAAGTCTGCAACTCACCCCCCAAAAATTGTGTTCTTCCCACCTGCACGAAGAGCAGTCTCCCTAGGGAGCAAATTTCAACTACTTCAGAAAAAAAAACTTCATAAAACCAGGGCAGGAGACACCACTTGTTCTGCACGCCCTGTTTGAGCTGCGAAGGCTGGGACGGGTGGTGGGGAGCCCTTGGAGCGCAGCCACAAAGCGTCGCAGCCACCCGTGGCAGCCACGCAGCCGGAGACGCCACGGGGCACGGGAGGCCCCGGCGCCGCGGGGCCACGGACAATGCCAGCCTTTATCGCGGCAAGTCAGATGGAAAGAATGGGAAACTGCCAGCTGGAAGCCATTAACTAAAATATTTGCCTTAATGTGCAGAACTTACTCTCCCTGGCCGTATTCTGAGCAATGACAGTATTTACACAGCTGTTTAAAAATACCCAGAAGGTTCCTGCCCTTTGTCTGGTAAAACACGACAATGATTTTCTGCAAACTTTACCAAATCCTAGCTATTTGCCACTGAAGTCTTGTTACCATATTTTTCACCAATCCGGTTAGCAAAGCAGGGCCAAAAGACGCTTGCGGCATTCCTCGGCTGGCTGCTGAGCCGACACAGATGCTTCTGCCCCTCTTCTGCTGGAGCTCCACTTTCCTCTCTCCTCCTCACTGGAAATGGAGAACTGGCACGGTGCAGCAGCAGAGGCGTGTCTGCCAGCACAGCACCGAGCCACAGCACCACACAGCTCCACACTCTCCCACCGGACGAGCGGCAGCCTTGATGTCACCCCTGGTAAATCTTCCCCTGCAAATATATCTACACATTGTGTTAAAGGTTATCCACGATAAAAAAAAAAAAAAAAAAAAAAAAAAGGACTGATATTAAAATTGAAGGCCATTTTATTGTCAATAGCAAATACCAAAATAAAAAGGCTTTTAATTCAATACATAAGATGATCAAAGACTGTACTGGTAAAGCATTACCATGCTCCTGCCAGCAATTCTCAGGTATCAGCAGTGCCACAAACTTGTATTTTTTTTGTTATACAGAGTGGTTTGAAAATTCAGATCTTCATTTCAAGATTTCAGATTGTGGAAATAAGACAAAATGTCAGTTAAAGAGATAGATGGAATAAAGATTTACATGTAGTGACAGATCTACTCTGGAAAATTAAGGAAATTATACATATACATATGATGAAGAAACCTGAATGAAAACACAACAGTGGATTTTGGCTTGTGAAGACTGTATGATTTCAACTTCGTTTTTGCTTTTTTACTCTTATTACAATTTATCTAAATTACAAGAATACTTTAGCAGTAATGTTTTCAATTAAAAACATCATTAAGACCTATTTATTCCAAACTATCATCTTACCATGAAGTCATACAAAAACATAGTTTATAATACCACTTTGGCTTATTTGGGTCTTTTCATTAGTCAAAAATACTTGTGTTAAAAGCAGGGTTTAGTTACTAATGGAAATCTCTAACATGAATGTAGAACAATCCCAAATGAGATCATCCTCAAAGGTTTAGGTACTATTACCTCATTGCTAAATTTCTGCTATTTCCTGTTCATAATCTTCCTGCAGAGACCTATTTATAAAAAGTTAGTAATATTACAGCCTACCTATTGATGCAATTTTTTGACTGCTTGGTTGTCTAATGTAGTACATAGGTCTGGAGATGGAACTTCCCTTAGCTCGTATTTCCTAACGAATACAAAGAAGACACATAGGAGTTGGGACTTTTCTCCAGCAGAAACTGATGCTTATCTTTTATTTTGCATTTTCAAGTATCAACAGTCACTCTCCTAACAGGGAAAAGAAAACTGAAGTAAAAATACTGGAACCAGCAGCTGAAATTAATCAGATTTCTATCTTAGTGTGATCACCTTATTAAAAAGACTAATGCATATTTAAAACACTGAAGAGTGAAACCAAGTGTAGTAGGTAGCAAGTGTTGGGGCACAAGATTGTAAATGCAATAGGCTGGTCTCTGACAACTAAGTTAGCACTTACACTTGCATCATCTCATATTAGTACGTTGGCCTCAAATTATAACAGCAATTAATAAACAGGCTCTCCTGCCAAGTGGCAGATGGATTAGGGAGAGAAAAAAAGTGTTCTCTCTAGGCCTGAACTTTTGTCTTTAACACCCCCTCAAGTGTTGCATGGGCGTAAAACAAAACCCTATTACCTCTTTGCATCTGGTACGTGAAGAATTCATCAGTTTTCTGAAGCAAAAGGTATGTTATATAGCATTGTTCTGAGCAAAAAAAGGAACATTTATCTTTGGACAGTTCAGAGACAAGAGGTTCTTCTCTTTGCCCTGTGACTTTTCAGTATGGCGTTCTGTGTCCTTTGCTACTAGTAAATCTTCCTTTCGCAAGGTGTATTCAGAAAAAAACCCCCAAACCAACAGTAACTCGGTTCCATTCATTTCAGTTTACCTGAATGTCCTCTTTCTACTAAGACACTGTAAACACTGAAATCCAGTTGGTCTTACAGAGGCAGGTAACGTACTGTAATGACTGTGGGACTAGTCATTCAAGCAGTTACCTGCCAGCAAGGCTTTTTGCAAAGTCAGGGTCCCTGAGACAAAAATTCTTTTCTCCCTAGTTTTTCTAACTATGACAGCTGTGACAAGTACCATGCTTGCAGTCTGGTTTCACTGAAAGTCAAGTCCAATTATCCACTGGCAGGACACTGCCTTCATCAGCATGCCTACATCCCTCACCTAGCAGCTAAACTGCTGGAAAAAGCCTCAAAATACAGTCTTCCATTTGTGCTCCCCAAATATGACAAATGGAAAACAAACCAGTGTTAAGATGCAGAAAATGAACAGTTTGGGCCACTACCTGCGTGACACATGGTCTAAGGCTTAGATCCCCCTATGGTAACCAGGTAACCTGCAGGATTTCAGCTGAACTTCTGTAACTCACTGTGCACGTGGTCTCAGCTGCCCTACCAAGGCAAAACACATCGACTCAGACCTCAGTAAAAGGTGGTTTTGTGCATTAGCTACACCCTGCACTCAGGACGGACCTGGAGCATAGACATAGGCTGTTAGATCGCCCCAGTGCCCCACAAAATGGGCAGTAACCTGCCACCTGGGACAAGGTCCGGACCTTCAAGCAGACACGCTTAGTGTACAAAAGTCTAGCACCTTTTTTTAAAAGGAGTTTGAAATAAAGTACTTGAAATTTCCAACAAGAAAAAAAAACCAAACAAGTTGTAGCAGCAATTCCCCTCCCTCCAAAACCTCAACATTTCTTTACTTCCAACTGCTACAAACCACTTCAATCCAAAATTAAGTACCCATCTAAGCTGGCTGCAGAACAGATAGTCTAGCTAGCCTCTCCAGAATAATTTGGTCTATATGTCCAAGGGCAGGGAGAGGTGCATCTAGAGGACATACCTGGAGCTGGCTGCTTAGAAGTTACCAGAAAAAAACCACCCCATAAATACCAAAGTCTTTGTGTCTAATTGTCATACAAAAGATTGAAAGGATTAAGTCTGATTCATCTTGTTCAGTACAGGAAAGGGGGAAAACAAAAAGGAACTTCCCAGTTCATGTTTCTTTTGATAGAAAACGAATAGAAATCTTTCTTTTCAGTTGACATTATGAAGTAGTTTTGTATCCTCACTGGTTCCTGCCCCATCCTCTTCCTGGATTCCTTCTGCCAGTCCCTCTGCAAATTTGGTCTGGCTTCCCGCATAGTCCATGAACATGTTGGGAATATCTTTGCCAAAATATATCTTGCTGTTTGCTGCGATAGCCTTGTATTTCATCAGCTGCAAGTACTCAGGAGTTAACTTCAGCTGCACAAAAAGAAAACGGATCACCAACAGCTCGGATTCAGTGAAAAGCAAATTTCTGTCACGAGCGTACGAGGCGTCTACTTTTCCACAACGCTAGCAGGCATGCTCATCCTCTCTTCAGCTGAAAAGACAGAGCGCCCAAAAGGCGGCTCTCTTTCAGTATGTCTAAGTGAAGCTCTAAATCCCAGTGACTAAATGGCAAAATGAGAAAGTGGCGGAAGCAGCTGGGGAAATGTTCAAGCCAAATGTACCAGAGATGGAGATGCTCGAAAGCACATAACTCACTGAAAGCCCCTGCAATGCAAGCTACTGGAAAGAAAAATACAAGTGGCTTTTTTCCAGAGAGTAGATTGACGAGTCTGTTTCAGAGGGCAGAGCTCATTCGTTCAGGATAATGACATTATAAGAGAGAGGATAGAATAACTGGGACAAAACTTGTGCACAAACATCCCAGACCTCTGTCCATTCTCACTGACCCTTACAAAACAGAAAGTCTTCCTGCTGGGATGTCCTGGGAACTTGCTGCAGGCAGTAACAAGCCTGGCGGTTCTATCCATACAATTTTTCTGTTTCCAGTTCTCTTTTTTTTTTTTCTTTTGCAGTACCAAGGCTTTGCCAGGCTAGTCAGTTTGGTGTATAAGATCAGCTCCATTTGTTCTTTACCTGAATACTTGTTTACTCTAAGCCTGCCTGTCACTCTAGAGATGTCCTGCTTTGATTGCTTGCCAGCTTACAGATTGGAATGAATCGATGTTTCTGATTACAACAGTGTAAAAGGGCAACACTGAAACTGATATTCTATCTACAGAGGGAGCCATTAGCATCTAGCAGAGCTGTCTCCAGAGATGACCAGGTATTTCATGTATCCTGACACAAATTTATCTGTCCAGAGAAGAAAATGAATTTGCAAATAAGGATCTAATTGTTTCAGTCTCGATGAACTTTTCTGAGAGGAGATGGCTTTGTTTTGCTTTTTGACATAAACAATGAGACACAACAAGCAAACAATAAACACAGACTGCTCTTTGGCTGAGTTATTTCTATACAGCCTAATGTAAGGACCCCTGCTTCAAGGCGTAGTGTAAGGAAATAACAATACCTTGTTAGCCTCGGCTACTTTCATAGCAGTGTAGCATTCAGCATCAGCTCTCGCCTTCTCTCTTGCAAGAAATGCAGCATCTGGAAGAAAACATATGCTCCTATATTCAGATTTTTATTTCCAGCCATGTTAGCACCATCTGCAGCTGGAAAATGTTTAAAGTGGCCAGTACCACATCTAAACTGTACGGGATACAAGGGGAAGAGGGAACAAAATGGGAGACCCAGAAATGGGATCTCAATTTACATCTAAAATGCTGCAGGATGATAGCATTAAATACGTAAATTGCATCTGCAACTGAAAACCTCAAAGCATTTTATAAACATAAGGTTTTTATTACTACTCCTGTCACGCGGGCTGAGAACACTCTTTCTTCTCTAGCCAGCCACTAACTCTCGTGCTGAAAACGCAGCAACTGTTCCACTGCAAAAGTGGTAGTTACCCACGACATTTGCACAGGACTCCAAGAACAGCACAGCAGACTGCTCTACAGATGAAGTCTGTGACTGTGAATGCAATTCCCCAGATGGGATTTTGTCTGGGATATTGAGGTTAAGATTCTGGCACGTAGAGGCAGGCGATTTTAACCTTTACAGGCTCTGCCCCTTGGACAGATGTTGGGGAGCTGTCTCTCTGCAGTATCAACAATTGTGTAAAGGGTCTGATCCTGCAGGATACTGAAATTCCCTGACTCCCAGCAGAGATGTTTAAGGAAATAAACACTTGCCCTTTCTGTATTGCACTCCTGTTTTTCCTTCTGACTTTTTAATCTATCCAAAGATAATGATGTGATACCAGGCCACCATGTTAAGGCTAAGACAAGTGTAATCTGGCTGTGATCTCTTGACATTCCTTCTATGACAGGGAGCCACACGATTGTTATACATGCCAGTCTGGATTTGAGAGTTGCACAGCTGGATAAACCATTTGTTTACCTATACTAGCAGGGAGTCCTGTGAGCTGCTACACTTAAAAATCATGTAAGCAATTGGATGGTTTGGCCCGCGATTTCCTCTCTTTTGGCTAAAAAGAGTGGTCCCAGTCAGAGACACTAGAAAGAATGAGGGAGACAGGGATCCTCTGCCAGCACAGAGTTGAACTGAAGGCCTGACATCCGGTGACAACACATTTATAAGAAATAAAACCCATTGTATTTCTGTGAAGAACTTCTTAATGAGAAGCTGCTGATCTGTAAAACTCTGAACTGGCTCCTCAGTGGCCTTCTGCAAAGCTTGACAGGGTCTATAATGAATGTAATTGAAAATAAGGCCTTGTCACTCTGAGCTGGAAATGCAGACCCCTTTTCATGTCCTGGAATTTCCTTGACAAAGCATTGTATCAGATGGGTGGAGGGACATCTTAACAGTACAACCTCCTAGAAGGATCACCTTGAGAAAGAGAGTTTCAAGAAGCACAGTCTGCAAAGAAACGCTCCTATTCCTGCCTCTGGTCAATCCTAGTTTCTAAAAGTAGTTCGCTGCAAAACTAAAGGAGGATGAAAAAGCAAAAATGCAAACTAACCAGAAATATTACAGATTTATTGGTTAAAGCAAAATTCTGCATTTTTCAATAGAAGAAGCTTCCCCTCCCCTTCTCTCAACCTTTAGGAGTTGGAAGCTACATAACAGACCCCTGCTGTTGCAGAGTAATAGCCAGACGTTGTTTTCTAGGTATTTCACACTACACAAAAAATTAAAGCCAAATTTGTGCACCTCTTCTCCCCTCCAAGAGAGAGACAGGTTCTAGAAGAATCCTAAGCAAGAAAAGGATAGAAAGCTTCTACAATTCTACCCTACTGCAGATAATCAAGAGATGTGGCTGCCCCCACAAGATTGCAGAGTAATATTTTAGGATGCTTCCACTTCTCTGTGAGAGTCCGCAGCCATTAGCCACAACCTGGCACGACTTCTTCTAGGAAGCCACCAGCCTGCCATTCCCTTCCTCTGTACTTGTGACAACTTTACTTCCTGCACTTAGGTTATATGAAGAATCACCTAAGAAACTGGAGTCACGCTTCACTAACTTTGTCATTGCCCAAGTATCCTGAATGCCTTCTACTATCCTGACTGATCTGCTCCCCTGAAACCTCTACTGCAAAACAGGCTGTGAAAATGTTGGGAGAATCTGAGTATTCAGACACATCCATTCAGAACTGCAGTGTATTACATAAGGTACCACATACATGGGCTAAAGTGAAAGACTTCAGACCAGTAACTTCACCCCTGTGAATGTCAGCTTGAATTGAAGAACACAGTGAATGCACACACTTGAAGAACTACTTAACTCCATGGTGAACTGCTTCAAGATCTTTAGATAAAATTCACCACAGAACATTTACGTATTGGAAAGCTCACCACTCACCTTCAATCTCTGAAATTCGCTTCTCTGTTTCCTTTTCCATCACTTTCTGTCCGTAAGTTATTTCAGCAACTTGTGCAATTTTTTCTGCCTCTGAAATGAAAAAGAACACATCCACATTGTCGTCACACAGTCTTCCTAATGCCAGAAGCAGCTTCACCCATGGAAGTCCTCACCACCCCCTTCTGGTGGAAATAAATTGTGGGAAGAATTTTCAGCCCTCAGAAGGTGTCAGTCTACATTTGTGGGCAAAGCTGGAACCCCCTGAAAAACTCTTGAGTCTCTCTGGAAGAGTTTCAGATCAGCAGCAAACAGATGCAGCAGAGAGATCACTCAAGTGAACCAGGTGCACCCCTCCCCAGTGTCCGAGTTCTTTTTGCTGCCTACCCCACCACACAACCCTACACTTACTGCCTTCAAGCAAAGATATACAGACCAATGAGGGCTTTCTTCCTTTCTGTCTCCGCTTCCTTCTCCACCACCTTCTGCTTCTGTGCTGCAATCAGCAGCTTTGTCTTCTCACTCTCCCTAGTGAGCCAGAAGAAGCCAGTTACAAAACGTGAGCTTACTGAAGTGGTGTGGCCTACCACATCTCCAGGATGAGCTGTTGGCTCAGTCCACCTTCAAGCACGTGTTTAGGGCAGGCAGCAATCAGGAAAGTGAGTGCATGTACCTGCACACACAGAGCTTTTTTTTTTCTAAACCAAAGTGTCTTTTCCTCCCCTCCACAGCAGGAAGACTTTTCAGTCAAGTCAATGTGAAACTCTCCCTGCTACTCTCCGCAGGCTACCATAATGCCTTCTACAAGAGACAGGTCACAGACCGTACACATCTGTAAGTTTTTTGGGCTACCGTTAATGAGGAAATTATTTAAAGTAAGAAATGAAAATCCTGTAAAAGCCTTGCCCTCACAGATGGCTATTCTTCATTTGGAAGTATACAGCTTTGAAATCACCCTTCATCCAATCAAATGGCATTTTACATGCTAAAGCCTTTTCTATCTTACTGTTTTGTACATAAGCTAAGAAGTTTTAAAAGTGTGTATATAAAATACTCTGCCTCTGCTCCCAATCAGGGAAGAGAGACTGGAGTCAAGAACAAGTCTCTCTCAACACATATCCTCCCGTATTTATGGCAACAGATAACAGGCTGATTTAGGATTCTGCCTATCATGACTGTACTGCCCATGACTTACCACGATACCAAAAAGTCATATGAAATGCTAGGGAAGCAAAATGGACAAGAGGGATCTTATTCTGGCCTACACACGGTCTGTTGGCAGAGGGCTGAGAGAATATAAGCATTTCTGAATGATCAAGTGCAAGAGAAGGCAGCTGGCTCAGAGCATTGAAAAGGGATCAGTATGTCAAGTGCTATTAAAGAAAGTTATTTCAAAGCTTTGCAAGTCTTCAGCCTGTTGAATCAACAGTTTCTCCATCCTAGTCAAACAACAGGATTAGTGGTGGAATCTATCCACCTGCCACTCACTCACACGCTCTGGGAGGCCTCTTTAAAATAGGGCCAGTGTCAAGAGAAAGGAGCCCCTGGGCAAATAATTTCTGTGTTCAAAATGGAGAAACACCTTCTAACTCAGCAGTGACCTGCCAGCCACTTACAGCGACAGACATGTGCTCATCTGGTGCAGCCTCACCAGACCCTTTCTGAATGGCAGCACGACGCTGAGAGCAGGCCTGGCAGTGGGCACTCCGATCACTGCATGCTGTGAAAACATATTAATCTGGATGACCGATTCTTTTTGGTAACACAAAGGTGCAAGTCTCAGGCACTTACATGAGCTCATAATTCCTCCGGATTGTTTCAGGGATGTTTGGCTTTGTAACTCGAACTGCCTGGAAAGAGAGACCGAAGAAAACATAGGCAAGCAGCCAACAATCGAAAGCCAAATGGTGCCCGAGGCTGCAGAGGGAGGGGGAACTAACACTTAGGGCATGCTCTGCCACACAAAGCTTTCACGCGCTGCAGAAATTGTGACCAGGTCCAAACTCCACAGAGCAAACGTAGGACTGAATGATCTCCAGACATGACAGGAGATTATAACCTGGGTAAACCAATACCCAGAATAACACCAAAAGAAACCCAACACATCAAAGCTAAGAGGGGATGGAAAGGATACTGTTCTCATTCCTCAAGTTAAGCAAAGTCTGTATTATAAAGCAATTTTCTAAAAAAGTTTCACAGCTTCCTATTTCCTTTTAGCCCTTACCGCTCCTTATGATCTGTGCCTCAGACAACAAAAAGTGGAATCCCCATTACCTGTATAATTAATCCAGGGGCCATTGTTGTTAGGTCTTGCTGCAAGGCCAGTTTAAGGTTTTCATCAATCTGATCTGATTGGGGGGGAAAAAAAAAAAGTAACTAAAAACCCCGCAAGGCAGCTTGCTGTCAACACATACAGAATTAGCTGGAATGGCTCAGATTTCTTATTCCTGGAAAGTAAGTACAAATATAAGTTTGATGTAGAAGTGCTGGGCCGAGAAAAACCATCCCTGACACGAAGGCACGTTGCCATCTCTCTCAGCACATCAAGCAGGACTGACCAGCACCAAACACTTGGGACAGGCTACAGGAACGTGGCAGGCATGAAATGAAACTTTCTGATTTCCCATAACCTGCAGTTTGGAATCTTTCCGAGCCAAAGTAACATCTTTATGATAAAGAATCTGTGCTCTAACCCATTTCCCCATTGATATCTTCCCAACTAGATCCTGAAGTAACATGGTCCAGCTAAATCATGACTGATTAGGAACTGCATCTGTGCCAGCAGGAGACAAAGAAAATGGAAAGGCAGACATGTATAATGGCTGCATTACTTATTTTAATAGGCTGCAAAAAAATCATCGTTAACGTCTGTTTGGCTCAATGGATAACAGTTAACTCAGCATAGCTAAGAAATTTCAAAAGGAAATACAAACCAAAACCCTGCTTCAGTGAAAAGCTCTAAGGAGATCAGTGTTTCCAGTTAGGGCCTGCTGAGAAGTGCAAAGGGAAAATAAAAATGTAATGGCCTTGAAAGTGATCACATCGCACTCCTTGATTATTTGCTTTGGTCTCAGTTTAGCTATCTGGAACTCACACTCATAATGAAGTTCAGCCAGGAGTTTAGGAAACAGCTGTTATCAGTTTCCTGCACCTGCTTGCAGATGTGGGGGCAGAGAATGACATAAGTCTGCTCGAAATGGGCTGTGCCCCATTTCAGAACTCCTGAGCCAGAAAACATTCAGTTCAAACAAAGAGTTACATGGGAGTTTATACAAGTTCCTTCTGTGCAAATCAGTGGCTTTGAGTCCATTTCAAGCAGTTGTCGTCAGCAGCTGCCGACATCTGGAGACTCCATCAGCAAAGAACCTGTACAGCCGCCAGCAGTCCCATAAAGGAACTGGAGGGGAACCGAGCCCCAGTTCTGCATCTTCTGCAGAGGCATGTCAGAAGGTAGAAAGCCGGGCTTCTTGGAAAGCCCAGTTTGAACAGAGAACAGGAGTTTGCAAACACCCCGTGTTTTCAGGGAGAGATTCTGTCCATTTGGGGTCCAAAACCATTCACAGCAACACTTTGCCTGCAGTCAGCACTGTAGTACTGCCCAAACACTGGAAGGGATTTCTCGTCACTCCAAAGCCATAAATAAAACACTCAGCACTGGCAGCAGCTGGTCTATTTCTACCAAGAAACCACCACTTTTCTTCAGACTCTTTTGCAATGTGTTCTCCCAGCGGCTGTGCTGCCCGATTTCCCAGTGGCCCGAAGCAAGGGAGGGAAGGTCAGCAGGCCCGTGCCAAGCAGTCCTGTTTTCCAGCGCTCACACGCAGTGCACGGGCACTGCAGCAATGTGCATGACACAAAGCTAATCAAACTCACAGGCCAGGGAGGGCTTGCTCATACTTTTTGTAACAGCAAAGAGCAGAAGACTGGCTTTTCCATCTGGACTAGCAAATGCTGTGACCGATTCAACAAGTCACATTTGCTAAACACACATATAACACTGAAGAATTACTGCTCCCTTCCCTAAAGCCCTCCACTACTACTGGCAGGTTTGGATTTTTTTTTTTTTGTTAAACATACTGAAGCACTCAGCACCAAAAGATAATGAGGAGTAAATGACGGTAGGTGGTTAACAATCCTGATTCCAAACGGAGCAGACACTGGATTAATACGTAAAAAGCCCATCAGTTGGAGGAAGTGACTTCCGCACCAACAGACCATGCAAATATCCATCAGAAACATCACTCAAGGAGCCATCCATCCAACAGCAAAAGGTCAGAGGAGCAGCTCACCAAACAGCTCAATGTAGACCTCCTGCAGCGTGTGGACACTGCAGAACTGGTTCAGCTCATGGTGAATCTTGTTGAATATGAGAGCTTTGTCATAGTCAGCAGTGTAGTTCTTCACTATGTCATACACTACAAAAGAAGAAACCAGTGTTAACAACTGCAATGGAGGGATGGGAGGTTGGGCTGAGCACTTGCAGTGAAAACCTTATGGCTCAGTCACAGCAGCAAGAGTCACAGTGCCAATCTGAAATGAGGAATCCACCCACAAGGGAAGCCTGCACCACAAACGCACGCTTTGTTCAGGGGGGGTTTATTTATTGCTAATATTTCATAATACCCTAACCAATATTCTGCTTTGTAAACAGAAGGACATCTAACGAACAACAGCCCTTTATCTGTAAATATGCATGGGTTGCGTCTGAGCTGCAGAATACAGAGACTGTGTGGTCTATGCACAATGAGGGAAGAGCATCCTGCAGCTGGCGTAAAACAGAGGTCTCAAACCAGGCCACCGATGAGCCAGGCAGTTATACCACACTTGCAACCAACAGGACATTAAAACTCGAAGGATTTGGAAAAAAGGCTGCACAGGTCATTCTCCTTGGGCTTCAGAAGCAGCCTTCTGCTCAGATACCCTGTCTCCCCTACCTCTTGCACACCTCATCATTCAAATCAGTTCTTCACTGAAGCATAAAGCCCAGTGGGGCTGTAATAACACAAATAACAAAAGCGATGGATGGTATTCAGGTATTAGCGCAGCAACTAGCAGCATAGAACAAGTATATGCAAGAAATAATTGATGCACAAAATATCTGGGAGGGCTGGTTTAAAGTTTACACCCAGGAAATACAGGACTTTAGTAGGCACACAGGGGAACACCCGTGGTACGCCCCAGCTCCAAATCAAAGCACAACCACGCATAACCTCTTCACCTCATCTCACACTAGCAGGAGTACAAACAGCTCTGGATGGCAGGATTTGCAGGGTCACAGGGGAAGAACTCACCTGCACTCTGGATGAGGAAATTCACCACCTCAATTCTGTCAAAATAAATCATCACTCCTCCACTGCAAAAGGAAGAAAAAAAAAATGAAGTCTGCTGGAGGCCAAGTGCTCTGCCTGTGCAGCCGGACACCTCTGAGCGGAGGACACTCCCCTCTAGTGGACTGAGCACTGCAACCAAACCCGGCCGGGCAGCACCGCTGCGGTACTCCGGCGCCCCGCTCCTTGCACCAGGTTCCTGATTTCAATTACACGTGTCTCCAGAAATTGGATCATGAAACGTGGGCCCCGGCTTGGAAAACTCAGTGCAGACCCTGAGGATGGTTGCACGTAAACCATCCCAGCAGGGCTCATCAGCCTGGGTGATGCATTACAGAGCCTTTCACCTATTTCACTTGGGACGGCAGTGGGAAATCCAGTCCGTAAAGGCAAATCTACATGTTTTAAAGCACACTGGAGCAAGTGGTGGGGAAAAAAAGGGAAAGGATCCAAAGGTTTCTGGCAAAAATGAAAGACTGTGGGCAGTAACAGCTGAACATCTCACCTGGTACCACAAGGAACATTTTTCACCTCATCTGTCTGCAGCGTGGTCTGAAGAGATATTTAAGAAAAGAGGCTTAAGAAACAGGATCTTCCCTGCACAAATCCCACTTGCTTATAAGCATATGAAATAGCCGCAGGTTTTTTCCGCATATCTCCCCCTTACCCCGCACGGGGAAACCACCGAAAGCAAGAGCCGAACCTGCCTCACTCGGTCCCTCGGGCGAAGCTCAGCGGGACAGTCCCGTGAGCCGCTTCTCCCCCGGTACCGGGCGCAAGCACACACCACCACGACCCCCGCCAGCCCGACACCACGACCCAGCCCCGGCGTTTACCACAACGGCTCTCAACCCGCCACCCCGCATCTCCGCCGAGCCCGGGGCGGCGGGAGACCCCCGGAGCCCGAGCCAACCGGGCGGCAGGGCCCCGTTCCCGGCGGGCGGGCGGGCAGCGGCCCAGCAGCACCTGCACTGACTTGTAGGACGTGATGAAGGGCAGCATGAGGTGGAAGCCGGGCCCGCTGGTGGAGGTCAGCAACGCCCCGCCGCTGCGGAAGGAAGGAAGGAAGGAAACAGAGGGCCGTGAGAGGCGGCCCGCTCCGGGCCCGGCCGGGCGGGGAGTGGGAGGCCGCGGGGCCCGCCTCACCGGTAGTAGACGCCGATGTGGCCCTCCTCGATCTTGTGGATGGCCGAGAGGAAGGCGGCGGCGAGGAAGCTGAGGGAAAGCGCCGCGATGGCGCCCAGCTGGGCCATGCCCGGCGCTCGGTAGCGGCGGCGGCTCTCCTGGGCGGCGCGGCCCGCTCAGCCGCCCCGGCCCGGCGCCGTCCTGACGTCATCACAGCGCGACCGCCCCTTCCGCCTCGGCGGCGCCCCGCCAGGGGGCGGTGGAGGCGCGGGAGCCGCGGGTCCGCGGGTTCGAGACCCGCCCTCGCCCGGCAGGGCCGGGGCAGGCGGGTGGGCTGCGCACCCCCGCACTCCCGTGTCCCCTCTCCAAGGACCGGGGGGGGGGAGAACGGGAGGGCGGCGTGGCGGGGCGCTCCGCCCGACCCCGCGGGGTCCTGGCACCCGGGGAGAAACCCACGGAAGGTTCTCCCCTGCGCTGACCCCTGGCTCGCTCGTGGGAGCCGTTCCAGGCCGCCCGTGGGCCCGGACACGGCCCCGCTCCCCCGGATCCCGCTCCCCACCGAGATGGAGCCCCCCTCCCGCTCCCCCCTTTGGACCTTGTTTGGGCAGACGGAGGGGCAATAACGGGAAAAGTGACAGGCCAGGCGAAAACATATTAAATCTTCCACCTCTATAATTGTTGAAGGAGGACTTAAAAAACATGGGAGAGACGTATAAAATGTCAATAAAGGAGAATAATTTGATCTTTACACTTGATAGATCTCCGAGGGTTATATATAACAAACCTGTCAGGAGGATTCAGCGCCGTTTAGAAATAAGGAATGAAATATCCGCGATATTTGTCAATCCAAATTTTACAGCTCTTAAATAAGCGCAAAAGGGCGCCAGAGATGAAATACACTCTGTATTAGGTTTTTTTTAAAACGCTTGCCAGATTTAAGGCCTTGATAAAATGTATTAAATCTTTAAAGGTTTTAATGAATCTAGTATGTGTTTCATAAATCAAGAACCTCTGCTCAGCCCCCTCTCAGTTTAATAAGGGTAAACTAGGAAATTGCTCTGAGCTGAAGCAAAATACATTCATATAATATTGAAAAGTAATAGATTTTTAAATGTGGGGTGTTCTGGCTTGCAGGCGAGGTTTTGCTTCATAACATCGGCGCTATATCATTACCCTGAATGGGAAACCAGCTGCGGCCACGTGTTTAACAGCATCAAGATGTGAACTAGCACAAAGGTAAATATTATTTGTAATAATCCTGAAAAAAAAAAAAAAAAAGCCAAGAAAATCATTACTTCTGGACCCGGGGCCAGGAACATTCGGTGGTGTCTGTGCCGCAGCTCTCTGGTTTTTAACAGCACGGGCTTTTTTATATGAACAAATGGTTTATTACACCCACTTCTCTCCGGCACTTGAAAACTTTTTCATCCCTGCCCCGTTCCTCCCTGCCCCACTGCAGTGGAACCCATATAAAAATATCTCGCGGGTTTTACTGCAAAGTTAATTGAGACAAGTTGGAAGGTCCCTGAGCGCTCTCGTTAGCACCACGGTCCCAGCCTGCCTGCTGCCTCTCCCCAGCCCCGTGGGGGACAGACCCAGGGCTGGCAGGCGGGCAGCCCCCCCGGGACGTGCCCGGGCTTGGTCACTGCTGGGGAGCGGGGAGGGTCCCCCCACTCGGGGCACCGACCCCCCCGGGGCTGCTCTGCCGGGACCGGCGTAAAGCGCTGTGTAAAAGTCTGTCTAACCTCATTAGCTGTCACAAGTAACAATGCCGGGCTGGCAATAAAGGCAATTTCGAGCCTGTTGGCCATTAATCACCGCCTGACAGTTGTGAATAGGGGTGGAAAAACTCTGTCCCCACGGTTCCTGCTTCGGCGTTTAAGGTTACCTCCGTGCGCAGCCGGAGCGGTGGGGTGGAAAGCTCTTGCTCACTAGTCCCGCCCCATCCCCATTCCCATCTCCATCCCCATTTCCATCCCGTCCCCATTTCCATCCCGTCCCCATCCCCATCCCTGTCCCCGTCCCCATCCAACGGTGCTCCCAGCACTCTCCGGCATGGCCCCGCTCTCCTCCCCAGGCTTGGCCGCTCTGGCATTCCTGGTGGAAGCTGCTCTAAAAGGCAAACCCAGCACTTTGCTAACCGTGATGCCTAATAACTATTTAATACGATGTTCGTAAAGTGCCTCGAGGATGAATTGTGCTTCATGAGCACTCGGTGCTGCTGTAACTCACTGTGGCTGTGCTGGGGCTTTTACCTGGGAGCTGGGAGCCGCTCTGGGTGCAAGGGGACCCTCACCCAGGTGCCAGCTGGTGTGGTAACCTGTTTCTTGGCATGGGGAGCCCCGAAGTCGTCTGGTGGAACCCCAAAATTGCCAGCAACTATTGCAGCTCCCATTGGAGCATAGCGGCAGCAGGGGACTGAGTTTGCACAGGGTTGGATGTGCATAAAAAGTCGATTTTTTGTTTGGCTGGGGAGAAGAGAGAAGGCTGCTCCCTAGCTGAAACCTAAAGGAGCAGCCGACCCAGTGAGGGAAAACTCTGGCAAGAGCCAGGGCTGCCAGTGCTGCGGTGGGGCTGGGGGGCTGCAGGGCACTTGGCCAGGCCCCTGCCCACTCTGACATGGCTTTGAAAGGGAAAGGAGGTGGGGAGAGGGACTGTGTGGGGGGAAATACTTAACAAATTAAGTCTATCGAACGTTATTTGCAGATTATGGTGCAGAATTGTGTTAAAGTATGTCCGGGCTCGTTACATGTCAGTGCTAACAATACAGCACTTGGCAATCAAGGCAGTTCCGCGGCGTTGGCCATTAATCATCCTCTGACAGTCCTGAGCTGGAAAGGAGGAAACCGTTCACATGTGCTCGCTGTACCTCTTTACCCTGGCTGCAATCGGGGCAGAAGTTTCCTTTGACTCCCTGCCCACCCGTGTCTCGCTGACGGGCGATAAGCAGAGGGTCCTGATTTCATGTCCCAGGCATTTCGAGGAGCGCTTGGGGCAGGCAGAGAACAGGGTTGGCATTTCTGCCGTCGCCACGACACATCTCATGGTGCTAACAAGCTCCCAGGGGAACAACTCCTCTGGGAAGAGGCTCTTGGGAAAGGGTTAAAACATGTAGCATTTCGGCAGAATTTTCCTCTCCATCCTCCATCCTCTTGCTCCACAGGCTCTTGCTCACCCCTAACCTTGGGGCTGGGTGGTTCGTCCTTGGAGAGGACGATCCTGGTGGAAGCCAATGCCGCTGTCCCAGCACAGCAGAGGGGAGCTCACCCCAAGGCTTTGCTCCATGCTCCACATCGTCCCACAGACGCCAGCCCCGTGGCCGGGCGCCAGCGTGCCAGGTCATCCTCCCAGTAAATAAAGGAGCAATGTTTCCAGCCCCCCGACGCTGTTTTCTAAAGGGAAATGATTAATGGCACTTGGAAACCACAATTCATCCCGGGAAAGAAAGTAGATTTACTCAAAACATGCGTGAGAATTAGCACTCGGATCAGCTCCTAGGGCAGAGGAGGGGAAGCTAATGGCAAACAGAGCCCGTCTGTGCACAGAGGGAGAAAATACCCTGCAAAAAACACGGGCTGGAGAAGCTGAGATGGAGCTGGGGGTGGGAGGAGGAGAGTGGCCGCCAGAGCCGGGACCCCCTGGGCTGGAAACCTCAGTTGCTCCTTCCCGTTCTTCGTCTGCCCTGCGGCTGAGATGGTCACGGCGGAGAAGAAGGGAAATCTCCTCCCGTGGGCCTCCCAACGCAGCATGGGGAAGGATGAATGTTGCTGGCGGAACCCAAACCGGTCATTCCCAAATGTCCCAGAGGTACCCGGGACCAGGGAGAAGCAGGAGGGGTTTTGCACCAAAACACAGAGAGTTCCTGCCTGCAAATGCCAAATGCTTTAGAAAAAGCCCATTTTCAGGCTGGGTGGAACAGTCTCACCCTGTTCTTGCCGATGGGAACCACTGGGATGACTGGGATGGTGCTGGGGTGCACCGCAGCAGCACTGAGTGTCGAGCCATCGCGCTGATACTCCAGTTGTCCCCACAACAGCTGTCGAGGTGCTTCATCCCTGGGGCGCAGGAAACCTCAGAGATGGGCAAAACACAGTTTTCCTCCATGAGGGTGGGAGGGAAGCGGCTGCGGCAGCCCCGGACCAGAGCATGGTTCCACTCGGATGCAGGAGCAGCAGCATCATCCCCCCATCAGCGGGTCCGTCTCAGCTGCAGGAACAAGGCAGGGGCTGGTGGGTTAAGAAATGCATGAAGAAGGCTTTCAGGCACTAATCCTGACCTGGATCCAAGCCACTGTGTTCTCCTCTGCCCTGGGGTCCGTACAAACGCTGGGAGAGCAGTGAAGGAGGGGAAAGGGCTCCCTTGAAAGGAAGCAGGGACCGGTGGCACGGATTTACCACCCGATTCTGGAGATAAAAACAAGATCTCTGCCTTGATCTCTGCTCTGGATCAAGGCAGCAGCCGGCCCCATGCAGGTCCCCTCCCATGAGAGGCGTGAAGGAGCTTGGAAAGGGCTCCAGGAGGGTGATTTATTTGTGGGATTCCGGGAAGGGCTGGGGAAGCCTCGGCGAGGTGCTGAAGCCCAGGTCAGGAGTCAGCCCTGTCTCGGTGATATATTTAGAGCGGAATAATGTAAGCGACAGGAGGAGAAAAAAAAAAAAGTCTGTGGAGGAGGTGCAGATCCATCCCCTTGGCCAGGGAGTTACTGGATGATCTGAGCCAGGGAACAGATAGTTGGATTTCCCTAGTTTCTCCCTTCAAATAAATCACAACTCCAGAGCCCTTTAAACTCTGCAATATGATCTGTTCCAATAAGGAAGGGAATGAAAGGCTGTGTCTCTCTGGAAGCCTCCAGAGCCATAAATCTACTATGTACAAACACATACCAGATTTCCAAGTGCATTTATTTTATTGTATTGTTTTAACAGAAAAATCAAACTGCAATAAACTCAGTCCCTCATTAGCTGTCTCTGTGTCCAGGCCAAACGCTGCTAACGAATAAAATCAGGACAAAGGAATGTGGCTGTCGGTCAAAAGCCCGACCGGGCGCTGACCCCCCAAAAGGCGCTTCCCCACAAGCCCCACGGAGGCAGTGGGATGGGGGGAGCCGAGAAGCCAGCTCCTGCGCTGCCCATTGCTGCAGGTTCACTGGGGTTTGTCACCCCAAATCCTGCATCCCTCTCTGGGACCCAGCACCCCTCCCATGGACCCTGTATCCCTCCCATGGACCTGCCATCACTGCCATGGATCCAGCATCCCTGCCTGGCCCACGCCGCAGCAGCTGGAGTTTGGTTTAGGGGTTTCTCACGTTAGTTTGTTGTGGTCCCTGACGTTGTGTGTCCCAAGCGAGATGCTCAAGAGCAGCGTGGAGCACAGGGCAGTTTGGCTGGGGGACACGTGTGTGCTCCCACCCCACCGGGCTCCATGAGACTGCCCAGCTGCCCACGTGAAGTGGCTTGCAGAAGTATGTCTGAACATTAAGCACCGGGTCAAACAACACCCAAACTGGCAATCGGGGCAGTTTCGGAGTTGTTGGTCATTAATCATCCGCTGACAGTCCTGAAGGGTCCGGCTGCTCGGCCGAGCATGGCTCTCCGGGGGGACGGGAGAGCCTGGGGACAGGGACGTGCCTGGCACCGGTGATGGTGTGGACAGCACAGTCCCCACTGAAGCTGCCCGGAGGGACGCATGCAGAGGGTCCAGGCACAGAGCAGAGCTGTCACATCCAAAGTGCAGGAGATGCAATGACTTGGTCTGATCCGGAAAAAAACCAAAAATAAACCCTGAGCTGCCCGGGAAGGAAAAAGAAGCCTGTCTGCAGGATTTATGGTGCTGGCGCTGCCGAGCCAGAGAGCCCAGAGCAGCGCCCGCGCCGCGCGGGTCCCGCCTCAGCCCACGGAGAAATTCCTTACTTATTGAATCACATTTGTCATCCCTAAATACATATGCAGGCCCGTGTTTCTGAATCCATAAACATCTTTAACTAACTCCGCTCGGCGAGGCCTCTTTCAGCAGTAATTTATATTTAACTTTTTCCATATGCGGGGCCTGTCGCGTTGGTGTCATTTCCGGGAAAACCAGGGGGGCTCGGGGGGAGCCGGGGGGCGCGGGGGGAGCCGGGGGGAGTGCAGCGTGTCTTGGCCCGCTGGAGCAGCCCGGCTGCTGGCACGGCGCGAGAAATCCACCCGGCAGAGCCAGTGCTCATTAATCATTTGAACTACTAAACTGCCAGCTCCTTTCAAGATCTTTCAAGAAGTGTTTTCACCCAAAATAGAGTTGAAAACGCGCCGGGCCCTACTTTCAGAGTCTCATCCATCTGGCCATTATGGGGAGTGTCAGGCAGCTCTGACAGACAAGGCTGCTCTGTTCGAGGGGCCCCGGCTCCCGCAACCTGTCATATCGCAGGGCTGATTGCATCTGACAGCTCCATTTGTACCTACCCAAGAGATAAAAGGGCCGTTCACGGCGGCGGAGAGAAGGGCATGGGGGAGAGGGATGAGCAGGAGCACCCCGGGGCGGCGGTGGGATGCGGGATGCTGGCAGCATCCCTGGTACCCCGCTCCACCCCATGCTCACACCGCGGAGAAAATTGGCCCCTCTCCCCAAAAGCCCATCGCTGCACCACGCTGGGGTGCAAGCGGAGAGGTGTCAGCATGCAACGTGGGGTTCAACCTGAAACAACAAAAGGCCGGGAGCCAGAGGGGCTCCTGTGCCCATTGCCCACCCTCAAGCTGTGCTGCGGCTCGCTGCCGAGCTCTCCCCGTGCCCTGGCCCACACGGAGCATCCCCTGCCAAGCCCCCGGAGCCACCGGTCCTGTGCTGGCTCTGCCCTGGCCTCCATCTCCCCCAAACTCATCCGCAAGCATGCGGGGTGCTGTATGCAAACCCTCAGTGCTCAAGCAGTGTGAGCCAGACCCCAAAAAAGACAGGATAGACCCCAACGCTGCAAGAGCTTCCTCCATGGCTGCGAGGGCTGCGGACTCTGCCTCGCACTAGGATGCACCAGCAAGTGACCCGACTGCTGGGGCTGGGACTCCTGGAAACCATCTGCGACAGCCTGGTGCTCCCCTTACGCTGCTCCCTGGGGAGAAACCCAGCCGAGCCCTGCCCCAGGCCTTGTCCTGGCTTTTTGTCCCCGGAGAAGCCAGGCAGGTTCATCTGCCAGCAGCGGATGGGAGCTGGCGTAGGGGCCGCGGGTGTGGGGGGCTGGCGGTGCATGCCGCAGGATTCCCCGGTCGGTGCCACGCCGGTGCACGCAAGTCATGAAAGTTTGGGAATTACCAAAACGGCAATCGGGGCAGAGCACATCTCTGCAGCTGGAGGAGCAGGCGAGGCGTGCACCCAGCTAGCCCTTTCTGAGCAGTTGTTCCTAATACAAAATTCAACCAGAGCCTAAGAGACATGCAGAAACCCCAGAAGGAACAAAGGGCTTTTCGGCTCCATTTCCCAGCAGCCGGGGCGGCAAATTCCCCTTCCCAGCCCTGCCACGCAAGGGGTTGTTATCTGGGGCAGGTTAAGCAATAATTTTCTTGCAAACCTCGGGTTGCTCCGTGCCTGTGACAAATCAGCAGCTCCCCGTGAGCCTGGCTCGCGCTTTGCTTCATGTCAGAGACATTTTCCACAGAACATGGCTCTTCCCACCTCGGAGGGAGGACCTGGCCACCGTCCCGCTCCAGCCCCGTGGACGTCACCGAGCCTGTGCAGGGAACTGGAACGAAACCCCACGAAGGTAACCATTGCTCCAGCAGAAACAATTAGTCACTTCTACAGGAGCTCTGCCCAGCAGAGCAGGACTCCCGGTCTCGCCACTGGCTTTGCCACTGAGGGGGTGATGAGCAGCCCCATCCTTACATGCGCACTGGCCCTGAGCTGGGACAGTGAAAGGGCCGATTTCTCCCCAAATGCTGGTGGTGGAAAAGGGCTCCTGGCACCGCGTGGACCTCGGGGGCTGCAGGACCCAGCTTGGCTAGGGGGGAAAGTGGGAGAGGAGCATGGCATCAGCCGGGTCTGGGTGGTAGCGAGAAAACGAGCCAGGAGAGAAAAATGCAGCAAATCTTCTGGGTGCTTCAGTCTCCCCTCTCCTCCCTCCCCAGCAGGAGAGGAGCGCAGAGACGGCAGTGAGGGCTCAGCAAGGAAGATCCAGCACATCTTCAAACGCTTCAGTCCCCCTCTCTCCTCTGTCCTCCACTCTCAGAGCATCCCCAACCACCCCTCCTGCGGGAGCTGCTCATGGAGAGGCGGCACCGGTACCCCCAGGCTCCCACCGGTCCCTTTTTCTTCAGAGCAGCAGCATCTCCCTCTCCCTTTGAGGCACTGGCGGCCGGTGGAGATGCATGAGCTGCCGCAGTGGGCACCGGCACCGGTGTGGCCCCGCGTGCCGCCAGGGAGCTGCCCTCTTGCAGATATGAGGGACAAAAAAAAAGGCCATTTCAGTTCTCTGCTCCGGTGGGGTGTCTGCAGGCTGGGTTTACAGGCAGTTACAAAGCCCCCCCTAAAGCCACCAGATGCCCGGGATGCTGCACATCCTTTGCCTGCCTCTAGGTTTTGCCGCGCTGGGAGAGCTCTGACTCTCGGTGCCAGGAGGGAGTGGGACCACAAGGTGTTGGCGGAGGTCACGTTGCATCCTGCACAGCACCACAGGTGCCATCCAGCTCTGCTCAACCCGTCGAGGTCAGCTCTGCTGGCGCGGCAGTGGCATTTCACTGTCTCTTCTTGCAAAGGTGCCTCCTGCGTGGGTCCATCCTTGCAGAGGTCACATTCCCCCCGTCGCACCTCATGCACCACGCTGGAAGGTGGGATGAAGTCATGGTAAAGCTGCTCCAGGAGGTTTCCCTAAACACCATGTTAGAAAACATTACGGTCTGTGGAAATCTGTTTGTTATTGTGAATTGAGCTAAAGGAATATACTCTGTAAACTGAGCTGTCAGCCGAGCGTCTCCCCCAGCGTTCTCCAGCGAGCATTTAGCTGAAACATTTGTGTATACAGAATTACGACTCTTCAGTTATTCATCATGATAATAAACAGAGAGATAACTATTAACCATGCATCACAGTAATGAACAGTATCACTTACATGAGTGCCAGTGTAAATCTGCGCGAGCAGGGCTGCGCTCTGCAGGGAGCGGCTACAGCCCAGCGCCGGTTTGGGCTCAGCCCGAGGACCGGGGTGTTTTGCAGCCTGCCAGCGGCCCCGCACCTGCGCCGGATTGCCACGCTGAGCCGGCGTGGGTTGGCCGGCTCTGGCACCCAGGATCAGACATTGCAGAAGAAGAGGGGAGCCATGGCCATGGGTCATGCTGGGCACTTCCCATGGGGTAACTGGTGACCAGCCAAAACCGGGTGTCCTGGTACGGTGGGGAAGATGTTGGTGCATCGCTGTTGCAAACTGATGTCGGTGCCGCTGGGAGGATTCGCACCGCGCACCGATTTATGGCCAAGGAAGCGACGGCAGCGGCTCTTCAGCTGTCATTCAAAGCCATATGAAAGCCCTCTCCCACTCGCAGCGTTCCTGGTCACCGCTGCGCCCAGGGTGCTTGCCCACACTTTTCTGGCTTGGGGGGCTCCCTGAGCACCTCGAGGTCTTTGTTCTTCTCCACTCGCCTCCTCCAAGGCCTCTCGTCATTTGTGCTGTCCCACTGCTCAAACTGGCTGGAGGCAAACCACAGGCCAGGGCAGCGCCGGGCTCCGGCACGGGGCCACGCTCACGGCTGCAAACCAGGAGTGCAGCTTCGCACCCGGGTGCCCCCAGGCTGCCCCATCCGCTCCACGTCACCGCCGCCGGCTGCTCCCTTCCCGGCTCTGGCACGTAGCCCCGGGCAGCAGGAGCTCTGCCGGCGGCGGTGTTGTTGGCTGCCGGGGCCGTCTCTGAGCGTGGGTCTGTCCCTCCGGGTCTGCTCTCAGCACACGCAGCACGAAGCATCCCCGAAAGCAAACCCCTGACCTCCGGGCTGAGCGGCCGGGCTGAGCGCGGGGATAGGAGATGTCCACGCCACTCCGTCTGGGAGAACGAACACAGAGCCCATATTCTCCAGGGCTTCCACCAGGGCTCACACGGAAAGAAAAGCTGCTTTATGCAGCCGAGAAACTTCTCATCCACCCACCATCGCTTCTGCTCCGGCCCTTGCCTCTGCATCCTGACCTGACCTCCTCTTGGCGGGCGCGCACCAGCCCTCGAAGACTTTGTGCTTCGGTCTGGTCTCTGAAACGCCTTGTACGTCTGCGGGCAGACACCTCTGCATCACCTAAAAGACATTGGGGATTTGCGTGCAGGAGAGGAAGGAAAACAACAACAAAAATACGGCCTTGCTCTTTCATTCACATATTTATTAGGTGGACAGATCATTTGTGGTCAGATGGGCTTTGGGCTTTACAAACGGGGATATTTATAAGGCACGCAGCACGGCGGAGCTGTTCTGCGTGTGCGTCCAAGTCATTCCTTCCCCAGCACAAGGTATAATGTTGCCTTTGTTCGGCTGCCTCCGACGGCCCGGCACAGCAAAGCGTGCCGTGCCCCTCCACCGCGCACGGCGCAGCCCTGCATGCTCGCCGTTTAAATAGCGCACAGTCCCGGCGCGTCCCGGCTTTTTCCACACACACCGTGGCCCCGGCAACTGCCGCAATAAATCAATAGGAAAATAGAGGCTGCCAGTTAGACTAAACAAGTGCATTTGCAAGGATTGCTAACCCTCATTAATCACTCTGACAGTCCTAAAAACACATTTCCCCTTTAATGACTGTATTTGGATAATCAGAGCTTTTTCCTCGCGGCGGCGGGGTGACTGACGGCGGGCGCGATTGCGGCGAGCACCGGCACCGGGGTCACCGGTAAGTCAGGCGCTGGAGGTCCCCGGCAGCTCTGGGCGAGCTGGAAAAGTTGCTGTTGTGCAATAGGGAAGGGAGCCGCCGGTACAGCCTCAACCCTCCCTGTCCCCGTGTCCAACACCCACCTGTGTTATCCCAGCCCCTGCCCTCCCACCCCAAAACCACTCCCCACCACCTGGGTTTGAAAGGGTCTTTTTTTTGTCGCTCCGTGTTGCCTTTAGGTGACTTTTGCCTCCCGGAGAGGTTTGAAACCTCGCACATTTTTCTGTATAAATGATGCAACACATTAATGCACAGCACATTATGAAAATGGTAATTCAAACCCATACAACTCTAAATTAAGCCATACATTATCCGACCCACTCAGCCATATATTTTGTAGGAAGACAGGATTGAATCAAATCAAACTGAAACTGTGGAGTGCAGGTTGTTAGACAGAATGATTAATAAAGTGCATCCCAGTGCTCTTATTATAAAATGAATTCTGCAATAACCTGGGCATACATTACATAGGCAGTTATTTAATATATTGGCAACACAATCATTCCCTAGCAGATAAAGCCCCCGAGTGTCAACTGCTGTCAGATGATACTTTGCAGTGTTTACACAGTCCGGCCCCGGTGCTGCAGTCTTTAGGGAGGGGAAAAAATATTCCTCGGGGAACCTTCCGCACAGCAGGACGTATCCGAGCAGCATCCAGCTCCCACCATCGGTGGAGGGAAGGTGCACAGGCTCAGTTTTGGAGCTGAGAGCATCCTGGCGCAGGAGGGGTTTGCGGGGAGAGGGGAGACGGACCTTTGCCGTAAGGGGAGGATGCACCCGGCAGCTTGCCCTGCTCTGGGCGAAGGACTCTAGCAGGACGGCGGGCTGTGCAAGCCCTTCGCCTCCTGCCCGGGCTGCTCCGCAGCAGCTACTCACTGGCTGGCACACGGCACGGCCCCGGCAGCCCCGAGACCCAGCGTCGGCCGCACCGGGCTATCGCGCCTCATGCACGTCCATGGGCATCGCGGCATCGCCCTCTCGCCCCGTGGCACGAGGCTCTCCAGTGGCACTGGCAGCAGCAGAGGCGCCTGGCTACGGCCGGGGAGAAGCACGGGGGAACAAAATGCCGCGGCAGGGACCCACGACAGGCATGGCATTTTGGCGCTGCAGCTGAGGAGCCGTGATTTACGCCGGTGTGGCGCCTGAGCGAGTCCGACACCAAGCAGCATCACCGGTTGGAACGGGGACCACATCCATGGAGCAGCGATGCTCCTGAGGGGCAGTGGGGCCCAGCATGCCTTCAAATGCCACCGCGTAGCTCCGCGGCAGAGGGGACGGTAGCACGGGAGCTGCCCCACTGGCGCTCTGCCCGACGCCCCGCAACGCCCTGCTCCGCGGCGAACGTCGGCTGCAACGCCCAGAGCCAAAGGGTTCAGCATCCCGCTGGAACACGGGGACAGGAGACGCCGGCGCGGTTGCAATAGCCCAGGCCTGGCACCCCTTTCCTGCCGCTGCCCGCCGGGCACAGCAAACGGCTGCAGCAAAGTCCCCTCTGCTCCGAACCCAGTCCTGCAAATCCCAGGCCCTCACCCTGCAAATATCCCGCCCCGAAGGAGTGGGACCACCACAGGCAGACCCTGGGCAGAGCCGGACCTGAGGCACGTCGACCGTGGAGCGAGGGGTAGCCACGGACCCGCAAAACCTGCCTCCCCCGAGCCTCCGGGAGCTCGGGGACGGTGCTGCCCACCCCTCCGCCGGCTGAGGGGAGTCTGGCCCCCGGCACCACCAGCCTCTCCCATTTCCAGCAGGAGACCCCGGCCAGGGCCCTCCCTGCTGGCTGCACGCCTACGGCCACGCTTGCAGGAGCGGGCAGAAAAATAAAAAAACCCCTTGGCAAAACAAGTCCCTGTTCTAAGCGCATTATTTTTCAGCTCAAAGGACACAAAGGAATTTAAACACAGGGCATAAGGCAATATAGAGAAGGCAATTAACTGGGATTAATTGCATGACTCACCCAAAATGCAACAGAGTAAAGCGCTCAACAGCAGTAAAAAGTGATGTGGGGCAATAGGCGCACGTGGGATTTCAAGGGGGAGCTGGGGCACGGCCGGGGGTCCCGCTGCAAAGGTTGGGCTGCTGCTAGAATAAAAGCCCCTTCCTCAGGGTGTGGGGTGGGCAGCACCACGGGCCCCCCCCACCTGCTGCTGCCCAGTGGGGCTGGGCAGGCAGCAGCACCCTGCCCAGCCGCCCTCCTGCCTGCTTTTCCCTGCCCGCCGCAGGCTCGGTGCTCGGCGGTGGCAGACACAACCGGGCAGCTGGCAATCCCTGCCGGAGGGATGGGAGCCATGCCCATGGCAGAGCCATTTATCACCCCCCCCCCCACGCGCCCCTCGCACAGACAGCAGAAAAATTAAATGGGGGGGGGGGGGGGAGAAGCCTCCGCGCCAGCTCGCAGCTGCCCACACACGTCCGACGGGGAGCGGGTCCGGGACCCTGTTTATATTGCGATTTCCATCCCTAAAACTTCATTCTCTGCGGCGACTGCATCTACGAGAGGGCCCGCCATCCACTCCCCGCAGCGTCTGGGGGGGGGGGGGCGTGGGGACACACACACAGTACTGGGGCTGTTTGCACCGATTTCAGCTCAAACGCCTTCTCGAACCTTCCCTCCGCCGCCACGCGCGAGAAAACCCGCCGCTTTCCTCCCCGGCCAACACACACGCGAGGGGGAAGGAACCGAGGGGGGGGGGGGCGGGGTCCCCCTTTTCTCCTACCCGAGTCCCCCCCACCCTCAACCGGGACGGGCACCCATGCCCGGGGGGCTGCGGCAGGGCCTCTCTCGGTGCCGGGCTGGGTCCCGCCAGCCCCGCGGGGGCTCGGGACCGCCGCCGCCGCCGCTAGATGGTGCTGGGAGCCCGCGGGCCCCCGGCACGGAGCCCCCCCCACACACACCCCGGTGCCGGCTCGGAGCACCCCGAGCCCCCGGCACGGAGCCCTCCCGGTCCCGGTACGGCCCCCCCAGGTCCCGGCACGGAGCCCCCCGAACCCCCCCAGGTCCCGGCTCGGAGCTCCCCCCCCCCCCCCCTCCCAGCCCGCGGCGGCGGGTCCGGGCGGCTTGGGGCGGGGAGGGACGAGAGAAGACACCACAGGGTGAATATAACCAAGAGTCATTTATTAACAAAATAAAGACTTACCAAGCCGCAGCTCATCCACCCGCCACGCTCGCCGCCCTCCCGCTGCTCCGGCCGAGGGGCACCGCGGCCCCCGCTGCGCACCGGTGGGTCCTGCCCGTTGGGGCCGCCGCTCTTCGGCCCCCCCGCCCCTGCCCCGGGGAGGGGGGGGACACACACGGACGGACACACGGACACACACACACACGGACACACACGCACACACACGGTCCTGCGGCCCACGGCGGGGCCCGGCCGCGGGTGGGGAGCGGTGCTGGCCGAGGAAGAGCCGCGGCGTGGGGATGGGGGTCGGGGAGGGGGGGGGCCAGGCCTTCCACCGCTGCCGCCCCCGGCCCCGAACACATTGCAAAAAAAAAAAAAAAAAAAAAAAAAAAAAAGGAGAGGGAAAAAAAAAAAAATTACATCTGCTAACTTTACAAACGAAGAAGAACAGAATCCCAGAATGATAAGCACGGAGGGGGAGGAGGAAAATGCCTTTTTCTCTTTTTTCCGCCTTGTGTGTCAGGAGTCATGCAAGAATTTCTCAGGGGGGAAATTAAGAAGGGGGAGGGGAAAAAAAAATTTCAAAAGAAACAGAAGGGAAAAATAAAAGCCCCACACCTGCAAAGTAAAGAATTTTTTTTTCTTTTTTTCTTTTTTTTTTTTTTTTTGGACACAGACTTTTTGCATACCATTGATTCATTGGTGTATTAATGCACTTATATTCCCAGCTTTAAGCTAACATACAGTAAATAAATACACAGTCCAAGGAGGGAGCGGGGGGGCCGGGGCGAGGAGGAGGCTGGAGCAGGGGAAGGGGCTGCCGTAGTTACTGATATCCCAGTGCAGAAGCTGAAGTTAGTCTTTGGCCGTAGAGCGCGTATGGAGAGTAGTAAGGTCCGGCGGCCGGCAAGGAGGGCACCGGCAGGGCGCCGGCTGTGGGCAAATGGCTCTTGCCGTAGGGGTGGTACCTGTTTAGTCCCAAAGTGTGTGGGCTCCTCAAGGAGAGGGAGGCGGGTAACGTGTTGGGGCTCCCGGGGGCGGCGGGCGGGAGGTGGAGGTGGCAGGAGGCTGCGGAGCCCAGCCCGGAGGTAGGGTAACCCGCCAAGAGTTTTTCCGCCCCCGGCAGGGCCGTGTGGGTCCGTAGGTGGGTGAGCAGCTCCTCCGAGGTGGCAAACCTCTTGTCGCAGGGTCCGCTGGCAGACACCCAGTTGCATATGTGGGGCAGGGGGTCGTTCTGCAGCATGAAGCCGTAGGTGTAGAGGGGGTGGCCGGGCAGGCTGGGGGTGCCGCTGGAGGAGAGCGTGGTATGCACCGAGTGCAGCGGGTGCGTGGGGTACACCAAGGGGTATCCGCTCTTCAGGCTGCCGGGGTCGTGCACGCAGCTGGAGCAGTTGCTGGAGCCCAGGTGCGAGGCGCTGTGGTAGCTCAGGCAATACGGGTCCCGGCATAATCCCTGCATGAAGGAGGGCGGCGAGGCCCCGGTGAGCGGGCTGGAGCTGGGCGGCTTGCCCGGCAGCCCCAGCGCCCCCGGCAGCTGGCTGCCCACCAGGCCCGGCTTGGTGGGGTCCAGCCCGGGCACGAACTGGGAGGGGTAGCCTGCGTAGGCGCCGACGATGGAGCCGTGGTAGCCGATGCTGGAGGGCGGCAGGGGGAAGACGGAGTGGCCCGGCTTGTAGGGCGAGACGGGGGCCACATGGCCGGAGGGCGGCAGGGCGGGGGGCTCCGACTTGCGACCCGAGGGGGGCTCGCCGTGCGCCCCGGGCTCCGCCGCCCCGCGCCCCAGCCCCCCGCCCGTCCCCTCGGGGCTGGGCTTGCCCGCTTCGGGCTCCTTCTTCTCCTCGACACCCTTGGGGTCGGCGTGCTGCGGCGAAGCGCCGCGGGAGCCGCCGGGCGAGGCGGCGGCGGCGGCGTGCGGGGGAAACGGCGGGCAAGCGGCGCTGGGCACCCGAAAACCGGCCTTGTCCGCTCCTCCCTCCTTGCGTGGCTCCCCGCCGCCCTTCGAGTAGGGCTTGAAGCTGGACTTGTCCTCCGGCGGCGAGTCCCCGCTGCCCGGTGGCTTCAGGGCGGCGGGGCGGGTGGTGGGCTCCTTCTCGGCGGTGGGCAGCCCGGCGGCGGCCACGGCGTTCAGCTTGGAGGAGGGCGGCGGGTCTGGCTTGCCGATCTGCGAGCAGGTCTGGGCCAGCAGCGCCAGCGGGCTCTTCTTGGCGTCCAGCTGCGGGCGGAGCGGAGCCGGTAAGCGGGGGGGGGGGGGGGGGGACGGGACCCCGACGGCGTCCCCGGCCCGGCCTTCCCCCCCCCCCCCCCTTCAACCCCCATCCCACCCCCAAAATTCCGGGTCCAGCGGGGCCGGGCCCGGCGCCGAGCCAGGGCGCGGGGGATGGGGGGGACGCGCCCGGCCGGGGAGAAGGACCGGGGTGGGGGGGAGCCGGGCTGCAGCGGGTGTGGGGGGGAAGGCAGGGAAGCAGCGGCTGGAGAGGGGGGGAGCCGGGAGCGGCGGGCAGGGAAGAGCCCGGCCGGGAAGCCCCGGGCGGACCCCGGGGAAGCGGGAAGGGGGGGGGGGGGGGCGGCGGGCACTGACCTCGATGGGGCTGACGGGCGTGGAGGAGAGCGGCTGGAGGTACTCGGGGTGCAGGAGGTGGCCGCCGTGGGCGCTGAGCATCTTCAGGACGCGGATGGGCAGCCGGCTGGCCTGGCGCAGCGGGTCGGCGGGGGGCGGCCGGGGCGACGGGGCGCCCGCGGCTCCGCGGCTCGGCGGGGTCCTCGGCCGGGGCCCGCCGGGGGCACCGCTCATTTGGGGCGGGCGGCGGCGAGGGGAAAACGGGGGGGGGGGGGGGGGGGGAAGGGAAGCGGGGGGGGGGGGCGGGGGCGCACGCCGGGCTCCGCGGGGCCGGGCCGGGCCGGGCCGGGCCGGGCGGGCGGCGGAGCGGCGGCGGCGGCGGCCCCGGCGAGACGAAACCCTTCCCCGGCCCCACCGACACGTCAAATAGCCCCGATGGCGGCCGCGCTCCAAGGGGGCCGGCGCCGCGCACCAATCCGCGCCCGGCCGGGCCCCCGGGGCGGGGAGAGCCGCCGGTGGGGGGGGCGAACCGCCGCCGCCGCCGCCGCCGCCCCGCGCCGCGCCGCCGCGTGGGGGAGAGCCGCCCACGGCACGGATCGGATGGGATGGGATCGGCACTGCGCGGCACGGCTCGGCTGGCGGAGCATGGCACGGCTGGCGTGGGTTGGCACGGCACGGCACAGCTCGGCTGGCACGGCACGGCATGGCATGGCATGGCATGGCACAGCGCGGCTCGGCTGGCACGGCATGGCTTATCATGGCACGGCATGGCTCAGCTGGCGCACCGTGGCACGGCACTGCTGGCATGGCACGGCTTGGCTGCCGTGGCATGGCTTAGAGAAGATCAGCCCGGCACGGCTTTGCACGGCACAGCTCAGCGCTCCTGCACCCAGTCTGTGCGCCCTACACCCAAACCCGCAGGCAGCACCTGTGCCCTGCCGCCAGTCTGACCCCTGCACCCAGTCCAGACCCTGCACCCTGCACCCAGCATGTACGCCCTGCGCCCCATCCCACCCCAGTGCCGCACAAGGCGAGGGCTGCCAGCACCCTGCCTGGGGCCATACACCCAGGTGGGGCAGAGCGAGGCCCCCGTGTCCCTGCAGAGGCAGCTCGAGGTCTCTGCTGGCCCCAGAGACAACCCGTGTGCAAACTGGGGCAGCGCTGGGGTTGCTGGTGGGACAGTCGTATCACCCAAACCTGAAGGGCCAACGCGGGTTGCATACATACTTTTTTATTTTGCATGTGTTGCAGTCACCAGCATTTAAATTACTTTTAACAGCAGCAGCGCTTGGCTATCACACAGCATTTTCTGTTCTTGGGGTAGTGACCAAACAGTTCACTGATCACACCATCAATAAATACGCAGCCATCAGGGATGCGCCCAGGGCACCTGCAACGCAACAAATGGGGCTGATCTTAACCTGCGTCCCACAAAAAGTAGCAGTTCCTTTACATACCTACAATACTCTTTTCTTTCAGGGCTTTTCTACTTTCTTTGGTTTGCAGAGTCTTAAAAATTTGCCAGTGACAGTGCAGACTGCTGTATAACTAATTAAGCTTCCCAACAATTAACTTCCTATTTCTAGTTACCTTTTCCAGACATCTTTGAATTAAATTCACAAACCCCTGGGGCTCCACAGTCAGAGGGGGGGAGCCGAAAACCACCGTCCCACCGAGATCAGCCAGGCTCTTTCCATGAGGAGCCAAGGCACATGGATAAATCTTGGAGCTTTACCCTGTCTCGCCGAGCCTGGCATGATGTCCAGTGTGCGATGGCTGTGGGGTCCTGGTGGGGTGGGGAGCTGCTCCCCTGGCTCTCCTGGGCTTCAACTGGGAGCTGGTGGGAGAACGGGGGCTTGGGGAGAGATGCGCAAAGGGATGGGGATGTGGGGTCATGGGAGAAAGTCGTGGGGGACGGGCTGGGGTGAGTACTGAAAACCTTTGGCCTGGAGAAACGCAATGTGGTGTCTTTAGGAAAGGAAGGTGGGGAGCTGGAGGGATGCTCCACCTGCAATGCAAGGCAGCCGCGTGTCGCACTGCACACGCTGAACCCGTCTGCTGGGTCAGGTACCAAAAAGCGAAGGAACGAATGTTTAGTGCACAGGGGTGATGTCATCGTTGCGCTGCTAAAATCAAGGCTTATCTGGAACAAATTCCCTACTGAGAGGGCGGTAACCCCGTCCCTCTGACTGGCACGGTGTGCCACCAGCATGTTTATGACTCTGGATGTTTGACATTTTCGTGTTTTCCTTCATGTACCTCTGGCTGAAGGCATATCATTTGCCAATAGCGGGTTGCATGGCGATTGCTGGCGGCGGAGCCGGGGCTGGTGGCGAGGAACCAGCTTTCCTGGGGCTGGGTGCCGGCTCCGGGCAGTGCCGTGGCACGGACCCACCTCTGCCCTCCCTGGGTTTGGGTTTCAGTGCCTCCTGCCTACCCAGGGAGGGAGAGGAGAAAGAGGGCGAGAGACAGACACGTCTAATTAATCATATTAACTCCTGAGAGATGCTTTATGTTCCAACAATGTCGCTATTATTAAGTTCACGCGGTCACCCCTCATCAAGCCCCTCTGCACCGGGTTCTGGGAAAAAAGGCTTTGCTGGATTTCCCCGGCGAGTGCCGGCATCGCCCTGGCGCAGCCCGACGTAGAGTCCCACTTCTCCAACCGCTATCAATCACGCCGACGGTTGGACCTGTCAATTTTCCCTCTTTGTGAGGCTTTTTTCTTCTTTTTTTCCCCCTCCCGAAGCTGACCGCAAGATTGATTCAGTCCGGACAGCAGGGTTGTAAACGGAGAGGCGCTGCCTTTCAAAGGAGCCATTCAAGTAAGGAGGAAAGAGAAAAAAAAATCTTTCCTCAAAGTCACTCGAGTTGTATGCCAACAACAACACGGCCTTAACAAAATAACATAAAATAAGGTGGGACGAGTGCGTAAGAGCAGCGGCGATGCGGCAGCGCTCCCGAGGCCGGCTCCCCCGGCGGATGCTGAAACGGAGGGAGAGCACGAAGCGGCAATACCTCCAGGGCTGCATTTATCGCTTCCCCCAAAGCTCGGGTCATTTCAAAGGCCTGATCCTGCCCTGCTGCTGGCACACCAGAGAACATTTCTGGATTCAGCTTGTGTTTGCTGGATTAAAACTTCCATCCAAGAGTCGTCATGGATAATGATGAATCCTGCTTAGTGTTGGTGCCCTTACTGTCTCTGGTTATAGTCTTCATTCTAAAATCCGTGTGGGTCCTGTTTTCATTAAGGAGAATGGTTAACCAGAGGGGGAGAAAGTGAAACTTCCCTATTTCATGTTCGGTTCTGCTCCAGGACAAGTCACTCTCTGCTTAGAGACTGCCCATCACAAAGGGTTTTCAAATAAAATAAGCGAGACCACTTGCCAAAGAAAAATTACACAGGCACCAAATGAAAAGCAAAATATTTTGAATAAAAGTAAAGCCAAAGAAGACAAAAAGCCTCCGTGAGCGCTTTCAGAAATGACTAATGATATTTTTGCTCCCTAATCAGGGCTTGCCCCACCTGGGCTGCTATTAAGGAGGTTTTATTTTTCCAAGGACGAATCCCCAGCGCAGAGCCTTAACAGCGCTGATGGACTCTGACGCTTTTGTAGCCTGCGAAGCATGGCCGTGGAAGAGGGAATTGTGTTTTTGTTTAAATTCAGGATCTTTCAGTAACTTGGGATGACTCCCGGGCAGGGCTTTCGGGTGACACACACCACAGAGGTGCCCCTCACTTCCCCAGCCCCTTTCTGGCCTCGTCCCACCGGTTCTGGGTGGTGCAGAAAGGTGCTTTCCAGAGGAAGGCACACACGATGCACCAGGTATTTTTAAAGAGTGAGAAAAAAGCCAACTAGGAAATGAGTGATGTGCAGGGCCTGCGGGAAACCCCCCTCGGTCCCAGCCCTGCCTGCGGAGCTGCCTGCGCAGGATGCGTGCCCTTCGTGGTGGGCAGGACAGCAGTCCTGACTTCGAGGAAATTGCTTTCTGAGGCAGTCATTATACAAACCATGGCATTAAATACGTAAATATTAACTGCATCAAAAGAAAGTGTATTTCCTGGGGAGTCAAGTGTCTTTTTCTTTACCTGCCTGCTTCAGCAGGCAGTAACAGTGCAGAAACGTACCTATGGACAACACATTCTCTAGCCCTCGGCGCTTTTATTCTCTGTTTTTGCCCTCCCCTTTAGCAGAAAAATCCTCTCCAGTTTTGCAACATGTTCTTGTGTTGCTGATACGCAGAAGGTGGCCCTTAGCCTTGTGAGTTTTCCGTACCGCGGCATGGACAGACGCCAGCTCTGGGCACGGGCACCCCGAGTCCCAGCAGAGCTGGGGGTGCAGAGCGGCGGGTGGAGAAGGAGAGAGGCATCCGAGCGCTGCAGCCTGCACAGAAAATCGTGGTGGGGTAAGATAAGATGTGAATTTAAACCACTGTAACTCTTCCGGCGTCTCTCTCTGCACTGTGCTCTTACTCTGGAATAAATAAATGCCTTTCCCATTTCATTGCTGCTGGACGCGGTTTAAGGGAAACTGGGAAAATGCTCCTCGTCTGGCAAAAGGGGGTCTGTCCAGGAGCTGCTGGGGTGTGCGGGGAGCAGCTTAACCGGCCCCGTCAAGCCGATGGGCACCATCTCCCACCTCAACAGGGCAATAAGGGGACGTTTGCTAAGAGAGACAGGGCAGAGGGGTGGCCTTTGCTCCGGTGGGTCCCACGGAGGTCCCAGCCCAGGAGAGCTGGCGGGGGGGAGTCAGGGGCCGGCACCGGCCGTCGCTGCAGGATGGGCATCCAAGATGCTTCTTAAAAGCCGAGCTTTTCTTTGCGCGTCGGTGCTTGCTGCATACCTGCTATTTTGTAGGTAAAGCATCTTCTATTAGCCACCCTGTAAATGAGGCCACGGCAGTCGCAGCCCCTCCAGCTGCCTCGGTGGAAGAAAACGTGTCGAGTCAGCGGTTTCCCTGCCCCGCTCTCGAGTCCCGAGTCCCACCTCTCCCTAGCGCCGCGCGAGCTGAGGCCTCGCTTTTAGCTGCAGAACAAGTGCATAAAAATGATCTTATTTATTACAGGAGACATGTTTTAAAACAACTGACAAAATTGCAAGATGTAAAACGACAAGCAAGTGCTTTTTCTTTTTTAAACCCATATAGACTTCTGGCAATGATAAAAATAGTGTTTTCTTTTTTAAAGTTGGAATTAATCTTTCTTTCCAAAGCAATCATGTAGCAGGAAAAGCAGGAAGACACTTAGATAATAACTGATACTCACTGGGTGATGGTTACTTATTGAATAGCCGGGTAGCCTGCTTTCCTCTGCAGAGCGATTAACATTAAAGAACAGCGTGAACATTAAAGCAAAAAAAGGTGAGGGTTTTCCCCCCCCCCCCCATTCCCTTGATGTGTGACTAACAGCTGTTTTTCTGTGTGACAAATCAGTGGGGTCTTCCTGTTGTTGATGTAATGAAGCTGTTTCCTGGTGTGAAATTCTACGGGATAAATTGCAGGAGGGGGAGGAGAACATCCCACACTTATCAAAGTGCTTCGGAGGGGAGGGAAGCTCTGCGCTCCTCGCAGGGATGGGCAGCGGATCAAAACAGGCAGCGGGGCTGATGTCGGGTCACAGCCACTTTACTTAAGCCTTTTTTTTTTTTTTTTTTTCCTGTTTATCTCTAAGTTTTCTGCCACTGCAAGCAGAATGATGGTCTTTACAACGATGGGTTGTTAGGAAGGAGAGTTTGGGGTATTTCCCCCGATGACCCAGTCTTAATGTCACAGTAGCGCTGCAGAGAGCTGTATGAAGCAGTCTAGCTTATGTGCCTCAGTTTCCCCATCTCTAAAACTGGGGGCTGACAGTGACCCCGATGTCCACCACCATGAGAGCAGTGGGAAGGGGCCCTGGGGTGGCTGGGTGCCGCCCGCGGCACCGGCCCACCCAAAAGCACTGTGGGGATGCAGGCGTTTCCCACGGCTGGCACCGGCTCAAGCGCTTGTGGGGGATCTGCCTTGGTGGGTTCATTTAGTCCTCAGACACCCACAAAAAAAAAATCACTTTTACCTGTTTTTCTTTTTTTCTTTGCCAGTATTAGTTAATTAAACTATGCAAATTAAAACAACTTAATTTCTATAATATCAGGACCAGAGCCTCAAACCATTTGGTGTAGCTCATCTGGCATGTACGTTACATAAAATGTTTGGAGCGGCTCTAATAAAAATGAAAAAGGCTGTAAATCAAGTTTAATTTATTCATTTTCTGTATGGTATGAAAGCATGCCAAAATCAGATTATTTATGAGCCCTTCATAACAATAGGCATTTTTATTGGTTGCAAATGACAAAAGGGGTTCTCAGAGGGATTTTTTTCTTCTTTTAAATTTTTCGAATGCCTTTTCAGAAACATTTATTTTTTTGGACTCTATGATCTCAAAGAAAAATATTTAATCATTGATACAGTAAAAATAATTTATATTTAGATACTGAAAAACACATCAGACTTTAAAACATAAATATACAGAGCTAATCCAGCCCAAAGGCTCAGGCGAATGCTACACCACAGGTTAGAGAAAAGAGCTGTGATTTATACCCGCTTCCTTAAATTTCCCATTAAGAGTATAATCTCCCATAAGTCCTTCACAAAATGTCTGAGCCACTCGGGGTTTTTTTCTTTTGCTTTTCCAGATCCGTTTGGTGGGTCGATGGGCACACACGTGCTCTGCGTGCATGGTCACACGCGTGTGCCCAAGCACTCACCTTGCAGTGACTTTCTCTCTCTTTGCCCATCCACGGCTAATTCACAAAATCTCTTTCTCGGTGGGTAACTGAATCCCACGAGCTCTCATACAGGTAAGGCAGGTTACCCTCCCTGACACACAGAAAATCACAGATAAACCAACCACGGATTGGCTTCTGCCTCCCGCTTTTCAGCTCATTTAAACCACCTTTTGTCTATTTTCTGGTACCGCTGGACCCAGAGGTGGGTTTGGTGACAGGCGCTTGCCGCACACCCAGCGCGGCGGTGGAGGGCAGATACTCATTAACCACCGGGACCGTCGTGGGATGCTCTTGTCTGCACCATCGTGGTCCCGTCCGAAGTGTGCCGTGACAGGGACGAAGGCGCCGGGCCGCCCCGCTGGCTCTGGGGAGGGATGTAAGGTGCGATGCTGATGCCGACAAGGAGCGTGGCACCGTGCCGGCAAGGAACCTGCAGCAACCCAGAGGTCAACATCCCTCCTCTTTGAAATGCCGCTTTTTAGGAGTGGTATTAGCCAGAGCAACCCTAAAGCCCCAGCACCCAAGTTTTGGGGGCAGAGAACCAGGCAGGTGGGGAGCACCCGCCAGCCCCCCATAAAGGAAGGGCATCCCCAGGGACGAGACGGGCTGCGACCATCTCCGCGATGGGGACAGTGCCATGGGGAAGCGGGTGCCCTCCTGCCCGCAGCATCCTGGGCATCGTGGCTGACAGCCACCTGGCAGCGAGGAGGAGGCAGGGGGACCCCAAAAACCTCTTGTGGAGGCAGACAAAAGCCTGGCTGGATGGTGTGTGTGGGGGGATTGGCTTTGCCAGTGGGCTCTGAGTAAGCGTGATGGGGAGGGGGCAGAGAGGCACCCCCTCCTGCAAGAACAGGGGCTTTCTCTGCACCAATCCTGAGAAAAAAAAAGAAAAAACCAAGAAGAGAAAAAGAGGGAACCCCCCTCCCCAGGAGAATTAGCATCCAGGATCTGTCAGTCACTGGGAGCTTTTGGTAAAAGGGGCCCCTTGTCAACCTCTGCCTTTGATGTGACTGGGACGGAGGTGCTCAATTAAAAGCCTATCAGTCTGTAAGTAAATCAACGCCTATCAGGCTTGTCACATCAAACAAACGATTATTGCACGAACCCGCCCACCCCATTAATCTGGCTGTTCCTTCTTGACAGCTCAGGGTCAGGGCACTGTAAATCCTGCACTGGATTGCAGCCACCTGGAGCAGGATTAAAGCAGCCCTGCAGCATGTGCTGCTGCACCCAATTACTCCCCGGCAGCGGGCGGCTGCAGCAAGGGGTACCCATGGCCCCAGCAGCCGTGGGGTGCCCAGCACAGGGCTGGGGTCCCCACCGGAGCTGAGCTTTGCACAGTCACGGCTGGTGACGTGGGTTGTTTGGTGGTGCCGCGTGGCCGTGGCAAACGTTGGTTTGTGTTGGCACCAGGGATGCTCAGCTGCGTCGTACGGAGAGCTCAGCACCCGGCTTATGGGTGCTCGGCACCCAGTGCCAGACCAGTATTGCCAGCACCTGTCTGGCTACCGAGATAACACGGGAGCAGCTCCGAAGATGGCTGTCGGTGGCTCTGGGAAGTTATTGCTGATAGGGATGGTCACACCACAGCCCCAAGCTCACCCATTGAGGGTGGATAGCTGCGGTGTCCTTAGTGGGCTGGTTCAAACTCTGCCCTGAGCTGGGCAGGTCGCATTTAAGCCTGTGACCATGGGCAGGGATTGACCTTGGGGAGCCTCTCGGTAACTCAGACGATAAAAGGAACCAACAGGTTGAGCTTTCGGGTGCTCTTTGGGCCTGGATTAGCAGCAGCGGTCCCTGGGGACACCAGGGTTTTCCCATCAGGTCACTCAAGGTGAAGACAACTGGGCAGCAACTGGGGCTCCTGCCCTCATCCGCCCGGACGCACCATGTCTCTGGCACCGGGGCTTCGGAGCAAACGGTTGGGCTGGCGGGGAGGAGGGTGCTGGAGCCCAGCAGCGGGCGGAAGACGGCCGGGGCCATCAGCTCCCGAGAACAAGCGGCTCTATTCAAGGGAAGGCAGAAGCCAAACTTTCTTGAAAAGCCTCTGTGCTGCAGCAGGAGCAGCCTCGGGGCAGCCGGAGCTTGTGATCCCTGCACACAGAGGTAGAGGCTGTTTTAATAAAGGAAAAGCTGAATCTCAGATCACATGAGGGCAGTGCCACGGAGTAAAGACAGGGAGCGGGGCAAGCTCCAGGGAGGCTGCAGGTTGGGTTTTGGGAAGGGGCTCGGTGCCCCTATCCCGCCGAGGGCTCTGTGGTCCCCACATGCTGGCTTTGCCCTGATGGCAGAGCCCCAGTGAGGTCCGTCCGCCTCTGGGGCTGTGGGCAGCACAGGGGCACCCCGCGACCCTCCAGCACACATAACCGCCCCAAGGATGTCCGTACCGCTCTCATCTGCAAAACAGAACCCGCACCCCGCCAGGTCTGAGCCTGGCAGTCCCCGTGCCGGCAGGGCTTTCAGCCTCGCACCTCGGTGGAGGGGTCTGCTCCACACACGGGGTCCCGGACCAGAAGAGCATCCCCCGGGCGGCTGGTGACTAGAGGTCGCATCCTGCAGCCGGCAGCAGGACGCTGTGCGGGGAGGGAGCTTGCTCCCCTTTCTGCCTAGGCCTATTATTAGCATCTTCCCTCTCCCGCAGAGCCTGGCGCCTCATAATGCAGCTTTGGCTCACTCTCACGGCGCGGAGCTGTCAGCCGGGGCTGCCCTGCCTGTGTCGAGGACGGACGCTGGCTCTGAGGGCTCAAGGATCCCCACGGCGAGCGTGGCTGGCTGGACACTGTGCTGCAGTCTGGGGGAGCCTGTCTGCCCGCTGCTGCCCGCTTTCCCACCGGCTCTTGGGCAGCCGCTCACCCCGCAGCGATGGGCTGGGGTTTGGGGGGCACTTCTCGGCGGGCAGCATTGCCCCGACGTGTGCGGTGTCACCGGGGCAGCAACCCAAGGGCTGCCCTCCCTGCCTCAGTTTCCCCATTTGCAGCAGGGGTGAGATGGCACTCGCTGTCCCTGGCTCCTCAGGGGTGCTGCAGCCCCACCACGCCGGGATCGGGGTGCGCCCGTGTGTGGGTGCAACCTTGGCACTCGGAAAAGTAGCCCATTCAGCACTGGAGGAGGAGCAGGTTTTACATGGCCCAGCAAAGCGCGTGGAGAAAGTGAGGCTGCTGCGTCCATCGCTGCCTCGATGCATCCACCCACACCATCCGCCCGAGGATGGGGAAGCTGGAAAGACGAGGCCAGCGCGAGCAGAGGTGACACCAAATAGGAGACAGACTCTCACCGCGCCACGTTTGATATGGTGACACTGAGTCTTTCGCCGATAAGCGGTATCACCTCCCTGCGGATAGCCATCATCCCTCACCCCTGCCCGGCGCACCCGCCTGGCGCCCTCGGCTCTCCCACGCACGTCAAGCAACACCCGCTCGCCCCAGCAGATAAGCACCACCATGTCCCCGCCATGCCCGGCTGGCTCTGCCTGGCCCCAGCCCTGCGGTGGGAGATGCTGGTGCTGATGGGGAGGGTGGAAAGAAAATCCCAGCTGTCACCTGCTGCTCCCACCCAGGTGAATTTTGCATGGGGAGAAGGGCTGGGGGTGCACGACGGGGGGGATCTGGCCCTGCGGACTTTATCTCCCACACATGATCAATGCTGAGTTTAAGTAAGGTTTATTGGTATCTGTAATTTAACATGACATATTTCTAACATGAATTACTCTGAGATCATCGTGTGCATAAAATATGACAGGAATCTTTTAAGTGCAAGCATAGTTCTCAGTTAATTTAATAACTGAGATGGAAAATGGAATAGCATTAAATTTAATATTTTACATAATGCTCTTACACTTCCTTCACTTGCTGCTGGCATCATTTGTTTTCCCTTCTTCCTCATTTACGGCCCGCTCAGCCCGAATTGTCCTGGAGCCCGGCCAGGAAGGGGGTAGCTGCCCCCTTGAAGGGCCATACCGAGCCCCCCTGGGCAGCCAGACCTGCCCCCACATCTCCCCCATCCCGTGCAAAGGTGGCGGGACGTGCTGGGTGCCCCCTCGCCTCTGCCCTTTGCAGATGCGGCTCTTGCAGGTGCTCGCTGGGTGCCTGCATGCTTGGCACCTCCTGCAAAGCCCCGGTCCTGGTGGTCCGAGTCCCGCGGCTGAGTCGCTTCGGCTGCCTGTTATTGTGCTCTGCTCCTTCCTGAGGGTCTCAGCAGAACGACCTGTTTCATATGCCCCACGCTGAATAATGACACAGCCACCCTTCACGGCTATGAAACTAAACTTGCTCTTTATTAAGAAAGCGGTTTCCAAGCTGAGCCTGCAGCCAGCGGCTGGCCCCGTGCACGCAGGCACGTCCAGGGATCCTCTTCCAAACTCTTCCCGTTCCCCTTCCCTCCGTCCCCCTGCTCCGTGCAGGCAGCCACCAAGAGCAAAGCCCCTGCCTGCAATAGCTGCTGCTCAGCGCAGGGATAAAACCAGGCCTTGCTGCAAGGCAGTGTTGCTTTGAAGACAGTGGAGCAGTTGCAGGCGATGGACCTGTCAGACCGTCCACTGCCGGGACAGGGCAGGATGGTGGGGGTCCCACTCCTGGATGGGATGCTGCTGAGCCAACAGCCTCCCACGTAGTGGGTACCGAGGCCAGAGGCAGACAAGGGGTTAATTCAAATCATGCAGGCTAATTTACCCTTCTGCTCAGATCTCAGAGGAGAGAAGGACGGGATGTAATTGCTGGGTGAGCGAAGCCCACTTGACCCGACGAGCCCGTCCCCGCGTGTCTCGCTCTCGCTCAGCGCTGCTCTGGGCAGCCCCTGCTCTCCTCCCCGTCAGCCTCCCCCAGCTCCCGCTGCCCTTCGCCCCAGCACGGCCGGTGGCAGAAAATCGAAGCTGACCCACTTTTACAAGAAAATCGCCTGACGACGGCCGTGCCTGGGCTCCCCATCTGGCACACGCCAGGACCTGAAGCGTCTCTGGTGAGACCGACCCCCACCCCAGCGGGACGGGGACCGGGGGGGCACGAAGCCCCAGGGACACCCTCGCCGGGGCGGCAGCAGACGCTCCACGCCAGGTTTTGTGCTCACCGTGGGATTTGGGAGCGTGGCGGATGCCCGTGCACTGCAGAAGGGATCAATACAGCTCTTAGCCTTGTCCCTTCCTATTGAGCCTCGGCGCGTGATTTAAGGGGCTCCGGTAACGTGCGTGCCACCGCCGCGAACAAGGTGTTAACACCGAGCTGCCGGGGTTATGGCTGCAAAGGAGCTGGCAGGGCCCAGGCAGGATTGGTCCCTCCAGCCCTTGTCTGCTCTGGTTCAAAGGGTTCCCGTGGCTGCGATGAAAGGAGGGTTGCTGGAGGGATTACAGCGGGGAGGGGAGGCTGATGCTGCTGGGAACGGAGCGGGCTCTTTATCGGAGAGTAGCAGAGCCTGACAGCGCTGTAACTCTCTCTTCTTAAGGAGATGAGCTTGCAATAAACCAAGGAGCACATTAGAGGTAACGAGACAAAATGGCAGGGTTTTGAAAGCCCAGCAGAAGCAATAATCCAGCCTGGAACAGAGAGAGCACTCAGCTTACCTCTGCCTTTTGGAAACACTGCCGTGTTTTTGCAGCGCTGCCAGAACAGTTCTTTACTGTAACTTGGAAAGTCTCGGACACGGGTTTCAACACCTCGCTCTCACACCACATAATGCAAAAGTTAATTCTACTTTCAGGCTGATGTCAACATTCCCCTTTATTGCCACGGCGAAATGTGAAGACTACATTAATTTGCATTTGCTGTGTGCAAGTAACGCGTTCCAGATAATCACGGTAACTCCTCAAAGGTATAGACGAGAATTTCCTGGATAATGTGCTGGATGGAAAAAGCTGATGGGATCCAGGAGAAGGAAACGGCATTGTGTATTTTCATAGCTCCACCTGGAAGCAGCGCAGCCCAGAAATACAGGCTGCAGCACTGCAGACCTGGGCTGAGCTGGCTTGCCTTGCCGTGGGGAGGGTGAATTTGGGGGGCTGGGGTGGACACTGGCACTCGCTTGCTGGGAGACCATCTCCCAGGGCTCAGCAGAAGCAGGGTGTAAGGAGTGACCATGGAAAGCCACGGGAAGGGGTGTTCTCCTCCCACACAACTTTTAACACCAGCCGGCCACTTCTCCATAAAACAAACAACCCATCACTAACTAGAAGCCAAACAATTATTACTTTAAGCAACGTGCTGAAAACATAGATGCTCCAGTCTGAGTTAGTAACGACCCTTTGTCTATGGAGCCGAGAAATATATTGAGCCCTGGGTGCCTGCACAGAAACTCGCCTTGTGCCCCGCAGTAAATTAATTGGCCTGAACTCAGAGGATCCTCCTGCACATGAGCGCTTCGGCCAGGATATATCAGTTGAGGGAATGGATTTTCCATCTTCCCTGATATATTGCGTGCCCCAGATGATGGCAATGATCGCACATCACAGCTAAAGGCTTCAAAGGGGCTTTGCAAACCGGTAGCCGGACTCTGGGAAGCTCATCCCAAAGGTGCCGGGAGGAGAGCCATGGGGCTCAGCTGGGCTGGCTGGGGCACAGGGCTCTGCGCTGGGGCTGCGGGAGGGGACAGGGGACCCTCACGGATGGGATCCATCCTGTATCCCAGCCCTGTGGCTGCGCTGGCCACCCGCCTGGCATAAAACCGCATGCAGGGATCCCGTGATGGCATGTGGGAGCGATGAATTCATTTCCATTTATGATCTGTTATGATGATACCCCTGAAGGATAAAAGTCTATACATAATAATCTCTCTCTTCAGCTTTGTTAACAACTTCAATTAACAGAGAGCTGTGTAATGCTTCATCAGCCGTTTGGATTACAGATGAAATTAAGCCATCATATTTATGAACTACGCAGTGAGTTCGAGGAAGACTCCACATATTTTACATTTAATAACTTGCCCTCTCATTTTATTTATAACGTTAATAATGATTTGGTGGCTGCTTTGGGGGGGAAACATAAATGACAAAGCGAAGAAGCCGGCCGGGCAGGGTAAGCGGAGCTGTGCTTTATGGGAGCAGCATGCTGTCGATGCCCAGCCACGCACCTCCTCACTTTGGCTCCCTTCTCTTTTATTTTTGATTAAATAGCCCTGTGAACATGGAGACTTCTGCCTTGTAATTGCTTTCCACTCAGCACTTTTAAAACCCGGGCCGAGGGTTAATGATTAAATCCCACTGTGTGGACCCGTCGCACCCACCAGCCGGAGCATCGGCAGCCGGCACACCGCCAGCGGGCCCCACGTCAGATTTTGGGTGCAGTTCATAGGTCCCGACCCCCGAAGGAAGATGGATGCCCCGTGCCTCAGTGGAAGGGCCAGTGCCTTGTCACGGAAAAAAATGAATAATAATATCGTTCCCTAAAGCAGGGACGGGCAGTGGGAGCCGGGCGGAGGGAGGGCTGCTCCTGCACACCCTGTTTCTTCCCATCCTTCCCGGCTGCCTGCGCCAGGCAGGACCTGGGCTGGGGGGTGCTCGCCAGGTGGTTTTGGGATGCTGCTCCCTGCCAGGGTCTCCCCGTCCGGTGCTATTATTACCACCCTTTCTGATTAACCTGCAGGCTGAAAACGCGTTGCGGTGTTCCCAGTCTCTGTCTGGAGCACTGGCACACTGAGAGGCTGAGCAAGGTTAATTAATTTGAGCAAAGACTGAAGCCTAAAAGATGGGGAGCAGCACACTGAAAGATGATGGCTGGCAAAAATCATTAGAAGCATCTTTCAACAATCTATATACTGTTATCGATCCTGTTATAGATCATGTTCCTTTCCCCTTTTTTGCAGGATCTTCTGGATCGATACAGCAAGTGCATTGAGACTGTAGCAACACATTTAAAACCTTATAAAAGGTTATTTAGTTGCTAACAGTGCAGCAGTTTCTGCAAAGCCTGCCAAAAGGTTACAGCTTTTTGGGCATCATAAATTACAGACGACAGGGAAAAAAAGTAAGTGCGGTTTTCTTTATTGTCTCAGTGATGGATGGGCTCCTGAACAAGACACAAAATACATCATATCACCTTTAATGGGACCACATTTCTGTAGCCATAACTCACAATTTTAAAATAGAAAATGGTGAAATATGGCGTTGTATATTCCACTCCTGACATATTTATGAGTCCTTCCCTTCTTATAAATACAGTGATTGCTATTTCAAAGCAGCATGTCAGGTATGAGCAGAGCACAAACAGCTGGTGCGATTGAAAAATTATAGCCAGAGTTGGACGTTTTCAAAAACTCTCTCTAGCAGCAGTAAATTTACAATGTTTGCACTAACTGTTATTAAAACCAAATCCATATCTTGGCAACAGGAATCCAGCGCTCCGGACCAGCTGGAGTGACGGTGCCGCTGACAGCCGGGGTGAGCCCAGGGGCTGCTCCTGGGGAAGCATTAAAAGGCACTTTGAGGGCCCGCGGCTCCGGCCGGGGGGTCTCGCAGGGGAAGCTCCGGAGCCGGTACGGTGCCCGTGGTAGCTGCGTGTGCTGCTCTGCACCGTGCCGGGCACCGGCAGAGCCAAGGGGCCAAACGTGCAGCGGGTGCGGACTGGTGGAGCTGAGCTTGCCGCTGGCCCCTGCTCGCAGAGCTCTGCCGACCCAGGCACGGAGTGTCGCGGAGACCTGGGGAAGCGAGGACGGAGCATCGTCATCCTCCTGCATGTGCAGGCAGCTGCCCGCCCTCACACCTCCCGCGGGCAGCAGCCGTCCCGCGCCCGGGCTGGACGTGGCGGGTGTCAGCTGCATCCCGAGAGCGGGCTGGCTCAGAGCATCTCGCTCCAGCTCTGGCCTCTCTCGAATTTATGCTTCAGTCCGTAATGGCAGTTTAATGTTACACTAATACACGCTTCGGGTCTGGTGCCATTTCTGTATCATTACTGCCATTCATTCGGCAAGAGGGTTTTACTAGTAAATACCTCGTGGAAGAAATAATCCTGCCAAGAGCCCTCCTGAGCATCACTCACCCCTGGGAGCAGGGGGAATTCTCTGGCCTCATTTAGGCACACAAAAGGCCTCTAATTAGCTTTTTTGTTTAGTCCGATTATGAATGTGAGTTTTGACCTTTCAAAGTGATTAGCTTTTGAAGCAAACTAATTTGCATAACATCAGTTTCTAAACTACATATACAATCTAGGACCAGACTATTTTTTTGTTGTTGTTCACTCCTTTTCCTTTTTTTTTAACAGCAGCCTACAGCAAACTGCCGAGCTCTGTATTTTAGGCCCTGGATGAGGTCCTGCTCCTGCCCGTCTGCTGGGCTCATCGGCAGCGGGGCAGATCTCCAGCACTTCAGGGATGGGATCTGGGTGCACCCAGTTTTAGGGCACACGGGCTTTCCCCCAGCCCTTTCCCGAAGCTCTGGCCCTGCTGTCGCTGGAAAATCGCATTGCCCTGGAAGATGTCCGCCTGCGGTCCTGCTGCCACTGTCAACACGTGGCCCACCCCAGCTCCCTGGGACCTCCAAATTCCCCAGCAAAGCCCAGTATCCTTCCAACTGGGAAGCCAATCCCTCCCACCAGCTGTCCCTGGGGTGCAGGAGCAGCACCGGCCCCAGCCGCCGGCACGGATCCGGCCAAGGTCACCGGTGGAGGCGCAGGGAACAATAGGCTTTAACATGTTCTTTGTGGTAGCTAAATTCAAAACTCTTTATCACCGATTTACATTCCTTTATCTGGGCAAAGTCCTCCAGAGGTGCATTTTATTACCCTGGATTATTAAACAAAAACTTTCTGATAATGAGGCATTGGGACCTCCACAGTTGCTTTTGGAGCGGGAGCCCAGTCGCCGGAGACCCGCTCCTGCCGCTGCCGGTTTATCAGCCCCTTGCCGCCATGCAGCTATCGGGACGGGGCTGCCTCTATCTCTGCCGGTGATTAGCCCGTCCCGCTGCGAGAGTTCTGTGTCTCCCTGGCCCATGAATAATAGAAGATAAAACTGTTGCTTTGGGCAAGTCTTCTTGGAGAGTGTCTCCTGGTGCAGTAGCTCAGGGCTTAGGGGGCTTCATGGGATGGTGGGGGGAAATCAAAGTTTTTGGAGATAACAGCCCTCCTTGCCTTCCTCCCCTTGGAGAGAAGGGGGCTGAGGGCTCAGCACATGACTAAGACTGGGGAAACCCTGACTCTACACCTGGCTCTGGGAGAAACCCCTGTGCGGTGGGAAGCAAAGCCATGTCCCCCCATCTGCCCACCCCAGAAGCAACTGCCCCAGCCAGACCTGGGTGCTGGGGCATCCCTCATCCCTCCTGCCCAGGCTGCAGCATGCCAGGCAGCAGCTTCGGGACTGAACAGCCCCAATCCCCCCGTCCACATCCCTGTGAGATGCAGACACGCCGCCCCCATCCCCGGCACACGAGTCCCCTTCCTCCCCGTACCCCTCCCTCCCCAAACCAGCGTCTATAATATTTTCTTTCCTGCACACATGCAAGGACCTCTGAGTTGACTGCTCTGTTTTATAACATTGCTGTTTCCTGGCCTGGCTTTATTACATCTGTTCTTTGGGGTATGGTGTTATAAATTGGGTATGTGATGACGTGTAATCACTAACTGCAAAGCCAATACATTTTCGCTGCAACAGCAGCAAGACAAATAAAGGCGAGTGGGAGAGGCTGGCGAGACTCTGACAAAGGGAGATATATACACCGGCACAACCAAAGATAATTTAAAAATCTGATTGGGGATTGAAAGCAATGATATCCTAATGGAGCTGGCTTCGCTTTCTGGGAGAACGACCTTAGTTTTTGGGAAGGGTTTTGGTTTTCACTAACAAGCCCAGCTGCGTCTCCAGCTCTTTTTTGGGATGCTTGGGGCTCAGCATGGCCGAGGATACTCCCCATCCATCCTGCCCCAGCAGCACAGAAACCAGGGGAGTTTCCTGGGTGAGAGCCAAGGCCAAACTAAGGCTGTTTTCCCTGGCCTCTGCGGGCTGAGCGATTTCTGGAGGGCAGAGCCCTGCCTGCTTGCTGCAACACAAGCAGTCCGGTGTCCTTGCTCACCGGGCTCTGCTAGGTAAGGACCTGGCACATCCCTGCTCCTTCCACCCGGCAGAGTGGGACCCTCCTGGCCCCTCAATCCATGTCCAGCTCAGCTGCTCCAGGCGCTTTGTCCTGGGAGATTTCTCCAGAGCCCAGGGCTGGAGGGTGGCTTAAACCAACCTAGACTCAACCTGTTTTTTGATCTGCAATTCAGAGGTGCTTCGTGTCCACCCAGAAATAGTTTCCACGGCTCAGGAGCCTGCCCGTGCGGGCATTGTGCTTGGCGAGCCATTAAAACGCCTCTTCGCCCTGTACCTGCTGCAGCTGAGGCTTGAGTCAGTGTGGGGCGAGAGGCAAACCCAGCCCGAGCTTTGGTGCAGGGTGAGCTGAAACTGGCCCCAGGACTGTTGTCCTTAGTAGCAATAATCACTTGTGCAACTGTGCAAATGTGGCCAGCGAAGATGGGATGGGTGATAAATGGGAGGGAGTCAACCAGCTGCAACTTAAGATGTGCCTGTATGCTGCTGCACCGGTTTATCATTATAAATGTCATCGGAAAATCAATTCTCTGTGTACTTTTGGGAATTACAACTATCATTTTGGTGTGATTTATTTGCTGTATAACACGGACAAGGGCTCTTTGTTCATCATTTTGAAAGTTCATTTAAAATTGCTTTGAGTTCTTGGTTTTCCACCGTGACATGGCCGATGGGTATCTGCTCTCCTGTGAAATACGGACCGAGGCAGAGGGAGGCTGGGCTGGGAGCTCTGCCCTCCCCTTGTCCTGCTCCTGCATCCAGGGGGTCACGGGAAGCCCTGCAAAACCTCCGTCGGTGGGGACATCTCCTCTGGGGAAACAGCAAAGGGACGGCTGGGAATCGCCCCAGTGCCCACTTCTTCGCAGGAGGAGCAGCAGTGGGTTGGGACTTATGCCGGCATGGTATGCTGGGACCGACCTTCCCTTTTTCTTTTCCACACCACCCGCCAAACCTGTTTGTCTTGCCATGCTGCTTGCCGGGGAGGCCGAGAAACTTCCCATGCTCTGAGCACGGGGCATCCCATCTCCATCTCATGTCGGTCTTTATGCTGGTGCTCCCACCAGTGCTGGCAGAAATCGTCATGCAGCCCTCCCCGGGTGTCCTTCCCACCCCAGAGCTCTCCCTCCCTGCTGCCGTAGCCGGAGGGACGGGGGCTGGAGGTCCCAGGGGATGTGGTGTTGGGGTCTTGTCCTGCACCAGGCTGGCCGGGGGGGTGTCCGGGGGCAGCAGGATGGCAGCTGCCAGCACCGGGGAAAGAGCAACTAAAAACCAGCCGAGTTCAGCTTGTTTATCTGCAAGCGCGGAGGCCGAGCAGGGAAATGATCACTCTTTATAAACACACAGGGGGTAAACACCAGGGATGAGCTGTTTAAGTTAAGGGACAATGTTGGCACAAGGACAAAGGGAATAAATTAGCCATGAAAAAGATTTAGGCTGGAAATGAGAAGAGAGCTTAAAATCGTCAGGAGAGTGAGGTTCTGGAAGAGCCTCCTGAGCAGGGAGATGGAGGGATGGAGCCATCAGCGCTTCCAGGATGGAGGCCGGTTCCTTTCTGGATGGGATGCGGTGGTGCTGCTCCCTTAGCAGGGAGCCCTGTGCCAAGGCTGTGCCCGTGGCCAGGGCCATCAGAGACATCTCCCATAAAGAAAAGTGGCACAGCTCTTCCAGTGGTGTTTATCCTTCGTTAGATTCTTTATTTTTCAGATGGGCATGTTGCTCAAAGCCAGAAGCAGCCTTTGGGTCTCGCTTCCCGTGCCTTCACTGGCAGCGATCAATGCTGTTTGATTGATACACAGAAACCCCTTCCCTTTTCCCAGCTGGCACTGGGAAGAGTTGGGACCCGAAAGGAGGGTGACCTCCACCCCCAGAGCTGCTGCCCTCCTTCTCTCCGACTACCAGACCGAAGGGCTTTCGCCAGCCCTGGGCGCTTCCCCTCCATCCCCACCAAGGCTCCTTGGCGAGGGGCTCTCGCTGCCTCCAAATGACGGCGTGCTTTAGTATTCACGCTGGCTTCAGCCCATGGTATTTCAGTAAAGTTCAGGAAAACCATTGCTGTATAAATCTCCCAACCACTGGGCAGTTCAAACCTATTGGGCATTAATCATTTGTCTTTAAAGCCCGGAGCTCAGCCCTCGAATTATGCCCCTCAAGGAGAAGAGCTCCCTGGGATGTCTGGGAGGGATGGGTGAGGAAGGGATCCCTATTCCAACCCCAAAATGCATCCCAAAAAAGCCTGGGAAAATTGCAACTCAGCTTTGGAGGCTGCATAAGGCCTGATCCGGCCACGTCCCCCCTCTCACACTGGGGCAGCTGCTTTCACCCGCCTCTTGGACGGGCACCCAGTGCCGGGCTGTGTTCCCGGTGCCTAAAAACAGCGCTGGCGCTGCACATGTATATTTTTTATAGTTGTTTATACCAGGTGTGTGCTTCGGTGGTGGGGGCTTTAATTACAAGGAGGAAGAAATGTGCTCGGTGGTTTTGCGTTACAGATTGGAGCATAAACCTCAAATAAATCACGAGGGAAGCAGTTGACAGTGAGCAGAGGCTGCTGCGGGGGGAAACCCAGGCCATGGCGGCTTTCCCGCAGCTGGGACCCCGATCGGCAGGGGTGACGTGGGGCCCCCCCACCCGTCGTGCTGCATGAGGTGCTGCATACACCCGAGGTGGAGGTTTCTCCTGCCGTCAGGTTTGCTCCCAGTGGAGCATCAAGGGGACAAGAGGAGCAGTGCCATGCAGCACCATGCAATGCCATGCAGCCCCATGCGATGCCATGCAGCACCATGTGATGCCATGGAGCACCACGCGATGCCGTGTACTTCTTGCATGCCGGACCACGCCAGCACCAGGGTTGCCCACCCTCTGCTCAAGGAGCGGGGTGTCCGGGCTGCCCTGTGCACGCCTGGACGCCTCCAGCACCCCGTCCCCGTCCCCAGCCAGGCTCTCGCTGCGGCTCCCTTCTGGTTTTCATTACCCTCCTCTGAGCCGAACACGAACAGCCTAATTTGGAATAACAGCCGAGTGAGTGCGAAAGGGAAAAATCCTGCACTCGCTCTTTTCCTGAGCTAATCCCCTGACAAATTCTGCGCAGCCCTGGCTGTGGTCTTGTTCCAGAGATGCCCCTGATTGAAATGGAAATACTCCCCGATCCTCTCCCTTAAAGGAGAAGCTTCCCTCTGTTTATAAAGCCTTCCAGAGGGGTTTTTACGATTTTATTTTAATGGCTGGCCTTCCCTAGGAATGTGGCAGCCGGCTCAATAGCTGCAGGAAACATCACTGCCCATAAACCCCCTTCAGTCAGAGCGCACTGGCTGACATTGTCATGAAACGAAAATATTCCTGATGCTTATCAGGGGCCCACATCAAAGGCGCTCAGGCCATAAATCTCCCAGGGACTCTGCCACGGAGCCCAAATAAAAGCAGCTCCCTGGGCTAATGGGTGTCCGGAGAGGGTCCCGTGGCCCCAGCCCCCTGCGGGAAGGGCAGGGGGGTTTGGGCTGGGGCCAGCCCCCCCCAGCAGAGACCAGCATGGGGCGGCCGGCGAAGTTTTTTGCTCTGCTCAGTGCGGGGAGAGCCCTGAGCTCGTTCCTTGATGCAGGTTTGCAACAGACCTTGGAAATGCTTTCCAGGCACTCTGCATCCTCCTGCCCCTCTGCCTCCCCTCACACACCGAGACACAAATGAACACGGGCGGTTTGTCCTGGGGCAAAAATTTTTTGGTTCTTTCCTTGGCATATAAGGGGAGACAGATCCCACCTGTCCAGGCTGTCTCCGGGCTGCCAGCATTCAGAGGTGGCAGGAGATGTCCCAGCTGGTCCCAGCACTCCCTGCCCCAGCGACAGGACTTGCAAAAACGGTCATTATTTCATCCCCAACCGGGGCAAAATCAAACTTAAAAAAAAAAAAGAGGCGTGCATGCATGTGGGCCACTTCCCAGGCAGCCTGATGCTGGAGCCGCAGCCGGCAGCCCTGGGAAGGTGAGCTGGGAGCCGGAGCCCGCCCGGCCGCGTGGCTCGGGGTGACCCTGTTGTCCCCAGGCCTGGGCAGGCTGACAGCACATTATGCAGCTTGCCTATCTTTTGTTGCAAGTTGGAGCCAGGAGTATTCCTGCAGATCATTTAGATTCAGGTAAATCAGCGTTTTCCAATCCCAGGAGGATATTTCCCACCAGTTGGGCTTCAGGGTCACCTCCAGGAGCTTTCAGCAGGGTATCGCTTGCTCCTTACTCCGTCTCACAGGTAACTTGTTTCAAAAGTTAATTATCTCCCTGGTTGCTCACTTGGGAATTTAATCATGCTCTGCTGAACTGACGCCCTTATGAACAACTACAGAAGTGCCCAAAGGGGAAGTTTCTATCTCACCCTTGTCAGCCCTGTTATGCCCTGACGACAGCAGGATTTACATCCTTCGACGTGGCCAGGTGCCCCAGCCGGAGCAGTCCTGCCCTTGGCTGCAGCTCTCTTCGGGCAGGACCGTCCCTGCCATCCCAGGGCTGCTCCGGCCACCAAAGCCTCTCCCGCACAGGAGGCAAGCTCTTTGTATGTGGCATCTTCTCCCTCCCCGTGAAGCAGGGCAATGAAGTAGAAGTCTTGATGAACAAGGTTTAAAATGCAGAAGCTCTCAGAGAGCCAGACACTAATGTGACATCTCTCTCCAGCACTTGCCATTCCCTCCCTTCCATGGCTTTGATGTTAACTTCTTACAAGCTCCGAGACGGCTGTAGGATTTGATCAGTAAATCATGCATGTTAATAGGGAGAAGCAATAGAAATGCAAGAGGTTCCTGTCTCCCCAGAAATATAGGGGGGTACGTGCAGGCTGCGTGCCCTGGGTGCTAGAGCCACTCTCTTACTCTCTTGGGATGCCTTGTCCAGGTCTTTTGGGATGATGTGAACCTTTGGCCAGGTGCGGCATGCTGCACTGATGTAAGTGGGTTATTCCCTGGTCAGGAGTCCTCCATGGCAGCCGAAACCAGTTTGGCCACAATTTTAGCACGTGGTTCCTGTCTCTCTTCTCATCCTCCTTCCAAACTAGGTTAGTTTCCCCTTGGCTATCAAGGGAGTGTTGGTGATGCTCAGGCAGATTTGATATGTAGTCACTGCACCTGTGTTGGATGGGTCTTAATTATTTATAGCTTTCCTATCCTGTTTTCTCAAGTCAGTTGGGAAGAGGTGACAGGTGAAGACTTCTTGTAGCAGATGCTTATGAGGCGGGTGAGGTGCCTGCCGCTCAGATGAGAAGAAAAGAAAAAGTGTCTTCAGCAGGAGAAAAATGACAAAGCTACATAGGAGCTGCCTCATTTAATAGTCAAGGAGGAGGAAAAAAAAACCTCCTTAGGTCTCCAGAAAAGAAACACATTCCTTCTAAATAGATGGATGCTCTGGGGAGCAGATGCCTCCCCTTTGCATGCGGAGCCCATCATTTAGGGGATGTGCTGAGGGTATTACGGCCAGGGCAGAGCCAGAGCCACCGTGCTGTGAGCCAGTTCCTTGTCCAGGGGCTCGCCCTGCTTCGCTCAGCTGGCCTTGCCAATGCCAAAAACCACTGAAGCATCCAAAACCACAGACGTATCTCACCCTCTGTTGGGTGGTCTCTGCAGACGCGTCGGCGCTTGGCTGGAGGCTGTCGCAGGCGACGCCGTCCTGCAAAGCTCTGCTGCCACGCACGGCTGGGGTGAGCTCAGCCTCGGGCTCCCACCAGGTCAGTTTGTGGCTGCTTCGAGGTCGGGTGAGATCTCTCCCGTGAAACGTGTATCCCCCTTCTGCAAGGGCATCAGTGCGGGAAGGAGCGGGGCTGCTCCGCTTTGCATGACATCTCTGCACCCTCAGAGCTGGGCAGGGGCTGGGCAGAGCCCCGCTCTGTCCATGGGGTCCCCGCGGCCGCTGGCTCCGCAGCGCTCCCAGGCACGCACGTGCATTTAATGCACACAGTCGTGTCTCCTGTTACCGCTTTCCCCAGTGGCTACGCAAGCCTGCTGCTTTCTCACATCTAAAGGGAGATGTTCCTTCAGCTCAAATGCCTTGTACCTCCTGCTCGCTGGTGACAGAGGACTTAATCTCCGATGACAGCCAGGCTGCTCGTCTTTAGGGCCCAAGTTTGTAACCGTTGTCCAGTGCGTAGCAAAGGACCGGGGCAAGAAAGGGAGCGGTGCCGGAGCCTGGCAGATGCTTCTGCGTGTTTCTCCAGGACATGACGGTATATGATGATTCTCGCAATAATGTGATAATTGCATCACCATTAATAATGTGTGTGCTTGCCCAGCAAGGACAGGAGAGCAGGGGGACCCAGGGTCCTCCGGCGAGGCTCAGCAAGGGCCGAACTCTGCCCGCTCAGCTGTAGCAGTGAGGGGCTTCGCTACGCTGCTAATTCAGAGTCCTGCTCCTGGCTGGTCCTGCCATTGCAAATGTCAAGTTGATTATTTTAACCACATTAGATCCCTGTTAATTAACATGAATTAACCACCTAAATAATCCTGGGTAAACAAGCTATTAGGTATAGGGAGGAGAGGAAAACCACCTTTAAACCATCACAAATCGATCCCTGCCAAATCTGGGGCTCCATGATGGTCTGTCCAGCCCAGCCTGCAGCCCCGGGCAGCCCCCCTTCGTTAGTGCCATGCTCATGAGATGGGGCGTGGGACGGCAATGAACTGCTGGTACCTCCTGGCTGCCGCCAGTTCCAGGTATGACACATACACAAAGGTACCTTTTTATAGGTAGGAAATTATAGGTGCCATGACTTCAAAGGCTTTTGCAACAAGAGCTTTCCCTTTGATAAATGACAGCATCATTAATGGTGATTTATTACCCGGGCTATTTCGACAAACAGAAATAACCAGTTTCTTTTCATTTGGCTTGGTAGTTTTTTTTGCTCTGGGCTACCCAGACATACAAGGTGGCTGGTAACAGCTGTTTTACTGCTGGTAAGACATCTCATTTATTAACTTGTCATCATGTGTCATAAAGTTTAGCAAAATGCTAGATGATTGTGTACTTAAGCTAGGTAATTACCCCATTATTAAAGCTGCCTTCTTTATTTATTTGCTCTTCTTGTGGTTTGTTCCTACCTTTGCTCTACATACTGCCTTAGTCACAGGGCACAGAGATGTGTTGCCTTGTAATTATCTGTGTGCTGACTTCCACTCTGCTCTTAGAGACATGAAAGGTGTCTCTGCCAGCTGCCACTGCCTCACCAGTGATGGGGACCAAGCTGCTGCATCACTCGGCTGGTGCCCAGAGAGGGGCTGGGATGATGTACAGAGACGTGTCGTGTCCTGGGGCTGCATCTGACCCGGTCCCAGCACTGAGCACTCCAAATGTGGTTGTAATGCCAGCAAAACCTTGCCACAATTGCAGCCGGAGTGGGGAAAAATGCACATGCTGAAGATATCCTAAGAGCAGAATCTTTTATCCCAGGGGAAGAAGCACCCAAGGCAGCACGGGATTACTGACCTAGCTGGTGGGGATTGCCCATACAAAGCATTTCTGTTGTAACTGCACATGCCAAGCTTCTAATTAAACTCCCCGAGATGCACTGCTAGCATGGAGACAAAAGCAGATCCACACCTTGATGAAGGAGTTGCCTAGACAGAGGAGAAAACCACTGTTAGCACAGAGATGCTAATTGCCTTGGGAACTCCCAGAACTCAGGTGCACGTCTCCCAGGAATGTCTGGGACCCTGCCTGGACACGTCCGTGCCCTTTCCCGGGGAGGGTGAGGCTCCCCGGGCACCGGCCCAGGGGGGTACGGCAGCGCTGCATTCCCAGGGAAAGCCGGGATAACTCCGACCTCACTCCCTCCTCTCCTCCCATCCAAACCAGCAGTTTGCCGGTGTTCTGCTAACACTGAGCTGCCCGGATAAATCTGGTTAACAAACATTTTATAAGAGGTTAAACATCTGAAACCGCCCAATAACTGACTATTGTCTGGGCAAACAGGAGCTGGACCGCAGGAACTGCCACGCTGGCTCAGACCAGGCGGCATCTGCTCCTGAGCCCTGCAGCGAAATGCCAGCGGGTCTTCAAGGCAAGATACAAAAACCATTGCGGCAAATGCCAGCAGGCTGGCTGTCCCGCAGGGATCATTTTTTCCCAACCTCTTCTCCTAAATCCGGCCTCGCTCCTGCAGCAGAGCCCTCGCTGTCCTTGCCCAGCAAAGGGAATGGGCAATGCCAGCTGCAGCTGGGTGCTGCCACCAGAGCCCAGAGCTGCCCTGCACTGGCCGCTCTCCCACAGCCTCGTCTGCTTGGGAAATAAGAGAAGATTTTGCAGTGCTGCAAGGGAGTTTCGGCGGTTCGCTCCTGCGTGGGCAACCGGTGTCTCAATCGGCAGGTCCCCGCGGCCAGCACCTGTCAGGAGAGGCTCCTCTAAAAGCAAATGTTAAGTCTTCCTGTTTTCCTTTTACATTCTCCAAGGTCAGCCAATACTGAGACAGACAGAAATGCTTACCAAAAAAATTTAAAAATATTCCCTGCTACCCCACACGTTTCTTCCTGGCGCTGCCGTGAATGTCGATCAGGGAATTTCATCCATAAATCCGTCTCTCACACGGTGAGAGGTTTTATGTTGTAATTAACAAGTGGCTATTGCACAGTAATTAGAAAAAGGTTAAGATTGAATTTCCAGAGCTGCCCAAGGTACAGCGAGGGGCTTTTCTCAGTGCTTCGGAGGCAAGCATTTTGTTTAGGGCCACCCGCCTTGGTGCACCTTGTCTGCGGGGTCAGGACCCGCATGGAAAGGAAGGGAAAAGCTGGTGGTACACAGAGAGAATAAACCCCACCCTGTGCCAGGGGCCCAACACCTACACGTCTGTGCATGGCATTAAATATCTGTTTCAAGGGATTAGGAGGCACTTTGGTAATGCGGAGGCTTTGTGCAGGGAGAATTGCACCCACGAGTTTGCATCGGGAGCTGCCCCAGAGCCAGCTCCCTGCTGGGGCTGACGGCTCTGGCCGGACTGGGGCCTGGGTGATGGGATGGCTTTGGCTCGGTGCAAGAGGGACAGAGGATGAAGTGAAGCAGTTCAGCCTCGTTGGGTTGGTTTGCACTCACAGAGCTCAGGGAACGGTGGTGGAGATGACAAAAATCCAGCACTGCAGGTACCCCCTGTGGCCCACCAGTGAATCTCCCCATTTTCATTTATTAAAACAGCATTTTTGTTACAAAGAGATGTTAAAAGTGAAAATGGACAAAATACATTTTACATCCCCCATTGATTTCCCAGGATATTTACAACTGCAGAGATATTGATCTCCCCGAAGTGCCGGATGTGCTTGCTCATTACGTACGACACTTGCAGTGAGAAAGTATTTTTGGCAAATAAACCACCAAAACCTGGCATATAAATTGATCCAGGAAAGCTGGGGGTCAGTGGCAGCACTGCCCCTGCCACCCCACCCTCGCTGCTATCGGGGCTTTTGGCCCTTTGCTCCCGTGTGCCCGCTGCACCAAGTGATGGGAGCCAGGCGGGTACCGCCTGTCTGTGCCACCCTCGTCTGGGGTGCCGGACACCCCGCATCCCCCCCAGCACCAGCCTCCTCCCTCCATTGGGGTGGGGATGGGGAAGGAGACCCCTTCTTGTGATACCCCACCCCGGAGGGAATTTCCTTGGAAGAACTGAGACAATGTTGTTTTACGCAGGATTGGATGTGCCGGGGTTTGTTGCGGCTGGAGGTGAGTGCGGTTGCCAGACCTGACAGCAGGGAGGAGGGAAGCGGTGAGACCTCAGCGCCGTTCCCCACGCCGCAGAAACTCTCGGGTGATTCAAAACCCCTTTTTTCAGCCACCTCCTGTTCCCCAGGACCGTTCCCACAGCCCATGCCGGCCCCCAGCCCATCTCTCCGCACCTGTGTGCGGCTCTGACCACGGCCAGCCGGGAGCTCCCCGAGGGTGGTGGGAAGCCCCCGGCCACGGTGCCCGGCACAGCTGGAGGATGGTTTCTCCCACCTCCCTTTGCCACACGCATGAGACCCAGCCCAGACCCCAGCGCCTTTATTCCTCATTCCAGCAAACTCCAGCTGAAGCCGCTTCGGACTTGCCCAGGGTCTGACCCGGTTCCGTGGCACAGCACGGGGTTGCAGAAGGGGTGCGAAGGATGGATGCGCTCCTCGCCTCGCCGCCCCCCTTTTGCCAGCCAGGCTTGCAGCTGGAAACACCCCAAATCTCCTCCCGCTCTGCCCTTGCCCGCACCGTCAGCAGATGTGCTGGCAGCCCCGTGAACCCGCCGTGGGGCCGGGGCGGTGCAGACAGTGCGTCAGGCGCTCCCGGGGCCAAACAGCCGTGAGCGTGAGCGCGGTGTGAGCTACAGCCGGCGGGGACCTGGCAGCCGGGCGCTTCAAAGCGCACACAGCGCTCCGCCGGTACCCGCCGCCCTGGCAGCAGGGTTGTCATTGCCAAACGGGCGTCCCTGGGGCTCTGCCTGCACCTTTATTTCCCTCCAAGTCAGCAGGAGATTTGGCAGAGCCCAGCCCAGCGCGGCCCCGTTGAGGAGCTCTTGGTTGGTCTGAGACCCCCATTTTTGGAGGGGAGACGGGGGCTCGCCGAGCATCGCAGAGCCTCAACCCCCATTTTCCTGTGTGCTGGGCAGAGCATCGCCTCTAAATGCGGTTTCCAGGAAAGAGCCGGCGCGAGTACGGGCTGGGAAACCGCGTGGTGTAAAGTTTCCGGAGATCCTCTCTGCTGGTGTGTCAGCCCCGATTACATCAGTCAAGTCGCGTTACCCGGCTGACGGGCGCTAACGAGAAGTGACAGACGTGACGGGGAGCGGGCAGGCTCCGGGAACGACACTGCCGTCCCCGAGGACGGGTCCCCCCCTTCCCGGGGCGGCTCGGCGCCAGCTCCGTCCTCTGGCCTGCTGAACATAGGACACTTTGCCGGGGCCACTGCTCAGCCTCTGCTCTATGCTGGGGTGACAGGACCGGCCTGAGGGCTGGGGCTCCGCAGCCATGGCCATGGCCGGTCGGCCACGGTGGACCCGAGCCCACGGGGAGCTGCCTGCTTTTCTCGTCAGAGCTTCGAAGCCAGGAAATCTGGCTATGGCAGAGTCAAGGCTTCCCATGGTGGCAAATGGCTGGGGAAACCTCAAAGGGGCACAAAATGGCTGGGGACTGCCGAGCGTCCCTCCCCAAAACCCAGCCTTGCTCTATCCTGCTGAGTACCGGGTACCACAGAGCCCTGTGAAAGGCTTGGCCCGGAGAGCTAAAATAAAGGCACAGCAGGGGGACAGCCCCAAGCAGCCAAATTTGGCTCAAATGCCTTCCCTGTGGTCTGTAAAAACCTGGGGTATTTGCTCCTCCCTGGGTTGCTTTGCCCCCCAACCACGGCGGCGAGCGGGCTGCGACGGCGAGCGCGGTGACGCCTCCCCTGCCAGCTCCTGTATTGAGTTGTACTTGATGGGCTGAATAGGAAACGGGCTGAGACGCGTTTGAAGTCACATTGCTTTGTTGCGATCCCATCGTCACGAGAGCTGGCGGAAATCTGGCAGGGGGATAATTGGTGCCGGGGCGGCGCTGGCGGCACGGGCGCATACGCACCAAAAGCAAGGCGACGAGGAGGAGCGAGCGGGGAAGGAGCAGACTGATGTGCTGGAGGGAAGAAGTGAAGTTTTCACCCCCAATTCCACCGATTTGATGGCCTATTGCCTGCCAAGGTCTCCGCAGGATGGCTGCAAGCTTGGGGACACCCTCCCGGGGTGGGGGGCGATGGGCGATGTCCTTGTCCCCTTGTTCCGCACAGCTCCACTCAGGGCTGGGGGAGAAGAGGGGCAGAAACAGCTCATGCTGGTGCATTCACCTGGGGAAAGTCTTCTGTTTCCCCTGAAACAGGCAAAGAGAGCCAAGAGCAACATTTTCCCACGGCCGAGGAGGATCCTCAGGCTCTGGTGTGGCAAGCATCGCAGTCAGCAGCCAAAACACAACCAGCACCTCTCTGCCTGCACCCTCTCCCATCAGGGAGCTGCCTCCGTCCCGCCGTGGCGCTGGCTCTGCCCCAGCCCACGCACCGGCAGCCCGGGGGTTTTAATCAGTATCAATCCTCCCCGACCTTCAAGGTCTGCGGTTATTGACATTTTATTCCAACTGAGTCAATATTAACTTCTCAGGCCAATAGACAATAAATAGAAAATAATAAGCAATGCACAGTTAATATTGATTTATGATTATTTGGGTTTTTTGCATGAGTTTCTCACAGGCAAAGCAGCTCTGCGCCCACAAGGCTCACGCGTTCGTTAGCATGGAGACACGCGAACAGGAGCGAGAGAGATTTGCTGCAAGGTTCAAAATGCCTTGGAAAGGGTGTGATGAGCAAGTTACAGTGGTACCTGGCAGAACCCTCTGACCGCTTGGAGAGCGCTGGGATCATCTTGCAGCTCTTAAAACATGCTAAAAATGTTAAATCAAATGAACTTCACTGCTTTCCCACGAGCACGGTGTTTAGGAAGAGCTTGAAAAACAGCATCGAATCAAGTTCACAGGTGGGGGGGATTTTATATATACTGGGATTTTGAACCAACTTTGTAAGGCATTAAAAAGAATTGCAAAGAAAATTGTGAAACCCGGTGAGAGGCATTGCATTTTCTGAAAAAAACCCCAAAGAGTAGGAACAGAGATGGCATTTTGAGGCTGGGCTGCTGGGGACTGGCGAGCAGCATCCACAGCTCTGGGGGTGGCTTTGCTGGGACGCAGAGGGGCTGGGGAAACCTTCACAGCGGTGAGATGGAGCCCATCGCCGTCCCATCGCCGCTTGGTGCGCAGTCCAGCCGCTTCTTGGTGGTGAGAGGTTTTTTTCTTTTTTTTTCCCCTTTCTCCCTTCCCAGCCCCGACGTCAGGATGTTTATAAAACTCCGAATCAATTTGAGGCCGGGAGACGTTCAGCCGGGGAAGCACTGTGCTGATAGGGTCAAAGGCCCGTCGCCAGCGTGGATCATACACCCTGACGTATTAATTCAAGCTGTCAGGACCAATATGCGTACAAGCGCTCGGGGAGGCGCGGGCAAGCGCTTCCCAAAATACGAGGCTAACGTTTCGCAGACCTGGCGCAGCGAGGCCGGGGAGCGTCGCAGCACGACAGCGGGGCGATGCCCGTGTCCCCCCCAGAGACCCATGGGGCTGGGGTGGGGGGTGGCCGGACCCCAGCGCAGCGGTGGGAGCGCGGCTCTTCCCGGCATCCCCGCGCTCCCTGGCTGGCACGGAGGCAGATCTGAGGAGCTGCAGGAAGTACATTTGTTCCTGGGAACGCTTTGATATTTCGCATGTGAAACGTCTGCGTGCTGGAGGAGCTCAGGCATCTGGCAGGAAATTACCATGAATCCTGTTTCTCTTAACAGTCGCGCACACACGCCTCCTCGCTCCTTCCCTTCCCCCTCTTCTCCCCGCTCACCCCCTCTGTTCGCCAGCCCTTCTTCCCACACCGGGGCCTGATCCAGACCCTGGAGAGGGTCCCAACACCCCCATGAAACCCCCCATCCCTCTCCCTGCCCTCACCGGCGGTCCCGCTCTGCAGCATCCCAGGAGCTGTGCGGCAGCACTCATCTTTCAGACTTGTAAAAAAAACCTTCTCCTGTTTGCTGCGGGGCTCCACAGGGTCAGGCTGCCCGAAAGCACCCGCCTGTCCTCTGCTTTATCACACGGCGCTAACTGGGGGGTTTAGGAGGGGCATTTTGGGTGCCGGCCTGGGATCAGGTCACCCTCCACATCTGCAGCCTCATCGGTCCTGGGTATCGTTTTTGGTTTGGCTAGTCGAAGCGTGGACCGACAGCAGGGCTTTCCCCAGGAGCTGCATCCCTCGTGCTGGGTACGATGCTGATTTTGGGGCATGGGTACCCCAACGTGCTCCCAACCCTGCTGAGCGCTGGGGGCTGCGGGTGGGCACAGACCTCCCCCTGCTCTGCACCAGCGGTCCTGGGCAGCATCAGGAGCAAACCCAGGAGAGCTGGCTCCCGCTTCCCTGATCCCGGCTCTCGATTGCAGAGAGCCTGCAGAGCCGCAGGCTCTCCTGGCGGGATTCATTACCCGGTGGGAGCCGGTGAGCAGGAGGAAGCCTGCTTCCCTGCGCCTTCCCCACCCGGGGAGCTTGGCCACGGATCAGAGGAGGCTTTGCCTCCCCGGCAAGCGTGGCGGTGCTGCAACGCTGGAGCATGAGCTGCAGACTGGATTTTCGTGTTGCCTCCTGCTCGGAGCGGCCCTCCTCAGGAGTTATCAGGTCCATCGGGCTGCTGTCAGCCGGCTCCGCTCCCCATCGCTCCCTGCCAGCATGGCCCTTGCCAAAAAAATTATGACTGTATTAAATGATTTTATTACAGTAAACTGCAGATCGTGCAGTGTAAACACAGGTGGTGCAACACACCTCGCTTTTAACTGCGTCCAGGCCAGCAGGAGCGATGCACCGCGACGGCGCAAGGGGAGCAGGATCCAGCCCCTGCCTCTCCGCTCCCCGGGGTTCGGGTGATGTTTGCAGACTCCGAGTGTGGGGTGGGTGCAGGAACCTGGCTGGGACATCCCGGAGGCTGAGCCCTAGGGCAGGCAGGCACAGGCAGGCATTGCTGCCCAAGGAGAGGGTGTACAGAGCAGGGGGAGAGATGCCCGAGAGCCCTGCGGATGCATCCGAGGAGGATGGGGAGCCGGTGGCACGGTGCTCCCGGCACAGGGTGCGGAGCAGGGAGCCCTTGCGGCAGCCGGAGCAGCCCAGCGCCCGTGCCAGGGGTGAACAGAGCCCCTTTGAAAATAGCATCTCACTTTTAACTGTGACGATGAAAATACCCGCAGGAAGGCCAGCCCCTCATCTGCCAGCCCCCCAGTTCGGCTGACGCGCTGTTGAGCACAGGCTCCCTTTCTCCCCCTCTTGCTTTCACAGGTTTCATTTTGGCCTCGATTCCAGCAAGTTTACTGACAGATTACTTCATTTTAACTCTATGGCTTTCCTGTCTTGTGGGAGGCATATTTCTAAGTATCATATTTATCAAAAGGCCTGTGCAAAAACAAGGGCCAGAATTACTCTTTTGATGGTTCCCCCAATAACTACAACCACAATAAATTTTTCAGGCAAGAAAACTCAACCGGGGACCTTTTGTGCTGGGGTTTGGGAGCAGGGTCCAGGCCCCGGGCTGCAGACCGCCCCCCCCCCAGCCTGGCCGCACTCCCCCCTGCCCCGCGCCGGCACATCTGGTCTCGCTTGCGAGGCTGGTCTTCCAGTTCCCAGGGGTGACATATTTCCCCCGCCTATAACTCTAAATCAGAGCAGCATTTCAATAAATCACAGTGAACACTTATTTATTGGACATAGTTTTGGGGCTCTTAAAGCACGGAAAATAAATTTAATGGAGCGTTTGGAGCATTTCTCCAATCTTTTGAGGGATTACTTGGGGAATTTGTCAACGGAGCCAAGCACAGCAGCTTGATCCAGAGAGATGGGAAAGAAATTATGGGAGATACTCTACAAAGGCCCAGGTGTACCCTAAATCACATCAAAAAAGATTAATGTCAAAGGATTGCTTGCCAGCAGAGTTGATTGGCAGCGCTGCAGTTTATTTAATAAACTATCATTTTAGCCAGAGGGTGACTTTAATCTGAATTACATTTTCTTGTTTTGTCATACGCCATGCCAAGCGATTTATTGAATACCATAGCATACTTCTTAACCTCAAACACCGAGGAAAAAAAGAAGGAAAGCCTTGAGAGCCCCTGGAAAACCTTGAGACAGCAAAAGCTACTCTGCTAAGAGGGCAGGAGCTCCACTCCGGCAGCAGCAGCTTGCTTTCTTTGGGCTCGGCCAGGAAAAGCTGGGAGCAGAAGTTGGTTGCTGAAACCTTCGTCTGGGTTTTGCACACCCAAAAGCTCAGGGAGAGGGCTTGGCTGTGCAGCCCCATGCTTGCGGAAAACACTGCCTGTTTGCTAACTCGCATCCAGGTCAGGCTTCAAAGTTGTCCTGACTTCCAAGACCCCTGAGACCAGGACAGACAGGAGACCAGGATGGACAGGGCACAGAGGCGGAGAAGCGCAGGCACCAGAGGCGTTTGCAAAACTAGAGAGATGCAGGAAGAAAGGAGCCCGTCCCTGCAGATCCCCTGTGCTTTGCTCAGCCTGGCACTGATGCCACCCCTGGGGGAGCCAGCACAGACCTCCCGCTCCCAGACACCTGCGTGTGGTTTGGTGGGCAGAGAGAAGCCCCCCAGCTGCCTGGCATCCCTGTGACCCTGCAGCCCCTCTGCATGCAGGCAGCGAGATGCCAGCGCAGGCAGGGACCTCCGCCAGCACCCAGCACATGTCTTCAGCCCAGGCTCAGAGGCAAGGTGCCCGCGGAGGCACAGGGCAGCTGGGGTGTCCCTTGAATACCCGTTCCCACAAAAAGCCAAGGCAAATCACAGCCGGGCGCTGAGCGAGCAGGGACTGTGGGCAGAGACCTGCCCTCTCTGGGTTCGCTCCTCTTCTGCTTCCTGAAGAGATGGAAGATTGGGCAAAGATTTAAGAAATCTTGGAAAGGTTTTAGAAATACCCCAGCTAAGGGGAGAAGAGCCCCCCAGCCTACCCTTGCCATGCCCTGTATGTGCTGGTGATGCACCGGCACTGCCTGCCCTCCTCCCGGCAGGAGCAGCCGCGGCAGATGGACAGACAGCAAGGACCAGCACCAGGGGCCGGTTTGCAAGAGCCAGGGGCCCGCTGACCCGCGGGGCTCTTAAATAATGTGTTTGTGCAAACAGACAAAGAAATCCTAACTAATAATAATCCTCGTTCCAAGATTATGATTGAGTTTTTCCCCTGTTCTGCTTGATATTTCTGCCAAAGAAAGAAAAATCCTCGCTGAAGTCTAGCAGGAAATCCAATAAAATTTCTTCAAAAGATGGGTCTGACATTGAAAAATAGCAAAATTATAAAAGTAGGCCTCAGAAAAGAAAAGGGGAGAGTTATTATATCTGGCACCTACTGAGGGCCCAAAGCTCCCTCTCCAAATGAGCCATCACAGATTGAAAGTGTTTAGCTTCCCGTTGATTAAATATGGTGAAGGACCCGAGGCGTGCCAAGCCTTGGGGATCGAAAGTTTGTTTTCAGTCAGAATGTGTTTTCAGTCAATGGAAAAAATGGTCGGCCTGTGCTGGGGTATGTAACTGAGAAGCCTCAGGTTTGGAGTGAGTAATGACTGCAATGCAGAAATGCAGGAGGGTTGTTAATCATTCGACCCCAGCCCCCGTAATTCAACTCAGCAACTCGCACGACTTTGGAAGTCTTTCTTTTTTTTTTCCCCTGCTCTTTTTAATATATAAAAACCCAAATGTTTTTCCTCCTTTTTCTTTCTAATTTTTTTTCCCCGAGGGGATAGCATCATCTGCTTGTATCATTAGTACCTCCCTTTTCTTTCTCCCAAGGTAATTGGGAGCAGCACAGCCTGATCCACAGCACCACACCAGGGTGTTGCTCAGCCGTGGGTTTGGGGCAAATGCTCCTGCCCCAGTTGCAAAATGGGACCGATGAGAGCGACGGCTGGTAAAAGCAAGGCAGGACACCGAAGACTGTGTGATGCAGGCAGCCCGGGAGGGACCTACCGGCTCCAGGTGCACGCTCCCCGCCAGCAGGAACCGTTGGCAAAGATTTGGTGGAAACGGCTCTCCTGGAGAGCACTGCGGGAAACCACACGTCCCTGCAGGACAGAGGAGGCCATTGAAAATATCCCTGCCTTTTCATTTTGGCGGAGGAGGAACCATTTCATTGCTAGGCTGCGTGCCCGGCTTTGAGCGAAGGCTGCACGCTCCTAACCTGCAAACAAGAAGCACACGGAGCACAGCGATGCCCTGCCACCATCGCACAGCCTGTCACTGGTGGGTGGCAGTGGGGGACCGGGCACCCTCCTGCTCACCCGGGTTCGGTGCGGACCTCAGGCACGGGCACAGCTACTTCTCTTCACCAGCGCCATGACTTGCCCGGGTCTCCCTGGGACAGGCAGCAGCTCTGCGTGTCCGCGGGGCTGCCCGAAAGAGCAAACATCCCCCTTTCATAGGGAAAAATTCAGGCAGATGGCAAGGATCAAACACAACTCTGGAGCCCGGGGGCAGGAGGGCTGAGCCCGAGTTCAGCGCTGGGTCAAGAGGTTGCTGGAGGGAGCAGGGGGACACAGGGATGGCTGCAGGGATGCAGCTCACACGGCACCTGATGCACGAGGAGCCCACGTCAATGGCCCTACAAATCCCTCTCCATCCCCACGGTCCCCTCTCACCTACCCGCTTCCACCCACCCCTTTCTCACCCCCTCGCGAGATGCCTGACTTATTCATTAACTGGGTTTGCCGGGCTGCTTCTCATTAGATATCCAACAAATTCCAGGAAGACAGGACACCCACTGGGCCTAAATGAAATTAGAGAACAGAGCACTGCTACAAGTGGTTTAATTCAAATTACAGCAAGATATTATCGCCAACTGCAAGTGCTCAGAATCATGAGTCAGACCCCCACAAGGAACGAGACGGGCTTAAAAAAATCATGACTTGTTAAGTATATAATTAACTTTGGGGTTATTTTTATTTACCTTCCAGTTTTTAGCCTTCAGGAGTCAAATTTTTGAGCTTGCCTCAGTGAGGGTTAGAAACAGCTTAAAATTAAAGAGGGGAGGAAGAAAAAAAAGAGAAGAGGAATGCGCCCACATTCCCATGATGCCAGGAGCTGGGGATTTAAAATGACACCACATGTCATAGGGATTGCGATAACGTCCCAGAGCCAGGGGCTGCAGGTACCTGGGTCCCTGGAGCAAGGCTCATCTTTCTTCCCCGAAGAGCACACCCTGCCCTTGGACACACCGAGCGGCACGGGAAGGGGCTTCGAGTGGGAACCCCCCCGGCTGCCAGCCCCACACGAGCTGCAGGGAGAGCTGAGGGGGGACCCGGGGAGGAGCGGTGGGTCCCGCCGGGCTCACGCAGGGACCTGCCCACAGCCACCTGCACCAGTTTACCACTGGGAAAAGAGTGAGATGCGAAGGAGGGAAAAAACAACACAACTTTTGGGGTATGGAAGTATCCTCGTGTCTCGCACTGGGCCCAGCCAGCCCATCTACTGAGACGTTTCATTTTCCTGGGAGTCTGTCAGGAGTCACGAAGCAAAGCACAAGAAACTGGAAGATTTTACATGCAACCTGCAGACATGTCGGCCCTACGTCCTGGGGAAACACCAAACGCTTGCCTGTGCTTGCTCCTCACAGACCTCTGCAGCTTCATCTTCCTCCTCGCTTCCCACTCTGAGCCCACACTGCCGGCTACCAGGGGCTCCAGGTCTACAGGTGGTGAGCGAAATAGTTTCCTGCACATCCTCAGACTGTAAATCAGAAGAGCTGAGACCGAGTCGGAGCAAGTTTACCAACTTCTGTCTGCTGAGAACCTGCCCAGCCTACAGGAGAGCCAGGACCCCGGGGTGAGCCCCACCTTGCATGCCAGCACTAATAAGCACTTGCACTAGCAACAGCATTTGCTCCCCAACCCATCTCCTTCTGGAGCAAGAGGGTTTTTGCTGGGAGACAGATCTGCACGGGACACGACTGAAATAGCTGGAGCCGGCGCAACATCATGAGACTCCCAGAAGGGCACATGGCAGCAGACGGTAAGCGCTTGGGGAGCACAACCAGGGTCACCGTGTGATCTCAGCTCCACCGAGGAAGCAAGAGGACACAGCTGAGCAATGTGCTGGGTGAGGAGTGAGTTCCTCCATGTCCCCGAGCCATTCATACAGCCTCAGAGCAATCGTCCTCAGCTGATTCTTGTGGAGCTGAATTGGCCAACCCTCCTCTGCTCCCTGCCTCCAGGTTGTGTCTTCTCCTGTTTCCACTGAACAGATAGTACCCTGCTATCTTTCATTGAAACATCATGTCCAATTTCTCCCTTGATTAAACCCATATTTTGCTTGGCTATAAGTCAAATATAAGAGGGCTGCACTCAAGTGAACTAATCTCGGTTTACTTGCCAGTAGGTAATTTGATAGACAATTTGGCAGGCATCCACTCTAGAATTAAGCAAACCTGAGCAATAAAGATGTAGGAAAACAATCCTGAAAAGCCATAATGAGACGTCTAGTTTCATTCAATAGCAACTTGTTCCACTTACGTTTCTGCTGACACTCAGGACTGCGGTGCCTGCCAGCACCCTGGCCCGGGACGACACGCTCAGCTGGCCCTCCATCAGCTGGGCAAGTGCAAGCAATGCTGAGACCAGGGCAGAGCAGCGGTCCAAGCTCTCCTGACATGGTCCTCAGCAGATATCGACTCTGGGTTTGGCAGCCCAAGCCCTGCATCCAGGTAGAGCTTGTGGAGGAGACAGCAGGAGGGTTTGCTAAAGACTCAGCTGTGAGCGCCTTGGAAGAAGAACCAGCTCAAACGCCTACAGCACAGGACCTTTGCTTGCCATCTGTAAGCACCTTCCATTGCTGTATTTTGCTGCTGTAGCAGCCCTACCCCTCAGAGACCCCTCCAGCCCCATGTCGGACCAGCAGCAATGCTGGGGCTGGGGCTGCCGATCTCCCACTTATGGCCTCCGCCTCCCCATCGCTGCCTGAGTGCAGACACCTGCAGCACCCACCTCCCACCGCTGCCCGGGGACGGTTACTGGGATGGAGGAGAGCAGAAAGTGGACAACACCTGGGGCCTTTACTTCTTGGGGCAAATAACACGAAGGGCTGTGATGTGCCCGGAGAGGGGCCGTGGCGGTGCCGGGACCGGCATGGGTTTGCCGCCCTGTGCCGGAGGAGGCGCGTGGGGCCAGATGAGCGCCGCGCTCCGGGGTGATGGCCGGAGCAAAGGGGCTGTCAGACCGCCACCGCGCAGCTCCATCCCTCATAATGCCATTATGTATTGCTGGTATTAATCATGCCGCTAGGTAAGCATTATGGCACTTTTATGGTAGCTTTGAAGCTAATCTGTCACTAATGCCTTCTGGATTATCATGATTTCTTACAGTTGTGATTCATTAACTCAGATGCCTAATAGAATTAGTATTAAACATCTTCCATAGATTTCTGCCTCAACATGTTGAGTTTTGAAAGCCTTTTCAATATTTCATTGTGTTGTATTAAATGGCATGTCAGGCACATTGTGTGGTCTCCCGGAGAACCTGGCGCAGCCGGAGCTGTGGCGGGGGCTGGAGCAGGAGAGGGGGTCGAGATCCTCAGGGGCCGGGGGTGGCTGGAGGGGCAGCGAGATGCTGCCGGCTCCCGGGGACCGTTGCAGCGGTCCGGAGGCTGTGCACGGTGGGGTGTGAGGGGTTTCGAGGTTTGGAGAGTTTTCCAGGCAAGAGGTGGTTCAGTGGCACAGCTGCTCGCCTCCAACCATGCGAGCCCATCGCCGGATAATTAAGCTAGTACAGAAGAGGTTAATCTGCTTTGAGGATAGAAAGTGCAGTGCAGATACTAAATATGATTGTGATTATTACCTGGCCCTGGAGGAATCCCTTCCCTAGACGTTGCAGTGCCATTCCTAGTAAGACTATTATTCCTAATAATCAATATTAATTTTCAATGCATTCTCCAGGGCTTAGATTTATTTCCTTGTTTAGGATAAGATCTGGATCTTGAAGCAGACTAAAAAGAGGTATTATTACTATTATTATTATTAGCATTATCATTATTATCTTGGGTTTAAAAAAAAAATCTTATTTAGATAACCATCTCTCCCCAGTAGCAGGTTGTGTAGCTCACAGACCTTTATCTGGCTACTTCAATCTGCGTGTTGCGGGTAACAAAATTTTACAGTTATTATTATTAATAATGCAAGGCCAAGACCAGAACAACATTGCATTAGGCTGTGCACGTGTGTGTGAGACCGGATGAACCGGCACCATAGTGCTGGCTTGGTTTTCCCAGCTTTTTTAGGAGAGGAGCCCCACTGCCCAAATTCCCAAGCGGCTTTGCTGGGGGTTTCGTGGCAGGAGCCCCAGCCCCTGGCAGGCAGTGCCGGCGCCCATGCACGGTGGGGAGGATGCTCGTGCCGGGGACTGGCAAGAGCCTGAACTTTTGGATGCTCCTCCGAACCCGACAGCAAAACCTTTTTCACAGCCCGCCCGCCCTGACCCCGGGAACCCCGCGTCGAGGCCGTCAGCTAGAAAAACAGAGAGGGGGGACTTCAAAGCAGGGATTAGAAGCAGCTGTGCAAATTGACAAATACGTGCGAGGAGCCGCGCGGCCTGGATGCGTACCTGCATCCTCGTCTGCGCCAGCCGGGCTGCCGCAGCCCCGCATGCCGGGGGGCTCACCGGAGCCCTGCGGAGCGTGGTGGGCACCGGCTTGGCACCGTGTCCCCGCCAGCACCAGTGAAATTCCTCTGGGGGGGTTTGGGGAAGAAACGGTGCTTTTAGAAAGGCTCCTCTGGAAAAAAGGTCAGGTTTGGGGCAGGCGTTTGAGTGATAGCCTGCAAGCGGGGAGAGGGAGAGAGGTCGCAGGGAGGCTGTGAAAGGTGGTTTGTCCCAGTGCCAGAGTCAATGTGTGCCTGCGATTGAAGCCTGCGTCCTGCCCCGCAGTCATTACCATCAATCACGCCCAGCACTGACAGCCCCGACCATTTGTCAGCCGGTCCCGCTCCTGGCGGGGACGAAAACCAAGTTCAAAAACAAGGGACTGCTTCCCGGGATGTTGGCAAGCGACCCACCGGTGAGCACTCCGGGCTGTACAGGCGAAGGGAGACCCGTCCCTCCGGACCCGCGGTTGGGCTGCCTCGTGCTCACCCATGCCCCGGCACAAAAGGCATCGGCAAGGGTCCCCCCGCTCCCTCCTTGGGGACAAGCCCCCGGGCGCAGACAGGGATGAGCCCTGGCCGTGGCAGGGCTCCGTTTTGAGCATTTTTGCCATTGAAATGATTGATTTCCCAACTGCAAGCGGCTTCTTAGTGAAACCCCGTGATTTTTTCCTTTTTGGTTTTTTTTCTCCTGTGTGAGGGAAAGAACACGCACATTAGAGGGGAAAAGAAAACCTTAAAACGTCTTCATTATGTGACATGTCTAAAACGTGCATTTAAACTCCCCCCAGTTTTTGGTTACAGAAATAGTTTGGTTCTCCCCTGGATTGCTTTTATGCAACCCTGAAACACATCAAAGCAAAGTGTTGCTGGAGAGAAGCATTTCCTTTGCCTTCTCATCAAAATGCTGCTATTGATGTCGCGGGAAGACGAGAACCTCGGGAAGGGGGATGGAGAGGAGCCTTTAGGATGAGGGGGTTCCTCCGGGTCCCACCGCTGCTCCGCAAGTCCAGCACTTCGGCAAATATTTGAAAAAACGCTTTTCAGCCAATTCTCCTGGTTTAGAAGGAGGAAAGATGGGTAGTTCCAGAACTGGAACAAAAGCACTCAAAATTTCCGGGAAAGCAAAGAAAGCAAAGGAGGGAGAGGCTGCCCTGGTTGTGCTCGGGGTGCCAAGAGCACCCGCTGCCCGGGTGGGCGCAGGGCTTGGCAGGGAGCAGCTGCCTGCAGCAGGCAGAGCCCTGCCCGCGGGAAAGGCTCCCCTGCCAGGTTGCAGTTTTGCAGCCGCTCGAGAAAAAAGGGACGGTGAAGCATGGCCGGGGCCGGCAGCTCCGGCTGCCCAGAGCTGCTCACAGCAGCCTTTGTTTTAAGGAGTGAAAGGGGCGGTCATGGGACAGCAGTCAGCCGGGCAAACATGGGGGAGGCGAAGAGAAAACTTTAATTAGGGTAACTTGAAGGCAGGCTTTAACCAACAGCCGGCAGGAGGCCCGGTTTGATCTCCTTGTGGGATAGACCCTGTGATTAATCGTGGCCCTGTCGAGGGGGACGGACACCTGCCTGTCACATGCTTTGATTCCCGGCGCAGGCTTTGATCTCGCCCGGCTGCGTGGGAGGGTGTTAGAGCAATGTATGTACCCAGGTCGCTTTTATGCCGCCCGCAGGGGGTCTGAGAGGTGGGGAGGGGGTTGCGTGCGGGAGGGGGGGTCTCGGCCGCCGGCCCCGGGGTCAGCCCAGGAGGTGCCGGGGCCGACGGGAGTTCGTCCAAAGGGGAAAGTTCATCCCCGATCCATGGGGGGTTTGGGGGCCCTGGGGGCTCGCTGTCATCCCGGGGGAGAAGCGTCCAAGAGAGCAGTGGGGATGCTCTGCCCCGCCACTGCTGTGGAGGAGTGGAGCTGGCTCTGGAGAAGGTCACCTTGTCCCCCTCGACCTGCTCCAGCCCAAAGGGTTGTTGGTGAGGTCGCACCCTGGGATGGTGGGGGCTGAGGTCGGGGCAGACAAGGGGGTGCCCAGGGTGGTGTCCCCACCTTTCCCCGCTCTCGTCATCCCGCTGACAGCCTGCACCGGTGGTCCCGTGACTGCATGCCACCAGCCCGGCACAACCAAAGGCACCGGGAGGAGAGCAGGCAGCCACCCAGGCTGCGTGCCCGGGCAGCGGCATTGCAAGGTGTCCTCCATGGGGACAAGGGCTCGGGTCACCCAGCCCCATCTCAGAAGGGTTTCCAAACCAAAGCCGCCATGCCACATGCAGGGAACGGGGTCCAGATTTGCCCCTGCAGGTCCTATCCTGCAGGGACCCTCTTGCAGCACCCTCAAGGACGGCTTGCCCACCCTGGCACTGCCCGCTCGCTCCCCAGGGGTTTTGGCAATTCCCCCCGGCATGCTGCTGCCTCTGCCTGCTCGCGGCGGGTTGATTGGCATGGGCATCTTTGTGCCTGGGCCCGGTCCCGGATTTATTCTCAGCCCTGACATTTGTGCCAAGCAGGCAGAGCATGTCGCGTTTATTTGCTAGAGCGGGAGGGGTTCCTGCGTGGCGTGAAAGAGGATCCCGACGTCTCTGCTTTCAGCCTGACCTTGAAACCAGAGCAGGGAGGTGAGCCCCCCTGGATCACACGGATGGTATAGGGGGAAACACAGCGGAAGAGCCTGGCACATCCCGGACATGAACAAACAGTGCTGGCATCGGCAGCCAGGTGAGAGCGGGGACAGCCGGGGTGATGCTCGGACTGTCCCCCGGCAGCCTGCTCCGCCGGGGCTTTGCTGGGAGAAGGATAATGGGTGCAAGGATGCCCACGTGATGGTGGGCCAAGGGGTATTTATTGCTGCTGGCTTCCAGAGGTTTCGGGAAACTCCCTGGGTGTGGTGTTATTTCCATTACTTTTCCTCCTAGCTTCGGACAGGGAGTGTTTTCATGATGTCTCGGTAGACAGTTTGACTCATACAAGCAGTAAATGTCCTGATTTGGGGGAGAGAAAAGGTCTAATGAAGCTAGAGACAAGTATGGGAAAGCCCTTCTCCGTACTGCACAAATATAACAAAAACAAATTTCCAAAAGCCCTGGACAAGCCCAGTAAGTCTGTAATGTGGTGTCCTGTTTCCTAATCTCTTCAGTAAGGAAGCAGTGTGTTGAATTTAAAATATCCCTCTGGTAAATGCTAACTATTTAAAGAGTGCTAGGGTCTTAGAAATGCAAAACAAAGATTTGTTGATTAAAAACACATGGTTTGTTCTGGAGGCATGAGTAGCCAGAAAAATCAGTTCTGACAGTATTTTGGCTTTTTCAATCCCACAAGACATGATGGTGATTTATTATAGTGATGTCAGCTGTGGTTGAAAAAAGTTCCCTGTGTTGTCTTAATAAAAGAGCTTTACCTTGAAATCATTAAACTCTCAGCCTGTTTATTTGAAGCGATGACTGTGAATGTGAATGGTCCCCTCTAAATCACTCGGCCCTTCGCTGGAACATATGCCTGCGCATGAGGTGCGGTGACAGCCTGGAGCTTGCCTTGCTAATGCGAGTCGTGTGATGGATATGATTAGTGTGGCTTTGAAACCTGGAGGGGAGATAAGCACACCAGGCGAGGAGGGGAGCCCCCACATTACAAAGGGAACAGGAATTAGAAAGACAACGGGGTCTATCTGTCTTCTTCTGCCATCCATGCAGATGTGCATAGCTGTTGCCTGCAAAGATCTGCTTGCCTCCCCAGCCAGCCTCTGCGGAGATCACAAATTAGTGGGGCAGTGTCCTGTACACCCCTCCGCTCCCAGCAAAGATAAAGCACAACATAAATTTTGTTGGAAGTATGTGAACATGGGAGACTGCAATTGTTCTTCAGAAAAGGTCTGCCTTGGCATGCCCTCCGTTATTGCAGTTGAGGAGGTCTGGTGTGCTTCAGAGAGGTACCAGAGGTGGTTTCGTGTTATGCAGGAGTAGTGCTGGATGTGGTAATTCAACCAGATTTTCAAGCCTACGTGTTGCTTTTTAGCGCGCCAGCAGCGAGCGGTGACGCGGGCACTGTGCAAGCATATATGCCGACGGTAACAGACACGCAGCAGCTTCGTACTCATGGTTAGATGTGCAGCAGCAGCCCCTGAGAGCCTGCGAAGCCCCTGTAACACGTGCTGGCTGGAATGCAACAGTGGGGTGGTGTGAGCTCTGCGTGGGGCAAATCCCCCAGGAGCCGGGGGCAGCTGGCTGCTGTCCTCATACGGACCAGGCAGCAAGGTGGGACAGCGTAGCGAGCATGGCATGCTTCACTAAGAAACCTCTGAGCATATGCAAGTTTACAATATTTTTCCCCCAAACAGATGTGCAATATGGCATTAATGTGCCGGGCTCTGTCCTAAGGAGAAGAGTGCAGCAGCCAGGCAAAGACATGGGGCTGGGGGACAGGCAGCAGGGATGAACATGCCAGGCAGCAGCATTGATGCTACAATCTCTGTTAAATTGTAGACATGTTAGAGTAAAATGCCCAGCTGGATATCAAAACCAGTGTCAGCTGGATATCAAAACCTCAAGGTGTTAGTGGGAAAGAGGAGAACTTTTCCTTACCATGCTTAATTTCACTGTCAAGATAAATAGGTGTCATATGCTGTGGATGGGATATAGAGCAATGGAAGAAGTATAATAGAAATAACCTGCCAGGCTCGGCCTGCCATCCCTCATCCAGTTTATCAAGTTAGCTGAGCTCAGCAAATCACATTAGCAAGAGCCAGCACAGAAACACTTTACCTGTGTGCAGGCAGAGGGGATGGGCGTCTCTGCTTTGCCAAACTCTCTAAACCTCCCCACTGGGCAGCCTTGCAGAAAAATGGGGTCGTCCTTATGTCTAAGTGGGGTGTCACATCGTGCCCGGGGAGTAGAGGGGCTGAGTGTGCTGCGGAATCGCCTGCAGCCCAGCCCTGCAGCCGCAAGCCCTTTCCCTCGTATCTGGCGGCAGTTAAGCACCGAGCAATATTTACTTCTTGGGTAAACAGTTGTAATCTCCCTAACCAGAGTTTATCACAGAGAAGTGAGTTAAATTCTTCTTGGATAATCCCCGCGTGTTGTGGTTTTCTGAGCAAGAGATTTTTGGATGCCATTCAATATAAATGGGTGGCTCTAGACCAGAGAGTGATGAAGGCTGGATGTGACCTGAGGGAGAGGGGTGCAGGTGCCCCCGCTCCAGAGGCTGCTCGAACCGGGGCTGAGTCCCAGCAAGAGACGGCCGAGGGCTCGCCAGCACAGCCTGCCTCCGAGAGCTGGGATCAATGGCAGCAAGTGCTTGGGTTTGTGGCAGAAATTGCTGGAAGGCAATTCCTCATGCCAGCCAAAACCAGCCCCTCAGCCCTGGGGCCTCCTCTCCCGCGTGAAAGAGCTGCAAGTGAGAACTGTCTTCAAAGCTGTCAGCCACGACAGCAAGCGCCCGTCCACAGGGTGCCCACCCTGGGAGCTGGGCAGGCGCGGGTACCGGTGCCGGAGGTATGCAGGAGCAGAGCCTCTCTATTTGGTCTTCATCGCAACAGAGCCCTCGACATAGGAATTACATTAGAAATAATACAGATGTTGAAAAAAAAAAAACCCTCGGCGGGTTGTTTACACTAAAATCCCCAGTATATGGTGGCTGGGAGAGTGCATAGCGCGAGCCGAACTCTGACCCCGCTGAAGTACATGGGAATGTTACCAGAGACGAGACGCTTGGCAGGTACTAACATATCATATATTATCCGCCTTAGCTACAAGAATTATACTTTCCCATCAGCATGATTATTTTTATTTGACTTTTAAGTTGAGCTGGAAGACAGCGTGGCTTACATCCATCATTGCTGCAGCTATTAGAAAATTAACCAAGCTTAATAAACTTCCTGCATGGCTTGCTTCTGCAGCTGTATATCTAGAGGAGAACAAATATATTGACTGGTTCTCCATGGAAGCACATCTCTAAATAAGACTTGCTGGAAGTGAGGAACAGCCCAGGACGATCCCAACCTGGCTGTTACTGTGCTGGAAAACGTTTGTGCAGAGCTCAGGTTTCAGAAACCTTCCAGAGATTCACAGCACTGTGAGATGCTCTGCTGGGTCAGGGTGACAAGGACTGGGATTTACTAGTTGCATGGTAATTGCTTCATCCCATGAAAATGCCCGTCTGCAAGATGGGAGCGCTCCTGTTGACCTCTCTAGGAGCAGGATCAAAAATGGGGGTCTCGCAGCAGGGGCTTGTCCAACTCGCTGGTGCTGTCCCACCTGTGCTGGGGAGCCTCAGCCGGCCAGCGAGCCTGGGAACCACAACCTGTCCTGGGTATGCAGTTGGGGTTTTGGGCTTGGGACTGATGGCCCTGAACTGGCAGGAGCCGCATGGGAGAGGTCCGAGTCCTGAGCGTCCCGTCTTCCCAGCTCGCTTGCAGGATTTGGTCCAACCAAAGTGAGCTGGTGACTGCTGGGACCCGCCGTGCAGAGCGGAACCGGTGAGCGGCTGCTTTGGAAAGCGGCACCTCCGGTGTGGGGTGGCAGCTGTCCTCGCCTGCTCCGCCATAAGTTATCGGGGCTCAGCCCAGCAGCCTCGCTCAGCCGCCCCGCCGTGCCCTTTCGTGCTTGCAGCTGCTCCTGGTTTGCAGCCGACCTGGAGCCGGTTGTGAACATTCCCTGGCCGGTCTGGAGGGGCCCTGGCACACCGATGGGCAGCGGGAGCTTGGCCAGGCTTGAGGCTGAGGCTGCAAAAGGCGTTTGGGAGGCTGAGGTCGGTGGTCCCCATCCAGGGGGTCTCTCCACTGGCAGCAGCCCTGGGTGAGAAGCACGGGTGGGAGAGCAAGCCCTGGGCGATGTGCCCTGCCAGGGAGCTGCCTTGCAACAACTTCACCAAACCTGCTGCCTCGAGAAAAAAGCTACCGTGTTCCTACACGTAGAAACTGGTGTTAGTGTGGGTGCCCATCTCTGCTGTGTGCCGCCTCTGTGCACTACTGTACAGGGCACCGCTCTCTCCACTGCTTTGAGTCCGCTGGTAGAAGCTACTTTGCCAGCAACATTTGACTTTCATAACCATCCATACGTGATTGATGGCCAGAAACTGGGGGCCATAAACACCCTTTCCCCATGCAGCTCCCTCCGCAGCTGCTGCTGCCAGGCTGGGGACAGACCCCGGGGCTGGCTGGGCTTTGGGGCGGGCGCCTTTCTGCACCACTGCCGATCCCCCGGGCTCCCTGTCTCGCCAGGGGCCCCAGTGCTCAGAAATGCCGGTTGCGATTAAAGCTTATAAGACGTGGTTTACTCATGAGGAGCAGAGGACCCACACGAAGCCTGGGCATTACTTGAAGTGGGGTTTAAATGAGATTCAGCAGGCTACGGACCTGCACACAGGTCCGCCCGGCGCTGCGTTATGCTGAAGGGCAGCACTGCTTTTGTGTGCCTCCCGTGCAGAGCTTGGCAGAGCAGGAGCCCACACTGGGCAAAGGCGACCGCTGGCAGCTCTTCTCTTCTTTTCTCTCCATACAGAGCCAGCACATCCTCGCTGGGTGAGGCAGCAATATTGCAGGCTGGGGAGAAAGCAGGGAGTCTCTCGGCAGATGGGATTCGAGTGGAAAGAGCTAACACTCCAGTCTCCTCTGTAATGAAAGGAGATGGGCAAGTTATAACCAAACCAGCTGTCATAAATCATCAGCTCAGAGGTTTCATTCAGTCATTAGATACACCTGAAGACACTCTCAGTGCTGCAGACATGGCTACAGGAGTTTCATGCAACGTGCGACTTTCAAATCAATCTCTTTCCAACAGGCAGAATGAACTGGCTGTTCACGTCTGTGTGTCTCAAACAGAAGTTGCAATAAAAAAGGAAATTCAGCTGGGTATGAGACCGCATCTCCTTCCCTTGGTGTGCCTGGCTGCTTTTCCAACCTCCTCTTCAAACACCCAGCCGCCTTTGTAACGCTGCACGAGCAAAAAGTTTCAACCATGGGGTCCGAGTCCCTGGATGGGAGGTGGGGGAATGGGAAAGGGTTTGTGTCTCCTTCCCTGCAGCCCCGCTGCTGCCTCTGCACTGATCCTGCAGGGATGAAGCTCCTCAGGGAAGCCCATGCGCTGCTCCCAGACCGGCTCCCTCGGCTGGGGATGTTTGCAGCCTCCTGGGGAAATGCACCACAAACAGGGGACAAAGTTGAGCAGAGCCCTTAGAAAGTTTCAGGTTTGTAGATGGGAGGTAAGTCTGGCAGGTGTCCCAGGCTCTCGGTGCGGGTGGCAGAGAGGACAGAACAAAATACCAGCAAAAAACAGGAGGGCTGGGGGGGTCACGCATTGCACTGGGCTCAGGCTGCAGAGGGGTTTCACCCAACGGGTTTTGTGGCCAGATCCCACAGGATGGCACCGAGTTCTGCGGCCTCGTGGGGGACGTGGCCTCGACGGGTGCTGCAGCCTCACGAGTATCTGCGCTGGCACGTCCCCACGTTGTCATAACTACAGCGAGGTGCCGGCGAGCGCGGGGGGCCGCGTCGCATCGCATCACCGGGGCTCACCGGGGGCCAGGGCTGCTGGCAGCACGCGGGAGCAGGGAGGGTCGCTCCCTCCCTCGCGTGTCTACAGGCAAATTAAAAATTAAATAAATAAATTTGCTAGTTTACAAATAGAACTGTTACTTGTTACTCACAGTATTAACAGTCTCCTTTTATTTTTTTTTTTCCTTTTTTTCGAGGCTGTGAAAGACGTTTGTTTCAGTTGCCAACATCTCTACAGAACTAATGTGGGTGGATTGTGACAGATATAATTTCTCCATCCTACAGTTTCATCAACTTGAGTTCTGTTAAACTATACCCGCTGGGCTTAGCTCCTTTTAAAGTTTCCGCTTTGACAGGTAGATTTATTAGTCTTGAAATTTGTACAAATCAGATGTCACTCGTGGCAACTTGTCAAAATGTCAGTCTGGTGAGGGAGGCATGAAAGGATTTTCTGGAGAGAGACGGGAGGCAGGCTTGAAAGAGCTCGAGCAAAGCAGAAGAAAGGAGCTGGGAGGGCTTGCAGCCTTCTTGATCCTGGGGGTTTTACTTTATTAAATATCTAGCGCCATACAGTGGGAGATGCTGTTGGATCCTGCCCGCCAAGACAACAAGGCTGTCAACATCCACTGATGGCTCCTAGCTCGCACTGAGCCGGCTTTCGCAGCTTGTTATGTATATTTAGGGCACAGCTGAGGCATGGGGAGGGGAAAGTTCAGCTCGTTTTTTAATGCTGTTGTGTTTGAAATGTTCCATTATCGCCCTAACAAGCCGTGAGCGGTGCTGCCGAGCTGGCTCGGAGGGCAATGCCTTGTGCGGGCTCCAGCCGGGTAAGCAGCAGCCCCATGTGCCCGCGCCGGGGAGAGGAGCGGGGGGCCCTGCCGCCGGCTCCCCTCCCGGTCCCCTCTCCAGCCCCCAGCCCCGATGCACATCCCTCCCCTCTTCACAGCGTGCGGCCTCTGGACGGAGAGTTTATCTGTCAGGAGGAAATGGAAACCCAGCAAAAAAGTCCCTGGGCCGCCTCACACCCAGCCCTGCGAAGCTCGTGATGGGCAATGCGATTTATCCCCTTATTTTTCCTTATGGCGTTGGCAGCTGCCCTTGAAGTGCGCTTGCATGATCTGCTGCTCCGGTGTTAGGCCCGTGTGGCTGGCTGGCGCATCCTTCTAATTTTTATTTGTGTGTTGATGCAAGTCAGTTGCTGCCCAGGGCACAGACCCCATCAGGAGACACGAGGTGCCGGGCGTGCAAAGCTCTTGGAAGATGAAGCCTGCAAACCGCGCTCTGCATCCCCTCGAGCCGCTCTGCACCTCCGAGCCGGCGCACGTGGGAGCAGGGGACTGCTCGGGTCGCGCAAACCACCCTCCCGACCGCGGTGTTCAGCAGAGACGTAGCAGGAATTGCATGTATGTGTGCACAGATACACGCTGCTTAATCAGCCCTGGAAAGCTGTAATTAAAAAAATTGACCTCGCCAGCCATTTGTTGCTCTCACTGATGAAGGCAGGAGTGAATGTGAAGCACGCTCGTAAAAGACCATGCACTGGAAGTGGTTAAAAAATGGCAGCCATCTCCTTTAACACACCGACCCAATAATTTTGACTGAAGTTTTTCCATGGAATAAACTTAGGATTGTTGAAATGAAAACTTAAAAAAAGTCTTTAAAAAAAGCAATTTAAAAAAACATTATTTTTATTACCAGTTCCAAGAAGATCAGGAAAATCTCCACTGAAATCAACATTTTTACATGAATATTTACACTTTGTTTGAAAAATCTGTTTTGGCTGAAAAGACATTTGTTGAAGTTTCCTTGATGGGCGATATTGCTCCACTGGTGACGTGAGGACCTGGCGTGGGGCAGGGGCCGTGTGTCACTGCTGGCCCCGGCAAGATCACAACAACAGAGCCAGGCCATTCACTGCTGCAGTTTCCTGATGTGCCTGTCTGAAGACACCAGAGCCACAAAAAGGGGCAGAAAAAAGTCCTGTCCTGTCACCCTTGCTCCTCTGGAGATGCTGGCATTGATCTCTCGACCCAGGAAGCTCCCAGCAGAGATAACCTTTCCCGGAGGCCTGCAGTGCCTGTGCAGATGTACCCACGCATCCCAGGATTTTCCTGCATCTCTCCATTGTGTCCTGTAGATCTCACACTGACCGCATAGAGCTGAAGGGCTCGTTAGCACTGCTGAGCGACGCTGCCCCAGCCCCGGGCTCTGGGCAGGGAAGGGTTTTCTCATCACCAGGATCCGAGAAAACTCATTTTCCCTTCCTGAGCTGGGCAGAGCTCAAGCAGTACCATCATCTTGGAAATCCTCTCCCCAGTCCAGAGCTGGTCCCAGCGCTTTGTTTCAATTCCGGCCTTTACACTTTGCCCTTATTCCGCTTATTACACATGCCTGATTGAGCTGTGAAATGAAAAATAATTCGAAACTGAAAACTGGTATTTGTCCATCAGTTTTGAAATGGGACAGCTCTCCAGAACAGAAAGTGAATCAACGCCAGCCCTCGCCGCAATCAGTTTCAGCACATTTTGTGATTAATGAGTGTGTTGTCAAGCAAAGTGCGTGAGAGAGGCAAAGACCATTATTTACTGTCCTCGCTATCTGCTGCCTCTGCGGACAGCAGCACGTTGCCATCAAGTCCTTGTTCCCCTTATCCCATCCTCTCCCAGGGAGGGGCTCGGGTGCTGCTCCGGCACCACGGTCCCCCCACGCAGGGCAGCCCCCCCGCACCCTCCAGCTGCTCCGGTTGTGGGTTTGGGGTTGTTTTTGGGAGGGTGACGTGCGCCGTGCTTCCCCCGGCACAGCAGGAAGGGGATGTGACCCCAGAGCTGGGACCCGACCCTCGGCCACCCATGGCCACGATGCCCGGCTGCTCCCGTCCTTGTCCGGGGGTTTCGCTCTCCTGCCCCTCGTGCCTGCGACGGGCATGAGACTGCACATTACAGAGAGAAGAATTAAGCTGAGAGGCTTTGCTTAATTAATTGGTACATAAATGTTTCCCTTCTTCGAGTGGCTCAGAGTGATCAGCTCATGAAAAGAAGAGAAGGGGAAAACCCACTTCACACGGGAGGATTTTCTTTAAAAGAAATCACTTTATGTCACATCCAGCCTTGATTTCCTTTCATGTGGCAAACGAATCGTGGCAGCTTGCTTTCCACATTAAATATCATTACGGCAGGTATGCAGGGCCCTCTGCGGCTCGCCCTGTCTCCTGGCTGGTGTAGGGGCCACCTTGGGTGGTAAAATGTAACCCGGGCTGGGGCAGAGCAGGACAGGAGGGGGAAGAGGGTCAGTCCATCTCTAACTGGGTTTTTCCATGTGCTGTGGGTGTCTGCAAAGCGATTTCAGCGCAGGCAGTGGGGAAAGGGAGAGGAGAGGGAAAGAGAAGAGGAAAAAATGCCTGGCATGAGTTCAGAAAGCTCTCCAGCTCACACATCTGGTTCTTATATTTCAAAGTTAATTAGTCATATTGAGGCTGTCTGAAGATAAATTTATCATCCAGAAAAAACACAAACAGTTTGAAAAATGAAAGGAAGTGAGGTGACATGGCTTGACGTTTAAATAAATCATTTTAACATGATTAAAAAACTTGTCCTCCCTGACACCCGGAGCTGGATACTTTGTAAAGACTTTTTGACAAAGACAAGTCCCTGTTTGGTATACAAAGCCCCTGCCATTCAATTATACAGAATAATCTTTGGCCAATTACTTTTTTGAGTGACTACTGGAGGATGCAAAGCACAGCCGCGGCGGCCACCGGCTGGGCTGAAGCAGCCAAGGGAGGGGGGGGGGGTCATGCGCAGCCAGTCCCGCACACCGGAGGGGCTGGGGGGGTCCAGCTCCACAGGGATGCGAGTGCAGGACATGATGGGGATGGAAACAGAAAAGAAGACGTGCACACCATATGCTGGTGAAACCAAGGGCACAAGAAGCACAGAGCACCCCAGTGAGCCCCGCCGGCTTGGGGTGCACCCGGACATGGGGCTTGGACCCCGGCGAGAGGCAGCGATACCCCAGAGCATCATCGCCTTGTCGTACCCATTCCCTCCGTCCCTCCACAGCATCACAGCGCAGGCAGGGCCGATCTAACACAACCTGAAAGTTTTCTCCTATTAGCAATTTGTCTCCTCAGCTTTGCTAATGGGATAACAGGAGGTGCTGGTTCTGCTGCAAAAGTCTCATCACGTCGGTAATTCTCACCCGAGCGCGTTAGTGATCTGTCACTGCGTGTTCCCGCTAATACCACGCAAAAGTCTTATTAGATCAGTGGCTTTAGTTTTACGTCCATATTATCAAATTTCCTTCTCACTGGTTTGAGTGATAGAAGGTTTGTGATTAAATGAAACACTCTCCCTGAACACCAACTGGAAAAAAGCCCTGTGTGTCTGCTTGACAATATGTCTATAAGCTAAACATCAATCAATATTAGGGGAAATCAGCATATCAGATGACCCAGAGGAAGAGCTCAGCTGGTTTTCATTCTGATTCACCTGCTTTGTCAGATGCTTTCAAGGGATATTTAAGTTTTGCCGATCCCAGCTGAATTACTGATACTTTTCCCAGGTCCAACCCCATCCCTAGGAAGTCCCTCGGGATTTTTTCTGTTGACTGGATCCAGCCCATTGCTTTGCCACCGTGGCTCTGGGAGGGTTTGCAGAGGTCTTTGAGTTTCTTGGTTTCGCAAGAAATCTGCAAAGTGGGGACTGCAGGGTGTTCCCCCCGCCATTCCCGCAGGAGCGGGGATGTGCCGGCACAGCAGACGGACAGACGGGGAGACAGCACAGCACCGAAAGCCATCTGCCTGTTTGGAGCTGGGGAAGTTCAAGAAGGTGGGAAGATTCACATCTTGTAACAAGAAAAGAGCTCTCCCGGGCATGAAGGAAGCAAAGTGACATAAAAAAGCATGGAATAAAAATAAATAAATAAAAAAGTGACGCTTAATGGATAAAATGAATATTCAAGTTGTTTCCAGGGAAGAATCTTTGGCTTTGGTGCTAGTTACAGTTACAAGGTTTATGCGTTTTCTTGCTGTCAAAGCCTTCACCGTAATTGTCCAAAAGTTCCTTGATTATCTCTAACAAAACTGTCAGCTGCCTTTGAAGTATCAGAACAGTCTCATCACATCTTATTAAATAGTAAACATCATTTGCAAGCGCGCAGGAGATATAGACGCCGCGTCAAGTGACTCGGTGGGGTTTGCACACCGGCACCGCTCCCTGCGCGCCCGCTTTGAGCCCCGGTGGTCCCGCACCACGGCACCATCCTGCACCGGGTGCAGGGGGCTGCAGGGCTGAGCCCGTGGTGCTGCCAGAAACTGCTTTACCGTGACACCACCGAAAGCAGAGGGATGAGCACCGGTCCTGAGAGCTCGGCTTGTCCTTCACAAGGAGCAGAGAGCACAGCCAGTGCCAAGTCGAGCTCCTGCTGCCCATCCGGCAGAGCCAGGGATGCCACGTGATGGCGAAGGTGGCTCCTGGGTTCATACATCCCAGGAACATGGCTCGCACTGGCCCTCCCAGCTCTCCCCTTTGGAAATTACTGGAGAAACCATCCCTGTCAGCTCTGAGCATTTTGAAATATATTTGGAAAGAATTACTTAATTTGAAAAGAAAATAATGTTTTGGATCCAGCCTAATGTTTTCATGCTATTTCTTCAAGCCAGATTTGGAGAAACTTATTTCATGTGTTGAAGTGTCTTTCGAGAGCTGAATCTTTCATAGAAGAGTAATTGTGCAATTAGCTGTGAATTAGTAAAAACTCATTCTAATTACTTCCAGGTGTGACATTTTATGCCTAAAAACTAGGACAGGACTAGCAGTACCCTGTCAGGTTTTGCTTTCGGAGTGGATACGAACAGAGACTCATCTCAGCCCGACACTTGCCTTGCAATGGCGCTTTTGGAAACCATAATTGCAGAATAAGCACAAACAGACCCCGAGCAAATGCTCAGCTCGGCCGGGGAGCCATGAGCGGGTGTCCCTTCTGAAACCTGCAGTGAGCCGATCAATGCAGGCTGCTAGCTGGTGCAAACTGGCGAGTCCCCAGCAACACCCAGTGCCTTAGACGAGCAGCATCAAAGGCTGGGGTCCAGACTGACCCTAGAGCAGCCGACAGCACATCGAAGTCCCTCTGTGCCACTGGGGCGAGTACGAGCAAACCTAGGACAGGAACCATGAGCCGTGGCAAGCGTCTGGCCCTGCTCGGTGCCACTCACCCTAAAGCAGTGGGGTTTGGCTAATTTACTTCCCCTTGCCTCTTGGTCTCGAAAAGGAGCTTCAGGGCCATGATCTGTCACAGGAGCTGGAGCCCTTCTTAAGCCCAGGAAAGCTCCAGCTAAAACCATACCCCATCAGTTTACTGCTGGCTGGAGAGGAAAAGCCAGGTGGATCCTATTGTGCCTGGTACGTCATTAAAAACACTGGAAATCTCACAATAAAGCCTGCAAGATTTCTAGCTTTAATTCCAGATCAAAGAGGCTTTGGGAAGGAGCATCCCAGGTTTGAATGCTTATCTCAGCCAGACCCCATGAGCTTTTGAAGTTGCCCCATCAGTCACTAATCAAAGATCTCCTTTTAGATGAGGAAATCAAATCCCTTTCAGCAGAACCCGGTGGTTATCAGTTTCTAAACATCACTTGTCTTTTGAATGACCTTCTTTTTGTGAGCTGACCCTGGAGCCATCACCAGAGCAGGAAAACCTTGCAAGAACTGGCCCTTTAGTTTGCAGAGCATTGGCACACACATAGCATTGCTTTCAGGATGTTCAAATCAGCAAAGAATGTGTGTGTGTGGAAGTAATAAAACCCTTTAGAGGTAAATAAATACATGCTGTAGTCCCTGTTTAACACATAGCAATTGCCCTCAACTACAAGTACTAACAAAGACCCAGCATTTCCAATCAAAAGAGGAATTCACAGAACTACCAGACTCTGCTTTTCCTCATCATATACAGACAACACTAAGAAGACAACACTGTTTCAGAGGATCAAGTTCTTAAATATGAAGCATTTTTGCTAAAGAACCCCTCTGATAGCATGAATAAAAGGTCTTGTCTCAAAGCTATTCTAAGTGATGTTCTGTAGCATCCTGGAGCATAATTTAGGACAAAATTTCCACAAATCGGGCTGATGAGGAAGCTGTGTGAGAAAAACATGTCTGCACAAGGAGCCCTACTCTGTCACCAATGGCACCAGAAAAGGCGGCAGGACTCGGTGGTGCAGGAGCAGGGAAGCAGCAACCCCGGCAGCTGCCACCTCCCTACAGCCAGCCTCGACCCACTCTTGCCACTCAATTTAACCCACGAATGCCAAACTGCACTAAGAAACTCCCGAGATCTCCCCTGTTACCCTTTTGACATTGAAACTTTCAGGAAGCTTGTCTTATGCTGTTAAAACCCCTCTAGGATTTTGCAGTGCAAGCGTGCAGCAGAGCAGTGCTCTCTCCTGTTGCCTGCTACCAGGAATATTCTCTGGACTTAGTTACGATGATCCCACCATGCCTGCATGATCCCTTCTTGTAAATTCGTTGTGCAGAGATCAGATGACATGCTTCTCCTTTCAGCCAGTTTCTTGATGGGAATTTACACCTTGAAACTTGATGCGGAACATGAGCGGAGCTGCAGTCCATCTGCACGCTGTATTTTGAGCTCCCCTGCTTCACTGCAGCATGGCTGGCACATCAAAAGCGTGTGTCCCCCTGCTGCGATGCTGGACCTGCTTTCTGTGTCTGAGATTCATGACCCACTATTTTGGTCTTCCTCTCTATTTTTGGAAGTCGTCTCATGGTTCCATATCCTTCCCTGTAACTGGATTCTTCACATCCCCTGGCTCGACGGCTCAACACTCACAGTTAACCCTACAGGCTTGCACAAGAGGGGTGCCTGAGCGAAGGATCCTGCAAGGACTAGCTGGCAGCAACAACAGAGAGGCTGAAAATAAGGCAGAGGGACTCTTTGGGTGCTAGTAAGCGCCTGAGCAGTGATGTGTGGGACTGGAAGGAGAGGGGAGCATCTGGGCACCCGCAGTAGCTCCGTGGTTCAATACCCCATAGATATCCCTGCTTCTTCCCAAAGCAGTGGGTCCCTCTGGAGACACCTGTACCCCACACATGTACCTTCCATGACATCCCACTCACTCGGAGAGGCGAGTAATAAACCCCAAGAGCACGATGTGTTTGAGCTCCTCAGGGGCTGTGCGGTGGCTCATGGCACACCAGCCCCCTGCCAACCCCCTGGCTGTTGGTAGGCTGGGACATCTGTCACCTCTGGTGGCTTCTGAGAGCTGCTCAAATACTGACCGAGATCGCCTGATGAAAACACCAGAGACTGAAAGCAAAATTGGAGTGTTTCCCCAGGCATTACCGCTCTCAGCCACCCTGTGAACACCTTCTTGTCTGCTTTTCCATCCATCTTTTCTTTCTGTCTTTCCTCCTCCCTCTCCTCTCCCTCCTTCCCCTGGAGCCCTCTCTGCTCGCCCTGGTTATACGTTTTGCAGGACCCTGCTCCACTGTGGTTTAAGGCACCCCTGTGCAGGAGCTGATGAGGGCACAGGATAATCCCTTCCCACAAGCAAGTGTCCCTGCAACCCCATCCCTGCTGCAGGCAGCAGCCCTGGGGGGATGCTGGTGCCCCACGCCTCTGTCACTCCAACATGACATTTCACTGCAAGAAGGTAAACTACCTCCTTTTAAGAAACACAAATGGAGTTAAAGGGGAAAAAAAAGCTGCAGTGGATAGCAAGGTCTGTGGATCACCAAGCACCTAAACAGCACGGCTTTTATTGGGTTATACCTGATTTCTTGCACGTTTGCCCGGGTGACTTTGAATAATTAAAAATAAACCTCTCTTATAAAAAACAAACAAACGGTATCACTGTCCGGGGCAGCAACAGCCCAAGGGCAATGCTTTCTGGCTGGGGTGAAGTGCCCCAGTGCTGCTGAACCAAACTCCCAAGACTCCTTTGAAAACTCTGAGTCTGAGCACAGGAGACTCGAAGGTGGAGTATACCGGACTGTCGCTGCCAAAAACTAGAGTATTTTTTTAATAAGGGCTCAAACAAACTAATAAAAAGACCCCGTCAGCAGGGCAAATTTCATTCCAGCTGGGAGCTGGATTCCTGCTAAAAGAAAGTGCCAGCAGGCCCTTTAGCTCCAATGGCACTACCAGACATAGCTATAATTACGAGCTTTCTATTGCTGTGTGAAAGCTGTTATGAATTTCAGTGGGCAGAGGGGCACAGAGGAATAGTAAATCACCCAAACAAAAGGTATGGGCAGCAGGGAGTAGGCTCTGGTGTTAACCAAGCACCATTGTAAAGAGCTTAAATTATGAACATGTGCCACAGTTAAAACAGGATCTGCAAACTGGGAGCTAATTGTCCCCGAGGAGCCCAAGCATCTCTGCAAGTGCAAGAGAAATCAGGCCATGCTTACTGGTCCTTTGTCCCCAGGAATCCCAGTGCTCCAGTTCATTCAGAAGAGTGGGAAGACTGTCACTGTGGCTGCAGCGCAACTGGGGATGCCTGGAGCCTCCTCAGCCAGGCACAGCCGTGCTTTGCAGGGAGCACGTGTGGGGATCTCCATCCCAGAGACCAGTGAAAGAGCCCGTCCCCTTTTGGGGAAGAGGTGCACAAAAGAACAGATGATGTTTGTGAGAGCAAAGGACCCAGTGACGCAGAAAACGTCTTTTTTGTCTCGAGTTTTCATGCTGAAAACTCCTCCCTGAGGCAGGTTCATTGCTTGGGCACCGTTAGCTGATCTCCACAACCGGCTCCTGATTTTAGCTTTGCAGTTTGGGTCTGGGAGAAGGCTGCTGCAGCAGCAGTGCAAGGGAAGTAGACAAGAGCGGAGAGAAGTGCTCAGGAAGCAGTCGGGGCTCCTGCCTTGTTCACACCCATCACAGCCCAGCCTCTCCCACTATGCGTGCCCCCCCCGCAGACCTGCATGCGAGCAGCCCCGTGCCAGCCTCGATGCTCATCAGGAGCCTCCGATCACAAGGACAGCTGAGCTTCCCTTGCAGCATTCAAAGGAGGTCTCTTTTGGTGCTGCAGCATCCCTCCTCCGGCCCCAACCTGACGCTTCGCTCAAGCCATTGCTCCAGACTCCAGTACCTGGTGGTGCCAGGGAGAGCAGGAGCTGTGGGCACAGCCGGAGGGCACCAGTACAGAGCTGTACCCCAGTCAGAGCCAACACAGGCTTCGGGGACTGCCAGGGACAACAAGGAGCTCACTCTCCCAGGCAGTAGCAGAAAGCTGGCACCCCCCGGCAGGGTCTCCAGCCGTGAGATGGAAATCCAGACCTTCACCCAGCTCCATACGGCCTCTCCATGCCGCAGCTTTCTGCAAGCAAACTCGCAAAGCATAACTTCCTATTAGCAGTTATTTTAGTAACTACTGTCACCACCCCTCCAAGCACAAACTCTGAATAATCTGTTGTTGATTTGTACACGGATTTGTACCGGAAAAGATTTTCCCAAGACCCCCGGCTTTACACAGCCTCCTTTATTAGTCCTGGATGGAGCGTTTGCGGGAGGGTGAGCCTGAGGCTAAGCTGTGAGTCACAGGACCATTGCTCAATGCCTCCGCCTCACCAGAGGAACCTAAATCAACCCTGAGCTAGAACTTCTAAGGGAAATTTAGGCCCCCAGCATGACTTATAGCTAGGCAAGGTGGCTCTCCCAAGGCAAAGCAGTGTTTATTGGTCAGCTGGACACCGAACACAGTCTTTGAGCTGGAAACTTCTGGCCAAACTTAACAACGAAACAAGTTTGACAGCTTCATCCTCTGCTGTGTGCTGTCTGAGATGCCCTTCTCTCCTGAACAAGGCCTTTTACACCGTTCCTCTCCACTTAATTCTGGGGGCAGTCACTACGTAACATCTCACTCACATAGTGTTTTTGCTGTCTAAAATGTGCCTTCCTTCCCTGGGCACCCCAGAGCATCCGTGGGTAAGGCCCGCATTTCCAGGCAGGATTTTGAACCATTTCACCCCTTTCTAGCGTGGAAGGGAGGGTGCAAGCAGCGGCAGGGAGCACACAGCCCCTTGGCTTACATGGCGAGGAAGCCCTGTAGGTCTTCCCTCCTGACTTTCCCCTTCCCGCTCCCTCCAACCCATTCCCCAGGGATTACATTTCTATTTAACCAGCCGCTTCCTCTCCTATTGTCCCCCGGTCTCTGCAGCTGTAATCATCCTGCCCAGGGAGACAAGGTGGCTTGAGCAAACACCGACATTGCCTAACAACACGGGGAGAATTTCGATGTTTGCCAAGGCGGTGTTTTGCCCCTCCTCTGGATGGATTTTCCTACTTGGAGAAATTTGTCTGCAGAGCATAACTTCTTTGCACCTTGAGAAAGTCAGCGCTCTCCCCGAGACAGCTGCAGTATTAATATCCCAAACTGGTGAGCAAGGAGGGAGAGTGTGTGAGTGAAGAAGCAAGTCTGCACCAAACCACATCAGTAAAATGAGAAAGCCAAAGATTGCGCCATAAATAAGGACCAGTTGACACTTCTTAAATTCATAGCTTTAGCACACAGCAAAGTGTCTCCTTTTTATCAGGAATTTGTTGACAAGGGTTGCAAAAAGATCTACAAATAATACTGAGTGGGGCTATGAAAATGTATTTGTGGAACATTTCAGTATCAGGGATCACCATTATATCGGAAGAATTCATCTTCCTGGAACATTTTATTAGTATCTAGATTTTATAGCTGCTCCCTTTTAATTTTTTTTTAAATTTATTATTTTTTTCATTCCTCCAGCAAATGCAGCATTGGCTAAGAAGAGGGGGGACCAGCATCTTGCATCTGTCCGCACCCCCTCCCTGGCTCCCTGATTTATCTCCTGCATTTCCAGCCTGGCAGCAGCCATGAGAGGTTCAGCTTTCCAGGCTCCCTTCTTGGGGCTGGTTTTCCCCATGGATTTCCTGGGTGACCTTGGGCCTCAGCATCCCTCCAGTCCTGCTGGCTGCTCACAGCATTGGAGCTAGGCAGCGAGGCTGGGGACTAAGCCTTGGGAACCACATACGCCCCCAAAGCCCCCTCTGCCTGTGCAGCAGCACAACCCCAGCTGCGAGATGCCAGCTTGGGAAGGACATTCACAGCCATCCCGTTACGCTGTGCTCAGGGTCTCCGTGCTGGCCAGGGATGTAAAACTTTCGGAGCAGCTGGCTGAAGACGAGCCCAAGAAGGTGCCCGCACCCTGAGCCCCAGCTGCACACCCTTTCCCCCAACCCGAGGCAAAGCTCGGCCGGGCTCTGCCGAGCCCCCGGGCTCGCTCATGCGGTCGCTCTGCTCCGGTTTCCCCACGCGTCCCCCCAAAAAGTGCCCATCCTGCCCTCTCCCCTCCCTGTTCCCCTTCCTCCCCCAGCCACGCCACAGCTCCAGCCTGCCCAGCAGAAGCGATGATAAATTTCCAGCAGTGGCATTACAGACAGTCATAAATAACGCCTTGCTCTTCGGTGCCGGCAGTTTCCATTAGGGCTGTCTGGATCGGGCTGTTGATACCCCCAGTCTGTGCGGGGCCCAGCCGTAAAATTTATCAGTATGCTTTCCTCACCCCATAAATCATCCCAACTGGAAGCCACATGGCAGATAAGGCCTTAAAAACATACGACGATGAGCAGCAGCGGGCAGGCAGCCCCTCTGCAGAGCAGGGCACAGGGGGGAGAAGGGCACTTTTGTTTTTCGGTCGCACCCCTCCAGAGTCTGGCAGACCACCCACCACTGAGTACTGGCTCCGTGGTACAACCTGCTCCCCCTCCACAGGGGTCTGTGCTGGTTGGGGAGCAGGAAGAAAAGGGTATCTCATGGTTTTCTGGACCCATACCAGCAGCTCAGAAGCAGGAGTCATCCCCCTAAAAAATAAAACCCAGACTGTACATCCCCAGGCATTTCACTCCTTAATCATATCTCTGGCAGAAAAAGCCATGTTGACAGGGAAGCTGAGGCCAGCGTACCGCAAGTCACCTGGGACCCAGACATGGCTCAGAAGCACCAGCTTTACTCACTAAGAGGCCAGTACATACCAGTTTGCCACCCAGACAGCAGGCAGGTGTACTGGGGAGAGACCCCAGCACCAGAGAAGACCCCAGTTTGTCTCCCCAGTGCTCACTCCACAACCCCCACTAACATCCCAGCTCTTGAGGAATTTAATTGTTGGACAGTAAACATCAGCAGTTCCCCAAACAACTACGGGCATTTTAAAGATAGCTATTTTGATAGAATAAGCACAGAGGTAAGTTCACACTTTAAAGTTAGAGATTTTTGAACCAAAAAAGCCTCACAACAGAGGAACTCGCATTTCTTCCTTCTCCCTGCTGCTGTGGAAACATAGCACACCCCAAACCCAGGTCTTTTTTCCAATCCCTGCCCTGCCCATCCTTATTTATTTCAATGCAGAACAAGGTGTAAACGGATACCAAATCAGCCTGTTTACATTTCACACCCACTCTGAACTCAAGAAAATGTGTAAAGTGATGAAGAATGACGCCTATTGTTGTCAGGTTTTAATTAAAAAGCCCTACAAAACACAGTATTCTGCGCTGCCCCTGGGACAGGAGCTGGGTGCCCTTTGCTGGGGTGCTGGGGCACCCCTGGGCTCTGCACACCCAGATGGATACATGGACGCAGCAGCTCTCAAACAGCAATGGGCAAAGCATGCAAGGGGAAATACTCCCTGAGTTTTTATACAGTAGGGATTTACATGTGGATTTACCGCCCTCTCCCCCTGCCATGAGTGAATGTCTAGATAGAAGCAGACAGTATTTATATGGGGAAAAAAGAGAGTTTGACTCAACAGGCATCTATCAGTTCAATTCCTGGACTGTGAGCCTGGCAATCGGATAAATGAAAACTATGTGTTTGGGATAATACAGGCATCTGCCCACTACTTTCCTTACTTGCTTTCTTCCCATTCATCTTCAGCTCCTGCTCTGCTTTACAGTATCTCTTTACCTCGTTTCCACTGCAATCCATTAAAAACCGCACCGCATGTCATTCTTTCATTCTTGATGGTACCTTTTATTGGTAGCTAAGAGCACAGCCCCAGGAATTAGCTGTTTCCCTAGCAATTTGCTGCCGTGAATGGGTTAACCCTGTCTCTGAACAAATGAAGCCATGTGGCTTTGGAGTAAAGAGCAATTCCAGGAATTCTGTGCTACCTAGATAGAGGCCTGTCTTGCAGAATCTGCCACAGTGAACTCTTGGGAACACATTAAATTAAGTGTCCTAAATTCGCCTAACTATGCATTTAATTTGGCAGTAATAGGACACTCTCTGTATAATAGCAGAGTTGCTGTATAATAGAAGAGTAGCTGCATATTAATATTTTGATTATTAAGGACATGTGTATTGGAGGCTTGATAACTATGTAATATATTATTGCTTAATTGCTCAGACTCTTAAGTATGTTTTCATAATTAGCTGCTATTTAGTTAACGTAAATATCCAGCTTATTAAATATAGAAATGCATTTCTGCTTGCAACAGTTATTTGCCTGAGAAGAAACAACAAGAGCAGAGCTCTCGGCTCGTCCCTGCCTGAGGAGCCCTGGGCAGCACGGGTGGGAGGGCAGGGACCTCGCCATGGGTGGCTCTCTGGTGGCCAAGCAGCCACTTAAACTGTCAGCACAAAAAGGCCATTTTGCCATAGAGCTCATCTCAGGCACTCCAAACTTCAGTCTTTATTGGATGTGATGGGAAGCCTTTCTGAGTTCAAGCCATGGCTTTGTCTGGTTCCTCTCAAGCAGAGATAATCCCCTCTACCTGGGCCAGACAGCTGATGTGCTTCCTTCTTCCTTAATTTGGTAATAAATCTGCCAAACCGGGAGGCTTCTGAATGAGGCTTTTGCTCTTGTTTCTGCATGGAGGACCCATAAAAACCATATGGAAATGAAAGGCAGAAATGCATATTTCATACTTTGCCTGAGCTGGGCCCACAGCTCGGGGATCGTCAGCATTTATCTGTTACAAGCACCTGATCTCCCTGCCAGCACCTCCCGCCACCCCAGCCTGGGCAACATCACCGCAGCCGTCGGCTGCACGCCGGTGTGAGCAAAGGCAAACGCTTCTGGGACATCCACCTTCGGCGCTGAGTTTGCACACGCGATGCTCCCTGCAGCGGGTGCACCTGCCTAGAAGAAACTGGGGGTGACCGTGGTGGGACCTGGTGTGTGACCTCGGTCTGCGTCCTGCGTTCGGGCAGCGAGCAAGTACTCAAAATCCCGTACTCTGCGGCTCAAACCTGGGGTAGAAAAAAGAGCTGATGCCCAAGGAAACCTACAGACAGGGCTTCCTATGGAAATGGCCCCCATGCAACCGAGCCCCGGGCTTGCTCTGCGGGGACAAGGGCTATTTCAGGGCTTTTCTGTTTGCTGTGATGCAGAGGAGAAGAGGCCCCGGACCACGACACAGCAGAGGTCTCGGCTCTGGGCCCCCCTCCCCAGCCGCGACGCTCTCTGCCTGGCTCACAGCAGTAGCAGAACTTTGCAGAAACGGCAAAATTATCTCAACTGCTTGCGCTGCTCTGATGGAGAGCATCGCTTCCATCTGAAGGTCGGAGCTGCAGGTGTACGCCTGGCCGCCGCAAGCATCCGAGCCCCCTCCTGCTCCCGGCCGAGGCAGCAGCGCTGCCAGGCTCGCTGCCTGGGGGGCTTCGCCTCAAATTCTGGGATGAAAGAGTCCAAAGGGGTTTGAGCTTGTTCTTCAAGCTCACAGATTTTGGGCAGGTTTCTTGTTTTGGTTCCTAAATGCCACATTTCAACGTGTTTATTGTCCCACTGCCTAACAGGGGAGAAAGGTTGAATGAGCTAATAACTTAGCTGCCGCCAACATGTTTATTTGATTTTTTTTTTTTTTTAAGACCTTTAGCAAATACAGTATGTACAAGGAAAGAAGAAAAACCCTGGTGCCAGCATGTATAATTCCTCTAGGAGCAAGTCTGATAGGAACACAAAAGCATGCATGCTTCCAAACTGTAACCAATATTTGCACATCGGAGTGACTAATTCTCCACTCTGCGCCACAGAACAATAGGCATAATAGCAAGGTACATTAATGCAAAGCGTGATTGTCTGGTGCCTTGGTTATTTGACACATAAACAAGAAGAGGAGGAGGATTTTTATCTACCTGTATAACTATTCGCCGAACAGCGGGTTACAAATGCGCTCAGAAAATGCTGACCCAGGGCTGCTCCTGTACCTCCTGCGCCGGATTGGCACATGATTTGCAGCACTGCGGGAGTTCTATAGCTGACCTCATTAGCAGTGCATTTCCTGGCTTGTTAGCATCATATTTGTATAATTTACGGCACCTTCGTTTTTATGGAATGTGTTCCTTGTAGAGTGTAATGGCAGCAATATATTTAACCTCTCCTATTTAGGAATGCTGTTGCTGAAGGCAGCCTGGAGATATAAAAGGGATTTTTTTCATCCCTTCTTTCTCTCTTGCATGCGTTTTTTTTTTTTCCCTACCTGGTTGCTAGATACCCAAATATACGTGTAACCTGTAAAGTGTTCATAAAAGGCAATGTGAAGCTGTGCTCAGGAAACTGCAACTTCTCAGAAGCATTCCCAAGGTCAAGCCCCTAAATCAGTGCAGTGTCATCTTTCCAAAGCCATTACTCAGCTGCTGGAAGAGGAATGAGAATTACACCAGCAAAAAGAAAGGACAGCTTTGCAGTGAAGGCAGCACACGGTGGTGGGACTGATCTCGGCTCAGCTCCTGGCTTTGCCACAGCTCTCTTGGCCAACCTTGGGCAAGTCTCTTGGTGATGACGCGTCCTGGTTTCACAGCTGGGGATGCTCCTTTTCTGCCCTGCAGGTCCGGTGTGGATGGGAACCTCTGCACGCTGCTGTAATAACCTCAAAGCAAAGGACTGAAAGGATTGTATGCACTGGGGAGGGGGCAGATGGGACCTAGCACTGCTCATTTGACTGAGGTTTAAGAGATGGGTTGGGACCGCTGCCCTTCAGCCTGGCTGAATTGTTCCTAGCAGGCAGCGGTTTTTCCCAGGACAGGAGCGTGTCACAGCCTGGGTGCAGAGAATCAGCCCACTGCCTGCGTGAGTCTGTGCCTTTCAAATCCCCGCAAGCCGTGCAGGAGCATTGTGGCCTGCCAGAGGGAAGCTCTGTACCGCAGCTGGCACCATTTTTAGCACAGAGCCTTTAGGAAATAGGAATATGATCCTATTTCTGTTCCAGTCATCACAGTTGTTTTGTTGCGGTCTGGCAAATTAGAGCATTGATTTTTGTGAATGCAAGGAGGAGATAAGAAGGTGACCTGCAGAGACCCCCCCTGAGCAACACAGAGCTAAACAGGACAGGGACAGCCAGCGGCTGTGCCCCTGCCCAGCCCCTTTCCAGAGCAAAAAGCCCTGGGAACCAGCCATGCCTGTGCTGCACTCCAGCTAGAAGCACAGAGGTTGCTGCCGCTGGCTTCACATCCCTTCCTTACAGCAATCTTCGAGACATGGCATCTGAGGCTGACCAAATGTGGTCACCTACACCACTGACCTACCCTCAGTGCTCAAGGCTCCCTGTGTTACCCATGGAGAAAAGCAACACTCGTAGGCTCTGAGTCAGCTCAGCCCCATCAGAGGTGTCTGAAATAGGGCAGACAAATCCCTGCAAATGCTTGTTTTCCTCCACCTAAATGGAGCCCGGGGTGACGAGTGCAGATGGAGATGTCTCCTGTTGACGGCTGAAGTCAAGCAAGATGAACCCCACCTGCAGAGATGTTTACTACTGATGTTGTAAAACTAACTGCAGTTTGGAGCACGGTTCTCAGCTGGGGGTGCTGCTCGTTAGTGCCTACGAGGCAGGCTCCGACATGAAAACACTCGTGTTTTCATGAGAGCTGGAGGAATGCAGCACCCAAACCACTGGAACGCCCTTTGGGGCATGAGTTAATGCCAGGTTGCTCTTGGGGCTCACCCATCACACCACCAAGCTGGCACCACTTGAAAGCAAGTGCCTATGACTAACCAGTCCCTGTGCTAGATTAAAACCGTGCTTATTTCTGGCTTTGTCTGCAGATTCAAGTGGGGTGAGCGGGCTGAGACACAGAGTCAGCAAATGGGATAGAAAATCCCTTTCCCCAGGGGTGCTCCAGTCAGTGGGGACTCCAGGGTGATGTGGGTTGGGGTTGTCCTACATCCCCTGTTCCTACCATGGAGGCTAATTTGTCCTCTTAAACCACTGACTCCTTGAGCTTTGAGGAGACACCAGACTAAGACCATTTCTGCCATTCCTCCGCTGGCCTCAGATCATTTCTGGAGAGTCTGGGAAGAGGTTTAAGGAGCCTATAGACTTATCAAGCAGAACACGTCGTCACATATACTGCTGTATCTCCTACAGCAAGCACCTCTCCCAGTGGGAAGTGGGCCGAGAATGCACAAACTCATATCATGCAGGTGACTGAGGAGACCTTGGCTTGTTTCAAGAGAATTTGGAGAAAATTCAGACCAGCTCAGCGGAGCTAAAAGGTCTCCAAAGCCATTCTCTCCCCCCTGTTACTTGTTTTTAATTAATTCCTCTGCATCCCTTGGGGCTGTATTTCCAAATAAGTGTCATTCCAGTATTATCGGATAATTGCTAACTGGATGGGCACGGTGGCTGCTTCCCTGCTCTGTCCGAGCCTCGTCACTGCAGTCATCAACTCCACCTCCAAGTCCCTGTGCTAAACTGCTAGCCTAAAGAGGGTGAAGTGAAAATTAAGCAGCTTTTCCTGAGGAGACAGAGCCCTCCAAGCCTGAACTAACCCATCCCTCCTGGTGCTGAAGCCATTTGCAAGGTTAAGAAGGGCCTGCAGCTCTCAACGTGGCCAAGCGCATCCTCCATCTGCTCCCGCAGAGCCTGGCGGGAGCTGTTCCTTGCTTTTTTCTTTCCCTAAAGTCACAAATTCACTCCTGACAGAGCTCCCTCGCTATTATGGGATGAGAAAACTGCTTTAGGTCAGCTTAGGCACGTTGTGGACCTGCTACTGCATGCGTGATCTGAGACCAAGGATCTCCTCAGACAGGACCAAGTGGCTGGGCAGGTGTGTGAGTCCCTTCACCTCACCAGCCCGCGTAGCTTGCTGCTTTCTGGCTGTGCTTCCATCTGCTTTTCTCCAGTAAGGGTTTCAAAATCCAGGATCCCACCTTGGGGGCGAGAGGCGAGGAGCCCTGGGAGCACACCCTGAGGCCTGCATGGCCGCAGCTACAGAGCCTCCTGTTTCCGCTAGCTTGCGGTTTGCTTATGCCTTAAACCAAGATCTGGATCCCTTGTAACTTGATTTAAATTGAACCTGTCTCATTAAATGGCTATGTACCCGCTTCGTTGTCTAAACATCTCATTTTCATGCTGCTCAGGTCGTCTGTGATATCTTGCAGTGATGAATTCCATGGGTTAGCTAACAGTTGCATAAAAATACATCTTTTTGTGATGCTTTTCAGCCTGTTTGCACCTGACATGGCTCTTGTGCTGTGACAGCAGTTCCAGATTACTCGGCTTCTCCCTCCATTTCGATTTGCTCAGCCAGCTTTCCCCTCTCTCTTAAGCCCATCCTAATTTCATTCAGTCTCAAGCTGAAGAGCCAGTAGGATCTAAAATGAGTTTCTGCTGCCAGAGGGGGAAATTCAGCTTCGTCTGCTCCCGTGGCTGCCCACAGGCTCACGTGTGGAGGATCTACGAGGGGTACATTCGTGCTGGGTTTGCAGGCAGGAGACATCTGAGCTGGCTTTCCAGCACCGCGGCCGGCTGTGGAGCCCGTGGCTTGGACAGGGCTGTGCTCTCCATTCCACGTGCCGCTCCCTTGTGCCTGCAGCTTGATCTGGCCCTCTGGCCAGGTGATCCGCTCCAGGGCTGCTTCCAGTGAGAAGAAACCAAGGTGGAGGTGGTATTTCCCATGTGAGTCAAGAACTAGCCTCCTCTGCCACCATCCGAGGGGTCCCGGACCTGCTGGGGGCTGCAGGTGGGCACGGAGGAGAGCATCACAGCCTGCAGTTACCTGCTGCGGTGCATGTCGACAGGCAGACACCCAAGGGGCTGGGCATCATTACGTTACCATTCCCATCAGTTACGACTTGGGGTTAACAAGCGTCTCCACCCAGCCCAAATAACTGTAGAGAGCAAATAAGAAAGTATTGATCCGGGCTGCGTAAAGCACCGGCCACCGCCAACACCCCTGTGACCCATCTCCCTTCTTGCACCGGCCACTCCGGCGCTGCAGCGCGGTTATCCTGGTGCATCCCCGGGAGAAGCCGGGCAGTGGGTCCGGGAGCGTGTGGGGATGGGGTGGGCATCACGCCTGCCGCGGTGTGGGGCCCCGGCGAGCGCTCCTCTGCGCAGCCCGGCTCACAAATGGCTTTGCAGCAGCCCTGGGAGTGAGCGGCAGCACCAGTAATGTCTCCATGGCTTCTTGTTAGCTGCACTCTAAGCAGGAAAGTGACTGGCCCTGACAATATAATTTACATTGCTGTATAAAACTATCTGTGGAAGCCAAGCTAATTTGTGCCAGATTAGGCTATTTGTCTCAGCCACTGTCTAACGGCACAATCTATCAGAGGGCTGTTTTCAAATATCGCTTTTCAAGCGTGCCCTTGAGAGGCGGGAATTGATTGGGATCTTAGAAAGCAAAATTACAGCAATAACTTAAAAGAAACAATAATTACTGAATCATACCAGTGTCAGCACTCTGCAAAACACGAAATAGCCATCAAACCCCAATCCAATATATTCTGAAGCAAATTTATTGAATGGAAAAAGCAGTTGAGTGAGGCTTTTTTTCTCCCCTTTCCCTTCGCCCCCTCTCTCTCTCCCTGTACATATGGTTATCTCAAAACCGCAAGTGAATGAGTCGATAATTCTTGTCATTGACTGCTCCATTTTCAGAGAGTCAAGAAAAGATCCATTAGCTACCTCCCGACTCGGTGTCTTTCCCCTTCCCCTCCAGTCATTTGCTAGTCTGCGCTCCTCAGGCAAACAAACATATATAACTAATCATCTGTTAAAACGCCGAGTCCCCTAATAAATCTCTGCAACTGAAATACTTTAATGGGTAATTAATTGATCCTGTTCCAGAGGAGTAATAAGATAATAAATTAGACAATATTTCACTCAGTTGTGTCAGTGTACTGCTAATGGTGCTGTAGGGCTAAGCCGAAGGATAATAAATTAGCCAGAAATTAACTGCTAAGAGCTTTCTGCAGAGAAATTGGCTGACAGGCAAGGCTTTGTGATTTAGGGCCCCACTGCCATTGTGGTGCTCTCCATCCCATTTATTTATTTTTTGGTGCTTGCAAACATTAACTCTGGTTCGGAGCTGGCAGTGCCGGGCCGGGGGTGGTGGCAGGGGGGGACGGGTGAGGGGCACAGCATCCTCGGTGCCGGTCTCCGGGAGCCGGGAAGCGCGGGCAGGCACAGCGTTCAGCGGGACTGGAGAGCAGCAGATTTATTGCAATCTGGTTGCGCTGCATGTAGGTAAATTACTTTTGTGCTGACTATAAAGACTGTCTCTAAGGCAAGTTATTACCCATCCAGCAAACAAAAAGGAAATATTTTCTAGTGCATCTGTCATATTTCACGGGAAGGTTTGGCAGAGACATCGGGAAAGATGACACCGGGGGACCTATCCTCTTGTGGTGTAAACCAGCACAGCCCCGCTGGAGTCTGGCCGCTTACTTGAGCTCTGTTAATGAGAGGTTTAAGAGGTTTTTAAACCTGGCCTGCGTGCGCAGCCCACACACATACAAACGTCTGCAGCAGGGGCCGTTGAGTGGCGATGACTTTGATCATGCCAGAAGCGGCCAGGCTTGAGCAATGCCAGAGGGAGGTGGGAGGCAAAAGTGGGCTTGGGGCAGCTGAAGGTCTCCGGCAACACCTTAGACCAGGGACTGGTAGGGTTGGGCTATCCCAGGGAGACAGAAGCTGGCTTTAAAAAGCCAGAAACCCACTTGCCTTCTCAGAGGCCCTGGATTTGTTTCCTACCTACAGCTAAGTGGAAGAGGAAAACAATGATCAGTCTGTGGTGGAGAAATCTGGCTTCTTAGTAAGAAGGAAACATTTGAAGCTCTCCATTTTGCAGAAGAACCCAAAATATATGACATCGGATTCAAAACTCCAGTTCTGGAGGGTTCACGTTACCCTTGATCCAAGTCCAGAGTGTGTTTGAACTAAAGGAATTGAAAATTCCTGCTGAATGCTGAGCTTTGAGCGCTGTAGGACACAGCAGAGCAGATCACAGCTCTCTGAGGAATGGCAGGAGGGTGCCTCTCCAGCCAGGAAGAACTGGGGTGCAAGGGACAGCTCTGCCCTGCCACCTCGCCCACCTACGTGGCTCTGCCAGGGCTTTGAGAAGCGCAGGAGATCCGCTCCCCAGCCCCATTTACAGCCCACTAATCCCAGCACCTGACAATTTTACAGCCCTTGATTATGGCCCAGCCTGAAACAGGCTCCATAGATCCTCACCCCACCATCAGCTCTTACTCCTCAAAGGAAAGAAGACTTTGGGCCCAAGGGCTACGAAAGGGGTTTTGCAAGGAATCTCCTCCTTTTCCTCTTTATTTTGGGCTGCTTTTATCACAGCAAAGCTCAGAGGTACCCATTAGTAAGGTGCTCTGGTGATCGATGGCATCATCCTCTCATTCCCCTCCTCCCCTGGAAGCGGCAAGTCAGCCTCCCCTGGCTTCAAAGGGACCCCAGTGACTTCCCCGGCCTCCCAAAACCTGGGCTGGGGCTGCAGCGGGAGCCCTGGATGGCAAACCCTCATCTGCTTTGGGTCTGGGAAATAGCAAGAGGATGACAGTCATGTTTCAGAGGCACTGGGGGAAGAAGTGGGTCAGGGAAGGAACAGGCTGGTGAAATGCTGTGGGAAGCTCCCCAGTGCAGGGGACACTGCAGATCCCAGCATCCCGCAGCACCCTGCATCCCAGTACAGCTCAGTCCCAGAGCATCCCACAGCACCCTGCATCCAGCAGCATCCCACACAAGTGCGGTAAAGGTGAGCAGCTCAGCAGAGCCACCATGGCCAAGCACCTCTCCTTGGGTTTGCCCTCTCCCGCTCCCCCTGTTCTCCTTCCTGCTGCCTTTGCTTCCTGAGAGGAGGTGAAGAGAGTGATAATCAGCCAGGGCACCAGGAGAGCTCATGGACGAGATTAAAAGCAAATCAAAGAAGAAAAATTGTGGCATGGTTTATGTCTTCCTAATTAAAACCCCGCCAGTCTCCCTTCTCTTCCCCCCCCTTTTCCAGCTAATGTTACACTAACGAGCTGAGTTTAGTGGCATTTATGTAGATAAAAGTCCTGATGATTGATCTCAATGGCTTGTTAAAATTAGTTTCAGTCCACCATATTGATTTAATTCCATTGCTTGAAAGTGCTAATTAATAATGATAATAAAAGTGTCTGGGCTCATTATTATCAGGAGGCAGGTTGGGAAGGGGATGAGGGGCACAGCAGCTTGTGCATCACTCGCTCCATCTAAAAATGGCCTTTGAAAAGCCGGTGTGGAGTGGAAAGCAAACAAGGCAAGAGAGGAGGGCAGGGGAGGGGGCACGGAAGTTTGGGGTTGCCCTTAGTCAGGGTCAGGTAACTCTGCAGGGTGTTTTTGCAGAATGACAGTGACTTTGCAACACTGTGGGAACCAAAGACATGAAGAGATATTCGCTGGGCTTTCCCTGGGCCATGCCATTTGGCTGCCCGGCCGCAGGGATCGGTCTAGTCTGCTCCCAACACCTCCACCTCGGGGACACAAGCACTGGGGGGGCTCAGGGGACCACCAGGTATTTTGCATGTCACCCCCTGTACTGTCCCCTGGGGCTTTAATCCTCAGGGACCGTTCGTGCGGTGCCCTGGTGCCCATCCTGCGCCTGGTGCGGGTCCCGCTCCTGGCCCATCCCCGCGTGCCCTGGCCGGGCAGGACCCCCTCCAGCGCCGTGCTGGGTGGGCTCAGGCACCAGGCGGCTGTTTCCAGGATGCCCGTTAATTAGGCTCCTGTTAGATCTCTTTGTGTTTCCTAAAATGTTTTGCACTGAGAATTTCTTTTTTTTTTTTAAAGACTCATCCCTGGACCAAACTTCAGTGTCAGAGAGCAGCCCTAATTAAGGAATTTGCCGAGAATGCACTGCCTGCGAAATGATGCTCATGCTCTCCTTCAGATACCTGCTGTCTCCAGCTACTGAAGCCTCTTTCCTGGGGAAATTAATTAGTGTAATTAATATATTTATGCAATCATTCAAAGTGCTGATTACAGACAACTGCAGAGAAAACTTTTAACAGTGACAGCCACCTCTTCCTTGGGCTCAGTGGTGTAATTTCTTTGCATTTGTTTATCTCCGCTCTTGGCCAGTTACTTTGATAAGATCAGCTGCATCCTCCATCATCCCCTCACTCCCTCCCAGGCCTGAGCAGCAAAGTAGCCAGCCCTCTCCCCATGCCTTCCCAGCACCATTGCAGGGCTCCCTGGCAGTAACTACTCATTTTTAGCAGTGCCTGAAGCTGACTGAGCTCCCCGGAGCCTGCGGCGAAGGTGCTGAGCAAGGTCAGCCAGGCGGAGAGGCCCGGGGGGTTCCCTGCCCACCTGACTGCCTCAGCCACGCAGCAGAGCCGTAACTTCTCATTTTCCTGCTAATGCACTGCTTGTGTTTAAAGCCCCAAATCCAAAACTGCCAGCAAGACTAGGTCACCCCTCGGAGGAGCCTCTGCCTGCCCTTGGCACAGGGACCGGTCCGCAGGTGACTTCTGGTTTTTCCTGAGCAAGCTGGCCTCTTCCCCCCACAGCCCATCGGCCCCGACGTGCTGTGCTAACGCTGCTGCAGGATTTGTGCCTGTGAAACGCGCCTGCCTCCGGAGCGAGCTGGCACCCGCCGGGCACTGCGGCTCGGGAGCCGCTTGGGCAGGGAGAAAGCAGGTCGGGGAAGGCCCTTCTCTCGCCTCTCTTTGCCCCTTCTTTCTCTCATTTCTTTCCCTTTTATTTTTAAAAATTCTCTCTGTCTTTCTCATCCATCATTTTCTCATTCCCTCTCTCCCATACACAGCGAGCCAGCTAATGGAGTCTGCAGTAATTCAGTCCTCCTCGACAGGGGCTGTAATTTCAATAAATAATTACGGGACTTGATTTCATCTCCCTCCTTCCTGAAATGTGACTGCACAAACTCATCACATGGGGCTGGGCACTTAATTACGAGTGAGACTTCAGGGTGGCCCCACGGGCTTGGGGACTGCAGGGTGCAGACCCTGCTTTTCTGCTGGGGTCGCTGACTCTGCCTTTCAAATGCAGTCATCCAGGGCCCAGACCCTGTGCCAGGTGTTTTTGTGGCATGCTTGGGGAGGCTTCGGCATCCTGGTCCGTGCTCCAAGCACCAGCTCTTGCTGTGTCCCAAGGACGGGAATTTTATTCCCTGTCCATGGAGGGTTCCCAGCCAGGGCCCTGCCTGTCCTCCTGCCCTGCCTGCGCTGCTGCCTGCCCCAGCACCAGGAGTGGACGTGCAGCAAGAGCTCGTTAGGATAATTTTTCCCTTTTTCATAGGAAGCGTGGGGTGGCCCAGCCGAGCTGTGGGGCAGCAGGGGCTGCGCTGGTGCACCGGCCGCCCGCAGAGCCCAGACATGGCGGCGGAGGGTTTGTAACACGGATCCCACCGCCTGCCTGCAGGGACGGCACAGGGGGAATCGTGTAACCGACCCGACAAGACTGACCACGGTGAAGATAAACCCAAGGCCAGACAAGGCCAATAATTCCCCCAGACTCTGCAGGCAGAGAGACCGTCGATAGCCATTTCTAGTGCCTTTGGTCTTGGCTGAAAACAAAGTGAAGGTCCCTGAGTTCTCCTATAAATGGTAATGATAACACAATTATCATGCAAAACAAAAATTAAGTTTAATGGTGCAAAGCCAGGGTGTACTGTGGAGGTAATTCATATTAATTATGTTTGGATTAAAAGCTTATTTCTTTTGTTAGCATCTGCAAGTAGGAACTTAGCAGTAAAAAAAGCCGCATATAATTACTGCATCTTATGGAGGAGCAGTGTCGAACTTAATGGAGCATCCCCGTTCTCTCTGGGCACCCGACGAGTGGTAATATTTCACATTTTATGAAATACAGAAAAAATAAATTACAGGTTTAATGATTAGCATTACTTGGGCTCATAATGCAGTGTGATTGGCTACTTAATGCGCTCAGACCTGCAGACCCAAGCGGCACAGGACTGGGGGGGCAGAGGCTACCCCTGCTCGGCAGCACCTGTGGGAACACAGTGCACCCCAAAACTCTGCTTCAGCCCCTGCCTGAGCTTGTGGGTTGTTTCTGCCTGTCAGGATGAGGTTTTGAACAGCAACATGCAAGGCCTGATGGACACGATGGTCAGGCCTGCAAACTGTTATTCTCGCCTGAGGTCACACCCCGAGTGCCTCTGTGCTGCAATGCAATGCCACCCGTCGCTGTGACCCCCTGTGCTGCAGCGCAATGTCACCCATCGTGGTGACCCTCTGTGCCGCAGTGCAATGCCACCCGTTTCTGTGACCCTCTGTGCCGCAGTGCAATGCCACCCATCGCGGTGACCCTCTGTGCTGCAGTGCAATGCCACCCGTCACTGAGTCTTTCCCGGGGAGAGCTGCAGGCACAGCTGAGGGTTTGGTTTCAGTGGGGTTTTTGTTTTCGTTTTAAATACACCCTCGGCTCGGTGCCTGCACCGCAGGAGGCAGGTCGCGCTGACTTGCCTGCAGTTGGACGGGTGGGGACGAGGTTAATCCCACTGTCATCACCGCCTGTAGTCTAGTCACCCCATAAACTCTCTGGGAGAGTCTTTGCTCCTTATTAGTCCGGAGCCTGATGTGAGACGTGGTTGCCAGCTGCTATTTTAATACATTTGTGCTGATGACAACAACAAAGTGATCGGTGTCTTCCTTTTAAGCAGAAACTGGTTTGGGGCTGGTCTAGAAGTGCTGCAGGGCCTTCAGCTTTTATTTACGAAAGTGAAATGGCCATTCACCATGGAGACCATGGAGGGTGTTCAAAGGAAGGCCTGGAGGAGGCCCAGGGTTTGGGGTGCATTTCAACCAAAGGCTCAGTCTGGTTCTGTGTTTTCCCCATTTCCCAGTTATTCTGCGAGCCGCGGATGGCTGTGCCCACTACACCACAGTTTTTCTTAAGGGGTTTAGGTTGCATCGACACCATCATTAGTATTATCTGGTTATTGATCTATGAATTAAAAATTCTATAGCTGGGCCTTAAGGTCTTGATCTAACAGACCATAACGACCTACAGCAGCCGCCCCGCTCCGCAGTCTGGGCTGCAGCCCCCTCCGGGGATCAGCACTCACGGGGGTGCCTCGGAGTGACAGGAGGGGTGACCTGGGCAATTAACGCCCCTCATCTACGAGCCGGGAGGCATTCGCACATGGACCCCGCTCTGCTCTCCCAACTCTTTCACCCCTGTGCGACACTCTGGCAGGAAAATGGAGTCACTCCTGCTTTTTGCGCTGGCGAGACCTGGCGAGTCGGTGTTGCGGGCTCTGCCACTCACCTCTCCTGCCTCGGGGCTGCGGGAGGATACTTGGAGCGGTGACAGTCTTGCCCGTGATGGATACACCGTGGTCTTTAGTTACAGTCCAGGTGACTGAACGCTTCAGTCAATTCCTTTGAGTTGAAATCTGGCTGAGGAGGAAAGAAAGATGTACAGTAAATGGCCCCTGTACAGGCAGGAATTGGCTTTTAAATGGAGGGAGCGAGGGATACAGCATCAGAGGGGAAAGGAGACTGACTTGACTTCATAGCAAGTGTTTAACAAAACACCTGGTATGAAATTGTCCCGCTAGGTGATCCCATCCAGGACTGGGAAGCACATGGCCCAGGCCAAATACAGCCTTGTAGCTCCAGTTCGTATAGCTGGTGGATGCACGAGTTCAATTTTTGTGCTATTATTGGGCATTGCTAAGGTGTCTGTTCATACACAACGTGCCAAGTGTCTTTGAGAGGCAGCCCTAATCCCCAGCAAGCAAGGAGTCACCCACACATGGTCAATCCCCCAGATCTTTCCTGTATTAGGACATCCTTAGTTTGGGAGAAAGACGAGGTCTCTGGCTCCCAAAATAGCAGGCAGAACACAGGCTGTGTCTTCTGAGCTAGGCACCAGCAGGATGGGGTGGACCTAGAGGTAGCTGAGGGCTGGCTCCATTTGTCTCAGTACTTTAAATTTAGGGATATTACTATCTTCATATCACCGTATGTCAAGCATTGCCATATCTGACACCATTAATACAACACCTCGCTATCACATGGACACTGGGGGATTCCCCAGGGAAGGGCTTTCTCCCTCTTACACCTCCCCGTTGCCTGTTTTTGCCTTCACTCATCGTCTGTGCCCTGCCTGCAAGATTGACTGAAAATACTTGTGGCTCCTGCTCTGTCTCACTAGAAGGAAACCTGTGAGTTAATTTCACTTAATTACTATCCTGGTGCTCTAAAAGCCCACACAGGACCTTCCAGGGGTTCGTTCTGCAAAGCTCCCTCCTGGAGAGCAGGAACCTGGTCCCAAGCGGAGCCCTGTGCGGAGCCCCGAGGCCTTGGAGGGGACACAGGAGGGACAACCTGCTCCAGGGCTGTTGGACCCTGGGCAGGACAGGGCTGATTGCCATGCTGCCATGCTGCAAAAGCAGCAAGCAGGAGACCAGGAGATAAATAACTCCAGTTCGCTGGAGGAGAAGAGCCTCTGTCCATCGACCGGCTGGAGAAATGATGGGGCAGCGGTGGGCGAGGGCGCCTGGGAACCCGAGGGGTCCAGATGTCGGTAAATCAAAAGAGAGCCTTATCCCTCTAACCTGCTGCAAGAGGGGAAGCTGGAATGGGCAAATACATACGTGTGTGTATGTGTACACACGTATATATACACACGCAACAAAGCAGATTCTATAAATCAGCACTATCCCTGGCTTTCCTTTTTTTTTTTTTTGACACAATAAATCTTTTTCTTTTTTTTTTTTAAACTCGTGGTAGCGATTGCATCATCTCCCTTTCGCTTCCTTCCCCACCCCGCCCCTAGAACAGCACAGATTAAGATAAAGTGATAGTGCTGTGTCAAAGAGTGCTTTACTGCCACACTTGGGATAGAAGAGGAGAGGTTAATTTATCATCGCTGGGGAGAACTGACAGAAGAGAGATATACTACCGAAGGGGGATTTAGCACAGGGCCAAGAAACTTCACACTATTTTTACCATCTGTCACATGCTCTAATAAAGCAGGACAAAATATGAAGAAAGGAAAAATGAACTATCAAACACTGATGTAATGCAGCCCATAAATCTAATTTAATTACTTTGCATGGAGACAGGTCCTCGAGTCCGTGTGAATATACTGGATTTTCTTGGCAACTTAACAACTAAGTGTTTTAATAACATCACACTATAATTTATTCTGCTTGAAACACAAAACCTCTTTTGTGCAAGTTTCTTTTTTTTTTTTTTGTGAGAACTGTTAATTTTTCCTGCTAATGTCAAAACTGGCATAAATTCACATGTGAACTTGAAGCCTGACTGTGAAAAAAGGCGGAGGTTAGCGAACGCCTTTTTATTGTTCATTGCTTTATGTGTGTGCTTGCGTGTGCATACATGGGGGGCTGTGCACGTCGGAGAAATAATTGGGCCTGTTGATGACTTAGGTGAAGAGAGTTGTCTGGGTAATTAGATTTTAATATCATGACAAAAGAGTGGGGGAGGGAGAAGTGGGTGTTGGCCAAAACCCAAAAAGTAGAGGAACGAAAAAGACAACAAAAGCCTGTTTTTGTAAAAGGCAGAAGAGGAGGATGAAGGGCTGGGAGAGCGCTGCCCAGGCCAGCCTGCCCGGGCAAAGGGTCTGCAGGGGCAGGGACCTGTGGGGAAAAGGGAGCAAATCAAAAAAAGTAGAATTATTATTCAATATGTGTTCCTGTGAATCCGGATGCAGTTACAGAAATTATTGCTAATAATGAAAGCTATATATCAAAGGTTATAAAATTCCTGTATGCTGGGACACTATTTTTCTAGGCTTTGTTCTGAACCATTAAAGATGACATATTGAGTTTGTGTGCCTCTGTGTTTAGTAAGAGACATTTAAATCTGATTTTAACCTAAACTGGCAATTTTGACATTTGTCTCTGGTCTGTAAAGTAGGAGCTATGATGCCACCGAGCGGGGGGCGGCGGGCTGCCCCCACCCAGCCTCCATGACCTCACGCAGGAGGGAAAGAGTGAGCAGGTAATTAATTTGTTAGATCATCAGTGATTCATGTAAAATGAAACCATCAGTCTCTGTACAATTCTCCCTGGGAGAAAAAAAAAAAAAAAAAGAGAAAAAAAGGAAAAGAGGGAGGAAAAGAAACGTCTTGTGCCGAAGAGGCCGGGGAGCCTGCACTGAGAGCAGAGGGAGCGTGATGGGCGTGCAAAGCCTCACCTGCAGACCCCGGCCGCGTTTCTTTGAGGCCGCGCTGGGACGGGGTCCCCTGGCCGATGTGCACCCACAGCCCCACGTGCTCGTGGGGGAGCCGGCGGCATGCGTGGTCTTGCCCCCAGCACTGCAGCATCCCCCGGGGAAGTGGGATTGTCCCTGTGGGTAGGTCCAGCCACTTGTACAGGATCAGAGAATCAAATAATTCCTGCCTCAGGGTCTCACCGCTGCCTGCGCAAAGTTTATTTAATGTTAAAACTCTGGGGGCTGCCCAGAGCCTGGGCTCAGAGTCTGGAAAAGGCAGTGCCCTGTGCACCCACCCCCCGCCCCCGCCGCATTTGCTGCCCTTCAGGCACCTTCCTTTCCCATCTCATTGCTAAACAGTCCTTTAGAAAGGGGGGAAACTGAGGAAAGACAAATTAGGGGCATTTTTTGAGGCACAATTTGAATTTCTTCTCCCCTTGCAAAAGGGCCATTTAAGCGGGGGGAGGCGAAAGGATGATGTCCCCAGCCAAGGACCCGTCCTCCCGGGATTTGCAGCGCGGGCGCTGGGAGGATGCTGGCAGGTGAACGGTTCACCCGGCCCCACGCGGGGCGTCGTGATTTAACGGCCGGAGCTTTGTTCAGAGCTGTTTTATCACACACACACAGTCAAAACGTCAGATGATTTATGCGACCGAGCGTGCTGACCTGGCCTTCCCGGCTGTATTTAACGCAAGAGAGGAGCCTTGCCATGAACCGAGCTGCCTTCCCCGTGCTCCTGCGGGACGCTGGCCGGACACCATGGCTGCTTGTCCCCTGTCCCCATCCCTGGGGAGCTGCAGCCGGGGCAGGTCCGGCCTCAGGCTCGCACGCTTAGGTGCGGGAGCCAAGGATGCACAGGAGCCAGATTTTGCAGAATTGGGATTTTGCTTTGACTCTGGGCAAGGCTTCTCTGAAACTTCACCCAAAACTTGCCTGAACTCAGAGCACTTTTTGTGCAATCATTGATTTTTTCAGCACTGGAAATTTTAAATAATGCAAAAGAGGTTTCCCCCCCCTAGAGCTCCTGCTGCAGCAAATCCATTTGACTCTGTTGTAGCACCTCAAGGGAGGAAAGTGAGCGTTTAAAACCAGACAAGTGTGGCAGAAGATACTGCTCTGGGGGTATGGAAAGATACTACTCACACATTATTTGCTCAAGGATCAGAAATCTAAAAATTCAAGAATCTGTAGGTGCTGTGGCCCTCTGCACGTGGGAGTTAGCCCCGGCGTGGACCTTCCTGGGGTCTGAGCACCGCTCTAGAGTGGGTGCCGGATACCGAGAACCCTTCAGCTTCCGATCCGGGCTGTCGGTAACAGGCTCTCGCCTTCCCAGCGTCACCGTGGGCCCGCTGTAATAGATGCTACATAAATGTAGAACAAACCGCAAATCCTTTTAAGTCCAAATAATCTTCTCCAAACCCAGCATCCCACCAGCTATATTGAAAGAGAAAAACTGTGGCTGAAAACTCAATATTACTAAACCAGGGGTTTGCTGGGAGACTGGGAGATGTTTGCTTAGCATGTGGATGTATTAGCAAGCGAGACAGCGTTAAGCCCCCGCGGGTGCTGAGCTCGGCAGCGGGTCCCCAGGGCCCCGCTGCCCCCCAGGAGACCCCTCCGACGTGCAGAGGCTGTGCGCAGGGTGCTTCACTCTCCTTTTCTTAGTTACAACAGAGAAGAAGGGCAAATGCAATATGAACGGTGTGCTTCCACCTCAGACCGGGCTTTGGGGGAAGGCAGCGATTTTTGCACGTGGGTGCCGGCAGGGGCACGAAGCGGGTGCCGGGACAGGGATGGGACACAGGGGTTTGTGTCCCCGGAGGAGCGAGGGTCAGGCCGCGAGGCACGGCTCCGCAGGTGGGACGGGAAACCCGACGCCCCAGCGCGGGCACAGCGCGGTGCCACTTATGCCGGAGGAGATGCATTGCAGGTTATTTTTGCCGGGAACTGCTTCACTGCTGGCCCTGCTGCTGTAACCACTTACAAAGCAGATGACAGGCGGGGAATGACGGGGCTGCAGAAGGGTCTGCGCAGGGCTGGGGCTGGAGGGGTGCGTGGCACAAAGGCACGGTTCTAGGGCACCGTTTTCGGTGGAAGCCCAGTCTCCTACACAACCGAAGCCCTTTAACGGCTCCAGGGCATCTCGCCAGCAGTGCTGGACCGGGCCGGCCGCTGTCTGCCGTCGGGTGTCAGTTCTACGGTTCAGCCTGGAGACATAGCCGTGCCGAAGAGGTGGCCTGGTCCCGGTGGGAGGAGGGCTGAGCTGGGGCACGGCATCCCCCTCACTGCCCAGGGCATCTCTGCCCCAGAGAGCTGTCGCTGCAGGTACCGCAAGAGGAGCGACCAGGTGATTTATTGCATGAGGGCATTTGCATCCTGTAGCTAATTAATCCATGCACTGGGGGGTTCCTCTTATAGCACAGGAGTCTCAGATAGCCCAACCCAGGAATCATTTACTTCTTTTTCTAATCAAAATTTTAGGAGAGAACATGGCCTGTCCCAAGCTCGTTGAAATGGAGCTACCAGGTCCTGAAAGAGTGTCACCTGTCACCTGAGCAGGCTTCTTCGATTCCAATAAACTGACGCTTCTCCGCATCGCGTGTATTTGGGAACACATTCTGCAGGCAGCTCTGAGGTAATGCCCCCTTGCCCGTTCGGCCCAGGGCAGTGGCGGCTCCCAGCTCTGCTCTTGGCTCTGCCCTTGGCTCTGCCCTACCCTGGGCAAATAACTGCCCCTTTCCCCTCCTCTCTACTCCTGTCCCCCTCCCCATGTTTTAGGTCTGTCTCCTGGTGGGGAGACCTTTCAGTCTGCATGTGTATCTACCTGGCAGAACAGGATCCAGGTCTCTTTGGGGGGTCTTTAAAAGGCAGTGCAGTGCAAATCTTATGAACTAGTTCCAGACTACTCAAATGCATCACAAGACAGTGGGAAGGACAGCAAAACTGCAGTCAGAGGGACTCTGCAATCTACTTTCCAAATATATTCCTATTGCAGAAAAAGATTTTGTATAATACACTAGGCATTATATGGTTGCAGAAATATGCACACCTTCAAATACATTGTTCAAGAGATTGGAATTTATTTCCCTCTATTTCCAATGTCCCTCTCCCCCCTTTCTTTTTCCTGTGTTGGAGATA